>NC_133128.1:149919119-150531619 GCF_048418815.1 Hemitrygon akajei
AGAATTAGTGAAGTAACTAACTAACAGTAACTGTCACACCAGAATATTCCACCTGCATCTGCTGTGCAAAGGAAAGCTAAGCTCTTTGAAGACCTCTCCTCTCTCCAAAGACCTCAGTTGCCTGGGCTGACTGTACACTATCTGTAAACTATCCTTGCCTGGACTTCACTTAAACCCTTGCCTTGCTGCAAATTCCACAACAGCCATTAGGCTTGATGAAGTTAGGTTTGGGCAAATGTACAAATTGAAAATGGACAGTCCAGTCATGGCATGTTATCAAGTTCAAAGCTATCGTCTGTTTGTGAAGTCAGTATGCTACTATAAAACAACCTTCCAAACAAATTCAAATGATACAGATCAATTTATTCCTAATAAGGCAACATTGATCTTGATGTGCAACAGAAATAGTGCTGTTATCGAGCATTGCCATCGTACACCAGCCATATCATTTAATAGGCAAGAATGCCATATCAGTGCACCCGCTATAAGCCATGGGTTATTGCTACCAAGGTGAAGTTACAGGGAATTAAACTGAAGTGTTATTTAGAATTTGGAATAATTTCATGATTCAAGAGGAACATTTTTCATGCCTGTCCAAGTTATTTTCTGCGATGTTGGCAAGACGTGAAGCAGCATTTCAGCTGGATATATTATTCACCTTATCCTGCCCTGATTTACAATACTTGGAAAAGAGCCATAGCTTTAAAAAAAATCCTATTGCTGTTCCACTTCACTCTACCTATTTATAGAAAATGCTTCTGAAATCAGTCCAAAGTTCAATGGCTCTGAGCTGAATTGAATGGGACCGACAGTGCTTGCCGACAAGAATATATACCTCAGGACGTGAGTACTGGGAGCACTGAGCTACTCATTTCGATCGATCATGTGCTCTAAATTCTTTCCAGCTACCCTGTTTCCCAAAGGATATAAATAATTGTAGGCATTGCTCCAATATTAATCCCTGGGTGAATGAAAGTAATGAAAATTCCATCTTGCCTTCCATTGACTATTGCAGCCCATTAGTAACTTTCATCTAAGGATCAGAGACCCAAATCCCAAAGAGTGTTTGGCCTTTACACTACTTTATATAGTTACTTAGTTAGGCTGGCAACACTCCATGTTGTCCTCATTCTCTGTCAGTAGTACAAACCGTAGTTAAAAATTCATTGTTATAGGACTTGAGAATATTGGTTGATAGCTTGGCTAATCAATATGACCTCTCCCCAAAACAACTGGGATTATTTTTGTCTCTTCCAGCTGAAATCCCAAGTGTTTGTGTTAACTACTATAGCAACTATTTGCTATAACCAAACTCAGTGTGATGAATAGATATGCATGCAGACCAGATTATGCAGAGGTGGTGAACTTTTCTTATGGGCCTCTTGAATATTTATGATGGTCTGACAAAGGAGCAGATCCAAATCCAGTGGTTGTCATTGATTGATATAAAATGTTAAACTGCAGGTTGCTCGTTCAATAACATTAACTAGATAATTAGCTACATAAACCCAAAAGATTTTGTAGATGCTGTAAATCCAGACTAGCATACACAAAATACCAGAGGAACTCAGCAGATCAGGCATCATCTTTGGAAAAGAATATACAGTCAACAATCAGGCTGAGGCACTTATAACAATCTTCTGATGAAAAGTCACAGCCCAAAACATCAACCATAGAACATAGAAAACCTACAGCACAATACAGGGCCTTCAGCCTACAAAGCTGTGCTGAACATGTCCTTCCCTAAGAAATTACCTAGGATTACGCATAGCCGTCTATTTTCCTAAATTCCATGTACCTATCCAGGAGTCTCTTAAAAAACCATATCGCATCCACTTCCACCACCACTGCCGGCAGCCCATTCCATACACTCACCACTCTCTGAGTAAAAAAACTTACCCCTGACTTCTCCTCTGTACCTACTTTCAAGCATCTTAAAACTGTGCCCTCTCGTGCTAGCCATTGCAGCAACCACTCCTTGCCTTCTGTGGGCAAGCCAGTTCTGGATCCACAAAGCAATGTCCCCTTGGATCCCATACCTCCTTACTTTCTCAATAAGCCTTGCATGGGGTACCTTATCAAATGCCTTGCTGAAATCCATATACACTACATCTACTTTTCTTCCTTCATCGATGTGTTCAGTCACATCTTCAAAAAATTCGATCAGGCTCGTAAGGCACAACCTGCCCTTGACAAAGCCATGCTGACTATTCCTAATCATATTATACCTCTCTAAATGTTCATAAATCCTGCCTCACAGGATCTTCTCCATCAACTTACCAACCACTGAAGTAAGACTCACTGGTCTATAATTTTGTGGGCTATCTCTACTCCCTTTCTTGAATAAGGAAACAATATCCGCAACCTTCCAATCCTCTGGAACCTCTCCCATCCCCATTGATGATGCAAAGATCATCACCAGAAGCTCAACAATCTCCTCCCTCTCTTTCCACAGTAGCCTGAGATATATCTCATCTGGTCCCGGTGACTTATCCAATCTTGGTGCTTTCCAATAGCTCTAGCACATCCTCTTTCTTAACGTCTACATGCTCAAGCTTTTTAGTCTGCTGCAAGTCATCCCTACAATTGCCAAGATCCTCTTCCATAGTGAATACTGCAACAAAATATTCATCAGGTATCTTTGCTATCTCCCCAGTTTCCATACATACTTATCCACTGTCACACTTGATTGGTCCTATTCTCTCAAGTCTTATTCACTTGCTCTTCACATGCTTTTAGAATGACTTTAGGTTTTCCTGAATCCTGTCCGCCAAGGCCTTCTCATGGCCCCTTCTGGCTCTCCTAATTTCAGTCTTAAGCTCCTTCCTCAAGCCTTATAATCTTCTAGATCTCTATCATTATCTAGTTTTTTGAACCTTTCATAAGCTTTCCTTTTCTTCTTGATTAGATTTACAACAGCCTTTGTACACCATGGTTCCTGTACTCTACCATCCTTTATCTGTCTCATTGGAACGTACCTACACAGAACTCTATGCAAATATCCCCTGAACATTTGCCACATTTCCTTCATACATATCCCTGAGAACATCTGTTCTCAATATATGCTTCCAAGTTCCTGAGTAATAGCCTCTTATTTCCCCCTTTTCCAACTAAACGCTTTCCTAACTTGTCTATTCCTATCCCTCTCCAATGCCATGGTAAAGGAGATAGAATTGTGATCACTACAAAATGCTCTCCCACTGAGAGATCTTTCACCAGGTTCATTTCCCAATACCAGATCAAGTACAGCCTCTCCTCTTGGAGGCTTATCTACATATTGTGTCAAGAAAACTTCCTGAACACACCTAATGAACTCTACCACATCTAAACCCCTTGTTCTTGGGAGATGCCAATCAATATTTGGGAAATTAAAATCTCCCACAACGACAACTCTGTTATTATTACACCTTTCCAGAATTTGTCTCCCTATCTGCTCCTTGATGTCCCTATAACTATAAAAACACACCGTAGAGTTATTGACCCTTTCCTATTCCTAACTTCCACTCACAGAGACTCTGTAGACAACCCCGCTTGACTTCCTCCTTTTCTGCAGCCATGACACTGTCTCTGATCAACAGTGTCATGACCCCACCTCTTTTGCCTCCTTCCCTGTCCTTTCTGAAGCATCTAAAGCCTGGCACTCGAAGTAACCATTCCTGCCCCGTGTCATCCAACTATATATTTCTTTCCATAGAGGCTTCCTGGCCCTTTGAGTTCCTCCAGCATCTTATGTGCTACTATAGATATTTAGTGAGTGTTTTTTCAAGACATTAATCAAGAACCAAGCAGTGAGCTGGCAGCCCCACAGCCCCAGGATTTCCTATTTGGTCCTAACTTTTCTCTATTGGGATGTTTGCTGATGAATGCAGTGTTCAGATCTGACTCATCAGTTCACGAAGCAACCTAATGTAGGGACCTAGATAATACCCTTACTGGGGTAGATGGGTGGCAAGTAATACTTGCATCACAACTCCAAGCCAGACACTGTGCACACCTAGCCAGTCCCAATTTCCTGTGTTTGGTTCGTATCCCCCAAACCCCATGCTGAAACGTATCTATCTAAGTAATTCTTAAATGAGACTATTGTACCTGCCTCAACCACTTACTTCCTCCGCCAGCTCCTTTCAAATATTCACCATACTCTGCATGAAAATTTTGCCCTTTAGATCTCTTTTAAGTCTTTCCTTTCTCACCCTAAATCAATGTCTTCTAGTTTTGGACTCCCCTCTCCTGAAGAAAAAACTATTACTATCCACCTTTCATAATTTCAAGCATTTCTATAAAGGTCGCCCCTCTTATGTTCTAAGAAATAAAGATCTAGCCTGGCAAACCTCAGGCCCTCTAATCATGGCAAGTTGCTCAAAAAATCCTTTCTTCGTTATTTTCATTTCAACCATATCTTTCCTACAACAGGGTGACCAAAACTGTACACAGTGCTCTAGGCGAGCCTCATCAACAACTTTGACAACTGCAACATGATGTCCCAACTTCTATAAAATGCTCTAAATGATGAAAGCCAGCATAGATTCATAAAGTCATAGTACACTAAGCAGAGAAACAGGCCCTTTGGCCCATCTAGTCTGTACTGAACCATTAATCTGCCTAGGTCCCATCGACCTGTACCTGGACCATAGACCTCCATACCACTCTCATCCATTTTTAAAAGAAATTTCAGAGCTGTATTTTGTATGCATACTAAGATAATAAGTGTACTTTGAAATGTTGTAATCAACCCTGCGTCCACCACTTGTGCTGGCAACTCATTCCACACTCTCACCACTCCTCTGAGCAAAGAAGATCCCCCTCATGTTCCTCTTAAACATTTATCTTTCACCCTTAACTCATGACCTGTAGCTGATTTCTCATCCAACCTCAGTGGAAAAAGCCTGCTTGCATTTGCCCTTTCTATACACCTCATAATTTTGCATACCTCTATATAATCTCCTCTCAGTCTTTTACATTCTAGCAAATGAAGTCCTGACCTAATCAACCTTTCCCTATAACTCAGGTCCTCATATCCCAGCAACATCTTTGTAAATTTTCTCTGAACTATTTCAAACTTATCTACATCTTTCCTCTAGGTAGGTGACTAAAACTGTACAGAATACACCAAATTAGGCCTCACTAATGTTTTATACAGCTTCAACATTACATCCCAACACCTGAATATAGATTTATGAAGACCAACATGCCAAAAGCTTTCTTTACAACCCTATCTATCTGTAAAGCCACTTTCAAAGAATTATGGATCTATATTTCCAGATCCCTCTGCTCTACCACGTTCCTCAGTGCCCTACCACTCACTTTGTAAGACCTACCCTGGTTGATTCTCCAAAAGTGCAGCATCTCATACTTGTCTGCATTAAGTTCCATCTGCAATTTTTTCAGCTCATTTTCAGATCCCGTTGCAAACTTTGAAGGTCTTCCTTGCTGTCCACTACACCTCCAGTCTTGGTGCCATTTGCAAACTTGTGATCCAGCTTACCACATTATCATCCAGATTGTTGATATAGATGACAAACAACAATTGACCCGGCACTAATCCCTGCAGAACACCACTAGTCATAGGCCTTTGGTCAGAGAGGCAACCCTCTGCTACCACACTCTGGCTTCTTCCACAAAGCCAGTGCTAATCTAATTTACTACCTCAACTTGAATGCCAAGCAACTGAACCTTCTTGACCAATCTACCATGTGCAACCATGTCAAAGGCCCTTCTGAAGTCCACATAGACAATATCCAGTACCTGGCCTTCGTCAACTTTCCTGATAACTTCCTTGAAAAGCTCTATAAGATTGGTTAGACATGACTTATCATACACATAGCCCGACCCTGTCTATCCAAATATTTACATACCCGGTTCCTTAGAATACCTCACAAAAACTTTCCCACTGCAGATGTCAGGTTCAGCGGCTTATAGTTTCCTGACTTATTCTTGGAGCCTTTCTTAAATAACAGAACAACATTAGCTATCCTCCAGTTCTCTGGAACCTCACCCATAGCTAAGGATATCTTAAATATCTCTGCTAGGGCACCCTGCAATTTCTGCACTTGCCTCCCACAGGGGCTAAAGGAACACATTGTCAGGCCCTGGAGACTTAAAACACTCAAAACAGCAAATACTTCCTACTTTGTAATCGGTATAGGGTCCATGACCTTACTGTTGTAATGCCTCACGTCTATAGACTCTGTGTCCTTCTCCTGAGTAAATACAGATGCAAAAAAAATCTATTGAAGATCTCTCCCATCTCTTTCATCTCCACACATAAATTACCACTCTGATCTTCCAGAGGACCAATTTTGTCCTTTGCTATCCCGTTGCTCTTAACATATCTGTGCGAGTTCTTTGGATTCTCCTTCGCCTTGTCTGCTAGAGCAACCTCATGTCTTCTTTCAGCTCTGCTGATTTCCTTCTTATTTGTTCTCTTGCATTTCTTATACTCTTCAAGTACCTCATTTCTTCCTTCCTGCCTACATCTGCTATGAACCTCCTTTTTTTCTTAACAAAGGTCTCAATATCTCTTGAAAACCAATGTTTCTTAAACCTGTTGTCCTTGCCTTTTCTTCTGACTGGAACATACAAACTCAGTACTCCCAAATTTTTTTTGAAGGCCTCCCACTTACAAAGTACACCTTTGCCAGAAGATAACCTGTCCCAATGCACACTTGCCAGATGTTTTCTGATACCATCAAAATAGGCTTTCTCCAATTTAGTATCTCAACCCAAGTACCCAGACCTATGTTTTTCCATAATTTCCTTGAACCTAATGGCTTTATGATCACTAGATGGAAAGTGTTTCCTGACACAAACTTCTGTCACCTGCCCTGTCTCATTCTTTAATAGGAGATCTAGTATCACACTTTCTCTAGTTTCTCTCTCTCTAGTTCCAAGGTTCTCTTAACTTGCTACCCTTGTCCTTTCTTCTTACTGGAACATACCTGTACTGTACACTGTGCAGTTGGTCTTTAAATACCCTCCATGTATTAGATGTGAATTTGCCCAAAAACAGCTGTTCTCAATTAACTCTCTCTAGTTCCTGCCTAATGCTCTTGTAGTTTGCCCTGCTTCAGTTTAATACTCTCCCACAAGACAGAGTAAGCCTGGCGAGTAAAGTCCACAAGGAATTTTCTCCAACTCAGTCCACAACCTCCTGCTCCTCATCAGAGTTGATACTTTTCTGATGCTTGTATTACATTTGATTTTGAGCATCTCAGTCCCTGAGGACACTCTCCCCACATTCCAAATGCTTTATTCAATGAGAGGCTCACTTTCCTGTAATTCTCAGTAAACACATCTTCCAGCTTTTTTACTAACACAATGCCTGGCCTACTTGTGCTACTTACTTAAAGTTAGACCTCATTAGCATGTTTCAAAGAATTCATAAGAGCCAAGAATTGGATCCATTAGTGGTGTTTCACAAATTGTGTATAAGAACAATTCAACCCTGGCAGGATGCTCCAACGTAAACTTTTCAAGATTAAATCATGTCTATTCGAAAACAGAGCCAAGCACATTGATGTGTATTTTGTCTCAGCTTTTTGCTTCAATATTCTGCCATTAGTCCTGTGGCTCAGAACATCACAAACCATGCTCTATTCCCCTCCTTACCAATGTAATTTAAAGCTCTATGGTACAATCCGTGATCTTCACTCACAAAATAATCGGGAATCTTGATGAAGGGATTTGGCCCAAAACTTCAACTGTTTATTCCTCTTCATAGATGCTGCCTGACATGCTGAGTTCATCCAGCATTTGGTGTGGGAGCACATTCTGTTGTGATTGCCTATAAGATATCAATTAAAGAGACTACCTGTACACTATATCTGCCAACCTTAATTTTGAATGCACAGGTCTCACCATTCATTGTTCCATCAGTGACTGCAGCCTTTTTATACAATGTACAGTGTAGACACACACCTTAATCTTTACCTCATTGATCACTCCACTCTTCCCAGTGGTGTGTACAACACTTGGCATGGTTTGCTGTTCAATCAGGGCAGGTGATTTTAAGGGACATACCCTCATACCTAGAAGATCACAGATTCCTCTCTCCCTTCTGTTTTCATCTGCTTCTTGCTATTCCATGATTTCTATGGGCCAAGTTACAATCAGGTCTCCCTATTGATCAGTGAGGCAACAAAGCAGTATCTGGGATCATTCAATATGAATCCTATCGGGCATCTAAAGTCTTGCTTCGCACACGGTTTTTGACGTAGAACCATAACGGTGCTGTCTCTAACATACTGTTGGTCAGATGCACCATTTTTCTTGCAGGGAATCTGATTGGACATCAGGACAAAAGCATCACACAATAAAGGAGAGAAGTCTAATTTGAAGACATGGAACATTAAATTTTTCCAAGTAGGGACCACAGAGAAGTGAACATTTGAGTCAGTGCTCAGTAAAGGAATAAATGGAAATACTCTTGGAGCTTTTCCTCGGATGACAATATTACATTATGCTGAGCTGACTTAAATCATATTTTTCCTGCAAGCCTATGTCTTTGTATTTCAGTACAAGATAATATATGAAAATTACAGTGAACTATCAGATCAGCAGAAAATGTCATTGGCTGCAGTCTGCCATCACTGTAGGTCTTATATATGTTCAGCACAAAGAAGCAGGCAAGAAAATTTATTGTGGACGCTACACACCTTGCAAACTGCTTTTCCCAAAAGCTCCCTTCTGGAAAGTGCAATAAGGCTAATAAACTTCACACCATTTAAAAAGTTTTTCCCCCCAGGCAATTCAGTTGATCGATCATTTTGGTTAGTTCTCCCCCCCCCACACGCACCTCTATCTATTACCTCAGTCACTGAAAAGTAAACCACTTTAAACCGTTTTGAGTTATAATGCTGTTTACATTGTAAATACATGCTGGTGTTAATGTATTTATACACATTCAGTCCACATCTGTACTTTAACCTTTACTTCTATTTATTTAGTTCTTTATTCTTTATAATTGTTGAATGTTGTTTTAGTTGCATGTTGTGCCAAGACACTACAATAAAAGTCTAATACATGTGAGGGTATATGAAAAATGAAGTTGATGAAGTTTATCATACAGTTTGTAAAAATGCAGTGTTAATACAGTTAAAACTTGACATTGTTCATGAACTTCAAAATTGGCAATGTATCCAAGGGATTTCTTCTGCTTTTGTTCTACCATATGTACTGAGTAATCACATTTGGTTACTTTCCTTAGAAGCCTCTAATCTTTGAATGACCTATGACTAAGAACAAATTATTAATACCACAATTTATAACCATGAAATCATTTTGCTAATACTTTCATTAAAATTCTACTTTCTTAAATGCTTCAATCAATCTGATCAATTGAAAGAGTGTTTCTCATTTTTACATCACTTTAATCCTATCCTGTTAGGTTACTATGGTGCTGCTAAAATCACCAGTGTCATGGAAACAGTGCCAGTATGACGCAGTAAGTATTTTTCTTGAACAGCAGCTGTAGAAATGAGTGAGCAATGTTCTATTCTGAAAGAAAAGGCTATGGGAATTCAGTGCACCATTTGACCAACTTTTAAGTAGATTTCCTCACAATTAATATGACGGAAACTTCCTGAGAGGAGCTTAATTTAACATTATAGGAAGCAAAAATAGTTAAATAGTTTGCACCAGAAAGGACCCACTGGTAAGAGGCAATTTTCTTTTCCCTGCTTGCTAAAGATAGCTGTTTGTGAAGGATATAATGAGATGAAGGGTTTATCAACACAACAGTTAACTAGGACAGGAATTGTATTTTGTTTGTGCTTTTATCTTGAAGAACATGTGCAAAAACTTCATTGTTCTCTTTGAGCCTCATTTTAGTGGCCAATCTTCATACTTTAAATCGTATGTTTATTGGAGAAATGCAATAGCAATTGTTGAATGGGTGTAACTTTTAAGGAAAATGACAATACAGCCACAATTCTAAAGGCCTTGGTGTTTATTTGTTGGTTATTGTTCGGATTCACTTGGGATTTGTGTTAACTTGGCGCATTGGCTCATCCATGAGATTTTCCTTTTGTTTATTTTTAACTGAAAGTTGGCAGTGGCTTAGAATGAAACATTCTGAGTTTTTATATGACCTGCTTTCAGAAGAAGTTTAATAGTAAGAAGCATTGTTGGAGTTGATGTCGGAATATGTGCCTGCAGCCTTGTAGTACATGATATGGAGGACTCTGCAGGCTAAACATTAGCTCATTTGATGCCAAGAAAGTAGTCGTGTTTTAGAAAGGGTCATTAATAATGCAGATGTGCCCAAATAGTCCCTTTTTACCCTTTTTATAAAGGGGTGGCATCTATGAAATCCACATGTCTTGGTCCATTATCTCAGATCAAAAGACTGTCCATGCAGTACTTCCCCTAAATAGGTAGGATTATGAGCTCAAGGTCACAGTAGGACACATTGACAAACCTCTGGGAGGCTCCACTGTAGCAAGAACAAAAATGCCATTACTCCTCATGGTCAGAGTTAGCTCGTTCATGATTGATTGGATTTTTAATTAATTATTCCAGCAAGAAAATGCCATGGACGATTACTGAGGGATATTTGGAGGGTGTGATGGCTGGATGTGAAAGATTTCATTAAGCACACTGCTTCTAGCAGATTGCAACACAGATTGGTGCAAATCCATGCCTTTCCTTGTGTGTCCTCTGGATGGTACCTGCCCTAGTGGAGAGGCTTCTAAGTTCCTCAGATCCTGAGAGCAATGCCATCTGGAGTTTATCTATCTGGCAATTAGTTCCTGCTGGGATCGCCTATGATGGTAACACCAAGGGAGAGCTTCCAGACAAAAAAAGATCCAATCAAGACCTCAACGGTGGAGCTGGCAGAAGATAATGACACATCCAATGACAGTGAAGATGGAGGAAGGCTGCAGCAGTGTAGAGTCCCCAGGCATCTTGCATGCCATGCCACTGGACCCTGACTCTGATTTGTCCAGGACTATGTAGTGGCCACCCATGCATCAGCGGTCCCACATTAAACAGTCACACACAGTTGTTCATTAAAGGAATGCCAGGATATGTGAATCCTGGATCAGCCTCTACCTGAGGACCCACCAGTAGACAACCCCTGAGGAGAACATCATAGTCGACTCAAGTGATTGCACTGCCTCTACTCCTTATGGCATGAAGCTACAGCCATTGTGTGCTGGTGGTGCAGGGAATGAATTTTGAGAGTGGGTGATGTGCTGGGCTGTCCTGGGCTGGCAAACAGTTCCTTTAGAGCTGCAGAAGCTGCACTCGTCCAGTCTAGTGGCGAGTCATCCCAGCTTGAATAACAATATCATGTGCTGCACTTTCAAACTCCTCTTTATTCCTTCAGAAATAATCTTACAGAGAAAAACAAACAAGCCTCTGCTTTCTGATATGGAGCCATATCTAACAAAGACTTGGAAATACTCCCATAACTCTGGGTATTAGTAAGCAAGGAACTGGTGCTGGAAATTTACTCTAGAAAGTTGCAATGCAAAGGCAGGCAGTAACATTTCAAGATGCCAAATGAAGGGCTGATGTTTATGGCTGTCTTAAAACAGCTCTATGTGCAAACCCCATGCTTACTTGAGGTGTAAAAAAAATGCTGGAATACACAGCAAGACAAGAAACATCGATAGAAGAAGAGTTAATGTTTCAGGTCAAAAATCAGAAACCAATACTTGCAGTTTTAATTCAAAGACATAAAGCAAAGAAACAAGCCCATTTCATCAATGTCAAGCAACATGTCTATGTAAGATGGTCCCATTTGCCTGCATTTGGCCTATACCCCTCCAATACTTCTCCTATCCATTTACCTGTCAAACAGTCTTTTAAATGTTGTAATTGTACCCATCTCTACCACTTCATAGTAATTGTACCGGCCTCATTCTGTATACTCAACACCCTCTGTGTGGAACAAACTCCTCCTCAGGTCCCCTTTCAATCTTTACCCTCTCAACTTCAACCTATGCCCTCTAGTTTTAACCTACTCTACCCTGGCAAAAAGACCATGTCATTCACCTTATCTTTGCCCCTAATGATTTTATCTACCACTATGAGATCACTGTTCAACCTCCTATACTCCATGGAGATAAGCCCCAACCTATCTAGCATAATCCGATAATTCAAACCCTCCATTCACAGCTAATATTCCCTTCTGAATATTTTCCGTAGTCTTTGCAGCTTAGTTACAGCTAAGAAACTGGAGCTGCACTTAATACCACAACTGTGGTCACACCAATGTCTTGCACAGCTGTGACATAACTTCCCAACATTTGGATTTGGCCACATTCAGGAGCAGGTGATTCTTCCCGCACCACTCCACAAACTTGTCTACCAGTCCTCTGTACTCCAACTCCTGCTCATCTCTGATACACCCATCCACTGCAGAGTCATCAGAGAACTTCTGCAAGTGACAAGACTCAGATTTGTACTGAAAGTCTGAGGTGTACATTGTGAACAGAAATGCAGAGGCAAACTGGGGTCTATCTGTCAGGTAGTCAGTAATCCAGGAGATCGTGAATTTGTCTACACCCATCCTTTGCTGCTTCTCACTCAGAAGAAGTAGCTGGATTGTATTGAAGTCACTAGAGAAATCAAAAAATGTGATTCTCAAAATGCTACAACCATCATCCAGGTAGAAGAGAGCTTCAAACAGAAGACTCTAATCATTCCCACTAGGAGTGATGATATTTTTTCTGTCCTTTATTTTGTGACCTCTTATTCCACATTTTCCACTTAGTGTCTCCCTGTTTGGTTCCTTAAAATTGTTCGATATTCCAGGGAAATCATCTCTTGTTGCTCTGTCCTCTGGGGAATATCAGCCAACCTTCATTACAGGCAATCTCCTCATTCCTGGAACTAATTTAATAAACTTTTGCTGCATGCCAAAGTAAATATATTCTTTCTAGGTAAGTAGACCAAACTCATACATAGGACTTCAGGGGTGATCTGCCCAATGCTGTATGACAATTGTGTTTTGACAACTCCAATTATTTTGTTACAAATATTAATCTCTCATTTCTTCCCACACCCCAATGTCAACTTTGTGATTCAAGCTACCTTTGAATTCAAGTGTTTTTAAATTGGTCAATTAAATATGAATTTCAATTTCCAGCTTCCCACCTTTTTCTCACTTTTTGCACTACTTATTTAATTGTTAATATCTATTTTTTGCAATTTATTTTTTATTGAAGTTCATCGTCAAACAAACATTTCCATAAGATGTATTTCAGATATTGTACATATATATCATAGTCATATATGCCACACATCTCCACATAATATTTATCTGAGGTATACACTTATAGAAAAGAGAGGAAAGAAAGAACAAGCGGAAGGAGAAAACTATGTACAACTAGGGAGTGATCTTATTTTACAACATATTCATTGATTTGAGAGAATAAAATCAGGCCTATGAGATGTAATGTAGTTAAACCATTTTTCCCAGTATGAATCGAATTGTTCCAACTTATGAATAACAGATGCTGTTATCTTCTCCATTTTGTAAATGTCAGTTGTAATTTCCACTCATGCATTTAAGGTTGGGCTCTCCTGTGATAACCATTTCCTAGTAAGAGTCTTTTTACCAGCTACTAGCAGTATATTCATTAAATATTTATCTCTTTTCAATTGTTCTTGAGGTATACACCCAAAATATATGGTCTTACTTTCTAAGGGTATTTCACATTTAAAGATGTCTTGTAGGGCATTGTGTATCCCCCTCCAATAGTCTTTGATAATGGGGCATTCCCAGAAAATATGATGATTTACATTTTGATTTCCACAATTTCTCCAGCAACCAGGGAGGTTACTATCATAATGGGATTTCTGAGAGAGTGTAATAAAATATTTTATCAAGTTTTTCCATCCGAACTCGCTCCATTTCTGTGAACTGGTACACTTCCATTGATACCTCCATATTATTGACAGTATCTATTTCTTATTTTAATTTATAGTATATGTTATGCATTGCACTGTACCGCTGCAGCAAAATAACCATCTACCAAACTGCATAGCTTCCTGTTTCTACATTAAATACTCCTTCTGCTGAATGCTTGGCAATTCACGGATCATAGCTTTGATCTCCTTAGCCAAGGAAGGACATACATGCTTTTTCCAACCAGTAACAATAAATGACACGAGGTTGAATTCATACTGTTTAAACGCTTCGGAGAGATTTTTGAGAAGTGCATACAATAAAGATGCTTGTTGTTCCAAACTATGAGAACTGTAATTAGCCCAGAACAAAAGAGAAATGAAGAATAAATAGCTTGCACTTGTATTTCTTCACCTCTCAATGTTTCAGACAACTTTGAAGCTAAGAAAGTGTATCATAGTCTAGTTGCTACTGTAATACAGGAAATGTGGGAAGAAAATTGCATGCTGCAAAAGCCAGTAGCAAAAAGAATAATTATTGTTGTACTGATGTTGTTTGAAGAACAATTATCAGCTAGATTACTAGGCAAAACCCCAGTGTTTCTTCTGTGAATATTGCTATGGAACCTTTCATATTTAGGACCTTGTTATTCAATGCAGAAACAACATCTCCAATACAATGTTGAACTGTCAGCTTGCATTGCAAACTCCCATTCTTGTTAAACTTATGATGGACTCCTCCACAGATTAGAATTTTATCACTAAGATCCAACTAGCAGAACTGCAGTGAAACAAATTATTTAGTAGCATTCTAAAGAATGCTGTTACATTGCGTGCAAAGGACATAGATAAATGAGAAAAACAATTCTACAATGCCGAGTATTGAAAACCAAAGGGAAATGGAAATTAAATACTTTAGTGGTACCCTAATAATCGAAAGATAATGAATTGTTCCACTATTGAAATTAAATTTGAGAATTCTTTCCACTTAAATTAATCCTTCATTATCTTTGTGCTGGGCATATACTGTAGAAACAATACAGCTGAAGCAGACAATTGGCTCCTTGATTTTTTCATATTCCATGATATTTTGGATAAGTTCTATATTCACAATACTTTCTCCTACTCATTATTAACTAAAAGACCTGACTCTAATTTTTGGACAATATCCCAGTAATACAGTTGTTAATTAGCAAGGAGAAAGAGCAAACTCTTAATATGCTAACACAACATAATAGCACATGTTATCTTATTGTTATGCTATGTCATTACATTCTATCTTTTAAGAACACTTTGCATTTCCTTTTTAAGACTACGTACAGTTTTGCATATGTCATGTATCTCAGATATAGCGATATAGAAAGCAGCCAGGGTTTGTAATGCTTAACAGTGTGTATTTTTAATTAATTATCCATACAAGAATTTAAATGGGCAGGGTTTATGACAGATACTTCCTTCCTCCTCTGCAATGTTTCTAGTATGATTCTCCCAACTATTGTTATTTTCATTACTTTTCTAATATTTTAACAGAACTTACTCTCATTCTGAACAATGAGATTTCATGGTCTCATCAACATAAAGTTCATTCTTGGATGTATTGAGTTCTAATATCCTGTCTGTGGCTTGAACTCACTAGATCCAAGCCTTGTTGAAACATGACCTCTTAAGCTCATTAAATCCCAACCCCACGGCTAAGGTTGCACTCACCTGTCCAAGTATCTCCTTATGTGATTTAGTGCAAAGTTTTGCTGCTAGTGCTACTGGGTGCCTTCAAATATAGCTTTTGTATGCTCTTTTTCCGGGTTCTTGGACCCTCATACCTCTTTGCAAATCTCTCCTTATTCTTGTGTTTCTGACAGCCATTGATGTTTTATCCATCAGAATTCCTCAAAGGCAAATTTACCTCTAATTCCTGTCATCCAACCTTTACTTTGTTGAGGTTTCTCATTAGGCTGAAGAGGGATCCTTGCAATCCAGGGAAGGTTCTAGAATGATGGAAAGAAATGGAACCATCAGGCAGACCCAGCATGGATTCAGCAAAGGCAGGTCCTGTTTGACAAACTTACTGGAGTTCTTTGCTGATATAACGAACACAGTGGATAGAGAGGAACAGATGGACGTTATTTACTTGGATTTCCAGATGGCATTCAATAAGGTGCCACATGAAAGACTTATCCATAAGATAAGGATGCACAGAGTTGGGGGCAATGTATTAGCATGGATAGAGGATTGGTTAACTAATAGAAAGCAGAGATGTGTATATATGGGTGCTCTTCTGGTTGGCAATCAGTGGTGAGTGGTGTGCCGCAGGGGTCAGTGCTGGGCCTGCAACTGTTCACCATATAAATTAACGATCTGGAAGAGGGGGCCCAGTGTAGTGTATCTAAGTTTGCTGATGATACTAAATTGAGTGGAAAAGCAAATTGTGCGGGAGATAAGGAGCGTCTGCAGAGAGATATAGATAGGTTAAGTGAGTAGGCAAGGGTCTGGCAGATGGAGTACAATGTTGGTAAATGTGAGGTCATCCACTTTGGAAGGAAAAATGGAAGATCAGATTATTATTTAAATAGTAAAAAAATTGCAGCATGCTGCTGTGAAAAAGGACTTGGGAGTGCTTGAGCAAAAATTGTAAAAGGTTGGTTTGCAGGTGCAGCAGGCTATCAAGAAGGCAAATGGGATGTTGGCTTTCATTGCTAGAGGGAGTGGATTTAAGAGCAGGGAGGTTATGCTGCAACTGTACAGGGTACTGGTGAGGCTACATCTGGAGTTCTGCATGCAGTTCTGGTCTCCTTTCTTGGGGAAGGATATATTGGCTTTGAAGGTGATGCAGAAGGGGTTCAACAGGTTGATTCCAGAGATGAGGGGGTTAGACTATGAGAAGAGATTGAGTCACCTGGGACTATACTCACTGGAATTCAGAAGAATGAGAGGAGATCTTATAGAAATATATAAAATTATGAAAGGGATAAATAAGATAGAGACAAGAAAGTTGTTTCCACTGGTAGATGAGACTAGAACTTCTGGATCATGAATCATCACATCCCAATCCAGGTATCTGCCAACTACGGATATAAACTCAAATGGTTATCTGACTCAGCAGCCCCATTCTAAAAAGACAAATCTCATTTTTCCATTCTACCCTGTATCCATTTATCTTTATTTCCTAGTCTGTTTATAGGAATTTTAATAAATGACCTGCAGTTATATTTTGTGTATGGGCAAAGATTTGTACATGGAGTTTCCTCCCAGGATTAATCTCACAATCCTTTCCGACAACACCCAACATTAAACCAAACTTCACCTGGGCTGTTTCTAACTAAGGGTGATGTATATTCAGAATCTGGCTGGTAGTTTTGTTAAATGCAACATTGGCAATTTGAAGTTGGAAACTAATCCTGAACTGAACAGAGAATAAAGTGCTCATTCCTGCATTTCATTTTCTTGGAACACAGTGGTAGCAGCCATTTGGGTTTGGTGTAGAAATTTTGAGGACATCTGAGCCTGTCATCACTGAGGACAAACAATACTATTAAATACCATTGAGCTCTGAAAAGAGATCCAAGTTTGGACACTTCTCTCTCCATTTGGATGACTTCTTAAAGCCCAATCAAAAATGTGCCTCACCCATTACTCAGAAGTAAATACACCGACTACTTAGTATCATAGACACAAAGTAGCAAATTTCAATCATCGGACCAGCATTACCCCACCCTTGACACATCTTAATGAAAGTAGGTCACCCCTCCCACGTTATATTTTTTCCTTTTCATCCACTAGATGACAATATCTCTTACTAAACCAACAGTAGCATTTTCTGTCATGTTGTTTATAACATGCCATTATCTGATTGGTTCATCACTGGATGGGTCCTGACCTTTTGTGCATGGTTACTGCTATATTCCTTTAAATAGCAAAGCCAATTTGAACCTATTAAGTCAAATATGCTAGCTTTAACTTAGGTCATGGACTGAGTTTTTAATAGATGTTTTACAGGATGATTATAAACCCAAAATGTTAAACTCCTATTTCTCTCTCCTCAAATGCTGCCCAACTTGATGTGTTTTTATTTCAGATCTCTTTCATTTATAATACTTTTTCTTTATTGGATTCAGTGTTTTCTGTTGCATTCCCAGCTTGTTTATTCTTAAAAAACACTATCAAATTCAATACTGAATTCTCTTTCCTTTTCATTCTATGCAAAGATAGGAGATTTCCTCTGCTATCATTTTTAAACTTGGTTGGTGAGTTCTTTTTTGGTGAACTAGCTTACCTGAATCAATGGTAGCACTGATAACTCTGTAGGTTATCTGGGACATTAAGAAATTACAGTACAGAGAGACAAAAGTAGAAAAGAATCTGCATTAGCAGTTGTCTGGAATATGCATGGTAATAACTAATTGTAAATTACCTTTGCACAGGTTACTTGAGCAATCCAATCTTGCGCTTTGTAAAGATGCAAGTATTGCAATCTCTCCTAATGTGACAAACCTCCCTTCCCTTGAACCAGTCTTCTAAATCCTTTCTGCACTTTCTCAAAGGACTGTATGCTTTTTTAGTAAAGAGACCAATTTTATGCACAATATTCTAGGAGTAGATTTACCAGCTCTATATAATTGCAGCAAGATACCTTGTAGTCTTGTACTCAAATATTCCCATAAAGAAGTTCTAAGTGCCATTTTTTCCTAGTTGCAGTTGCACCTGCAAATCTGTCTTCAGTTGCCGGCAGACAAGAACAGCTGGGTCCCTTTGACTTCAGCATTACCAACTTTCTCCATAAAAAACAGATATTTTGGGGGGTTTTTGCACCAATGTGGATTAGTTCACATTTTTCAACATTACTTAGATTTAGCAAGAAGATACCACACAGTAGGCTGCCCCAAAAGGTGAATTCACACAGGATCCAGGGTGAGCAAGTTAACTGGGTACAAACTTGGCTTAGTGGTAGGAGTCAGAGGGTGGTAGTGGAGGGTTGTTTCGGAGGCACATGATCAGTGGTGCACAGCAGTAATCTACACTGGGTGCACTGCTGTGCATCACCTGCATTAGCAATTTGGATGACAATGCGAGTGGCATATTTAAAAAGCTTGTGATGACACCTGAATTGGTGGTGTGGCGGACAGTGAAGACAGTTGTTTAAGATTACAACAGAATGTAGGTCAACTAGAGAAGTGGGACAGGAAGCTGCAGATGGAATTTAACTCGGATAATTCCAAAGTGCTGTATTTTGAGGAATTAAACCAAAGTTCAAAGTTCAAAGTAAATTTATGATCAAAGTACACATATGTTACCATATATGTTACCCGGAGATTAATTTTTTGGTCACCAAATTACAGGAAGGATATTAATAAGGTTGAAAGAGTGCAGAGAAGATTTACAAGGATGTTGCTGGGACTTGAGAAACTGAGTTACCGAGAAAGGTTGAATAGGTTAGGACTTTATTCCCTGGAGTGGAGAAGAATGAGGGGAGACTTGATAGAGGTGTATAAAATTATGATGGGTATAGATAGAGTGAATGCAAGCAGGCTTTTTCCACTGAGGCTAGGGGAGAAAAAAACCCAGAGGACATGGGTTAAGAGTGAAAAGGGAAAAGCTTAAAGGGAACATTAGGGGGGGCTTCTTCACATAGAGAGTGGTGGGAGTGTGGAATGAGCTGCCAAATGAAATGGTAAATGCAAGCTCACTTTTAACAGTTAAGAAAAACTTGGACAGGTACATGGATGAGAAGTGTATGGAGGGATATGGTCTAGGTGCAGGTCAGTGGGAGTAGGCAGAACAATGGTTCAGCACAGCCAAGAAGGGCCAAAAGGCCTGTTTCTGTGCTGTAATGTTCTATGGTTCTATGCACTCAACACCCCTGAATCAATGAAAAACTGTACACAAGATGGACAAACAACCAATGTGCAAACAATGACAAACCGTGCAAATACAAAAAGAAAAGACAAACAAAATGATAATAATTAATAACTAAGCAATAAATATTGAGAACATGAAGAGTCCATATTGTGGGAACGGATCAGTGTTGGGGTGAGTGAAGTTGGATGCTATTCCCTCTGGTTTGAGAGCCTGCTCATCAAAAAGGCTAAGTAGCAAACTCCTGATGCTGCATGTTATCTTCTTAAAAACAGGCACCCGCAGCTCCCATCAATCAATTCTTTCCCTGTTGTTTCCCTGCTACTATTGTGCAAGAAAGGAGGAGTTGTAGCAAAGAGTGGCATAGATTTATAGTCATAGAGCATTACAGCATAGATGCAGGCCTTTCAGCCCAGTGAGTCTATGCACACCACAGTGCATATGTAGGTAGTCCCACTTTCCTGCATTTGGTCCGTATCTCCCTCAGCCCTTTCCCTCCATGTACCTGTCCAAGTGGTCCTTAAACGATACTACTGTACCTGCTTCAACCACTTCCTCTGACAGCTTTCTCTATACACACCACCCTCTGCATGAACATGTTTTCCCTAAGGTTCCTTTGATCTATTTAATATACATATGTAGGGCTCTCAGTACCATTAACTGTGGTGTTAACTGTTCAGGCGAGCAAAATGGCTTCTCTGTAATGTTATTTAATGCTGTAATGGGTTTCTGTAGCTGGAATGTTTGGGTTATACCTGCACATAAGGGGGTAACTAACCAATGGAGAATTGTTATGCTATCTTGTATGTGTAAGCTGAGCGGGAGTTCGCGGTCTTTTTCGGGAGGCGAGCGAGGAGGACGGACGTGTGAGGAGTGGACAGCAGTTCCAGGGCAGCAGATACTGGATGTCGGCGGTTCGGACGGTGGCCAAAGGCTCGGAAGGTTGTTGTGGATGGATCCGAAGGTGTGAGCTCCTACGTATTAAAATATTATGTGCACAAACTGATAAACTTACTGATTTGGCGCCTTTAGGTTATCTGTTATCTGTTTCTACTAACCCATCCCTAAGAAATAACTATAAAGTTGTAATTATTTACTCACCTTTGGTGTATTGTCTGATATTTGTGTTACGAGCGTGTACTGGGGGGGGGGGGGGGATTACACTGTATTTACACCGAAGTATTGCACTGCTAGCGGGGCGACGGTGGTTCACCCTAGGCGAACAGGGATAAATTGGGGGCACGGATGCTACACATCTATATGCTACTGTAATTGATCTATTTATTCTTTTTCTTTCTATATTATCATGTATTGCATTGTACTAAGTTAACAAATTTCACGACACATGCCAGTGATAGGAAACCTGGTTCTGATTCTTTCCATGTACACACCACCCTCTATGTGAAAGCATTTCCCTTAAGGTTCCTTTTAAATCTTTCCCTTTGCACACTAAGCCAATGCCCTCTAGTTCTGGACTCCGCTGTCCTGGGGAAAACACGATCATCCACCCTTTCTATGCCGCCCATGTTTTAAAATTTTCTGTAAGGTCACCTCTCATTCTTCTAATTATTGTAGCTCCATCCAAGCTGGTATTGGCGCAAATTATCATGGTGACTCCTTCATTTGCTTAAACAAGGAGCTGCAAGTGAACACAGCTTTTCTTAATGGCAAGCAAAAATCTGAGGAGTCCGAGATAAAAGCAGAAAATATCAGAGATACAGAGGTGCTAAGCATATCAGGCAGCATCTGTGGAAAGAGCTATTGTCTGTGCTGCTGATCACCTCCAGCATTTTCTGTTTTCACTTCTTTACTTGTGGCTGTCTTCAACCAAAATGCAGTGCTGGTACATCTACCCTGAAGCAGCAGGTTTCCTTAGCAGCCGATGTGCATAAACCACAGGAGTGCTGCCTCCAGCAACTCTGTATTTGATACTTGGAATCACTCAGCAGAGCTGCCTGCCCACGCAGTCTATGAAGAGATCTGCCCTCCGTGAATTCATCACTTGTGCTGAGCCGTCCTTTGGTGTTACAATCCACTAACGGAACTGAATTTCAAAAGGAGATTTCAATATTCACATTGCAACATGGCTTTTGATGCATATTGTGAAGGACACAGTCCTCCCCAAGACTGAGCCTTCAAGTTGCTTTGAATGATTACTCACCTCAAATTTGCAACAGAATCTCTTCTGCATTTTTTAAAATCTGGGATTTGGAATCTAAACCTCCCTTGTTGAGTAAATTTCTTTTGAATTAGCACTTGTCAAACAATATACATTGTTAAAAATATAACCCTGGCAAGAAAATTATGGTGTGATACTAAGACTAAAGAAACAACATTTTAAAAGCTAAAGCGGGTAGATTATATCATAAGCACCACAGTGTTTAGTTATACAGTGTATTGAACTAATATCTTGTCTTTTTAACAACAAAAATAACAGGGTGTCAAGTAATTGAAAAAACAGACACAAAGGAGGCCATTTGGCTCAGGGTCAGCACAACATTGTGGGCCGAAGAGCCGGTAATGTGCTGTAAATGTCTATGTTCTATGTATCTGTGCCAGTAGAGAAGGCTGACCCACACTGATGCTCCTTCTGCTACCAGCACTGCGCCCTGCAGAGCACAATTCCTCAAATAAACACCGAAGTACTTATTAAGGGTAATAAGGGTTTCTGCCTCTGGCATCTTTTCAGGCAGTTAGCTCCAGACCCCTCCCACTGCTGGGTGAAAATGCTTTCCTCACGTCCACTTTGATCCTTTCATTTTGTTCCCTTTCATTTTTGACCTTTTAGATACAACACTGAGTAATGTCATCTGCAGAAATTCCCTGGTGACTCAGCAATAGTTGGGTGTATAAAGGGAGGACGGGAGGATGAATACAGGGTCACGGTGGAGGACTTTGTCAAATGGTGCAAGCTGAATCATCGGCAGCTTAATGCTAGTAAGGCAAAGGAGATGGTGATGGACTTCAGGAAGACTAAACCTGCACTGCTCCCTATTACTATTGATGGTGAGAACCTGCAGGTATCTGTGGGTGCACCTGGATGACAGACTTGAGTGGAACTCTAACACACGGGCTCCGTACAAGAAGGGCCGTGTCGCCTCTGCTTCATGAGGAAACTGCAATCCTTTAGAGTATGCAGGCCTCTCCTTCACATGTTCTACCAGTCTATTGTCACCAGTACAACTTCCTTTGCGTTGGTGTGCTGGGATAATGACATCAACACAGGTGATGCCAACACGCTCAATAAACTGATTAGAAAGGCTGGCTCTATCATAGGAGTCAAACTGGACACACTGGAGGGTGTGGTTTAACAAAGGACCCAACAGAAAATCCTAGCAATTCTGGACAATGTTTCTCACCCTCTGCATGCCACCTTAGCTGAACAAAGGAGCACTTTTCTTTTAGTAATGGACTAAGACAATTGCACTGCTCCAAAGAGTGCTATATGAGGTCATTCTTACCCTCTGCCATCGGGCTCTAAAATGAGTCAACCTATAGCCGTGTAAGTGATGAACCCTCCTGTTAGACTGTTCAAGCTAACATTTTTTTATTCTTTCTTACTTCTCTTCCACTCTTTGTATATCTGTGCACCTGTAATGCTACTATGACACTGTCACTTCCTTTGGGATCAATAAAGTATCTATCTATCTTTTCCAAAGGGAAATAAGTCTCTTTCTTTTATTCAGGCCTCTCAATTCAGTCTCTCCTCAGCCTCACTTGTTCCTACAAAAACAACCTTCAAAGGCAGAGTTGGCCTCCAGTTTAGACATTTTACCCCTATTTTATCTTTTATGTCCTTCTCCACAATAATGTTAAATCCATCCAAATTACGATCACTACTTGGACAGCAATCTCCTTTAGGGAATGATAATTCCATTCCCTGAAACTGTCCAGATGAAGGGCTTAGACCCAAACATTCATCCCTAAGCTTTATCCCCCGCAGATGCCACTCAAGCCCTGAGTTCCTTCAGCAGATTGTTTGTTGTTCAGGATAACAACATTTGCAGTCTCTTGTGTCGATAATTATTAACTAACTTTATTGAAATTTTGCAGGCTGCAAAGAAATTATAAGAGATGCATGAAGTTAAGGTCCAGATAAGCAGAGATTTGTGAGTAGGAATCACAATTTGGTTCACTAGTAAAACTTTGCTTTTGTGTCGTGCAACAAAATTTGGAGAAGGTTTTGTGCATAATTGAAGTTGTCAGATCATTGATTTCTGTAGGTTATGACGAAGAAGGTTGCAAAGCATTGCATTCTATGGAACGGGGGTGTGCACTGTCCGGGTTTAGCTCGGACTTTCGAAACACCAGGAATTCCTGTCAATATAATGATGGAATTGCTGACAGTTAAAACAGCAACTCTTAAGTTTAGGCTTTTCATTGACAGCATTTTATGGTGGTGTCTCTGATACCCTTGTCAAGCAAATAAAGCTGAATTAGTTCCAAAAGGTGAGGGACCTTTTCTTGAATATTTTCATAATACTCATTTAGATTAAGGGTGCATCGCTCCCTTTTTTCTTTTGTATTTAAATCCCTTACTTCCAGTTTAAGATTAAGGTTAAAATTTATGGGTTTTTTTAATGTGTAAACATATTATAGATTAGGTAGCAGGCAATATACCTTTTTTATAAATACAGCTCTGTGATAATAACGTTCTGATTAACTTTTTTATATACCGTAAGGTTGGCTTGGAGTTGGGTAGACGGAGGGTAGGGTGGTTTATATGATTCTACTGTGGGTGCTTTTCTTAATTGATATGAACTGTACATTTGATATGTTTGTGTTGTACTGTATAAACCTCTTTTTTTATTGCTTTTTTTGTTTTGTCGCATTGTAAAAACTCATTAAAAAATTTAAAAAAGCTGAATTGATTGGCTATTGGGGAATACAATATCACAGCAAGAAATTCACAAGTACTGAAACATTAAATAATATCTGGTTGAAAAGCTGCCATCTGGCTTCATCAGTCAAACCTGGGCAGAGATAACTTGGAGAGACTGAGAATTCATTTGTTTGTGCTTAAATAAAGACAGTAGATAATTAAGTTAAAGCACTTAAATATACAACAGTTAATTCCATATATATTTCAATCCTATGCTTTCATGGCATGAGTGTGGGGAATCTAGATGATTATACACTGAGTAATTGGAATTAAGGCTTCCATCCAAGGTTGGCGGTAAGGCAAACAGTGAGGATTTATTAATAGACAGGAAAAAGACGTGGGTAGGCTGACAGAATGGGCAGACGTGGCAGAGAGAATTTTAAAACAGAGAAAGATGAAGAGCTGAAATTTGGCAGAGAAATATGGAACTATAAACTAAATGGCATGCTTGTACAGGATGTGCAGGAACACAAAAACCTATGTGTCTCCGGACCATAATTGCTTTTACTATTTGGTTGCAATCTGGAATTTTTTGTCTGCAAGGATGATTAAAGCAATCAGAAGGGAATTGGATAGGTCTTAAGAAGGAATAATTTGAGTCATAGAAATATAAGGCATGGAAATCGCTTCTTCATCCCGACTTGTTTTATTCATGCCTCCTGTCGACCCCGATTGTATATGTTTGAATAAATTCATCCCTAATTCTAATCATTCCAAAAAATACAAGTCCAACTTATGTAGCCTCTTTTCATGGCATAATCCACTTATCCCAGAAATTAGCCTGATTCAACTCCTTCCAACTGCCTACAATGGGGACCATAACTGTGCACAATGTTCCAGTTGTGGCCTCAACAACATCTTGTATAATTGTAACAAAACCTCCCTATTCTTAAATCCCACCCCCTTTACAGTTAAAATTAATATGTCATTTGCATTCTTTATTACTTGTTTGATCTGTCTGCTAACATTTTGTGTTACATGCACTAGATCATCAAATTCCTCTGAAATCTCTCCAGTTAGACAGTAGTCGACCTTTGATAGGCTAATTGGTCACAGTAAATTGTCCCTAGGGTATAGGTGAGTGAGCGGTGTCATAGAATCAGGAGGAGATGTTTATGAAATGTGACAAGAATAAAAGTGGATTAATAGATCTTCTGGTTAAGGTGGCGCAGCCAAATGCATGTGACAGCTCACTGGTAGTTCAAAGGGCAAGAAATTTGATTAAAATCATCTTTTCAGGGGTAAATTGAGTTAAATTATCACTGCAAGCAGTGAGGGGGCAAGTGATGGGGAGGTGAGTTCGGGGGATGACCTGGGTTGGTGTGTTGCAGAGTCGATGCAGATGAAGTGAGCCACTCAGAGAGGAGAAGTTGGGGCAGAGGAGATTTAATGCCCATACAACTGGCCCAGGTGCAAGGTTGGATTGCTCTGGGCACCAAGCTGATTTGAAGAGCTTGAGAGCGGCTTTGGACTTGGGTGGCGTGGTCCAGGCCCCAAGCTCATCACAGGAGCCAGATCCTAGTGTGATATACAATTCACTGTTTAGACAATTTAAATGCCAGCCCAGATTGGAGCTGAGAGCCAATTTTGCTCGATCTCCATGGTGTTCACACCCCTCTCCAAGACGCCAGAGCCTTTCGCTGCAGTGGTTGCCAGGTACAATCCACTCTTTGGTCAATTTAAACGCCAGCCTAGATAGACTGAAACGACAGGGTGTCAGGATCTGAGCGAGAGCCAATTTTCACTCTTGGCGATGGTCACTCCTCTCTCCACAGCTGCCTAGTTGCCGTGCTCCATGTCTGCTAATATGACGAACTGCTAAGCGAGGCTCTGGGTCTGTTCCAGGCTGCTCTGGGGTTCGGTTCTGAAGACTCATCAATTTGGTTCGGAATGTTATTGCTCGCTTCAATTCTTTGCATGATTTCTATTGTTTTCTCCCTTTCACTTGCACATCAGATATTGGTCTTTTATTTTCATTTTTATTTCTTTTAATTGAGTTCTTTCAGGTTTCTGTGGCTACCGGTGAGCAAACAGATCTCAAGTTTGTATCATTTATACATCTTTTGATAATAAATGTACTTTGAATCTTGAATAAATGGGGGCTTGATGGTTGGCATGGTCTCATAGGCTGAAGGACTTTTTTTGTCTTCTGTGCTATGAGATCCTAACTATGACTTGTTAGGCTGCATATACCTCTTCATGCCAAAACAAATCTGTTATTTTTTATAATAATTGTTGGCTATTAACCCAGAAGAGAACTGGCTTCAGTCAGAATGATTATTTTGGGAACTGATAGGTCTTATTACATTAAATTCTTGGAATTACATTGGTCAAATTTCATGTTGGGTTGGCAATAAGAATATGCATTACATCATTCATAGCCACACCTGACCTATGAAATTCTTGCCATGACAAACCTCGAGTGATATTTTCCCCTTGGCTGCTTTAATTCCTCTTACAAAGATATTCTGCCAAAACCAATTATTTCAGAGTTATTTCCAAGGAAGTTCCTTTGCATTTCTTCCCTATAAATGACTTTCAATCTTAATGATATAGTTTCAATGCTGTTCATTTAACTGATCTGAAAATAAATTGGGAACTTCTCACTCATCCTTGCAAAAAGTGAAAAGCTAATAAGAACAGCACATTACAGACTCTTTGGCCATGATATTGTATCATCATTTTAACCAACACTAAGATCAATCTTCCCTCCCACTTAGCCCTCGATATTTCTATCATCCATCTGCAAATCTAAGAGTTTCTTAAATTCCCTTAACATATCTGTCTCTACCACCACCCCTGATGGGGCTTTACCAAGCACCTACCAATTTCTGTGTAAAGACCATACCTCTGACATCCTCCCTAAACTTTCCGCCTATCACCTTAAAATTACGCCTCCTTGTACCAGCCATTTCTGTTCTGGGAAAATAACTCTAACTATCCACTCTATTATCTTGCACTCCTCGATCAAGTCACCTTTCATTGTCCTTCACTCCAAGATGAAAGCCCTAGCTCACTCAACCTATCTTCATAAGATGTGCACTCCAGTCCAGGCAGCACTCTGGTAAAATATCCTCTGCACCCTTTCTAAAGCTGCCACATCCTTCCTGTAATGAGGCGATCAGAAATGAACAGAATATTCCAAGTGTGATCAATTGTCTTTGTTCCTGCCATGTGCTTGGAGATGGAGGCTGCCATTTTGTGGAACTGTTTTACATCCTCTATTTTGTGAGATGGAGTTGATTTGCTTTCTGTGTTTTAAAGTAGACATAATGATGTTTCAGGTAATGTGCTGGTCTAAGGATCATTTCCAAATAAGATGTTATTTCTGAGGTGTGCTTTGATATAAGATAAATAAGATAACATGCAGGGTTGTGAATGTGGGGGTCCGTGTCTGCCTGAAGTGATTTGAGCTGTTTACTGTAGAGAACAAAGAGTAATAATATACCAATTGTCACTTGCTGGGAAGAGTGCAGTAAGTGGATGCTGGCCGAGAGCAGAGCCAATTAAAAGGTGTTAAAGGTAAATCACCTCCAGTCATTGACACTGGAGTGCAATATATCAATTGGTAAGAAACGAGTATAAACATGAACACTGTAAGTGTGCTATCAGTGATAACTCTCTAAAGAGACACACCGTTGTAAGGAAGATGTGGTGAACTACATATACCTGTCTGGACACGCCCCCCCCCCCCCTGCTGACTGCTCCTGTGGCTCCTCCCACAGACCCCGGTATAAAGGCGATTGGGGCCTGAGACCTGCCCTCAGTCTCCAGGATGTAGCATGGTGGTCAATTGCTGTTTGTTCTTTCTTCCAGTCAATAAAAGCCGATATCTCGCCTCACGTCTCAGAGAGTTATTGATGGTGCATCAATATTATTAACTGGAAGTTTTAAAACATGGAAAGTATTTTACGTCCAGAAAAATTAGACTTAGACCCTCAAAACTTAGAAGCAGCTCTTGCCTTTGAACTCTGGCTTGCATGCTTCCACTCATACTTGGAGGAGGTTCGTGCGACTGAGCCCGCTATTATGCACAGAATTCTCCTCTCGAGGATCACTCCAAAAGTTTACTCACTTATCAGGGACCTGCCGACCTACGAAGGGGCACTGGACACCCTCAAAAGACAGTACCTGCGGCCGGTGAACACCGTCTATGCAAGACATTGCTTAGCGATGCGGCGGCAGTGACCCGACGAGACGAGCGCTGCGTTTCTCCGAGCCCTACAGACACTCGTGCGGGCCTGTGACTGCAAAGGTCTGACGGCGGAACAACATGCGGAGCTGCTAGTACAAGACGCCTTCGTTACGGGGATCAGGTCAGCGTACGTGCGCCAGTGTCTGCTGGAAAATGCCGATCATACCTTACGCTCGGCAATCGAGACAGCTGACACGCTGGAGGCTGCTCTGCACAACGCTGACGCTGTCCAGCCGCGCGATCCCCCGCCGGTCCCATGGACATCTCAGACCCCGCCACCCGCGAGCGAATTCACCGCCGCCACTGCCAGTCGCGAGTCCACGCAGTGTGACTTCTGCGGACTCGAAAAGCACCCCCGAAAACGCTGCCCAGCCCGAGAAGCAACCTGCTCCAGCTGCGGGAAGAAGGGCCATTTCACCAAGGTCTGTAAGTCTGAACCACGAGCGGGGTCGGGCAGCGCTGCGTGTGAGGCATGGGGGCCGCCATCTTGCCTGCCCGCCTCGTGCGAGGCATGGGGACCGCCATCTTGCCTGCCCGGATGGGGGCGGCCCCCATCTTTGTCAGTGCCAACTCGCCCCACCCCCGACCCACCAGTGCTTACAGGCACCAAGACGGCAGTTCAACTCTGGCCTCCGTAACCCTCGACCAAAGCGCCCCACACAGCTTGCAAGGTCAATGATGGACATCCTGGTGGAGGGGCACAGGACTAGTTGCCTGTTTGACACGGGCAGCACTGAGAGTTTTATTAACCTGGACACGGTGCAACGCTGCGGACTCGTGACACAGCCGGTAAGCCAGAAAGTCACCATGGCTTCTGGGTCGCATTCCACAGACATCCAGGTGGGTTGTGTAGCGACATTGGTGGTGCAGGGCACAGAGTATCGGGACTTTGCGCTACTGGTCATGCCTCAACTGTGCGCGCCTGTGCTATTGGGGCTGGACTTCCAGAGCCACCTCGAAAGTGTGACTATGGCATATGACGGGCCCCTCCCACCACTCACTGTCAGGAATCCTCAGTTTTGTGGGACTTCGTCATATACCCCGCTACTGACCACACACACACACCGACCCACACATCCCACCCAGCACCATGCTGACAGCTGCGCTACTGACACCACTTGCAGCCTCTCCACCCTCAAGATCCCTCCCCCACCGCTGTTCGCCAACCTGACCCCCAACTGCAAACCGGTGGCAACTAAAAGCAGAAGGTACAGCGCGGGGGACAGGGCCTTCATTCAGTCAGAGGTGCAGCGGCTGCTCAGGGAGGGGATCATTGAGCCAAGCACAAGTCCTTGGAGGGCCCAGGTGGTTGTTGTTCGGACCAGGCAGAAAAATAGGGTGGTCGTGGACTATAGCCAGACCATCAATAGGTTCACGCAGCTTGACGTGTACCCCCTACCCCGCATCGCGGATATGGTCAACCAGATAGCTCAGTACAAGGTGTACTCGACAATAGATCTGAAATCCGCTAACCATCAGCTCCCCATCCGCCCAGAGGACCGCCCCTACACCGCCTTCGAGGCGGGTGGCCGGCTCTATCACTTCCTGCGCGTTCCCTTCGGAGTCACAAATGGTGTCTCTGTCTTCCAGAGGGAAATGGACCGGATGGTGGACCAGTGCCAACTGAAGGCCACATTTCCCTATCTGGATAATATCACCATCTGTGGTCGCGACTGGCCGGATCACAACGCCAACCTCCAACGATTTTTCCAAGTGGCCAAAGCCCTGAACCTTACTGATAACAGGGACAAGAATGTGTTCAGAACCACCCGACTCGCTATCCTTGGGTATGTTGTGGACAACGGGGTCATTGGCCCTGATCCCGACCGTATGCGCCCCCTGTTAGAACTCCCCACCACCCTCAAAGCCCTCAGACGGTGCCTGGGCTTCTTTTCCTATTACGCCCAATGGGTCCCCCATTACGCAGACAAAGCCCGCCCCCTGATCAAGTCCACCGCATTTCCCCTCTCTGCCGAGGCCCGCGCGGCCTTCAGCTGCATTAAAGGGGACATGGCCAAAGCAACGATGCATGCGGTGGACGAGACCATTCCCTTCCAAGTAGAGAGTGATGCCTCCGATTTCGCGCTGGCTGCTACCCTCAATCAGGTAGGCAGGCCAGTAGCCAGTAGCATTCTTTTCTCGTACCCTTCAAGGCCCTGAAATTCGGCACTCCGCGGTGGAGAAAGAAGCCCAGGCCATAGTGGAAGCTATTAGGCACTGGAGGCACTATCTCGCCGGCAAAAGGTTCACATTGCTGACTGACCAGCGCTCAGTTGCGTTCATGTTCAGCAACCAACAGCGGGGCAAAATCAAAAATGATAAAATTTTGCGGTGGAGAATAGAACTCTCCACCTACAACTATGATATCCTGTACCGGCCTGGAAGCCTCAATGAGCCCCCTGATGCCCTATCCCGGGGAGCATGTGCCAGCGCACAGCTCGACCAGCTATACGCCCTCCATGCACATTTTTGCTACCCGGGGGTCACCCAATTTTACCATTTCGTGAAAGCCCGGAACCTGCCGTACTCCCTTGAGGACATCAGGACGATGACCAGGGACTGCCAAGTCTGCGCTGAGTGCAAACCGCACTTCTACAGTCCTGAAAAGGCGCAACTTATCAAGGCCACCCGCCCCTTTGAGCGACTGAGTGTCGACTTTAAGGGCCCCCTTCCCTCCACCGACCACAATGCCTACTTTCTCAACATTATCGACGAGGACTTGCGGTTCCCCTTTGCCATCCCCTGCCCCGACACCACTGCCACATCCGTCATAAAAGCCCTGCGCCAGCTCTTCACTCTGTTCGATATCCTTGCTATATCCACAGTGATAGAGGGTCCTCCTTTATGAGTGACGAGCTGCGCCAGTACCTGCTGGCTAGGGGCATTGCTACTAGTCGGACCACGAGTTACAATCCCCGGGGGAATGGACAGGTGGAGAGGGAGAATGTCACAGTGTGGAAGGCCACACTTTTAGCCCTTAAGTCAAAAGGGGTTGCTGGTCTCTCAATGGCAGGAGGTCCTCCCCGAGGCACTCCACTCTATCCGCTCCCTGTTATGTACGTCCACCAATGCCATCCCTCACGAGCGCCTATTCTCTTTTCCCAGGAAGTCTGCCACTGGGACCACCCTACCAGCTTGGCTGACATCCCCAGGGCCAGTGCTGCTCCGGAAACATGTGAGGAGCAATAAATACTCCCCGCTGGTCGAGAGGGTTCACCTATTACATGCGAACCCCCAGTATGCCTACGTGGTCTTACCTGATGGGCGGGAGGACACGGTCTCTGTCCGCGACCTGGCGCCCGCAGGAGCAGCAGACCACTACCCCGAACACTCCACGGTGACTATGAACCCTGTACCCGAGGTGACACCGTGCACACCAAGCCTTACACAGACTCCTCACGACACTCCTATACCGGGTGCCTCGCACACGCATGAGGGATCACTGACGCCTAGTGGGCTGACACCTCCAGTCAGGCCGGAACCAGCACAACCTCCGTCTCCGATGCAATCACCACCGGCACCTGTGCAATCACCACCACCGGCACCTGTGCAATCACCACCGGCACCTGTGCAATCACCACCACCGGCACCTGTGCAATCACCACCTCCGGCACCTGTGCAATCACCACCACCGGCACCTGTGCAATCACCACCGGCACCTGTGCAATCACCACCACCGGCACCTGTGCAATCACCACCTCCGGCACCTGTGCAATCACCACCACCGGCACCTGTGCAATCACCACCGGCATCTGTGCAATCACCACCACCGGCACCTGTGCAATCACCTCCGGCACCTGTGCAATCACCACCGGCACCTGTGCAATCACCACCACCGGCATCTGTGCAATCACCACCACCGGCACCGGTGCAATCACCACCACCGGCACCTGTGCAATCACCACCGGCACCTGTGCAAGCACCACCGGCACCTGTGCAATCACCTCCGGCACCTGTGCAATCACCACCGGCACCTGTGCAATCACCACCACCGGCATCTGTGCAATCACCACCACCGGCACCGGTGCAATCACCACCACCGGCACCTGTGCAATCACCACCGGCACCTGTGCAAGCACCACCAGTACCTGTGCAATCACCACCACCGGCACCTGTGCAATCACCACCGGCACCTGTGCAATCACCACCACCGGCATCTGTGCAATCACCACCGGCATCTGTGCAATCACCACCACCGTCTCCTGTGCAATCACCACCACCGGCACCTGTGCAATCACCACCGGCACCTGTGCAATCACAGCCGGTGCTACGTAGATCGCAGTGACAGGTTCGACCACCTGATAGACTTAACCTGTAAATATACTTGTCAGAAACTTCGCCCCATGGGGACTCTCTTTTAAAACAAAGTGGGGGTGAATGTGGTGAACTACATATACCTGTCTGGACACGCCCCCTGCTGACTGCTCCTGTGGCTCCTCCCACAGACCCCGGTATAAAGGCGATTGGGGCCTGAGACCTGCCCTCAGTCTCCAGGATGTAGCATGGTGGTCAATTGCTGCTTGTTCTTTCTCCCAGTCAATAAAAGCCTACATCTCGCCTCACATCTCAGAGAGTTATTGATGGTGCATCAGAAGAACACCCACACCAGAGGCCTGGTGAAGAAAGGACCGATCATCTGGCCTTTGGAAATCTCCTATTTCAGTGTTGTAAATTGGACAAGTGGTCTGAGTGAGTATTGGTACAGAGGGAACAGTAGAATTCATGTTTTAAGCTGTTGGCCCAGGGTCAACATAGCTACACTGTTGTTTGTATAGAGACAAATAAAGTGCGAGCTTCAATTAATTACGAGTTGCATAGTGAATTTCCTAACCTAGTACCAATAACAAACGGTCAACACCGTTCAGAAACCAGGACAGAAAACTGCTATTTTTATACAGAATTAGCTTCTCGGTTATGGATATTGATCCGTTTGGTAAATTGTATCTGTTTGAATTCCTTACATACAAGCTCAATTTGCACTTACAATAGAGATCCAAAAAGTCAATCAAAGCTTCAAGCTGACAATCAATGATATTTTCAAGTTAGTAAAGCAATTGTTCCTTAGTTGTTGAGTGTGTTTCACACCCTTCCATTGTTCCTATTTTGTATGTATCTGGCACTCCTCCCCCCATTGTGTTTTAGGAAGACCTTTCTGGAAAAGACTTACAGCAGGGGCCTCACTCATCTGGCCTGCCACAGTCACTCTGGCCTATCTCGTCTGTAGTAAGCAGAGGTGTCTCCGCTGGTCTCGCTTCAGAGGTCTCACTTGACTACAATTGTGCCAGGCTATCCTTGCCTGGGTGTTGTCTTTAACCCTTGTCTTATCTCAACTTCCACACTAGCAATAGTAAAATAAAATAACTGGGCCCAGAACAAACACTCGCTTATGACTTACTAATGCTCTCTTGTCTTTAACCCTTGCATCACCACAATTCACAACTCCCTGCACTTCCAACACTTCAACATGGTCCAGTAGAGCAGAGCTCAGGCAGACTGCTATACCCACACGATGGCTTTGACAGAGGGTGACACACCGCCCCTGGAACCATAAGCTGGCTCCTCGCCTTCATCTGAACAGGGGCTGCCCATCTTGTCCTAAATTTAACCCAGTTCAGGTGCAGCGGGCAGAATCCAGAATTAACGTGCTAGGAAATCTGCTAAAGGACACACTTCCCCATTGGAAGAGACAGAGACATAGCACAGAGACAGTAGGCATGGGGGCTGACAATTCCACTACCAGTTTCAGTTCATGCCAGCGGGGTTTTCTGCCAGGATACCTGGCTATATTCCGGGAGTGTGCTGGAATGATAGGTCTACCCCAATGCTTCCCTCAGCTACGCATGTTGACCAACAACAGAGAACCAGAAAACATCCTTAGCAAATGAAAAATGAGTCCATTGTCTGGAGTATAAGTCATTCCAACACCGTCTGATGTGGCTAGTGTTCATACACTACTGTGCAAAAGCCTCAGGCACATGTAAACAATTCTATAAAATGAAGATGCTTTCAAAAATAATGAAATGTAAAGTTTCCAAACATCAAAAATGTACTATAAGAACAGTAAACAGTAAAAAAAAAGCTAAATCAAATCAATATTATGTGTGACCACCCTTCACCTTTAAAACTGAATCAGTTCTTTAAGGTACACTAAGATACCACCAAACACGTCTTTACATGCCCTCCCCACAATCTCAGCTTTTTGCAGGGATCACTCCCTCCATAATTCTCTTGTCTATTTGTGTCTCCCCACTAATCTCCCTCCCAGCACTTACTCCTGCAAGCTACCAAAGTATGCCTGCCCATTCACCTCCTCCTTCACCTCAGTTCAGAGCCCCAAACAGTCCTTCCAAGTGAGGCAACACTTCAGCTGCGAATCTGCTGAGTATCCGATGTATCCAATGCTCACAATGCAGCCTCCTCTACACCGGTGGGACCCATCGTAAATTGGTGGACTGCTTCGTTGAGCACTTCCACTCCATCCACCAAATGATATATTTCCCACTGACCAAACGTTTTAATTCCCATTCCTATTCCCATTACAACATGTTGGTCCATGGCTTCCTCTTAAGTCATGATGAGGCCACCCTCAGGGTGGAGGCGCAACACCTTATGTTCCATCTTGGTAGCCCCCAACCTGATGGCATGAATATTGATTTCTCCTTCCAGTAAAAAAAATTCCTCCACTCCCCACTTCTTCTAGTCCCCACTCTTCCCTCTTCTCACCTGCCTATCACCTCCCCCGGTGCCTTCCTCCTTCCCTTTCTCCTATGGTCCTCTCTCCTCTCCAATCAGATTCCTTCATCTCCAGCCCTTTACCTTTCTCTACCACCTGGCTTCACCTATCACCTTCTAACTATCCTTCTATCCCACCCCACCCCCACCAAGGAAGCATCTTCCCCCTAACTTACCAGTCCCGAAGAAGGGTCTTGACCTGAAACATTGATTGTTTGTTCATTTCCATGGATGCTACCTGATCTACTGAGTCCCTCCAGTATTTTGTGTGTGTTGTTTTTAGGTATGTTGTCATGCAGTTTTATAAGAAAGTTCAAAGTAAATTTTATTACCAAATTTCATATATGTCACCATATACAACCTGGAGATTCATTTTCTTATGGGCATACTCGACAAATCTAGAGAATAATAATATGACAGAATCACTGAAAGACTGCCACATGAAATGGCTGCCACAAGAGGACACAGGTTTAAGGGGCTTGGGAGCAGGTACAGAGGAGATGTCAGGGGTAAGCTGGTGAGTGTGTGGAATGGGCTGCTGGAAACGGTGGCGGAGACGTATACGATAGGGTCTTTTAAGGGACTTTTGGATAGGTACATGGAGCTTAGAAAAATAGAGGGCTATGGGTAACCCTAGGAATTTCTAAGGTAGGGACATGTTCTGAAGGGCCTGTATTGTGCTGTAGGTTTTCTATGTTTCTATGTAACACCCAACTAGAGCATTCAGCCTGAGTACAGAGGGCAACAAACTGCGCAAATGCAAAAAGAAGGAACAATAATAATAAATAAACAAGCAATAAGTATCAAGAACATGAGATGAAGAGTCCTTGAAAGTGAATCCATTGTTGGGGGACCATTTCAATAATGAGGCAAGTGAAGTTGAGTGAAGTTATTTCCTTTTGTTCATGAGCCTGATGGCTGAGGGGTAGTAACTGTTCCTGAACCAGGTGGTGCGAGTCCTAAGGCTCTTGTACCTTCTTCCTGATGGCAGCAGTGAGAAGAGACCATGTCCTGGGTGGTGGGGTCCCTAAAGATGAACTAGTAGAAAATAGCCTGGTAGGTTTTTCCAAACATCTTGAAAAACTGCGACAATTCTTCTGCAGACTTTGGCTGTCTCGCTTGCTTCTGTCTCTCGAGGTAATCTCAGACAGTGTTGATGATGTTGAGATCGGGACTCTGAGGAGGCCATACCATCTAAAACCATTTAAAAAATCTGGGGTGCCCAAGACTTTTGCACAGTTCCGTACTTCTGAACTACCTGGGAACCTGTGTGATTTCTGGTCGACCATATGATCTGGCCTGAGTGGAGGGGTGCTGTGAGGCCCTAACAGTCATCTTCTTGAGCTGTTCAGTTGTATCTACCTGTCCTTTCAATCACAACAATGGCTCTGGCGTTGCCTCTGATCAGACTCCACAATGCTCCGACGCTTGCTGTAAGCAAGGTATGCACCTTTTGCCTATCAATGAGATACTGGACCCGGCCAAGGATTCGGTGAGATGCCAGGAGGCACCGCACAGAATAGACCAGGGATCCATCCACCAAGCAAGGAGGGGTGGGGGTGGTAACTTGAGTAAGGGGGGAGGAAGTCATCAAACATAGAAAACTGGGTGAATCTTCATTGATGATGGTAGGTGAAATCTATTCAAGACCTTCTTGATAGCCTTCTTCACCTTGAATGGACCCATGTAGCATGGGGGCAACTGGTAGTTCTTGACTTCCAAGGGAAGATCCTTAGATACCAGCTAGACTTTCTCCGCTGGCTTAAGAGGGTTCATATGTTGGCAGAGCTGATCAGTTTGCTGGGTATGCTGTTTCTGAGCATACTGCAGAGAAGCCCTGGCCTGTTTCCACATGCACTTATAGCATTGGACCAACTGTTCAGCACTAGAAACTCTCACTTCAATCTCTTGGTCAAGGAAGCATAATAGCTGGAATCCCTTCTGGCATTCAAAGGGAGATATGCCAGTAGAGGATGAGTGGAGGTTATTCTGGGCAATCTCTGCCCAAATGAATTTGGAGCTCCAGACACGCAGTTGGAAGAGACAAGGCAGCCTAGGGTTGTCTCCAGCTCTTGATTCACTCTTTCAATCTGGCTGTTAGATTGGGGGTAGAAACCAGATGAGAGGCCAGCTGTGGCTTCCACAGGAGAACAGAAGGTTTTCTAAATATGGGTAATCAATACTGGAACAGAGCTTGCCGTACTTTTGCTCACATAAAAAAGAAGCCCGCCCCTGCTGGCACGATTGACAGATGAATAAACCCTAAGGCCAATGCACTGACCTAGAGAGACAGATGCACTCTACAAGGGTCATCTTTTCAGGACAAGAGAAGGAAAAGAGCTGCCTCAGGAAGAACTATTACTGGGTAAGAGGTCAATGGTACAGTTATATGGGCAATGTGGAAGCAGGGAGGTGGACTTCTTTTTACTGAGGTCACCATATTCAGTCAGAATGGCAGGTGGGTCCACACTAGCAGTTGGCAATGGAGGGGACATACTGACAGGAGATTGACCCAGACAGGTAGACAGGCGTGCCAGTCCCACTCTCAGAGTGCCTTTAGGAAACAATCAATCCGTAGGTTGTGTCGAGATAACCAGGGAAGGCCAGGCACTAGCAACACTACAGCCAAAGCAACCAGATCGAAGAAGAGCTATTCCTTATGTTTGCCTTCCAGCACAAAAACCTAGTTCTGTGGAAAGATGAATCTTGTTAGCACCCAGAGGCCAAAATGGCCTTGAGATCAATATTCTCTCTCAATTGCTGTTGGAACTCTGCATCTGTGAGCCAGAGGGATATCCATGGAATTCCCGGCTGCCACAGAGTCAGTGTACCCCTGAAGCTTGTGGGTCTGATACTCCCATAACAAGGAAGCTGAAAGCATTACATAATTAGGAAAAGATGCTTACAGGGAGAATCGACCTGGCAGAATTCTCTTTCCTGCTGACGGGTATTCACTATTACTGGGTTCTTGGGACATATAGTCCAGAAGTGTCCTGGATTGCCACAGTAGAGGCAGGAACTTGTCCTCCTGTGCTGATCTCATTCCTCCTGAGAAAGCTGCATGCACCTCGCCTGCCTAGGCTCCTCCTTGGACTATGTACTGGGTGATACGGGAGAGAGGGAGAGGGAGAGACTGAAGTTGATCAACAGTTTAATTACATTTGTAACTCTCACTTCGGCTAGCAGCTTAATCTAGGGGAAGACCGCACTTAGTCCAGCCAAACAAGAAATCTTGTTTGGGTGGATGCTGTGCGATGTGTCCCCTGTTACAAATCAGTACCACGAGAAAACAAACAGTACACAATATGTGATTAAACGATTGAGCTTTATAATTCTTACTTTGACTGTTTGGCTAGTAAAGAAGCAAAAAAAGAAAAGGGCCCACTCTCATGAAACAGTCCAATGCGCAACGTTGGAGCTCATGGTCCAGTCCACTGGTTTCCCATCAACCTCCCCCGAGTGTAGCCAACCCTCAGACTCTTGTTCCAAGTCCACTCCATCCGGCAGTCTACCAAATCTCTCCATTCGCGTCTTCTCTCCTCGTCTCTCTCTCTGGAAAAAGACCCGAAATCCCTGCTCCCATACCCACATTAAAGAACAACATCCCTCTCATTGGATAGCCCCACATGTATAAAACATGTCTGCATCAGTGTTATCTTGTATTTCCATACAATGTTACATTAGGCTGTTACACATCTATTGTCAGAGAAGTACTTGCATAAATAGGTAAACCACCTTCATACGAGCAAGGCCAGAAAACAGGGCAAAGTAGTACAGTATACTTATTTATTCAGCCTTGTTATCTCTAGTCATAACCCAAACATTGCTGCTACAGAGAAACCTTTACATTAGCAATGTAACATTACAGCGTGTTACACATTAATAAGAAATGCGCAGAGATAAATGAAAACCAGTAAATGCTAGACTAAGACTACTTCCACACTAGACCGGATAATTTTGAAAACACCGGTTTGCGTAAAAACGATAGGCATCCACACTTTCCTTTTTTAAAAATATCTCTATCCACATTGAAATGGAGATTTTGGCGAATCTCCTCCTCCTGCGCAGGCGCAGGACACATCTACCGAAAACAAGCGGCATGTTTGATGTCGAATCTCGTCATAAAAGTGCGCATTTGTGCAGTTACAGACTAGAAAAACTTAAAACGATGGACAGCTGTTGGCTTTTGCGCAGGAGAACTTAAAAGTAAAAAAAAACAAATACTGGAGTGTACGGAGGCAACCGACAGGGAGTTCACAGACAGATTGACCCGGCTGATGACGAACGTTGAAAAACTGACTAACTCTATTGCGTTAATAAAGCACCTTGTTAAATGTATAAAACATGTCTGCATCAGTGTTATCTTGTATTTCCATACAATGTTACATTAGGCTGTTACACATCTATTGTCAGAGAAGTACTTGCATAAATGGGTAAACCACCTTCATACGAGCAAGGCCAGAAAACAGGGCAAAGTGAGTACAGTATACTTATTTATTCAGTAAGTTACGGGTCAAAGTATTTGGTGAGTACATTTCTAACTCTTTTGGCGTCAGTTTCGTTGCTGTCTGTTCTGAAATGGCGCGCTGACGTCTGACAGCGTTTTCAGAAGTCTCCGGTTACCCCGTCCACACTGATCCGGCCAATCCAGCGTTTTCAAAAATACACACTTTGGAGAGTGTTTCTGAAAAGCTCCGGTTTTCGGGGACGAAAACGTCATTTTAGTGTGGACAAAGTGTAAAAACAAAGAGAAAAAGCTTCAGTTATGGATTTATCCGGTGTAGTGTGGACGTAGCCTAACTAGTTGCGAACTAGAACTTTGAAACTAAAGCCAATGCCGATACAATGGCTCAGCAATAGTAGCTTAATACAAAATAAATACTGCACCTTAACAGTCTAAATGCTATTCTTCTTTCCTGGAAACAGGGCAATGGCAAGCAGAGAGCATTGATGTTACTGTGCTTTTGGTCAAGTTTTGACAAGACTGAAAGGAGAGGAAGGAGGTTAAATACCACCACAATGAATCACTAATTGGCTGTAACATGCATACGTATGAGCATGATTGCCAAACTTGTTCCACGGCTTCTGCACGTGACGGCATGCAGTTCCGACGACAGAGACTGTGCTTGCGACAGATGGTTACAAACCTCTCCGACCATTCTACCTGCAAATGCAGCCATTAACTGTGCAACAATTAAAACCAGATGAGGGGAGGATGACTAATCTCAAAGGTACTGGCATCAAGAAGCCACAGCATAATCATTTTGTTTATTTGGTATGTTTGTTCTGATCAAGAATACACAACTGGTTAAAAGAAAGGGTGACTGAATAAATACAGCTTCTTCCCTCTGCCATCTAATTTCCGAATGGACTTTGAACCCATGAACCCATGAACACTACCTCACTACATTACTTACTTTAACTTTTGTACTGTTTATTTAATGTAACTATTATATATGTATGTATGTATACACACACACACACATATATATATATAGTGTGTGTATATATGTTTACTGTAATTCATAATTTTTTTATTATTATGAAATACTGCTGCCGCAAAGACAACAAATTTCAGGGCATATGCCAGTGATATTAAACCTGATTCTGATTGTGGTTTTAGATTCAAACAAAGGTCATGTACATTTGTAACTCAGGTTAATTAAACCCAAAATTGTAATGTTCAAAAGTTCTACCTGCGGAGGGATGAAAATGAGTTTTACTGATTACAAAAAAGAACTTGAAAAAAAAACATTATGCAAGCACAGGGCAGGCTGGACACAGGATGGACAAGGAGAGAAATGCAGCAATGATTAGAAGCTGAAGACATGAACTGTTAAGAGTGGAATAAGTAGTCAGTATCTTCACCCTACTAACTTGAAAACCTTAGGGTGAAACCCCTGGAAGAGAGACAATAGCGATACACGATTTATTGAAGCTACAGCTATAACATGCAGCAGGTGTAACGAAACAATATCAGCAGAGACCAGTGTTCAAAATCCCTACTGTGTAATGGGGAATTAGTTCTGCGAAATCATACCAAGGCATTTGGTCAAGGTTTGTACAAGTTTGTTGATTAGCTTTCCGTGGATGATCAACTATTTCATTCCAAAGAACCAAGAAACATGATGACCAGCCACCCAAGATGAAGAACTAGCGTGGGAACGAAATGTGTAATGACGTAGAGGATTTAATATGTTTGGATGTATTTTCATTCAAAGAATCCAAATCTGATTTTCTGCAAGAACTGATTGTTTTTGCAAAGACTTTGGCAGGTTACTGAATGAGATTTACTTTGTTTAAGAGTTGTGATGTTGGAGAATTGTTGTGAAAGGTTTTAAATTGTGTACATATAATTTTTGAATTTGAATTTAAACTTGTAGATATGCAGCCTGGAACTGAAATTGAAGTTAACTATAATACTTGAAAATAGTAATTATACCTGGTTTTCTAACTAACTAGGGATAAGTAAAAAGGGAAGTTTAGTCTGTAAACTTTTAAATAGGAATAACACTAGATCTAATTAGTTAGAGAAATTGGAATAACAAAGGTTATTCTAATGAATATCACTGATTCTAACTAAACAGGAATTAGGCTTTTGTTGACATCTAAGATTTGGAAACTAAATAGAATGTTTAAATTTTAAATTATTCTTGCTTATGCTTATGATGTCAAAAAATAGAGAGAGTACAGAGAAGATTTACTAGAATGTTACCTGGGTTTCAGCACGTAAGTTACAGAGAAAGGTTGAACAAGTTAGGTCTTTATTCTTTGGAGCACAGAAGGTTGAGGGGGAACTTGATAGAGGGATTAAAATTATGAGGGGGATATGCTTTTTCCATTGAGAGTAGGGGAGATTCAAACAAGAGGACATGAGTTGAGAGTTAAGGGGCAATAGTTTAGGGGTAACACGAGGGGGAACTTCTTTACTCAGAGAGTGGTAGCTGTATGGGACGAGCTTCCAGTAGAAGTGGTAGAGGCAGGTTTGATTTTGTCATTTTAAAAAAATTGGATAGGTATATGGACAGGAAAGGAATGGAGGGTTATGGGTTGAGTGCAGGTAGGTGGGACTAGGTGAGAGTAAGCATTCGGCACGGACTAGAAGGGCCGAGATGGTCGGTTTCCGTGCTGTAATTGTTACATGGTTATAAATATTTTGTACATTTTTTTCCTTAAATACAAAACCATATTTTCAAAAGTGTGTGGTTTCTATTCACTGCCTCCTTCCGATACCTGGATTCTTCTGATGGTCTGTTAGCACCTAGCGTAATTTGATTTTCTCTAAAGAATGCGATGACTTGTCACACACAACAAGACTGGTGATACACAGGTGTTATACAGTGTTTATCAGAGGCTGGGATGAAAGGCAAATCTTACACAAAAATTCACGGCCATCTAAAGTGTGCTGTGTAAGCAGCTCAGAGTAATAGTCAGGAATAGATGCACTTTTAACAGCTCCTGCACTGATAAGTGACTGTGCTGATGTCAGTGTTGCAGACTTCTACAACAGAAAATATCAGAAGGCCTGTGTAGCAGCAGAGCTGGGAGCCCAAACCAGCAGGCAGCAGAACTGGTGGGTGGACCAGGACAAATGTTTCAGTCTTTTTCTTCAGTGCCATTCCTGTGAGCCAGAAGTAAATCTGCTTGTCCCTACATCCCACAAGGAGCGGCTGACTCCTTCGCATTGCAGACCTTCCTTTTGCCCTGCTGCCGAACTGACATTCACACCACACCGCCTCCAATCTTCACTCCTGTCTGTTGGTCCTGACTCACTCCTGCCCGATCTGTTTGGGAGATGACTCTTTACTCACTACGACCCAGGGGGGTCTGTCATCTGTGCAGTCAAAGTTGGCAAATGTATAAGTACCTGCAAAATTTCAAGACAAAGTAAATTTTTTTAATCAAAATACATACAGTATATGCCACCATATACTCATTGAGAGTCATTTTCCTGCAGGTATGTGCAGGCAACTAAAGAAATACAATAGAATTTATGAAAAACTAAATATAAACGAAGATTGACAACCAACCATGTGCAAAGGGAGACAAAGTGTGTAAACAAAAAATAAATAATAGTGAGCGCATGAGTTTTAGAGTCGTTGATAATGAGTCTATAGGTTGTGGAATCAGGTCAGTGTTGAGGTAAGTGAAGTTATCCACAGTGGTTCAGGAGCCTGACGATGTTTCTGGACCCGATGGCATGGGCCTTAGGCTCCAGTACCTCCTGCATGATGGCAGTAGTGAGAAGAGAGCATGGCCTGGATGGTGAGGGCTGAATTTGAACATTTGAAGCTGAATAATCAGCTAACCTTGGAGGCAGTTATGATATATGCTGAGCAGATGAAAGAAATTATACACACACTGCACTTTTTTATTTAATCACTTAAATGTTCCCTGCTTCCTTCAGTGCCTTTGTCGGTGTCCTCCAAAGGAGCCATGAAGGTATTGTCACCCCCACCATACGGGCCAAGATAACCCATACTTTTCTGCTGACTTCTCCTTTCTTTTCTGATGCTGATCCAGTGACTTTACACCCTCCATGATGTCAAACACCACCACAATTTGTCATCTCTGAGTTTACCACATCCTTCATTGCTCTCTGCAAATCAATTCATGAGTCATATAGAATATGAGTGTCACAGAGAAATAAGGCATGAATACAGGCCCTTCAGCCCAACAATGCCATGTTGACCATCTTGTCCACTTACCTCGTCCTAAGGTCCTTTGTTCAGCCCATTTCCCTCCAGGCGCCACCCTCCATGCACGTATCCAAGTGTGTCTTCATCGATGCTATGGTACCTGCCTGAACTACTTCCTCTGGCAGCTCACTCCATAGACACTCCACTCTATGCATGAAAAAGTTGTCCCCTAGGACCTTTATAAATCTTTCTCCTCTCATCCTAAATCTATGTCCTACCCTGGGGGAAAGACTGTTACCATCTAATATATCTATGCCTCTCATAATTTTAAACATTGCTGTATGGTCGCCCCTCATTCCCCTACATTCTGAGGAATAAAGATGTAGCTAACCAACCTTCCTCTATGTCTCAGGACCTCTATTCTTGGCAACATCATCATAAATCTTCTCTGCACTCTTCAGTTGAACCACATATTTCCTGTAACAGGGTGACCAAACCTATAAATAGTACTCCAAGTGTACCTCACCAATAACTTATACAACTGCAACATGGAAGTCCCAACTCCTATTCTCAATGCCCTGACTGATGAAGGCAAACTTGCTAAACGGCTTTTTCACCACACTGTCAATCTGTGGCACCATGCACTCTGCACTCGTACTCTGTTCCACTACACTCCCTGGTGCCTTACCATTTACAGTATAAACCCTACTCTGCCTGGACTTTACAAAATGCATTACCTCACACTTGTCTGTATTGAAATCTAGTTGCCAGTCCTCAGCTCACTTCTATAACGAGTGAATACCACCCTATAGTCTACAATAACCTTCTTCACTATCAGCGACACCTCCGAATTTGACGTGATTGGCAAAATTGCTGATCAAGCCTTATGCAATTGTATGCGTGAATGTTTCTTTTCGGTTGATGAATTCCAAGGAAAGATGCATTGAAAGATGGCAGGTATGCATGGATGTGTTTGAATACATTCCTGCTGCTATCTTTTGGCTGTGAATAGAATATAACTTGCTAGCAAGTTAGGACAACATTGGCCTGAGAGCATCCTTCAGGAAGGTGAACTCAGAGAGCACTTGGCTCAGACGGGGTGCCGGGCTAAATACTTAAGACCTGTGCTGATCAACTGGCTGAAGTGCTCACCGATATAGTTAACCTCTCGCTTCAGCAGTCTGACGTACCCACCTGCTTCAAACAGGCTTCAATTATACCATTGCCTTACATGAAAGTGGCAACCTGACTCAATGACTATTGTCCAATTGTCCAGTGGCACTTACATCCACTGTGATGAAAGGCTTTAAGAGGATGGTGATGAAATATATCAATGTGTCCCTGAGAAGTGACTTGGATCCACTCCAGTTTGCCGACCGTCACTACAGGCCAACAGCAGATGCCATTTCCTTGGCTCTTCACTCAGTCCTGGAACACCTGGACAGTAAAGATGCATGCACCAGGATGCCCTTCATTGACTACAGCTCGGCATTCAATGCTATCATCCCCTCAAAACTAATCAATAAGCTCCAAAACGTTGGCCTCGATATCCCTTTGTGCAATTGGATCCTTGATTTCCTCACTTGCAGACCCCAGTCAGTTTGCATTCACAACAACATCTCCTCAACGAACTCCATCAACACAGGTGCACCACATGGCTGTGTGCTTAGACCCCTGCTCTACCTGCTTTACACTTATGACTGAGGCTAAACACAGGTCCAATATCATTTTAAGTTAGCAGATGACACTACTGTCATTGGCTGAATCAGCATATAGGAGGAAGATTGAAAACCTGGCTGAGTGGTGTCATAGCAACAACCTCTCACTCAATGTCAGCAAGATCAAGGAGCTGATTATTCACTTCAGGAGGGAGAAACTAGAGGTCCATGAACTAGTCCTCATCACGGGATCAGAGGTGGAGAGGGTTAGCAACTTCAAATTTCTCAGTATTAGCATTCAGAGGATTTGTCATGGGTCCAGCACAAAAGTGTCATTATGAAGAAAGCATGGTGGTGCCTCTACTTTCTTTGAAGTTTTTGAAGATTCGACATGACATCTAAAATTTTAACTAACATCTATAGATGTGTGGTGGAGAGTGTATTGACTGGTTGTATCACAGCCTGGTATGGAAACACCAATGTCCTTGAATGGTAAACCCGACAAAAAGCAAAGGATCATTCGTAAATCATGGAAAAAGCCCTCCCCACCATTGAGCACATCTACATGAAGCACTGCGGCCGGAAAGCAACGTCCATCTTCAAGGCCCACCACCACCCAGGCCATGATCTCTTCACACTGCTGTTTGTGAAACACCTTCCGTTCGTGATCAAGGGCTTAATTTCATTATTAGTGCTAACTGATAATTTCCTCCCTGTTAAGAATTAACCACCTTATATTTGGGTTTTGAGGAGCTTGATGTTACCTTGCTTCATGTAGGTAATACATTACTTTGTATTGTAGCTTAAACGGTCGATGTTTAAGTTTGAGTGCTGATGAAAGGTCTTGGCCCAAAATATCGACTGTTTATTCCTCTCCTGACCTGCTGAGTTCCTCCAGCATTCTGTGTGTGCTAAGACATTACTTTACAGTAGTTTCTCCTTTGAGCCTTCTGATCCTAGAGATGATGATTGGAATATATTCTAGGCTTACTCAACACCATCTTTATAACTCGGGCTCAAAAATCCACCTGACCATTTAATCAAAGTCTGTAAACAAATATTTTTCCGAGGAATTATTAGAAACATAGGCAAAAAAACTCTGCAAATACATTGTTTGTATTATTGGGTTATTAACCTGCTTGCAAAATGTCAGCCCACATTAAGGATTTCACCCAGAGTTTCCGGCATCTAAATATTCTTTATACAATCTCCAACAATATTTTAGAGGCTTGCATCATGTTTCTGAAGACAGTGCTCATCAACTGAACTAATCCAACAATGCCAAGTATTAATTTGGAAAATGTAATAACAATATCTCTGTTTTTTAATCTATGCCATTGGGATATGGAGCTGACTTCCTGTATATTATTACCTCTGGGGTTCCAGGGTTAATGTAGCATAATGAAAATATCACTAACAGCTTGTAACATCACTGTTTTCATTTTTAGTTATGTAGCTATTATTGTGTGAATAAAGAAGTCCGAATTGGACAAGGAGTTTGTGACCACTGGACTGTCTTAGGGAATCATCTAATGCAATTGCTTGTCTAAGCTACTCTGGCAACACATATGATCCTTATCCAAGAAGGATAAAGGCCACATGAGGTATTCATCGCCTGTAGGATTCCCTCCAAGATGCACATCACCCTGACTTGGAAATTCATTGCTACTGCTTCATGATAATTGGGTCTAAGTCATGTAACTCCTTCTCCAAGTTCACTGTAGCAGAAGAACTGCAGCAGATCACAACCTTTCTCACTATCACCTCTTTAGCAGCAATTAAAGTTGAGCAATAAGTACTGGCCTTTTTCAGTGATGCCATTTTCCTGGAATGAATTAAAAGTAGAGATGTATTAAGCGATTTAGCAAAGACTTGTCAGATGGGATATTATGTTTAAAAAATGTATGAGGTAATTCACTTTGGTAGAAGTTAAATAGAAGGGCAAAGTGTCTTAAGTGGTGAGCAATGAAAATGTGTTAGTGGCCTGAGAGACCTAGGTATCTGTGTGTTCAAATCACAGGAAGTTAACATGGATGTAAGGCAAGCAATTAGGAAGGCTAACAGTCAGCCAGTCTTTATTGCAAGAACATTTGAGTACAAGAGGGAAGACCTCTTGCTCCAATTATATGGAGCCCTGGTTGAGACTGCATCTGGAATGTGTGTACAGGTCTAGCCTTCCTTCCTAAGGGATTGCAACAAACGTTCACCAGACCTATTCCTGCGATGCTGAGTTTGTCTTATAAGGAAGGAGTACACAGATTCTGTACTCTCTTGGCTTTAGAAAAAACAAGAGCTGATCTTGTAGATCTTACATGTTTGACAAGGTAAATGCAGGGATGATGTTCCCCTGACTTGGATGTCTAGAACCAAGATCATAGTCTCAAAAGGAGGGACTGACTATCTGGGAAAGAACAAAATCTTCTGCCAGATTCACAAGAATTCTTCCCCCTAGAATACTGATAGGTTTATAAACAGTAAGGAAATCAAGGGATTTAAGGTTGGAGCTGGAAAGTGGTGTTTAGGTGAAAGGTCAGCCCTGATTGGGCAGAGGGTGATGTCCTAAACCTGCAATGAGTCTTGTGCTTACACAGTGGCATAATTATTTTATAATAGGATGATACTGTAGTGGTTAACGTAGCACTATTACAGCACGAGTGACCTGGGTTCAAGGGTGGTCAGAGTAATGCTATTACAGCGGCCGTGACCTGGATTCAATTCTGATGCTTGTATTTTCTCTCTGTATCTGTGTGGGTTTGCTCCAGATGCTCGGTTTCCTCTCACGTTCCAAAGACGAGTGGGTTGGTAGGTTAATTGGTCACATGGGTGTAATTGTGTGGCTTGGGTTTATTGGGCCAGAAGGGCCTGTTAGCATGCTGATGCACCATCAATAACTCTCTGAGACGTGAGGCGAGATATCGGCTTTTATTGACTGGAAGAAAGAACAAGCAGCAATTAACCACCATGCTACATCCTGGAGACTGAGGGCTGGGCTCAGGCCTCAATCGCCTTTATACCGGGGTCTGTGGGAGGAGCCACAGGAGCAGTCGGGGGGGGCGTGTCCAGACAGGTATATGTAGTTCACCACATATGCGTATCTCAAAATAAATATGATATAAAATGAAAGGGACAGTATTTTGTACCCAGTAAAAGCATAGAACACCAACAATACAGTTGCCTGTTACCTTGCACCAGACCTAGTCTTCTTCCCAGACCTCAGCAGAGAACTCAAAATATAAGACACTGGAGAGTGACACTGAGGTAAAAGTTGATAATCTTACAGAATGCTGGAGCAGACCCAAGGGCCGGAATGGTTCACTCCATTGCTTCTATTTTTTTTATTTCACTCTTCTTCTGTGCACACAACACATTTTCAGGTCATATCACAGCCACTGCTGAATCGTGTTTTGTTTTACACTTCACCACACTCCCCCAGATCGAGTACATTGACATCCAAATGAGGGTCGCTTCACACAGCAAAGCGAGGGCACTTCATGCTGGCCAGCAGTATTCATCACAGCATTGCATCTCCAACCGGAGTCACAGAGTTAAACAGCACAAAAATAAGCCCTTCAGCCCAACCTGTCCATACTGACCAGATTAGCATTTGGCCCATATCCCTTTCCTATCTGGGTATTTGTCAATGTGTCTTTTGGGCATTATTTTACATGCATCAAACATTTCTGAAAGCTCATTCCATCTATAGACCAGCCAACAACACATTCTTTGTTCTAGATATTAATACACGTTTACATACTTCCTTACAAAGTAAATTCACTGAGGGAATTCCACACAGTAAGTCCTCACTGACCACCAACTACCCATTAATACTAATCCTATGTTAATCCCATTCCTGGTCTTCCCACTTTCTCAAATACTCCTCCCCGAATCTACCACTCACCTACACAGTGGGGTAATATACAACATGCAAAGGCCAGTTAACCTCCCAACCTGCACATTATAGGGATGTGGGAGAAAACTGGAGAACCTGTTTGGGGACTGAAAAACTAGAGAACACATATACACATCAAGAGAGGAGAGAGTTTAAAGAGACGAGAGGAGAGATTTTAAAGAGACCTGAGGAGAAACTTTTTTTTTTACAGAGGATAGCCAGTACCTGGTATGAGCTGCCAGAGGAAACAGGTACAATTGCAACATTTAAGAGGCATTTCGATGTGTGCCTGGAAAGGAGAAGCTTAGAGCTGGAATGGGAATATCCACAGCAGGTTTGAAACCTTTTGGAAATGTCTGCAGATGGGTGCCTCTACTAACCCTCACCATATGTTTCCCTTGGGGTCCACCATTACCATACCCTGCCCTACTTCCTGCTGCTCCAGAATTTTCCATTTTGTGTTAATGCATTGTAAAACCTCAAATAATCTGAGATTTAATAGATCAGAGTAGAGTGGATTTGCCTGTGCCTCAAAACAAGATGTGTAGGAATAACCTATGATATCTTCCAGCAAAAATACCAGACATGGTTGCCGTGGAGTGTCATGCCTTTGTTTACTACATGATATCATTCCAATGTAAAATAAAACATAATGCAAATTCAAGCACAATGTAGCATAGTCAGGAACTATTCTTCTTAATGGTAACACAGCGGGTAACACTTGAACTGGTGTCCAATGGAGTGGAATGCAGATCTGGAGACCTTCATCCATGTGCACTGTACCCCATCACTCTGCCTGTGAGCCCTGCTTCATAAAGGCCATCAGTCTCAGCAGATGCTAATCTAGCAGTTGGAATCTGAGTCAGGTGGAGACTCCTTCAAATAAAATTCTTACTCAAGTTGCTCTTGAAGTGACCCCCATCACCACTTCACCCAATTCACACACCTCCCCACAAGTATCAATCTGCTAATCCAATATGTCTCCCTCTGGTATATTGATCTCCGTGATGGTCGTGCTCCTCGGATTGACTCCTGACTGTTCCTCCATCAAAAGCTAATCACTGGCCACCACCCGCAGGTCCTTCACCCTCATGCCATGGCTTGAACTCTTCCCATATCCAGTTCCCAATGATCTGCCAACTCTAGCCTTGAGCGGTCCTCGCCTGTGATCCCTGGCACCCAACCAGGACTGGACACCAGCCCATTCTTCAGTGGCAATGTGCCAGAAGGAAAAATGATTCACTGTGCAAGGCATGGCATGGTACTGAACTTCCCAGTGAGAAATAACAAGGGAGCATAAATTTCATTTAATCGATACAATTATTATTTGAAGGGATGGAGCTTTCAGAAAAGGTTTCACTTAATGAGTCTGGAACTCACTGCTGGAGAAACTGGTAGAGCCAGAAACTCTCACCATTTTAAAGCTTCTTCCCCTCTGCTGTCATATTTCTGAAAGGTCCATGAATCTATAAACATTATCTCTCTTTTTGCACTATTTATTTATATTTTATGTAGTTATTATCATAACTTATGGTAATTTTATGTATTTCACAGTGACCAATAAAGCTGATGCTAAATCTGAACCTGATTCAATATCTGATGTGCATTTGAATCATTGCCACCCACAATACTCTAGAGCAGTGTTGGGAAGGAGGAATTAACTGAAGTCCATTTGTCACCAATGTGCGTCTAGTGGGCCAAATGACCACATTACATTTGGAAATTTCTACGATTGTTTGCATGAGACATGAAAAACACCCTTTGGGCAGAAGTGAAAGGTCGCTCAGTTTCCTAGGAAATACATTGTTAACCAACACCCAAACACACACATTAAATAATTTACCTCACTTCTCTTTTGTGGCACCCTGTCATAAGCAGTTTCATTATAATGCATTAGCTGTAATAAATCCTGAGGTGAAGAAAACTAAGAAACAAATCTCTATTATAGCCATCAAAATAACATTGACTTTGTTGGTCTGAGGGAAGGTAACAGCATTTACATAGAGCAACATACACAAAATGCTGGAGGAACTCAGCAGGTCGGTCAGCGTCTACGAAGAGAAGTTAATAGTCGACATTTTGTGCCAAGTTCCTTCACCCAGCATTTTATGTGCGTTATTTGAGATTCCCAGCATCTGCAATCGCTCTAACGTCTCTGCATGTACGTTGCAGCTTCTTCAGCCAGTGTTTTGCAGTCTTCTTGGGATGGAAGCTGGAGGTCCTGTGATTTTACTGTAATTTCAGCCATTGACGTTCTGGCTAAAGCAGATGAAGACTGAGTTTTCGAAGCACTCAAGAGATGAGCTGATGATATCGTGCAGTTATAGGAACTCCACGGGGTACAATTTCTCTTTGTCAGCAAATGTGCGAGTGCCACAGGCTGAGTATCTGTTATAAAATGTCCATCTGGGTTTCAGTTATGCCATGGGTGGCTGCTGCTTTGAAACTCCTTTTGTCTCAGGGACGGTAGCTCAGTAAGCACTGACGGATCCAATGAGTCACTAAGCAGCTTAAAACTTTTTCTAAACCTTGTAAAGACGGCGAGAATGGTGCCTTGTGCAAGGGGGGATGAGGAAAAGAGAAGGCACCCACTTTCAGACAGCCTATCCTGCTCCAATCACGTGGACACTACAGCAAGGAAACCTCATCAGAGCCTTTACTTCTCCAGGAGTTAAAGAAATTTGGTGCGCGCTTCTTGACCCTCATCATTTTTTTAATCAATGCACCATTAAAAATATCCTATTTGGATACATCACAGCTTGGTATGCCAACTGTTCTTCCTGAAAACACAAAAAACTGTGGACACAGCTCAACACATCATGGAAACCATTAACTCTATCTATCCTCCTCACTACCTCAGTAAAGCAGCCCACATAATCAAAGACCCCACCCACTCTGACCATTCCCCCCTTCTCTTCACTCCCCTCCCAATCAGGCAGAAGTTACAAAGAGTGTAACACAAGGCTCAATGGCAGCTTCTACCCCACTGTTATTGACCTATTGAATGGTTCCCTAGTACAATAAGATGAACTCTTGATCTCACAATTTACATCATTATGACCTTGCACCTTATCGTATATTTCCACTGCTCTTTTGCTGTACTCTACCTTTATTCTGCACTCTGTTATTGTTTACCTTGTGCTACTTCAATGCACCATCAAAATGAAGTGATCTGTGTGGACAAAATGCAAGACCAGTTTTTCACTGTACCTCAGCACACGTGATAATAATAAACCGATCTAGCAATTAAGCAATGAGGCCCAGGACTTAAACTGAATCAATAAGCTCCATCGCCACCTGTTGCAGCTCCCACAATTTCAATTTGCGTCCTGAGAGACAATTTGGCTTTAGAATACTTGCATTATTTAGCTAATCAATAGTAGGTCTAAGCCATTACAATCAGCTGACGACTATGGGTAGCTTCATTACATATATTGGAACATGTGTGAAATTTAGTATTGCCAATTAACTTGCTACACAGAAGTACTTGTGCACTAGCATCCAATTTATAACAGTCACAGAATTGTTTAAGTTTACTTTAATTGGCCTCATACTTTCCTAATTGACTATGTGGCCTTTAAAGCTTGTTTTATATAAGCTTTTGATTAAGAGTTTACAGGATAACTAGACAATGGGTAGGACCACTCAAGGATACAGGAAGGAACACATGCTTGGAGGATGTCAGTGAGTTTCTAAATTATTACTTTGCCTCAGTATTTATCAAGGAGAAGGAAGGTGGGGATAGGGAGATTAATGTGATGTGTGCTAGGGCATTTTGACATAAAGAAGGTGATAATGTGGGATTTCTTTAAAAAAACATTAAAGTAAGTCCTCAGATCCTGGTACAGAGATACCTTAGGTTACTGATGAGATGGTCAGGGTCTTCACCAATCTCTATGTGTCCGCTACAACTACTGGTGAGGACTGACAGGCAGCTAACCGTACTGTTCTTCATGAAGGGAAATTGGGATAACCCTAGAAACTATTGAGTCTCACTTCAGTGGTGGGGAAGTGACTGTTGAGGATCCTTAGTGATAGGGTTTATGAGCATTTGGAAAACCATGGCCTAACTAGGAACAGTTGCCAAGGTCTTGTGCAAATGTACAAAATGATGAAGGAACTCAGCAGTTTAGGTAGTATCTACGGAAATGAATAAACAGTCAACATTTCAAGCTGAGACACTTCTTCAGGACTGAAGTAGAAGGGGGAAGATGCCAGAACAAAACAATGGGGGAAAGGAAATGAGAATACCCAGAAGGTGATAGGTGAATTCGGGTGGGTAAGAAATCCTAAGGGATAGGAGAGGAGAGTGGCCCATAGGAGAAAGGGGTAGGAGGAGGGGACTGAGGGAGGTAATAGGCAGGTGAGAAGAATCAAGCGGCCAGAGTGGGGAATAGAAGAAAAGGGGAGGGAGGAGAATCTTTTTTACTGGAAGAGGAAATCAATCTTGCCATCATATTGGACGCTAACCAGACAATATAAGGTGTTGCTCCTCTGCCCTAACATGATGAGTTGGCCTCATCATGGCACAACAGAAATACATTGACCAACATGTCAGGACTGGAATGGGCATTAAAATTACAATGTCTGACCACTGGGAAGTTCCACTTTTGGCAGATGGAGCGGAGGTGCTCAACGAAGTGGACCCCAATATACAATGGGTCTCACCAGTGTTAAGGAGTCTGCCGCAGGAGCACTGAGTACAATAGATGGTCCCAGCAGATTTGCAGCTGAAGTGTTGCCTCACCTGGAAGCCCAGTAGATTCATAGTTGAAGTGTCTTATTAACAAGCTTCTCAAAGAGGTGATGAAGCTAATTGATGAAGACAGAGCTGTGGATATTGCTTACATGGATTTTAGTAAAGTATTTAACAAGGTTCTTTATGGGAGGCTCATCCAGAAAATTAAGATGTGTGGAATCCATGGTTAATTAGCTGTTTGAATTCTGAATTGGCTTGCCATAGAATACAGGATAAGGTCAAAGGGCCTGTGACTAGTGGTGTTGTTTGGGGGTTCCACACTGGGTTGTATGCTGATTGTGACATATATAAAAACACACCTGGAAGAACATAAGATATAGGAGCAGGAGTAGGCCATCTGGCCAGTCAAGCCTACTCTGCCAGTCAATAAGATCGTGGCTGATCTGACCATGGACTTGTCTCCACTTACCTGCCTTTTTCCCATAACCCTTAATTCCCCTACTATGCAAAAATCTATCCAAGCTTGTCTTAAATATATCTACTGAGGTAGCCTTCACTGCTTCATTGAACAGAGAATCCCACAGATTCACCCCCCTCTGGGGAAAAACAGTTCCTCCTCCTCATCTTCGTCCTAAATTTACTCCCCCCGAATCTTGAGGCTATGTCCCCTAATGCTAGTCTTATTTACCAGCGGAAACAACTTTCCTGCTTCTATCTTATCTAGTCCTTTCAAAATTTTACATGTTTCTGTAAGATCTCCTCTCATTCTTCTAAATTCCAGTGAGTAGAGTCTCAGGCGACTCAATCTCTCCTCATAGCCTAACTCCCTCATCTCTGCAATCAAGCTGGTGAAACTTCTCTGCATAGCCTCCAAAGCCAGTATATCCTTCAAGTAAGGAGACCAGAACTGCACGCAGTACTCCAGGTGCAGCCTCTCCAGTACTGTAGACAGTTGCAGCATAACCTCCCTGCACTTAAATTCACTCCCTCTAGCAATGAAGGCCAACATTCCCTTTTGCTTTCTTGATAGCCTGCTGCACCTGCAAACCAAACTTTTGTGATTCATGCACAGGCACTCCCAAGTCCCTCTGCACAGCAGCATGCTGCAATTTTTTTATCATTTAAATAATAATCTGCTCTTTCATTTTTCCTTGCAAAGTGGATGACCTCACATTTACTAACGTTGTACTCCATCTGCCAAAAAAACGTTTATGGGTGGGCTAGTAAGTTTGCAGATGATACAATGCTTGGTGCTGTTGTAGATAGTGTGGAAGATGAGCAAAGGACTCAGAAGGACATAGATTCTGTTGGACAAATGGGCAGCAGAATGGTAGATGGAGTTTAATCCAGCCAAATGTGACGTGTCATACTTTGGGCGATAAAATGTTAAGGAGACTGCTAACAGTATTAATGAACTAAAGAATCTTGAGATCTAAGTTCATAACTCCTTGAAAGTGGCTATGTAAGTTGTTAAAGAAGATGTGGCATTCTTGCTTTTTATTAGTACAGGAACAAAGTTCAAGAGTTGAGAAGATATGCTCCAGCTTTATAAAACTCTAGTAAGGCTGCATCTCAAGTATTGTATTCATTTCTGGTCTCCCTACCAGAAAAAAGCTGTCAAGGCTTTGGAGAGGGTGCAGAAGAGGTTTACCAGGATGGTGCCAGGATTAGAGGGCAAGTGCTATAAAGAAAAGTTGGATAAACTTGGATTATTTTCCTGGAGCTGCAGGAGCTAAGAGAAGTTTGATAGAGATCAATTTTTATTAAACAAAATAAACTTTATTAATAATAAAAATATATTTACCGAATAAATTGTTCGATGCCTTTTCATTCTTTACATACATAAGGTCAGTGAGTTCTGTTCCATTACATTCATACACACCAAAGGCACAGCTGTCACTCATGTGGCACTCTGTGATCCACTGCTACTACTACAATTGAGGGGCTTCCTCCCACACACAGACCCTCGCAGTCCAGCAGAAAAAGAACCCTACACCGTGATTCTTCCCTGCCCTACCAAACCAGTGGCTGCTTCAGTGCCCCCTTCTGCATGTATTCCTGCAGCCTGAAATGCACCAGTCAGCAGCATTCTTCCAGTAATATCTTGATAAGCTGCTAGATGGACCAAAGAGCATCTTTCAATGAGTTGGTGATCTGCCAGCGGCACCAGATATTTGTCTCCGTGTGTGTTCCTGGGAACAGCCCGTAGAACAAGGAGTCCTCTGTCAAGCACCTATTTGGGATGAAATGTGACATAGGCCCTTTCATTTCTCTCCCTACACTTGTTGCAAGCCCACAGTCCACAAAGAGGGGAGCCACTGCATCTTCCACACAACAGTCATCCCAGGGGCAAAGGGCTGTGGGAGTGATGCTCCTGGATGCTTGGATAGAGGTTTATAAGATTATCAGAAATATAGATAAGAGTAGATGATCAGTATGTTTCTCGTAGGGCTGAAATATCTAATATCAGAGGCATGCAGGTAAGGTGAGAGGTGATAAAATGAAAGAAGATGTACAGGGCAAGTTTGGTGAGCCCCTTGAATGTACTGGCTAGGATCATGGTGGAGGCAAATGTGACAGATGTGTTCAACTGTCTCTTACATAGGACATGAAAGTGCATGAAATGGGCAGATACAGACGTTGTGTAGGCAGGAAGGTTTAGTTTAGTTGAGAATTTGATTACTAATTTAATCAGCTCAGCAAAATGGTTGGGTGGAATTACAACTAGACCTCATGGGTTAAAGATGAAAGGTGAAGAAAAGTTTAAGGGGAAGATGAGGGAAACTTCTTCACTCAGATGGTTGTAAGTGTGTGGAATGAGCTGCCAGCGGAACTAGTGCATGTGAGCTCGATTTCAGAGAAGCTTGGATAGGTACGTGGATGGTAGGGGTATGGGATCAAGGGTCCTGGTGCAGATCGATGGAATAAGCAGTTTAAATGGTTCAACATGGACTAGATGGGCTGAAAGGCCTGTTTCTGTGTTGTACAGTTTTTATGACTTTATGTGGGCCAAAAGCCAGTTTTTGTGTTGTACTGTTACATGTTTAATGTTTTAATTTAGCACAATGGTTCATTTTTGCAAGATGAACTCTGTGTTTAAATTCTGATTATGATCCTGTCCTGATTTGAGAAAAAAATATTTTTAATTCATTTGTCCAGTTCTTAACTAATTTTCTCTGAACACCTCCACTGCTCCAAGTAACTAAGTTTAAGTGGCTTTGTGAGATCCAGGTGCAGCCTAGACAGGTTGACACTCAATTCACTTTAGTGGAGATGAAAATCTGGCATCGAAGTGCCAATTGGACTTGGCCACTAGGAGATGCAGAAGAGCAACATCGGTTAATTAGTCTAATCTGAATGCAAGCACCAATGGGCTGAAAGTTCAGGGAACTTGCACTCAGTGGAAATGTAATGCATGCAATTGCCCAAAATCCTGGAGGAAACTAGCGCACAAGTGTGTTGTCCAAGCAGTTCCTTTGTTTATTCATGATCCTGCACCTGAATGCAACTTTTCTGATTAAAACAGCGCCAGCAAGTGCTGACTTTTGGCATGCAGCTCCGTTGGGAAACACCAAATATCCCCATTTAGCACGACAGCTGAAGTCCACCGTCCCAGTCATGCTTACTTCAGCAAGCAACATTGTTTTAAAACATTTAAAAAATTGCTAATCCTCAAAATTGGCGAATCCCAGAAAGCCGGGCAACACAAAGACCTTCGAACCCCACTCCCTACTATCCTGTTGGTGAATGCAGAGTATCCAGAAAATGAAATTGAAGATCTCCGAGCAAGATTGCAGTCCCAGAGGGACACAAGGGACTGCTGTGTACTTTGCTTCACGTTGGACACTCAGCACCAAGGGTGCATAAAAAGAATTACTTTTACATTAGGGCGGCATTCGAGATTTTAAAGGTAGAATTTCATGGCAGTTTCTCTGAGTTGAGGAGTAACCAATCAGCAAGAGGCAGAGGATTTCTGGGTGTCACAATCTCCCAGGACCGGAAGTGGACACCCAACGCGGACACTCTTATCAAAAAGGCTCAGTAGAGGTTGTATTTCCTACGTCAACTCAGGAAGTACAACCTGCCTCAGGATCTGCTGATTCAATTCTATTCAGGAATAATCCAGCCTGTTCTCTGTTCATCCATCACTGTCTGGTTTGGATCAGCTACCAAACAAGACAAGAATAGACTCCAAAGAACCGTCAGGGCTGCGGAAAGGATTATTGGTGTGAAGCTGCCCTCGATCTAGGACTTGTATGCATCTAGAGTCAGGAAGTGACCAAGCAGCATTATTGTAGACCCATCACTCCCTGGACATCACCTGTTCCAACTCCTTCCTTCTGGTAGGCACTTTAGATCACTGTATGCCAGGACAAATAGGTACAAGAACAGTTTCTTTCCCTATGCCATCAGTCTTATGAACACTTGAATTTTAGTCTATTATAAATCAAGTCCACCTGTACATTCAATGAGGTGGACCTCATTGTACATAGTTTATGATTATTTGCACTATTGTTTTTGTTTGCTTTTAATTCTGTACAGAGAGAGCTCAGGGAAACTGGCATCAAATTCCGTGTATGTGTCCTCATACCTGGCGATAATAAAAGATTCTGATTCTGATAAAAAGAGCCGCCTTTCAGTCAGGCCTGGGTTCAAGATTTACATAGCAGAGCTTCGTACCAGTTCTCTCTTGAGTTGGACAATCTGACCAGAGGTGCATACAAAGAGCTACTTTTTAGTCAGGGCAGCAATTGAGATTTTGAAGGCAGAGTTTTGCGGCAGTTTCTCTGCATTGAGGAGCAACCAATCAGCAAGAGGGATTCATTACAAAGGACCTATAAGAATAATTCAAGTTGAAGTGGAGGGGCCAGTCTTTCAAGTGGCTTTGGCTCATATGGCTCTCTCTCTCCTCCCCCCTCCCCCCACCTGTTAGGGCGTAGTAGTTTTGTGAGAATGGCTCCAAGGGTTGTGTTATGTACTCTATGTGGGATGTAGGAAGTCTGGGAAACCTTCAGTCTCCCTGTTAAACACATCTGCTCCAGGTGCACTAAGCTGCAGTTCCTGGAGAACATTTTAAGGAACTGGAGCTGCACCTTGATGGCCTTTGACTCATATGGGAGAATGAGGAGGTGATAGACAGGAGCTACAGAAAAGAAATTAACCTTTAGGGAGTCTTGCACAAGGACTCCCAAGTTCATTTGCACTTCAAATTTTTATATTTTCTCTTCACTTAGAAAATAGTAAACCCTTGCATTTCTTTTACCAAAGTGTGCGGTCATACACTTCCCAACACTATGTTCCACCTGCCATTTCTTTGCCCATTCTCCTAATCTGTCTTTCATCTGTGTCTCTCTACTTCCTCAAAACTACCTGCCCCTCCAACTATGTTCATATCAACCGCAAACTTTGCAACAAAGGCTTCAATCCCATCATCCAAACCATTGACCAGATGGTGTAGGCCCCAGGGTTCTGAAAGAAGTGGCGGAAGAGATTGTAGAGGCATTATTAATGATCTTTCAAGAATCACTGGACTGGAAAATTGCAAATGTCACTCCACTCATCCAGAAGGGAGAGAGGCAGAAGAAAGGAAACTATAGGCCAGTTAGTCTGACCTCAGTGGTTGGGAAGATGTTGGAGTCGATTCTCAGATGGCCTTTGACAAGCTGCTACGCATGAAGCTACTTAACAAGCTATGAGTGCATAGTGTTACAGAAAAGATTCTAGCATCGATAAAATAGTGGCTGATTGGCAGAAGGCAGAGAGTGGGAATAAGGGGAACTATTTCTGTTTGGCTGTTGGTGACTAGTGCTGTTCCACAGACATCTGTGTTGGGATCAATTCTTTTTACACTATGTCTCAATTATTTGGATGATGGAATTGATGGCTTTTTTGCAAAGCTTGCAGATGATATGAAGGTAGGTGGGGGGAGGGGCAAAGAGCTTTGAGGAAATAGGGAAGCTAAGAAGGGCCTTAGACAGATTAAGAGAAAGGGCAATGAGGTAGCTGGTGAATACAGTGTTGGTAGAAGAATTGAAAGGACTATTTTCTAAATGGAAAGAAAATACATAAATCTGAGGTGCAAAGGGACTAGAGAGTCCTTGTGCAGGATTCGCTAAAAGTTACGTTTGCTGGCTGAGTCTATGGTGAGGAAGGCAAATGCATTGTTAGCTTTCATTTTGAGAGGACTAGAATATAAAAGCAAGGATGCAATGTTGAGACTTTACGAAGCACTGGTGACACCTCACTTGGAGTGTTGTGAGCAATTTTGGGCCCCTTACCTTAGAAAGGATGTGTTGAAACTGGAAAGGGTTCAAAGGAGGTTCATGAAAATGATTCCAGGATTAAATAACTTATCATATGGAGAGCATTTGATGGTTCTGGGCTTGTATTCACTGGAATTTAGAAGAATGAGGGGTGACCTCATTGAAACCTGCTGAATGGTCAAAGGCCTTGAAAGAGTGGATATGGAAAGGATGTTTCCTATGTCAGTGATGTCTAAAACCAGAGAACACAGCCTCAAAGTAGAGGGCTGTCCTTTTAGAATGGAGATGAGGAGGAATTTATTTAGCCAGAAAGTAGTAAATCTGTGGAATTCCATGCCACAGGCAGCTATTTATTAAAAACGTCTGTGATTGGTCAGGGCATCAAAGGTTATGGGGAGAAGAGAGGAGAATGGGATTGAGAGCGATAATGAATCATCCGTGATGGAATGGCGGAGCAGATTCAAAGGGCCAAATGGCCTGATTAAACTCCGATGTCTTATGGTTTAATATTGAGCGAATTTGCCTCTTTCTCCAGTCTTGAAAACTGCCTATTGATTTTCAGTAGTTGAAGACTTTAATTTCATTCAGGTGTATGTGATTGAGATGAAATTGAGTTCTAAGTAGACATTGGGAAAATGTGCACATGGATGAACATAATCTCACTTTCTTCCACTTGAGAATTACACCTATCACAATTTCTGGGCCCTAATGGCTCTCCAGCAATAATGTCTTGAGGAACAAAGCTTCACCCAATAACATTCAAGAATTCTGGATCAGCTTGTAATTCTTCTCACTGATTTATGTACAGTTAAGACGACATTCTTTTCTCCATATTCATTCATTTTTAGAAGGAATTAATCAAGTCTATTTTAGGGCATGACAGTGATAACAAGGCAAAATTCTGTGACATCAAGCTGGCATTGTACAGAGAACTAAAGTTCTACTAATTTTATACAGTGCTTTGTCTCCAATGATTAAGTGGGTTAGAATACCAAAGCAAACATTGCGGGAGGATTGGGCAAACCTTTTTAGATTTTTATATGCTTTTCCTTGTCCGTTGCAGATCATTTTTAATTGCTAAGTGAACTGCCTTTGGGCTTCCCCGATGGCAAGAATCAAAAACCTAGTGATAGACAGCAGCTATTGTTCAGTTTCTGCCCATTTTCCAGAGGTGGTTGGGATAGAGCTTGGGGATGTAAAAGGTGTATGGAGAGGTTAAGCAGACAAAAGTTAAGTAGATTGTCATGCGTACAATTGCAGTAAGATATGGGTACAATGAAAAACCTGTTTGCAGCTTCAACACACAGACAACACACAGAACATAAATTATACAAGACAGTGAAGGAAATGACTACAAAACGAATCAGAAACCTGTCCAAGATATCGCAAGAGGTGATCCATGAGGTAGGATAAGGGTTGTGAAGGTCAGTTCAAGAGCCTCATGGCTGTATTTCATGTGTAAAAATATGATTGACAGAATCCTTTTAAATAGTGAGAACGGAGCAACGTTGACTTCCAGAGGTACTTTGTCATGGGTAGTTCATGAGACAAGGAGTAAGCATGCAGCAACAACAAGCAATTCGAAAGGCAAATAACATGTTGGTCTTTGTTGCAAGTGGGGATTGGAGTAGAAAAGTGAGGAAGTCTTGTCCCAATTGTGAAAGATTTGGTGAGGCTACATTTGGAGCCCTGGGGAACAATGTTGTCCCAGACCCTAAAGTGGGAGGAATTTGATTTGGAACCAGCATTATTTTACCATATTAATTCCTGGCACAGGGGATCATCTGTGAGTTGAACATGGCTACATTCAAAGGAGCTTAGAAGAATGAGAATTATTTCACTGCATCTGAGAGGAGTGTATGGAGGAAGATGCTGAGATTTGGAAAGTTTAGAACCAGAGGACATGGTTTGAGGATGGGATTGTCCTACTTTTAATGAACCCCTTAGTTTAATGTACTGTTAAAGACTGAAGTCAGAAGTTCTTAAGCAGATGACAGAAATCCTCCACCATAAAGGATGTAGTTCAGCGCTGAAGCAGGAGACGGGTTTGCTAGCATCTGTCACTCAGCTCAGTACAACAGGGCCTTTAAACCTGGTACTAAGTTCCGGGTCAAAAGGCCTGTATTGTGCTGTAAGTTTTCTATGTTTCTATGTTACCTGCTGGAAGTTAAAATCTGATGGTCTAGGCCAATCACAAAACTTCAGTGCTTTGAATGAATTGTACTGGAGAGGAGCTTCTTTTCAAAGTAGAGTGTCTTCAGCTTAAGGTCACAGACATTGTCACCATCCCTTTCATTCACAACTCTAAGTATGATTAACACCTGAAAAAATATCCAACTGCAGCAACCACTCAATTCAATGACTCAATTCACTATAAAGTCTGAATATCCATCTGGAGTGGGCCTTCCTAGTCAGATGCAGGGGCCCTCTAGGACACCACTTTTCAATGCCAATCCTTGTGGTTGTATCTTGTTATAAGCGCCTTGTAGTTCAGTACAAAACAAAAATCTATTTCACACAGCTCAGTGCAGACATCCTGTCATGTGGGCTTCACATCTAAGTTAAACATTGTTGTCATACGCACGCGGTTTAAGAACGTTAACACATATGCACGCTTGAAGATAACAAACCACAACATGTGCAATTGTAAAAAGTATTTTTCAGTTCAGCAAGGTTTTTGAATGCTATAAAATCTATATGTTTATTTAGAGCACCTTTTCCTGGTTGCTACTTTGAAGCAAAGCCTGCAGCCACCTCCTCGAGAGGATTTACAACACAGGGAGTATGAGTTTCCCTTTGCTGGCATGCGGGCAGTTGAAGCCTCTCTACTGTGTGGGCGTTAGCAGTTTCAACCGAGCAACAGCTTCCTCAATATAAATTTCCTTTATTATGGCCGTGGAAGAATTGTAGCTGCCACTAACCTCTCAGTGGCTATCAATCAGCTGTAGCTATTTTGGGTTCAGTTCCTGCTCACGTCGCTTTTTCAATTGTCATTCTATTTCCCCACACACACTGGCAGCAGTGTCAAAGCTGCTCCGACACCCATTCAGCTTCCCTGTTTCGTGACTGATACATAGTCCCATCGATGGGTTAATTAAATATTACTGTCTCATTCATGCTTCCTGCTGCTTCTCAAATTTGTATTTCAATGGAAGAATCTGCAGTGACAACAGCAGAAATAAAATTTAATACTAGATACTTACACAACTTAGCTATATTAGCTTACTTTGCTTCTCGGGCTAATTAGCAATACTAATAAAAATAATTAGTAATAAAAGATGAGCAATATTATCCCTGAAGAAGATGGCAGAGTTTGTCATTGAGTTGTCAGTTATAATCATTATCCATACCTGGCTTGAAGCCTGAGTAAAGTTTATCTGTAATATTAGTAAAATTATAGATGGGTTTGTAGCATATTGTTTGGTGGCTGATAACATTACTGTATCCATTGTGGGGAATTGATTGAAACCAACTATGATAAAATAAAAGGGAGCCATTGATCAGCATTGTGTTCGGAGTTTTTTTAATGCTCAATCTGTTTTAACAGTGAAGTTTTATAGTGGAAACTGGTCTTTTGTAATGAAGAAGTTTGAAATACATGAACAAAGTCATGATATTTTGTGCTACGTGGCATGATAAAGTTAGAATTTGCTTTTAGTAATGCTCACCCTATTATTAACTACAGAAGAAATATTTTTCATAGAAGCTGCCATGAAATCTTGGCATTTGAACAATGAACCCACCCTGTTCCTATCAGATCAGTATAGATAGGAAATACACAGACGTCAGCATAATTCTCCTGAATAAGGAAGCAGGCAAAATAAAATTAAAGACTTCATTACAAATTGTCCGTTTGAAATGACTGATTAATACTCCTTAAATGAATCAAATTGCTCCATGTTACTTTGTCTTGCTCTGTTTAGTTTTTATGTACTGTATATCGCGACACCTTGCAGCCAATGCTATATGTTTGGTATTCACAATGTGAGATTGACTGAAGCAGCAATATCAAAGCCTTAGCTTTTCAGGTTATAACTGGGCAAACCCATGAATTTTAAACATCACATTGTCAGGTCTAGGTTAACTCTATGCTACCAGAATGGGGTGGATCTAAAGTCCTGTTGATAACTAGGCTAATTCTAGCATAATGTAAAGTATAAATCATTAGGATATTCTTTGCCTGGACACTACAAAGTAGTTAATCCACTAAATGCATTGCAGTAATCCACACACATTTCAAAGCACCTCATAAACATAAGAGGACGAGGGCATTAGATGCATGGGAATACAACCACGTGCAAGGCTCCTTCAAGCTTCACATACTGTTCTGACTTGGAAATACTTTGTGGTTCTTTCTTCATCTTCCCCCTCTTCTTAAGCATGGCTAACTCAATATTTATAAATTAAGTTTAGTGTCTTTAAGCACGGCAAGGTCTTTAAAGAGACAGGACATATTTCAGAGGTATAAAATTTGAGCTGGGCAGGATCCATGTCATGGGGGAGAGGGTCAGCAAACTTTAAATTCCTGTGTGTTATCATTTCAGAGGATTTGTCCTGGGTTCAGAACACAACTGCCATTACAAAGAAGGCATGGCACTGCCTCTGCTTTCTTAGAAACTTGCACATATTTGGCATGTCATCTAAAACTTTGGTGAACTTCCAGAGGTGTGTCATGGAGAGTATCCTGACTGGTTGTATCACGGTCTGGAATGGGAACAACAAAACCCTTGAATGGAAAAGCGTACAAAAGGTAAGTGGATACGGCCCAGTCCGTCACAGGTAAAGCCCTCCTCACCACTGAGCACATTTAAAATGGGTGCTATCACAGGAAAGCATCAAGCATCTCCACCATCCGAGCCATGTTACCTTCCTGCTGCTGCCACCATGAAACAGTTTCAGAAGCCCTAGCCAGGTCCAGGAACAGTTATTAGGTTCTTGTACCAGAAGGGATAACTTCTCTCATCCTCTACAAGAAGGGTCAGAGCCATCTCTATTTCCTGAGGAGACTGAGGTTCTTTAACATCTGTCGGACAATGCAGAGGATGTTCTACGAGGCTGTGGTGGCCAGTGCTATCATGTTTGCTGTTGTGTGCTGGGGCAGCAGGCTGAGGGTAGCAAACACCAACAAACTCATTCGTAAGGCCAGTGATGTTGTGGGGGTGGAACTGGACTCTCTGACGGTGGTGTCTGAAAAGAGGATGCTGTTCAAGTTGCATGCCATCTTGGACAATGACTCTCATCCACTCCATAATGTACTGGTTAGGCACAGGAGTACATTCAGCCAGAGTCTCATTCCACCGAGATGTAACACTGAGCGTCATAGGAAGCCATTCCTGCCTGTGGCCATCAAACTTTACAACTCCTCCCTCGGAGTGTCAGACACCCTGAACCAATAGGCTGGTCCTGGACTTATTTCCACTTGGCATGATTAACTTATTATTATTTAATTATTTATGGTTTTATATTGCTATATTTCTACTCTACTCTTGGTTGGTGCGGCTGTAACGAAACCCAATTTCCCTTGGGATCAATAAAGTATGTCTGTCTGTCTGTCAAAAACTGAACTGATTCCACAATCTATGGACTCACTTTTAAAGACTCTATAACTCGTTCTCGATATCTATTGCTTATTTGTTTACTATTATTATTATTTTCTTTTTTTGTATTTGCACAGTTTGTTGTCTTTTGCACATTGGATATTTGTCCATCTTCGTTGTGTGCATTTTTTCATTGATTCTATTGTGTTTCTTTGCTTTTACTGTGAATACTCACAAAAAAATTAACCTCAGGGTAGTAAATGGTGATGTACTTTGTAATAAATTTACTTTGAACCTAATTTTTGAACTTTGATCAAAATAAGCGCTCTACCAGTTAGTTGTTTTGAGTCGTTTCCAGCATCTGTGGTCTCGTGTATCTCTATGTTCCCATTCAGATCTTATTTGGAACTCTCCAGCTCCTTCAATGAAGGTGTGACTCACGACCCACAGAGGCCCGTTGTCAGGTCTCCAATAAGTTCCTTGTGTGGGATAGTATTTTAGCTCAAGTTTTATTCCATTCAGCCTTCCTGTTGCAAATTTCAAAGGAAGAAAAGCAGGACTAGCAGAGAGTCCTTGAAGCTGTCTCATAAACTCTGAAAAATTCTGACTTTGTAATTAAGTCAACTGTCAAAGTGTTCCCCTGATCCCTATATTTCCAATATAGTGCAATTTTTTTCCTTAATGTAGTGACAGGCAGATCAGATTAGTTTATTATCATATACACCAGAGCACAATGAAATTCTTTGGCTGCAAGAAGATGAGAGGGTAAACAGCATAATAATCACAGTAATAATCAATCACCTACTTAGATGTGAAAAGACAACAAGAGTGAGGAAGCTCCCTAAGCAAAGTCATGGAGTCATACAACGTTGTAACCTGCCTAACTGTTGTTGGGATCTCCTGGCTAGAGGATCCTGTCCCAACACTGAACCCTCATTTCTTTGAATGCCGGCCCATATAGACCAGAAAGGCCAGGTGTTGAGAGTTGGCCATGGTTGGATCACTCTAAGCACGGAACCAATTTGGAGCAGTTGAGAACAGCTTCTCCAGCAGCAAAATCTAGGTCCGAACCAATTCGCTGCAGTGGGGCCTGGTTCCTAGCGCGAGGTCCAAACAATTTAAGTGCCGGACCAGATAGTCTGGGGCCTCCTCTCTCTGCACTGCTAAGGCTGTGAGCCTGCCCTTGGCTGCTATGTTTCATGTCTGCGAACTTTGCGCAACCTTGTCCCACTAATGTGATGAACTAAATACCGAGTCTTTGGGCATACTCTGAGCTGCTCCAGGGATTTGGCTCTAAGGACTCAATTTGGTTCGAAAAGCTAGTGTTGTTGCTCGGTTCTATTATTTGCAAGATTTTTTTTCTCTCTTTGCACATGGGCACTGGGGGTTGGTCTTACTTTTTTTTAATTGGATTCTTTTGGGTTCCCTGATTTGTGACTGCCTGTAAGCAAACAAATCTCAGGGTTGTATAATTTATATATTCATTGATAATAGAGGCATCTTTAAATCTTACAGATGTCCACTGAAGGTTATGCAGCTTGGCAGGCGACAGAAGCTTGAGCAATGGCCTGTGGTAGCAGGAGACAGCGTTTAGAAGATCTGTTAATATGGTCCCATTCACATGGCTCCAGAAGAATCTGGCCTCAGTGAGAATCTGGTCCCATGGGTCACTGCCATCAAAAGTCTGCCAGTTGGTTTGGATGAGAAGCCTGTAACAGTAATATTGTGTAATAGTCTCAGCCTCCACAGGGAAGACTCTTCCAGCCGAACCTCTGCCTCTGCCTGCACACTAACACGCAGTGAGCTCCATCTGTTATCTCAACACCTTTTATGCCACTTTGCCAACACCATCTGTTGTATACCACTCTACCAAACATCCACAGGTCTCCCCACAATAGGCCATTGCCACTGACAATCAGTATTTTCTTCCTCATCCAAGTTCCTACCTAACCCAGCCATGATGATATCCAGCTTAATGTAATGAGCGTCAAGACCAGCATCCACAGTTAGCCTGTCAGAACAAGCTGACTCCATAAAGCCAACCCTTGCAACTGTGAGCACTCAGCATCTATGGACGTGCATTTTATGCCTTTTAATTAGCTGCATGTAATGCCCAAGATTTCAGGAAGTGTAAAGTTTCTTTGATTTAAATGCTGGTGAAAATCAGGAAGGAATACACACACGCACGCACGCACGCACGCACGCACACACACACACACACACACACACACACACACACACACACACACACACACACACACACAAGACACATATGCACATGTACATACATGGACCCCCACATGTAAACACAGGCACATAGTGACACTAAGACACACTTGCATTCCACCTTTGGGGTAACCCTACAGTACAGCCGGAGAGCTGCAACATCATAGCTTCAGTAGCATAAATTCAGTCCTGGCTTCAGGTGCTGTCTGTGTGGAGTTTGCATGTTTTACCTGTGACCCTTATTCCCCCTCATGACACCTCCGTGTAGTAACATCTCACTCCCTTACACTCCAATACACTTAATGTTCAGCAGAACATACAGCAAAACAAAACAGAACACAAAACAAGCCCCTTTCCTCCCTCCCTCCCTCCCAATCACACAGACAGTCCTCCAGTCCCAAGACAGGTCGCCTCTTGCATCAGACTTCGTGGGACTCGAGGCATTGGGCCTCCGACTTCCCGCAGACTTGCAGATTAGGGCTTAGTCATCAGGCCTCAAATTAAGGCCTTACATTTGACCTACTGGCCTGTGGTGTCATTGTGGGTAAAATCCTGCTTACTTGCAGTAATTAAACCAAAGCATTAAATAGCACCTTCATAAAAGGGATGACTGACTCTATTTTAACTAAAGGAATACAATTATGAAAAGAGCTAGTGGCAGACAGCTATTTTTATTATTCAGTCACAATACGTGGGAATCGCTGTCAACATTTTCTGTGTAGATACGGTGAGCTGTCACCCCAAATCTCCGCAGTCTCTGCTGATGAGGGAACTCCCACTGTGCTTGAGGGATTTTCACTAAGCAGCTACAAAAGACCAGTGACTGATTTCCTCTCTGGGACTGTGTGTATGCTGGGATTCCCATGCCTGATTCCCTCATCCTGCTACAGGATAGAAGTCTCACATTTGGACATGTACTTGGAGTAGCCTTGACAAGTTGCTGTAGTGCCTGCTCCAGATGGAAGGTACAGCAGAGGTAGGGGCGGGGATATTTAGCCTAAGAGATTCATGCTCATACCCTTTTACAAGTTTTAATGCCAAGAGTCCTCAGTCAGATGAAAAAATACGGACAAGATTATCTAGTAGAAGATGTGGAAAGTACTACCAAGCTTAAGCAGGGAGCGCAGTAGATTCCGGTTAATTGAAGCACATCATGACCAGTGCATTTTGGCCCAATTAAGCAGCCACCCCAATTAGCCAACTTGTTGAAGTAGTGAAATCATTTCATTTTCACACCTGGCCATTTTAGGCATCTCCAAGCATGATTGCTTAAAACCACAGTGAGCAAGACAGTTCTGAATTGTCTCACTGCTTATTTCTTGGCAACTATCAGCAACAAATCTCATTGGTTTTTGAACATAAGCACGTGCAAGTAATGCAGAACTGAGCAACACACACAAGATGCTGGAGGAACTCAACAAGCCAGGCAGCGTTGCTGGAAAAGAGGACTGTCGATGTTTCGGGACAAGCCCCTTCAGCAGGACTGGAGAAAAAAAGATGAGGAGTAGATTTAAAAGATGGGGGGAGGGAGAAACACAAGGTGATAGGTGAAACTTGGAGGGGGGAAGGTGGTGAAGGAAAGAGCTCGGAAGTTGATTGGTGAAAGAGATACAGGGCTAAAGAAGGGGGAATCTGATAGGAGAGGACAGAAAGCCATGGAAGAAAGAAAAGGGGGGGGGAAGAGCACCAGAGGGAGGTGATGGACAGGCAAAAAGGTAAGGTGAGAGAGGGAAAAGGAGATGGGGAATGATGAAGGGGGGTGTGGGGGCATTACTTTAAGTTTGAGAAATCGATGTTCATGCCATCAGGTTGGAGGCTACCCAGATAGAGTATAAGGTGTTGTTCCTTCAACCTGAGCGTGACCTCATCACAACAGTAGAGGAGGCCATTGAGTGACATATCCATGTTTGGTCTGTTGTCTCTAAACTGTTTGCTCTAGGAACGATGTAGTGTCTAACGGCCACACAAGGGCTCATGACTGACGCTAGTTAGAACCTGTTGGACAACAGTATCCAGCTCCAATTAAACAGCGTAGTGTCCCAAGTAAGTGAAGGGAATCCCAGCAATTTTCTTGACTAGTTTTTGTCCTTTAAAAATTGTCCCAAATCAGAGGCTATCCCAATTAACCAATGGCCCATTTAACTGGAATCCACTGTATTTCCAAGTGATGATAAATAAATAATTCTGTTTTCAGCAATTGCACATAGCACTAAATTTTAAAGAAGCATGACTAAGTCTTCCTCACCACAGAGAATGTATCCAGAAGAAACAGGCCCATAATTGACTCGATCTCTCAACGATTGAAGTGCCAAGGAAGATTGAAATTATCGAGGCAGATTTGGAAGGCAAGCAAGTGTTCAGGGCCATCTACCGGCCTCTCATTCGCTGCTGCTGGAGAAGGTAGCTGCATAGGGCAGTCCCTCGCTTGAATGTCTTTGCGTTCGAGTGATTTCTCTCCCTCTCATTCGCTGCTGCTGGAGAAGGTAGCTGCGTAAGGCCATCTCTCGCTTGCTGCTCCTAAAGGAATGTCCTTGCATTTGGGTGATTTCTCTCCCTCTTATTCGATGCTCTCAGAGTATGGTTCAGAAACAAGGCTTAATCAATGCAGATTGGAGATTTGGACTCTAATTCAGTTATTATGATGCATTCTAGTTTTTAGTTCTTGTTGTGGCCGTTGTTTTCTGTTACTACTTTTGGCAATTTTTGGATCGAGATGGCCTGTAGGTAATGAAAACTGAGCTGGAGTGTATATGCCTTTTGATTTTGTGTTTTATATTCTGTGTTTGACTGGACTACGGCACAGACACAGTAGAAGGGTTCCTGGGCAAGTCCGATGAAGAACTTTTAAAAAGCAGGAAGTTTTCAATGAGAGTCTTTGATTGGACAACTGTGCAGACCCAGCAGAAGTGTTCCTGCAGAAGTCCGACGAAGAGCTTTAAAAATTCCATAAAAGAGGGGTACCATCTAGCAGAGCGGTCATCGTGGGAGTGGTCTGAGTCAGAGTGGTAAGGCTTTGGCAAACACAGGCAGAGGCAAGGTAAGTTCATTCCTTGTTTCTTATTTTGTGTTTCTTATTTAACCCTTGAGAGAGTAGAGCTATGTCTACAGGGCCAGTATTCTGTTCTGGGTGTCAGATGTGGGACTTCCAGGAGACTACCAGCCACCCCAGCAACCACATCTGCACCAGGTGCATTGAGATGCAGCTCCTTAGAGACCGTGCGACTCGATGACCCTCGGCTTCTGAGGGAAAGTGAAGAGGTGACAGACAGGAGCTAAAGGGTGTTAGTCACCCCAAGGCTACAGGAGACAGATAAATGGGTGACTGTCCAGAGAGGGAAAGGAGAACACCAGATAGTGGGGAGCACCCCTGTGGCCATCCCACTCGACCATTTTGAGAACTGTTGTGGGGGATGATGACCTACTGGGGGAAGGAACAGTGCCATGCCTCTGGCACGGAGTTTGGCTCTATGGCTTTGAAGGGTAGGGAACTGAAGAGGATGGCAGTAGTAATAGGGGGCTCTATAGTTTGGGGGACAGATTGATGATTCTGTGGACGTGAAAAGGAAACGCAGATGGTAGGTTGCCTCCCGGGTACCAGGGTCCATGATATTTCTGAACGCATCCACAATATCCTGAAAACGGAGGGTAAGCAGCCAGAAGTTGTGGTACATATTGTTTCCAACAACATACGTAGAAAAAGGGAGGAGATCCTGAAAACAGAAGACAGGGAGCTAAGGACAAAGCTGAGAAGCAGGGCCTCAAGGATAGTTATCTTGGGATTGCTGCCTGTGCCACGCAGCAATGAGAATAGGAGTAGAATGAGGTCGCAGATAAATGCGTGGCTGAAAAATTGGATTCAGATTTCTGGATAATTGGGATCTCTTCTGGGGAAAGTGTGAACTGCAAAAAAGGAACAGTTTGCACTTGAATCCGAGGGGGACCAATATTCTTGTGGGCAAGTATACTAGAGCTGTTGGGAACTAGTATGATAGAGCTGAGAGTCAGCCACAGGTTTACAAGTAGATGATGGGTGTAATATGAATGTAAGGAAGGACAAGCCAATGATTGTGTACAAATGCAGACAGAGCAAAGAGTTAAGTTGTACCACAGAGGCAAAATTCGAAAGGACGAAGAATGCAGGACTGTAGATATTATATTTAAATGCGCATAGCATTCAGAATAAGGTGAACAAACTCATAGCACAATTAGAGCTACATGCACAACACGCTGGAGGAACTCAGCAGGTCGGTCAGCATCTGTGGAAACGAGCAGTCAACGTTTCGGGCCAAGACCCTTCATTGGGACACTTCGTCTGCAGCGTTTCCGCAGATGCTGCCTGACCCACTGGGTTCCTCCAGTGTGTTGTACATGTTGCTTTGACCCCAGCATCTGCAGTTCACTTTGTGTTTACGTAGCGCAATTAGAGATTGGTCAGTATGACATTGTGGGCATCATTGAGTCGTGGCTAAAAGAAGGCCATAGTTGAGAGATTAATTGCAAAGGATATACTTTGTATCAAAAGGAAAGGCAGGAAGGCATAGGTAATAGTGTGGCTCTGTTGGTAAGAGATGGAATGACATCTTTAGAAAGAGATGACATGAGGTCAGAGACTGTTGAATCTTTGTGGGTGGAGTTAAAAAACTGCAAGGGTAAAAAAAAATCATTATGGGGATTACATATAGGCCTACAAATAGTAACCAAGAGTGGTGCTGAGATTGCAAAGGGAGCTGGAAAAAGCATGAAATAAGGGTCATGAAACAATTGTAATGATGGACTTCAATATGCAAGGGGATTGGAAAATCAGGTTGGTATTGAATCACAAGAGAGGGAATTTGTTGAATGCCTATGAGATGGCTTTTTAAGAACAGCTTGTGCTCTAGCCTGCTCGGAGAAAGGCTATCTTAGATTAGATGTTGTGTAATAACCCAGTTCTTATTAGAGAGCTTAACATAAAGGAGCCATAGGAGTCAGTGATCATAATATGATTGAATTCATTCTGCAGCTTGAAAGGGAGAAGCATAAACCATGTGTATCAGTGTCTACAGAGGCAATGAAAGAGGAGTTTTCCCTAGTGGATTGGATGGGAATTCTCGAGGGGGTGACAGCAGAACAGAGGTGGCTGAAGTTTCTGAGAATAGTTCACAAGGTGCAGGGTAGATATGTCACACATAAGTAGTTGTTCTCAAATAGCAAGGGTAGGCAACCGTGGCTGACAAAGGAAGTTAAGGACTGCATAAAAGCCAAAGGAAAGAGCATATAAGATAGCAAAAGTAAATGGGAAGTTGGATGATTGGGAAGCTTTTAAAACCCAATAAAAGGCAACTAAAAATCCATAAGAAGGGAAAAGATTAAATATGAGAGCAAAGTAGCCAATAATATAAAGCAGGATACTAAAAGGTTTTTCAGTTATTTAAAGAGTAAAAGGGAGGTGAGAGTTGATATTGGACCATTGAAAAATGATGCTGGTGAGGTAGTACTGGGGAACAAGGAAATGGCAGATGAACTTAATAAGTACTTTGCATCAGCCTTCACTGTGGAACTCATTAGCAGTGTGCCAGAGGTTCATGAGTGTTAGGGAGCAGGAGTGAGTACCATTGCTATTACAAAGGAAAAAGTTCTAGGCAAACTGAAAGGTCTCAAGGTGAATAAGTCACTTGGACCAGATGGACTACATCCCAGAGTCCTGAGAGAGGTTGCTGAAGAGATAACGGATGCATTTGTCATGATCTTTCAAGAATCACTTGATTCTGGCATGGTCCTAGAGGACTTGAAAATTGCAAATTTCACTCCACCCTTTAAGAAGGGAGGACGACAAAAGAAATGAAATTATAGATCAGTTAGCCTAACTTCAGTGATTGGGAAAATGTTGGAGTCTATTATTAAGGATGAGGCTTTGGGGTATTTGGAAATTAATGATAAAATAAGTCAAAGTCAGAATGGTTTCTGTAAAGGGATATCTTGCCTGACAAATCTGTTAGACTTCTTCGAGGAAATAACAAGCAGGGTGGACAAAGGAGAGGCAGTGGATGTCATTTACTTGGATTTTCAGAAAACATTTGATAAGGTGCCACACTTGAGGCTGCTTAACAAAATAAATTCCTAAGACATTACAGGAAATATACTGGTATGGATAACGGAATGGCTGACAGGCAGGAGGTAACAAGCGGGAATAAAGGGGGACCTTTTCTGGTCTGCTGCCAGTGACTAGTGGTTTTCATTAGGGGTCTGTATTGGGACCACTACTTTTCACATTGTTTGTTAATGATTTGGATAATGGAATTGATGACTTTGTGGCAAAGTTTGCGGGTGATACGAAGATAGGTGGAGGGACAGTTAGTGCTGAGGAAGCAATGTGATTGCAGAAGGATTTAGACAAATTGCAAGAATTGGCAAAAAAGTGGCAGATGGTATACAGTGTTGGGAAATGTATGATAATGCATTTTTGTAAAAGAAATTAATCATGCAGTCTATTATCTAAATGGGGAGAAAATTCAAACATCAGAGTTGCTGAGGAACTTAGGAGCCCTTGTGCAAGACTCCCAGAAGATTAGTTTACAGGTTGAGTCTGAGGTAAAGGAGACAAATGCAATGTTGGCATTTATTTCAAGTGGAATAGAATATAAGATCAAGGAGATAATGCTGAGGCATTATAAGACTAATCAGGCCACACTTGGAGTATTGTTAATAGTTTTAGGCCCCATATCTCAGAAGGGATGTGTTGTCATTAGACAGAGTCCAGAGGAGGTTCACACGGATGATTCCAGGAATGAAGGGGTTAACGTATGAGGAGCCTTTGGCAGCTTTGGGCCTGTACTCACTGGAATTTAGAAGAATGCATGGGGATTTCATTGAAACCAACCATTTGTTGAAAGGACTAGATAAGGGGGATGTGGGGAGGATGTTTCCTCTGATGCGGGATATCCAGACCTAGAGAGCCCAGCCTCAAAATTGTGGGGTGATCTTTTAGAACAGAGGTAAGGAGGAACATTTTAGCCAGAGGGTAGTGAATCTGTGGAATGCTCTGCCACAGACTATGTTGGAGGCCAAGTCCGTGGTACATTTAAAGCGGAAGTTGATGGTTTCCTGATTGGTCAGGGCATCAAAGGATAAGGTGAGAAGGCAGCTGTGTGGGGTTGAGTGGGATCTGGGATCAGCCATGATGGAATTGTTGAGTAGACTCGATGGGCCGAATTTCCTAATTCTGCTCCTATATCTTACGGTCTTATGGTTTATCGCTCATATTTTTGTTGCCTTTTGGTAGACTTTTTTTGTGTGCTGTGTTAGAGAAGTTTGATGTTTGAAGTCTTTTCTTTAAACAGGTTGGTTCCCTGGTTCTTCTTTGTTTCGTGACTACCTGCAGGGAGGATGAATTTCAGGGTTGGATACTGCATACGTAATTTGTTAGTAAATGTACTATGAATCTTTTGAATCTTTGAAAATGTATCATATCAGTTTATCGTCCAATTCACTGCACTGTGGAACCTCCAATGTGTGCATCATCACAAAATGCATTTTTAATTAACTGAAAAACTGTTGTTATGAATTAGGACATTTACTTAAATGCAGAGAAACCACAAGAAAAGTATTTGGGGAAGTTCCTAGTTCATTGGATTGGAGAGCGTGTAAAAGAAAATGGTGTTGCAATAAATAACAAGAACAGTTAATAACATTTCCCACAGTGTTTTCATCATCAGTATATTTACGTAAACCAACATCCTTTACTATGACGGGTGCTCCTTCACTTTCAATAATAATCATGAGGTAGTCATGACCCCTTGTCACTAAGAGTGACTTGTGCTGTCTTCTCATCTTGCGGAGTACAGCACATCCCACTCCTTTCTATCATCCCTAAATTCCATCCCCTCCCCATTTCCCAGCACAGGACTTCATGGGTCCCTCTCCTTCTGGCCAAAATCCACTTTGAATCAATGCTCCTCTTGTCTATTTCTCTGCCAGCCAGCCAGCTTGTCAATTTGGCAAACTACTGGCAGGAGATCGACAATGAAAATTAAGAGCAACAGACAAGATGCTGGACCAACTTAACAGGCAGGCAGAGACTGTGAAAGGGAATGGACATCGGACGTTTCAGGTTGAGATTCTAAAAGACACAATCCAGTCATTAAATGGGACCAGATTCCCACATCCCTGGCCTTGGTAGGTTTATCCCCATGTTCATGCTCCGTCATTCTTCCTCTCTCATCTTATCACCTTGCAAACATCACTATCTTCTTGATATTCCCAAAGTTTGCTTTTAGGAAGATGTACGTTTTTGGGACTAGCTGTTGGACAAATAGCCTGACAACATAGGGGGCTTGGAAAACATGACAATGAGCTAGAACTTGGTGTTTTCAATGAATGTGGGAAGTCTGTAATAAGCTGAATGGAAACATTGCCAAAGCTGTGATCTGGGTGCCATATCCCTTGCTGAGTTGACCTTGGAAGTGAGCCTGTAAGCAGCACTGTAATTGCTGGACCCGGTGAGAGCTCTGGGACTCTGTCAGTGCGACACAATTCATCTTCTGCAATGCTCTAATTTGACCATTACACTCAGTAATCATAGTAACAAGAAATACTTGTAGATATCTTAACACAGTTCTTACACATCAAAAATTATCTTCTTTCAGCTTCGAGGGCAAGATAAAAATTATTTTAGAGCTTTTTATAATCTATACAAATCATCTGGATGAAGGCACTGAACACTTATTTGCTACATTTGTTGATGACACAAAGTTATGTTGGAAAGTAAAATCAAAGGTCATAAGGAAACCTCAAAAATGCATAAAGTCACAGGGTCATAAAGTCAGAGAGTTTATAGCATAGGAACAAGCCCTTCAGCCCATCTCATCCATGATGTCTATCTATGCCAATCCTATTTGTCTTCATTAGACCTGTATCTATCCACTCTTTTGTATGCGGGTAACTGTCCAAATGCCTCTTAAACATTGTAGTTGTATCCTGTTTTTACCACTTTCTCTGCTGCTCCCTCCATACATCCACCAGCCTCTGTAGATCACCTTTAAGCTTCTTCCCTCTCACTTTACAACTGTATTCACTCTCCCACCTTAGGAAAAAGACTAATTAACTACCGTATCTACTCCTCTCGCAATTTTATAAATCTTTATAAGGAATTAAAATCAGATATATCACTGACATACAGTATGCTATAAAATTTGTTGATTTGTGGCAGTGCAGTAGAAGACATAAAAAACTTAGTTACAATAATAAATAACTAAATTGTGCAAAAGAAGAATGGGTTCATGGGTTGCTTAAGTGAGAAGAAACCCAGCCTAACTACCACAACTCCAGCCAACGACCTGGTAAATCTCTTCAGCACACTTTCTAGTGCTACAATATCCTTCTTGCTATGCAGAGATCAGGGCAAAGATCTGACAAATAGACTGTAATGAGGGAAAATGTGACATTGTCCATTTTGGCAGGATAGGAAACAAAAGCATAAAGAGTCAGAGTCATACAGCTCAGAAACAGGTCCTTCTGCCCAGCCTGTCCTTTCTGACCAGCAAGCAGCCATGTTATCTAAGTGGAGAAAGACTGCGGAACTCTGAGCTGGTGAGGAATCGACTTCTCTATTAGTTTATCATTCACAAATGGCTACTATTAGGAGTAACAGCCAAAATGTTGATTATCCTTTTGCCTCCACAGGTGTTGCTTGACCCGCTGAGGTCCTCCAGTAGCTTATTTTTTGTCCTAGATCAGGGGTGTCAAACTCATTTTAGGTCACGGGCCGGATTGAGCAAAATGCAGCTTCATGCGGGCCGGATCAGTCGGACGCGTGTGAACGCAGCTTTCGTTGCCTCCGTTTTTTCAGCCTGCTCTCATGTGTCTCAGTCTCTGCTATAACTACAAAGTGTTTCACTTTCCAAATTCCGTTTCTTATGAAGAAGACTGCCGAGCAATACTGCCGAATAAACACTAAAAACCCTGAAAACCTGGTACCTGAATAAACTCAGCATTAGCCATATCATACGCCATAGGCGCTTCGATTACTGGGGCCAGCTTTAATAGTAATTCGATATTATCTCGCGAGCCAAAGATAATTCCACCGCAGGCCGGATTTGGCCCACGGGCCTTGAGTTTGACATATATGTCCTAGATAGAAAAGCCAACAAAGTTTCTAACTACCGATAGGAAGAACTGAATGTAAAGGCAGAATGGTTGTAATCAGTTGTATATGACTTTGTGAGACAAAAGATAGAATACTGTACATAATAGCATTGGCCTTCCAAATTAACGATTTTAATACATTGGAGATTGCAATACTGATTGACTGGACTAACACCAGGTACAAGCAAGTTGTCTTATAAGGAAAGATTGAAGAACCTTACGTCCTCAGCAGTTTAGGTGAGTGAAAGGCAACTTGACATAAACACATTAAGTCCTGAGGGGAGGATGTGAACAGGATGTCTCCTCTTTTGGGAGACTCTCAAATTAGGGATCATTGTTTAAAAATAAAGAGTTTTTTCCTTTTAAGATTAAGTAAAATATTTTCTCTCAGAATGTTGTGACTCTGCAGAGACACAAGGCACTGGAGATGCTGGAGTCCGGAGCAACACACCACTAGACACATGAGGAACCCAACTAGACATGTATCATCTATGGCGGGGAACGGGGAGTCAATGTATTGGGTCACAACCCTCCATCTGGATTAGATGAAGGATCTTGATGAAAAACATCAACTGCCCATATTCCTCCATAGACACTACCTGGCCTGCTGAGTTCCTCCAGAGCTACATGTGTTGCTGTGGACCTTTGGCATTCTCTTCCCCAAAGTACAGGGGAAGCAAAGTAGTTGAATAGTTTTAAGACAGGGGTAGATTGATTCTTGAGAACCAGTGGACAGAGTAATTCCTACCAGTAGATAGGAATGCACAGTTAAGGTTACCATCAAATGAACCAAGATCTTACTGTATAATGGAGCAAGTTTGAAGGCCTGCTTGATCTGCTCCTAATTTATCTGTTTGTATGTGTGGATGTAAGGGAAGCCAACAGCAATTAGCAGCCACAGAGATTTTCTCCTTATAAAAAGTTCAACCGAGTTAATATTTTAAAGTCTGCATCACTGCTTCCACCTGTAAATTGCCTCAGCAGCCCCTCCCATAGGGGAGCATGATTGACTCTATTTCTGGCTATGACAATAAACCTGGGAGGACCTGGCGCTTCTGAAGAGTGGTGCTGACACCCTGAGGGGTGGGAAGAGTTCTTTGGCACGGTTCGAGAAGCCTAAATCCGGCGAAAGCTGACAAGTGGATGACAGGCCAAGAGGCTCACTGCTACTATAAATTACCAACAGTTGGCTTACATGAATACCCTGTGGCAGTGACATTTTTCAGCAGACTCCATCAACGGGCAAGTGTGAATTATGTCATAGATACAGAAGGATATTTGACTATGTAGTCTCTGAAAAAGAAATGCATGCATCAATTCCTTCCTCCGGGTATTCAGACTGAACTCAACAATGGGGGCCTCTTATTTCTCTTACTTACTGTCTGGTTTCCCATCATGATACTGACCTGGGTGGATGACAGGCTGCAATTTGAGTGCAGGTAGGAAGTCTGTGGCTGTGTTGGTGGGAATATGGGAAGTGTGGACCTGGTGTATGGAGATGGGTCTCCCCTGATAAATCTCAGCCTTCAATCTGTAGGTATATGTTGGAGAGGAGTATGTCTTTGAATTAATTGGGGTGGGACACAGGACCTGAATGAACCTCTCCATAGAAAACAATGCAAAGGAAATTTCTGTTATCTGTTTAAGTCTATTCCAAGTGCCAGTTTATTTACCTAAGGCCTGATGAAGGGTCTCGGCCTGAAACATTGACAGCACTTCTCCCTATAGATGCTGCCTGGCCTGCTGTGTTCCACCAGCACTTTGTGTGTGTTTGCTCACCGTGCGTTTAGACTCTGCCAGAGCAATGCAGGCCATTTCCAGGGATAGAGAGGCACTGCTCTTGGCATCTTCTGGACATGTTGGCATCCCACACAGTGTATGGAAAGTTCGACCTGCTGATCAGGTCTCCAGACAAAGCTTTGAGCCAATGCTTTCATTATGACCATGTCCAGATGTCCATCTTGTAGCTCCTGCAACACTTTAGCTCACAGCATGGATGGTACAACAACTCTAAATAGCCATATAAGGCAACCTCTGTCAAGAGCAAGTTTATCCTAGCACTGGTAAAAGTGGGGAAACTGGAATTTCTTCTGCACATTCCTACTATTTTGGGTTGCCATGTAGACCTGAAACAGTGTGGCATCTTTTCTGATTTCTCTTTCAATCATCTCTGCCATAATAGAGAGACTTTTGATTTGCATTAGAGAGAATACATCAAGAAGAGTGCCATTTATTTTTCAGGTATTTCCTTTTCCAAAGTTTTACAGGACAATCCATCAGCATTTCCATGATTAGTTGTCCTCTTGAATTTGATCTTATAATGTGTTCTCCATGAATCAAACCCACCTCTGTATTGTGCTGCTGCCATTAGTGGGGCATCCTTCTGTGGGTTGAAAATGGACACCAATGGTTGATGATCAGAAATGAAGGTAAATTCTCTCCCATACAAGTACTGGTTAAATCATTTTACACCATAAACCAGACTTAAGGCCTCTCTGTTCATCTGAGTGTAATTTCTCTCTGCAGCAGTAAGGGAATGTTCACTTCCATCACTCATAACATGCGACATGACTGCACCTATGCCATAAGGCGAAGTGTCACAGGCATCCTTCACTGGATGATGTGTGCATCATCGTGCATAAGTACAGCATCTGCCACCACCATTTCCTCTGTCTTTTTGAAAGCCACCACATGCTGCTTTGTCCCATGCTATTTATTCCAAATCTGTAGTACTGAGTCCAAGGGGTACAGCACAGTAGCCAGGTTTGGCATGAACCTGTTATAGTAATTAACAAATCCTAAAAAGGATCACAACTGTGATGGCCCCTTTGGCCTTGGGGTATCCACCAATGCTTGAAATTTCTCAGCACACTTGTGTAATCTGTGTGCATCAATAGCATGACCGCAGTAAGTGATGCTTGGCTTAAAGAATTCACACTTGAGTTATGCTCAAAGCCCATAATCTTCTGATCTTTTTAACACCATCCTAAGATTTTGCAGATGGCCCTTGTCATCCTCTCTGGTAACAATGATATCATCCAGGTAACACTGAGTGCCTGGGCAGCCTTATAGCCCTTGGTCCATAGTTTTCTGCCAGAGTGTAGGAGCAGATGCTACTCCAAAAATAAGCCTATTATAGCAATAGAGCCCTTTGTGAGTGTTTATGGTGAGAAACACTTTAGAATCTTCTTCCATCTCCATCTGCAGGTAGACCTCAGCTGAGTGAACTTTGCTGAAGTGTTTCCCTCCAGAAAGGTTTGCAAAGAGATCGTCCATCCTGGATAAACTGTATCAATCTACTTTAGGTGCTGGGCTGATTATAACCTTAAAACCTAAGAGATCCTTTCTTTTTGGCTTCTGGGACTGTTGTGATTGCTTCTGGCCTCCACTCAACTTTGGAAATAATTCCTTCAGCCTCCATGTGATCTAGCACACTGGCTACTTTTTCCTGGATGGTAGAAGGAACTGGAGGGGCTTTGTAAAACTTGGATGTGGCATTTTCTCTTAACACTATTTTACCTTTGATATCCAGGTTCTTTCTTAATTCACTTTCAATTGACTCTATTGCAGGGGATGTGGCATGCAATCTCCAATCAAATTGTAATTGTCTTAGCCACTCAAGGCCCCCCAATGATGGCCCTCCTGTTTTTATCTCATAAAGTTTAATGTGGCTTATTTGTTGTTGTATTTCACTGTTATGAATGTTATTCTCTCAGGATTTATCTTATATCTAGTATACAGTGCCTACAAAAAGTATTCACCCTCTTGGAAATTTTCATGTTTTATTGTTTTACAACATTGAATCACAGTGGATTTAATTTGACTTTTCTGACACTGATCAACAAAAAGACTGTTTCATGTCAAAATGAAAACATATCTCTACAAAGTGATCTGAATTAATTACAAATATACAACACAAAATAATTGATTGCATAAATATTCACCCACTTTAATATGACACACCAAATCATCACTGGTGCATCCAATTGGTTTTAGAAGTCACATAATTAATTAAGTAGAGATCACCTGCATGCAGTCAAGGTGTTTCATTTGATTGTAGTCACTGAATATCCCTTGGAGTACAGTTAAGATAGTCATCAAGAAATTGAAAGAATACAGCAAAGCTGTAAATCTGCCTAAAGCAGGCCATTCTCGAAAACTGAGTGACCATGCAAGAAGGGAACTAGTAAGGGAGGCCACCAAGAAACCTATGACAATTCTGGAGGAGCTACAAACTCTAGTGGCTGAGATGGGAGAGACTGTGCACATAACAACTGTTGCCCAGGTGCTTCACCAGTCACAGCTGTATGGGAGAGTGGCAAAGAGAAAGTCACTGCTGAAGAAAAACTCACGTGAAACCTTGGCTAGAATTTGCCAGAAGGCATGTGGGAGACGGAAGTCAGCTGGAAGAAGGTTCTATGGTCTGATCAAACCAAAATTGAGCTTTTTGGCCATTAGACTAAATGCTATGTTTGATGTAAGTCAAACACTGCACATCATCAAAAACACACCATCCCCACTGGGAAGCATAGTGGTGGCTGCATCATGCTGTTGTGTTGTTCCAAAGCAGCAGACCTTGGAAGACTTGAGAAGGTTGAGGATAAAATGAATGCATCAAAATACAGGGAAATCCGGGAGAGAACCTGATGCAGTCTGGGAGAGAACTGCAACTTGGGAGAACATTTGCTTTCCAAAATGACAATGACCCCAAGCATAAAACCAAAGCTACACAAGAATGGCTTAAATACAACAAAGTTAATGTCCTGGAGTAGCCAAGTCAAAGTCAATTAGAACATAAGAAATAGGGACAGGACTAGGCCATCTGGCCCATAGAACTTGCTCCGCCATTCAATAAGATCATGGCTAATCTGATCATGGACCCATCTCCACTTACCTGCCTTTTCCCCATAACCCTAAATTCCCCTACTATGCAAGTATCTATCCAACTTTGTCTTAAAAATATTTATTGAGGTAGCCTTCACTGCTTCACTGGGCAGATAACTCCACAGATTTACCACTCTCTGGGAAATGCAGATGATCCTCATCTCCATCCTAAATCTACTCCCCTGGATCTTGAGGCTATGTCCCCTAGTTCTAGTCTCAACTACCAGTGGATACATCTTTCCTGCCTCTACCTGATATAAAATTATGAAAGGGATAGATGTTTCTATAAGATCTCCTCTCATCCTTCTGAATTCCAGCAAGTACAGTCCCAGGCAACTCAATCTCTCCTCATGGTCTAACTTCCCCATCTCTAGAATCAATCTAGTGAACCTCCTCTGCACCACCTCAAAGCCAATATATCCTCCCTCAAGCAAGGTGACCAAAACTGCACGCAGTTCTCCAGATGTGGCGTCAACATTACCCTGTACAGGTGCAGCATAACATCCCTGCTCTTAAATTCAATCCTTCTAGCAATGAAGGCCAACATTCCATTTGCCTTCTTGATAGCCTGCTGCACCTGCAAACCAACCTTTTATGATTCATGCACAAGCGCTCCCAAGTCCTTCTGCATAACAGCATGCTGCAATCATTTACCATTTAAATAATAATCTGATCTTCCATTTTCCTTCCAAAGTGGATGACCTCACATTTACCAACATTATGCTCCATTTGCTAGACCCTTGCCCACTCACTTAACCTATCTATCTCTCTCTGCAGACTTCCCATATCCTCTGCACAATTTACTTCTCCACTCAATTTAGTGTCATCAGCAAACTTAGATACACTACATACTGTCCCCTCTTCCAGATCGTTAATGTATGTTGTGAACAGTTGCAGGCCCAGCACTGACCCCTGCAGCACACCGCTGACCACTAATTGCCAACCAGAGAAATACCCATGTATCCCAACTCTGTGCTTTTGAGAATTTGTGACTGGACTGTTCACTCACAATCTAACAGAGCTTGTGTAGTGTTGTAAAGAAGAATGAGGAAAAATTTCAGTGTCCTGATGTGCAAAGCTGATAGAGACCTATCCACACAAACTCAAGGCTGTAATTGCTGCCAAAGGTGCATCTACTAAATACTGACTTGAACAGGGTGCATACTTGAGCAATAAATTATTTTATATTTTATATTTGTAATTAATTTTGATAACTTTTTACAGATCTGTTTTAATTTTTGACACAAAAAAGTCTCTGTTGATCAGTGTCAAAAAAAGCCAAATTAAATCCATTGTGATGCAATGTTGTTAAACAATAAAACATGAAAACTTTCAAGTGGAGTATTTTTTATAGGAACTGTAAGTTCTTAGTTAGATATCTGCAAGCATCCATTCAGTGTCTTTGAACTGCTGTTCAAACACAATATGTGGAATGACTGAAACAGCTGAGCCAGGTGGCCAATTCCATTTTAATTACTTTGCTATTTACTTCTTCTCTCTTGTTAGGTTTTACATTGTCTTTTATCATTACCAGATTTTTTTTATCAGCAGCATGCATATTTGTGCGCTTTTTGAAAATGCAACTTGACTTTTTATCTTTTTCTCTTCCCTTTGTAGTTCACTTATTTTTGTCTGCCTAATATGTTCTTTGTATGTTTCCTTCTTTGTTGCATTTTCTGCAAGTTTCACTTTAAACCTGCATTAGTCATGTGTATGTGAGCCCCTGCCACAATGGTAACACAATTTGTTCAGCGCAACAGATTTCTGTTTAGTCATTGCAGTTTTGTTCACACTCACTTTCATTCCCGACTTGCAATTCAATTGTGTCTTTGGCTGCTGTTTCCATTGATACAACAATTTCAACTGCCCTCTTCAATGTGAGTTGTGCCACAGTTAGGAGGTGTTTTTGTATTCTTTCTTGCAAGATTCCACAACTGAATTATCTCTCAGTGTATCACTAAACCCATTGCTAAACTGACGATGCTTAGACAACTTCTTCAATTCAGCTATGTACACTGAAATAGACTGTCCTTCCTTTTGAATCCAGTTATGAAACCTAAAGCCCTCTGCAACAACAATTGTTTCACTTATCAATGTTCCTATATCGTGTTCACAATATTAGCAAAACTCATTCGGCTGGTTTGGTTGGAGCAGTTAAGCTTCTAAGTAAGTGGTACACTTTTCCACCTGTTGCACTCATATCACTAGCACTCGCTTTTCATTGGATATTTCATTTGCTTCAAAATACTGCTCAGTTCATTCAGTATACATCATACAGTTATCTGTTGTGCTATTGAACACATCTTTCTTTCCAATGTAGCCAGCCGTTTTTCTTTTTTTAAATGTATTTTTATTATTATCACCCAGTACTCACTGTTTAGGAACCTGTAAAGTCCATCCTTTTTCTGTGTGTTTTTTAACTGTCTCTCTTCCCTTGCGAAGAAGCACATGCTGCACTACTTTTTTTTAACTTGAACATCTCTCCCCTCCTTCAGAAGAAAAACATGCAGTGCTTCAACTAGTAAGCAGTCATTTCAGGTTCATTTTAAAAGTTAATTGTTACCACAGTTATGTTTTGTAACTCCAGAAATGGAACATAAGTGTTATGAATGTGCCACAACTCTGAGGGGCCGAAGGGTACAAAGTAGCCCCCTCCTTTTTGAGAATCGCAAGATCGCTATTAATTCAGGTCTGGGACCCAGGAAATGAGAGAGAGACACGCAGAATCCACAAGGGTTTGGAATGTGTCCTGGCCCCCAGAAAGGCGGGACCACTGATAACGACTATTGTCTCTTGGAGACGGAATTGTGTATTGAGTACTGTACTATTCATTGAAGCCCTCAGGGAATGACCAGAGTGGGCTGGTTGAGGGATTGCATCATCCCAACCTGATTGACATCTGAGACCCCGTGAGTAAGGATAAAAGAGGGTCTGGGGAACAACCCCTTTAGATGTACCAGGAGAAACGTATGAGACCGGTGGGGGCTTGTGTGTGTCCATCCTTGCCCGGATGACAAGTCTTCCACGGAACGGCCTCGCTAAAGGACGAATATGGATCAAGATCGGATAAAGGAAAGCTGGCAAGTTCTAAAAATCTGTCTCTCTCTCCAACCAAACAGCTGCAGCCTGAATGAACTGAGTGACTTTTATATTTCCATCGGACAATACATTATGCCCTAGACAACGATAGAGCTATTTCTTATTGATTATTATTATACCCGCACTTTTAGATCTAGTATTGATGATGTATAGTATCTGTATGTTTGCATTGATAATATTTTTGTGTATTTTTACCAATAAATACTGTTAAAAATAGTACCATCAGACTTCAACGGACCTCTCTATCTTTGCTGGTAAGTGACCCAGTTACGGGGTTCGTAACAAAAGAAAAACACGGGAGCCAGGTGCATGTGTACATAGTTTTTCTTCAGTAGTGGAGACATGCTATATGACATGGTGGCAAAAATGATGTATGCCATGCATTTTCTTATTAGATATAACTGTAATGAATTATGTAAACAAACAAGAAAGCTTAATCAAACAATGTATTCACAATATTACTCAAATATTACTGACATATTAAGTATACTACAAACAGGGCACCCTTCAATGCATTATGCAAAATAAACTCTCAAAAAAATAACATTATATAATTTTTAACATGTACTTAAGGTCAATGAGTTACCTGAATCCCTCCATTGGTTTCTGAAAAGAATTGCATTGAGTTTTTTTTTGCAGTAGAACTGGGAGACACTAGATGCTTAATGTTATAAAGCCCATAGACTTATGGCAATAGACAGATAGGGACTTCAAACCCGGATGACCACATAATAAAGCCAGTAGTTGGCAAACAAAGTTCCTCTGCTACATTATTGTATCTGCAGCTACATCCACATTCAAAGCATCCCTTCCCTGGCTGCCCCTCCTTCACTGAAGAGCAAGAGGATAAGACATGAGAGAATAGGACTAATCGAGTGTGACAGTAGAAAAGTGTGTATGGAACTGGAGGAGATAGCAGAGGTACTTAATAAATACTTTGCTTCAGTATTCACTACAGAAAAGGACCCTGGCGATTGTAGGGATGACTTACAGCAGGCTGAAAAGCTTGAGTATATAGACATTAAGAAAGTGAATGTGCTGGAGCTTTTAGAAAGCATCAAATTGGATAAGTCACCAGGACTGGACGAGATATATCCCAGGCTACTGTAGGAGGCGAGGGAGGAGATTGCTGAGCCTCTGGCAATGATCTTCGCATCATCAATGGGGACAGGAGAGGTTCCGGAGGATTGGAGGGTTGCAGACATTGTTCCTTTTTTGGAGAAAGGGAGTAGAGATAGCCCAGAAAATTATAGACCAGTGAGTCTTACTTCAGTGGTTAGTAAGTTGATGGAGAAGATCCTAAGAGGAAGAATTTATGATGGAGAGGCATAATATGATTAGGAATAGTCAGCATAGCTTTGTCAAGGGCAGGTCATGCCTTATGAACCTGATTGAATTTTTTGAGGATGTGACTAAAAACATTGATGAAGGAAGAGCAGCAGATGTAGTTTATATGGATTTCAGCAAGGCATTTGATAAGGTACCCCATGCAAGGCTTATTGAGAAAGTAAGGAGACATGGGATCCAAGGGGACATTGCTTTGTGGATCCAGCGCTGGCTTGCATACAGAAGAGTGGTTATAGATGGGTCATATTCTGCATGGAGGTCGGTGACCCGTGGAGTGCCTCAGTGATCTGTTCTGGGACCCCTTCTCTTCGTGATTTTAATAAATGACCTGGATGAGGAAGTGAATGGATGGGTTAGTAAATCTGCTGATGACACAAAGGTTGGGGGTGTTGTGGATAGTGTGGAAGGCTGTCAGAGGTTACAGTAGGACATTGATAGGATGCAAAACTGGACTGAGAAGTGGCAGATGGAGTTCAACCCAGATAAGTGTGAGGTGGTTCATTTTGGTAGAACAAATATGATGACAGAATATAGTATTAATGGTAAGACTCTTGGCAGTTTGAATGATCAGAGATAACTTGGGGTCTGTGTCCATAGGACACTCAAAGCTGCTGTGCAGGTTGACTCTGTGGTTAAGAAGACATACGGTGCATTGGCCCTCATCAACCATGGGATTGAGTTCAAGAGCGGAGAGGTAATGTTGCAGTTGTATAGAACCCTGGTCAGACCCCACTTGGAGTACTGTGCTTAGTTCTGGTCACCTCACTACAGGAAGCATGTGGAAACTATAGAAATGGTGCAGAGGGGATTTACAAGGATGTTGCCTGGATTAGGGAGCATGACTTATGAGAATAGGATGAGTGAACTTGGCCTTTTTCCTTGGAGCGACGGAGGATGAGAGGTGACTTGATAGAGGTGTATAAGATGATGAGATGCATTGATCGTGTGGATAGTCAGAGGCTTTTTCCCAGGGCTGAAATGGCTAACACAAGAGGGCACAGTTTTAAAGTGCTTGGAAGTAGGTACAGAGGGGATGTCAGGGTTAAGTTTTTTACACGGAGTGGAATGGGCTGCCAGCAACTATGGTGGAGGAGGATACAATAGGGTCTTTTAAGAAGCTCCTGGGTAGGAACGTTGAGCTTAGAAAAATAGAAGGCTATGGGTAACCCTTGTTAATTTCTAAAGTAAGTACATGTTTCTCACAGCATTGTAGGCTGAAGGGCCTGTATTGTGCCGTAGGTTTTCTATGTTTCTAACTTTCCCTTGTCAAGGCCAGGGGAATCAGTGTGCCTGCTGGTGGCTGGTGTAAATACCACATCCTAAACCTCCCTTCTACTGCAAACATAAAACAGTGTTTTTCCAAGCAAATCAGTATGATTGTCTGACATACTTTATATGGGATTTTCTTCAGCCAGCGCCTTTGACAAATCCATAAACAAATGTAAGGAATTGCCTGTGCACTCTCACACAGGAGAACCATGATGAAAAGCATTCTTGCATATTCTGATCTGCACCTGAGTTGCAGATGTTAAGAAAAAGCTGAGAGCAGACAAGGGCATGTTTAACATAAGACTTCATTTGCTCTCCTTTTTAGGACTTTTTTTTTGTTTTGAATGTCCTTTATGGAATGGTTCACAAAGACTTGCCTGCCATTAATTCAAATCAAATCTTCACTGCACTGTTTGTACAGCTGGAGATATAGAATATATAAATATGGGGATGTAATATCGTAGCTCTAGTGGTGCAAAATTGAAACTGAATCAGAAAGTTAAATTTTGATTGATATCTTACTGACCCTTCTTCAAGCCCAAAGATTTGCAGATTTATGTTTAACCTTTTTTTCAATTTTTTGATGCACTTCATGGAAAGCAATAGGAAAGAGCTCAGAGGAAGGATTGCAAAAGTTTGCAACAGCTGATAAACTATTTTGAAATATAACCTGCACTGACAGTTCTTCTTTGAACTGATGCTGCAGCTCTTTGACAGGAAAAGAACATACACTAATGCCATGCCTTGCGGGATCTCAAGGCATCGGCACTGCTTTGCAGCTGGTGAAGCGCTTGCGATGTACAGTTGCTGATGGTAGTGCAGAAAACGAAATGTCATTTGAGCTCATCTATGTGATGCTATTCATGTCACAGAGGGCTCTGGTTTTGCTCTGAACCTCATGCCGATTGAAAGAGCCAGCTTCTGTCTGCAAGCCCCTACTGGGGAATTTTTTTGTCATGGGTGGGTTACAAGTACAGGATGTTTGAGGCAGGAAGAGGAAAGAGCAGAACAGCACTTTACAGTTGGTTACTTTCCACTGTATCCATGGCAATACTGATTGTGACATCACAGCGTTCCCTCAAGCTCCATCAGGTTTTTGTTGCAGAGAAATGGACTCAACTCAGTACATCATGGGCAAATCCTTCCTTCCCCCATCATCAGTCGTATCTGCAGGAGGTGCAGGAGTGCCCTGTGATAATGAAAGAATATTCAACTGGTAAATTAGCTTATCCTAATACATAGCGAAAATCTTTGTTTTGTACACCATCACAACTGCACATCGAGATAGTACGTGGGAAAAGCAATGACAGAATGCAGAATATAATATTACAGATACAGAGAAAGTGCATGCCTGCAGACAGTAAGATGCAAGGTCACGGTGAGGCAGCTTGTGAGGTCAAGATGGTTCAATAATCTTATAGGAATGGGATAAAAGCTGGCCTTGAGCCTGATGTTTAAGGGGACCTTGGTGGGGGTAGGGGGAGGGAATTTCTTCACTTGTAGCATGGTGCAATTGGTGAATGTGGCTTCAATTGCAACACTCACGTTTGGATGGGTACATGGATGAGAGGGGTATGGAGGACTATGGTCTGAGCGTAAGTAGATGGAACTAGGCAGTAAAACAGGTTAGCATAGACTGGATGGGCAAAAGGTCTGTTTCTGTGCTGTACTGCTCTCTGGCTCTTTGACTGTAGAGAAAGTCATGGACAGACATGTTGGTGTGGGAAAGGGAAGTGGAATTGAAATAAACACAAGCACAAGGAAATCTGCAGATGCTGGAAATTCAAGCAACACACACAAAATGCTGGTGGAACGCAGCAGGCCAGGCAGCATCTAAAGGGAGAAGCACAGTCGACAACTCGGGCCAAGACTCTTCATCAGTCCTGATGAGGGGTCTCGGCCCAAAACATTGACTGTACTTCTTCCTGTGGAATTAAAATGGGTGGCCACTGAGAGTTCCTGGCTGTTGCAGTGATGGAGTGAAGGTGCTTGATAAATGCCTGTAATGTTAGATGGGAACTAGATAGAAATGTTTGTTACTTCGGTAAGTGAAATAATTTATTCATGTTTAAGCCCTTCAAGACTTTGGGTGGACCCTTTCATTGCATAGATTACACCATAAATCAAAAACTTGTTTCATTGAAAGGAATAAAAGCAATATTAATGGAAACCAGTGGAGAAGACCTCATTGTCTTTGAACATACAAAAATAATCAATGCAGAATGTAACAACCTCTCCCACCGACAGCTATAAAGTGTACAGAACGTAGCTACCACAGCATTTAATTTTCATCTGTGCTCAGAAAATGCTGACACTGTAATAAGCTGTTGAAATAAGTGTCAGTGCCAAGAACTACTGTTGAATGACTTCTCATGCTGTCACCTAGTACTGTCAAAAGTGAATCTAATTAATCCTCTCAAATATTCCATGTGGTAATAAATTCCATCTCCCAACTGCTGTCTATGGAAAAAAGTTTTGCTCGATACTTTCTTGAGCTCTTTGAGCCATGCCTGTCCCACATTAAGGCAATCTGTAGCACTCAATTATTTGTGATTTAAGTACACAAATTTAAGCTGATGCTCTCAAGCAGCACCAAAGGAGATCCATACTGTACTTAGGTGCCTCCTTTTAGGTGAGACATGAAACTGAGCTCTTGTCTGCTCTGGATGTAGAAGATTCCATGGCACCATTTCATAGAATACCAATGATGTTTACCTTGATGTGAAAGGTCACTCCCTCATAAGCATCACTTAAAAGCACGCGGTCAAGTTATCCCCCACATTGCTCTTTATGGGAGTTTGCGGTTTCCAAACCAGTTGCTAGTCTCCTAGTGACATGACTTCAAAAGCCCTTCATTGTCTGTAAAGTGCTTAAAATGTCCTGAAAGAGACTAAAAGACATTATAAAACACCATGTCTTTTTCTTGGATTTATCAGAACCTGTATTTCTCATCTCCAGCTCAGGGTGCCCATGAATAAAAATACCTTCACGACTGCTTGCACCATTCCTTCCCTATTGTTATCTCAAAACACCTTCTATCGTCGTAATGCAGCCAATTTTGTTTGCATTTGTTTGAAATGAAAAGACACATAAATATCTTCTGTTTTTCTTCATTCTTAGTTTGCAGAGGGCCAGCATTTATTACCCATCCCCCCACATAAGGAAATGTTGCCACCTTCTTGAACCATTGTGAAACTTTTGGAGAATCCGTCAGGTAGGGAGGTCCTTGATTTTGACCATGTGATGAGAAATAAATGGTAAAAAATTGTAAGCTAAATAATATGTGAACTGGAGGATGACCTGGAAATGGTGGAGTCCCTTGTGTCCACTATTTTTGTGCATTTAGGGAAGAGTGCTGTCCCATGATCCTTAGCTGGTTGGTGTGGTGCAACTTGAAAACGGTTTACACTGCAGACCTGAAGCATAACAGAAATTCTGTGTCAATCATTAGAAATATGCCAACACAAATATTCCTGTTGGCTTTACCAATGATATAAATGTGAAACTAATATTGCATGCATCAATATTAGTTACACAGGAACTTTAAACATGGATTTTGATAGACCTCTCTGTCAAAAAAAAATCAGAGGTAAAGGGAAATCATTGTGCTTCCCTTATATGTAGATATCCTCCAAGAGAGCCACACCCTTGTCGTAGGGTTTGGAGGCTTGCATGCCTCAGTGACCCAGAGAGCTGTGTTGGCTGGAGCTTTATGCTTTGGCTCTTGGTAGAGTCACTCATGCCAACCACGTAAAAGGGTAGAGGACAGACTAAGAGTGGTCCACCAGTCCTCCAGGTTCGGGGGTTCAGCTCAGGGCTAACAACACTGACAAAGTCATTATGGAAACAGCAATGAAGTATCGCTCTACATCTGAATGTGATAGTATTCCTGAGTTTCCACATGGAACTTGCATGATTGACAGCAATGAAAACCAATAGGAAGCTACTGACACAATGAAGGAAGCCCTGAACACCGCCAGAGATTAATGTCTTTCTTTGCTGCCCAAAATGCCAGCAGTGTAATAGATAGTAAACAACTCAGATGTGGATCTATCTGATAAATGTTTTCTGGAACAAATACCTATAGAGTCAGCCACTTTTTACCTGCACAGGAGTTTTGTTTTGACATGAAGTGTTTTAGCACCTTTTCTGTTCAAACATTTTGCAGATATAAAGTTGCTAATGTTTCACTGAAATGAAATTCTTTATCCTAAGAAAATGGATTAAATTTATCCAAGTCTAGCAAAGTTTAAAAAAAGGTCTGGAGGGGGGTATATCTTGTGCATTTCTATGCAAGGTAGGGATATTGCACAATGTGAGACAAACAATTGAGAATATAACAAGCTTATGCTTACATTAGTCTCATTCATGTGGCATTGTTATCAAAACATACTTGACTTACTTTAGAACCACAGAGTTCACTGAGTTCATTACTCTTTGTGGGGGATGGGGGGGTGTTCTTTTACTGGATCCTATTGCAGAGCCAAAAAGATTCAAATATACGAGTGTTGGCCTTCAGCTTTCAAACTGTGTTTAGAGGAGTCCAAGTGACATCATTTAGTGTAAAGTTATGGGTGACTGAGGCAGCTAACTCTCTTCTAAGCAATATAATGATATTTTTTTCCTTCAGTTAAACATGTACAGTCATATCTCAAACTACAAGTCCTCAGATATTTTTGTAGTTTTAAATAATGTAAATTAGTAGGGAAACAGTAAGAGGGCTAACGGGGTGGGCATGGGAATCATTTTCTAGCATCTTTTCATAGCAAGGAGATACTTGAATGCCCCAAACTGGTTTCACAGAATTAATCTGACAAAATTAGAAATGGAGCCTAATTTTGTGGAAGCTAGAGAAGATCGCCATGATAAGTGAAATGAAGGGAATGATGATGATGAGCTTTTTCTGTGATTGTTGTACGATGATTTTAGAATCATGGTGTTGCTGGACCAGAGCCCAATGAGGGCAAGCAAGCCAAAGGCTGTTGTCTGAATGAGATTAGGTGTAAGGGTCAAAGTTTAGATGAACTCAGGTGCACAGAATCACAGACCATCCTGATAGGGAAACAGATCGCCATTTTTTTTTGTTACCAGCTCAAAATCTTGCAACCCAACTGCAGTGGTAAGTACCTTTTGACCTCAAGAACTACAATGCTTCATGAAAGTGGCTTATCACCTTCTCCAGGCCACTGGGTATGGGCACTACATTGCTGGTTGCCAGTAATGTCCATATCGCAGAAGTGAACACAGATATAAATAGAATAGACAAGAATGGCCAAGGAGGCTCTGGGATTGTCCAGCATAGGAGTAACAAAGGTATGGACTATTTCAGGAAATCATTTTGACTTGGCTTTTATCTAAAGAAAAGATATTGTTGTGAAATATTGTACCAGATTATCTGAAGTACTGACAGCAAAACTGTCAAGAGTTGCTGTTACTGTAAAACTGACAGCAAATCTGGGATTCTTGTATAGATATGTGGAACTACATAAAAGCATGTGTTGCTCTCAGCCGTTCACTCTGGGATCACATTGTAATATGAGATTCCACATGAAATTGGCCAAGGAAGAGGGATGCTGTGCTAATTGCCTTGAAATCACAAATTCGCACAACAATCCTGTGTCAGGTCTAATAAGGGAATCAATATATTTTTTAAAATTTTAATGAAAGGGAATTACTCCTTCCCCTCCCACTACCTTCCTATCCTGGCTTCTTCCCCCTTTCATTCTAACCCCGATGAAGGGTCTTGGGCCAAAACATCGATTCTTTATTCTTTTCCATAGATGCTACCATGGCCCACTGAGTTCATCCAGTATTCTGTGTACATGACTCTAGATTCCCAGCATCTGCTGAATCTCGTGTTTACAATCTTCAATGTCTTCTTCATTTTGATTTTTTTTTTTGAAGTGTTTAAAGGTGCTTAATTGTGGAAGTTTGTAAATTTTCCAGTCGTATGTTTGAGATATTTCATGATCTTTTCATGTTCTCTACCAAATTAACATTTCTATATTTTTGTTTTATTTTATAATTCTTTAAGGATTTTTAATATGCTTTTTGAATATCTCAGGAACATTGAATCTATTTTAAAACACCTAAGTCTTGAAGAGCTCCAGTTCTGCCTTGCCTCTACATCAGTTTTCATTTTATAGGCCTCTTGTGTTCCAATAGAACAATCCTTCTTGCAATTTCCCACAATGCAAAGCTGCAACACATGAAACACAAGTTGAAAAAACGAATTTGGCTTTGATCTATTTACTTTTTTTACCCACATAATTCTGTGAGAATGAATTTTATTCTATATCTAAAACTTTCATTCTTCTGTTTCTACAGAGTTTGGGTGAAGATTGATTCATCTCTGCTCATACAATATGGTATCAATCTAGTAGACCTACAGAACATTCCTTCTATCCTAAGGCAGGGAAACCAGAAATGTTCAAATTACTGCAAGTGCAGATTGACTAAAATGCTACAAAATTGTCATCTTGTACTTAAATCCTCCCATTTGCCTGCTGTGTTGATGTGTGCTGATTTCCAGTGATTTGTGTAAAAGTGACACCTAGATCTCTCTAAACTCTAACTTACCATTTTTTTTAAAAAATACAGCTTTCTATTTTTTTTCTAACAAACTGAACTTCAAATTGTTTTCCATTATATTCCATCTGCCAAGAACTTGCCCATTAACTAAGGTTATCTCTGTCTTTTTGAAGGAACAGCCCTTGCGTGGCAGCAACAGAAGAGTTGCTTGAACAGCTGTCATGGAAGTGAGGAATAGCGGCCTCTTTGTGTACAGACAACTCTGGCTCAGTCGTTTGTCTTGCCTGTGACTGCAGAGTTGGGCATATAGGGGATGAAAATGCGGTAATGTATATTTCCACAGTCCTCCATGATGCCCAGCTTTGAACAGCTAATTCAGTTCTGAGTCTATCCCATTTCACATGATTGCAGCGCCAGGCTACATGATGAAGGTATTTCATCTGAACAAAAACCAGTAGTTGCAAAAGTAAGGTAAAGGTTAATATTCAAGCCCTCAGGTATGATTATTGACACAGCTGCCAACTGCTACTAAGAGGTTCTTAAAGGTAACCTTCACATATAAATAAAGAAACGGTAATATTCTGTGGAGACTCTGGGAATATTGGGATTTTTTTTCCTCTGTAATGAGCAAATGGCCAAGCTGCCAATTTACAGGAGGTATTTATGAAAATAAATTAATTCTGCGTGGAAGGGTGGTAGACAGATTGGAAAAGTTGACAATGAATGGAATCCAACCATATTTAAGGATGTTTCTGGAACAATGTGAAGATATGTTTACAGGTCCATCTTCAAGTATTAAAGCTTTTCTCTGTAATAAAGTAAATGCCATACTGACTTGATACATGCATACTGATATGCTAATACGTACTGATATGCAAGGCTGCCCCCAGCACGTCCTTGGCTGTTAAGGTACATGGCACATTTCACTGTATGTTTCAATGTGCATGTGGCAAAAATCTGAATTTGATCAATTGTAAATCTGAACTGCTATATACACCAAAAATTCAGGTACAGGAGAGCCAAACTAGAGCAACAGAGAGGCTTAATGGCAGTGACCCAGAGTGATTCTGAATCACATTTATTATCATTGTTATATATGATGTGAAATTTTTTGTTTTGTAGCAGCAATATAGTGCAAGACATAAAATTACCATAAATTGCAAAATAAATAAATACTGCTAAAAAAAAGGAATAATGAAATAGTGTTTATGGGTTCATGGATTATTTGGAAATCAGACATGAAGGGGTAGAAGTTATTTCTTAATCACTGAGTGTGAGTCTTCAGGTTCTCATACCTCCGCCCTAATGGTAGTAAGGAGAGGAGGACATGTCCTGGATGGTGATGGATGCTGCCTTGTTGAGGCACTGCCTATTGAAGATGTCCTCAGTGATGGGGAGGATTGTGATCTGCAGTTTCTTATGATCCTATGCATTTGAGCCTCCATACCAGGCTTTGGTGCAACCAATGAGAATGCGCTCTACCACATATCTATAGAAATTTGCAAGAATCTCCTCAAAGTTCCAACAAAGTAGTGCCATTGGCATACTTTGTGATTGTATCAATGTGTTGGGCCCAGGAGAGACCCACAGAGATGCTGGCACCCAGAAGCTTAAAGCTGCTCTCCCTTTATAGCACAACCCCCTCGATGAGGACTAGTGGGTGTTCTTCCGCCTTCCCTTCATGTCCACAATCAATTTCTTGGTCTTGCTCCTATGCTGAGTGTGAGTTGCTGTTGTGACATCACTCATTCAGCTGATCTATCGCACTCTTGTACACTTCAGAAACAGCAGCTGAGATTTTACCAGCCACGGTGATTTCGCGCAAATTTATAGATGGTGCTTGAACCATGCTTAGCCACACAGTTGTGAATGCAGAGAGAACAGAGCAGAGGGCTAAGCACATATACTTGAGGTGCAACTGCGTCAACTGTCAATGAGGAAAAGGTGTTATCACCTATCTGTACAGAATGTAGTGTCCCAGTGAGGATCCAATTGTAGAGATCCAAGACACATTTTATATCCTGTTAACTTGAGTAGTTCATTAAGGGCAATAAAATAAAGCATCATTTCACCTCTCCTTACCACTCACTTTCAAACGGTTTCAGGAAGTTTAGTTCACATGGAATAGGAAACATTGAAGAAACATACTCTGGACTCCACCATTGTAACGCCAATTTATAATGTTTCTCCCAAGCTACGGGTCAATCAGAACTCCAAAAAATCTCCTAATATTATGATACTCATAACATAATCCTTAAAGGCATGACACCTTAAAGTACTGTTCCCTCTAATTTATGCTGGTGCGCCGCAACAAGGTATTTAAAATGCTCTTGTGCATATAGCCTTTGTTGCTGCATAGCTGGAAGTTTCTTTTATATAATTTTTTATTAAGATACCATGTAGTTTTTGGCTTGTGTAAAAATTTCCTGCTCAGAGCAAGGGTTGGTACATGTAGATGTAAAAAGAAATTTAGAGAGAACATTGCCATATAGGTACAATCAGTGTTTCAACTAAATACCACTCCTCTTCATCTTTTATCATTATGATGTAAGAAGAGAATAAACTGACCAACTCATCAGAATCACAGACTTCTGTTGCCTTTGGAATGGCACAAGTGCTACCTTTGTTGAAGCTGTTGATTCATTTGGTGTATCATCTATCTTTTTTTCTGAACAATGTTATCTCAGCTTGAGCCTTACGAGAAAAATAACACGTTGATCCCTTTTAAACAATAGTTGGACTCGGTTCAGAAACATTTATGATCTTACGACCTTTGTTGTTTTCTCATGTATTGTTTGCAAGGATCAATGGTCAATGTGGACTTCGCACAAGAGATTTCTCGGAATGATATTCCTCCACTATCTCCTCAGCCTTCACAGCCACGACATCTCCATGTCTGAATTCTGAAGCTCTTCTTTTCACTTGTGTGGTGTGATTCTTTCTTTGCTTTAGTTGCTTTTCTTCTGTTTTCCCTCCCCAATTGAATTTGATAAGCCTCTTTCTGAGTTGCATTCTGACTCTCTTGCGATCCACATTTCAACAGGGGCGCGGCTAATTTATTATCTCTCTCAGTCTGCCATTGACCAGTAGCTTAGTAGAAGCTTTGGTTAATGTTACATGTCGAAGTTCATAACATGCTTCTTCAATGTCATCTGTATCTTGTGGATGTCCTCATCAGAAGATGAGTGATGAACAGAAGTAAATCCATTATCTGTAATGAACTGTTCAGATTGAGATGTTTTGAACAGTGGGCCATTATCTAGTATGACTTCATTGGGAACATCATCTCTGGCAAAGATAAACCTTATCTTCTCAAGTGTATGGGACGATAAGAGGCATAGACAGAGTGTATAACCAGCACCTTTTCCCAGGGCAACAATGATGTAAGTGCATAACATGATGAGAGACATAGACAGAGTGGATAGCCAATGCCTTTTTTTAACCCAAGGTGGAAATGGCTAGTATGAGACAGTGTAATTTCAAGGTGGTTGCAGAAAACTATAGGAGAGGTGTCTGAAGTAGGTTTTTTACACAGACGGTGGTGGATGCTTGGAATGGCTGGTGGTAGAGACAAATATATTAATGATATTTAAGATACTCACAGATAGGCACATAAATGAAAGAAAAATGAAGGGCGGGCTGTGTTGAGGGGGTTAGATTAGATTGTTCTTGGAATAGTTTAAAAGGTTGGCACAGCTTTGTGGGCTGAAGGGCCTGTACTGTGCTGGACGGTTCTCGCTTCCTCTGCTGCACACTCCATAAAGGTGCATAAACACACATGGTTCCAATCACTTTGAATCATAAAACCATGAGACGTAGGTGCATTGGTCCATTTGGTCCATTGAGCCTACTCTGACATTCCATCATGGCTGATTTATTTTCTCTCTCACCCCATTCCTCTGCCTTTTCTTCATAATCCTTGACACCCTTACTAATATAGAGCCCATCTAGCTCCGCTGTAAATATACCCAATGACTTGTCCTCCACAGCCGTCTGTGACAATGACTTCCACAGATTCACCACCCTCTGCCTAAAGAAATTCCTCTTCATTTATGTTCTAAAGTGACATCCTTCTATTCTGATTCTGTGCCCTCAGGTCTTAGACTACCCCACAAGAGGAAAAATCCTCTACACATCCACTCTATCTAGGCTTTTCAATATTCAGTAGGTTTCAGTGAGATCCCCCTAGGAGAACAATCTCTCCTGCAGCTCAGAAATTCTTTCATCATAATTAATATGTGTCTGTTGGTTTTTTTTTGGCTTCTTTTATACCTACCCATAGTGCTGCTTTCCCGAGTTTAAAATCTGCAATTCCAAGTAAATCACTTCAACTGCACGCAGGATAATATGCATTTTTATTCAGCTTGTTGTTAGTTTGATGATATTCTCTGAACATTTCCTCTAGTGGGCAAAGCTTCTCCTCCTTCAGTGGTGTTGTAGTAAGATTATCATAATGACAGCATAAATAACATTTGCGCCTCTGCAGTATCTGATTCATTGTCAATTACAATACTTAAGGCAATGATTTTACCCCATCCTGTACAAACCCTCTCACCAATTGAATGTCAAACATCATTGATTCTCTTTGTCCACCTGAACGTGGGTCAGTTCAAGTTTTTTTTGGAGACCTTTGATCTTGCCAATTTAGCATTTAAATCCTGAGACACCTGTGGACATTTCCTGTCAGCTACATTTCTTGTAAAGGTCATTCTGTAGAGCTGGATGATCTTCAATACACTGTTACAGCTCTCACCCAATTATTCTGTGCACTTCCACCAGTATTCCAGGCCACAAGTATCTGTTTAGCTTCTCCGTCACAGTTCTTGGTGGATTAGGTGCTGGCCTGGGTTTAAAGCAGATTTGACTTTTATATACTCACAAGATTTGTACTCTTAGATCTCTGTCGTAAATCTTTAAACACTTCTTGTTATAGTTCAGGGTTTGTTTGAATATAGCCATATTCATGTTGAGTACATTCTCAATCCATGTGTAGTTTTTTTCTCTCTCTCTAAATGGTTGATATATAGACAGACAGTTATTATCATGAACACAAATGCTGGATGAAGTCAGCAGGCCAGGCAGCATCTATGGGGAAAAAAAGTACAGTGGTGTTTCGGGCCGAGACTCTTCAGCAGGACTGGAGTAAAAAAAAGATGTGGAGGAGATTTAAAAGGTGGGGGGAGGGGACAGAGAACCACAAGGTGATAGGTGAAACCGGGAGGGGGAGGGATGAAGTAAAATGCTGATTGGTGAAAGAGATACAGGGCTGGAGAAGGGGGATTCTGACCATGCAAGAGAGAAAAAGGAGATAAGGTGAGAGAGGGAAAAGGGGATGGAGAATGGTGAAGGTGGGGCGAGGGGGAGGCATTACCGGAAGCTTGAGAAATCAATGTTCATGCTGTCAGGTTGGAGGCCACCCAGACGAAATATAAAGTGTTGTTCCTCCAACCTGAGTGTGGCCTCATCGCGATAGTTTAACATAAGATTGACATATCGGAATGGGAACAGGAAGTGGAATAAAAAAGTGTGGCCACTGGGAGATCCTGCTTCTTCTGGCAGATGGAGTGTAGGTGCTCGGCACTGATATACAGGGGGCCACACCAGGAGCACCAGATGCAGTATATGACACAAACAGACTTGCAGGTGATGTGTCACCTCACGTGGAAGGACTGTTTAGGGCCCTGAATGACAGTGAGGGAGGAGGTATAGGGGCAGGTGGAGCACTTGTTCCACTTGCAAGGGTAAGTGCCAGGAGGGAAATCAATGAGGAAGGACAAACGGACAAGGAAGTAACATAGGGAGCAATCCCTGCGGAAAGCAGAAAGAGCCCCTTCCCTTGGATTTCCAACATCTGCAGATTTTCGCTTGTTAGTTATAATCGTCAGAAGCCTTGCCCTTTGCCATTGCAGAAGACTACATATTGCATTTGTCCTAATGTTTTCAAATTCTCACTCTGGTACATTATCAGTTGAATACCATTTGGTTAATATAAGCTTACTAAACCTTTGATTATATGCAGCCATTCCCATGGTGGAACAATTGGCAGATATGGTTTCCATTATAAACAGCGAAACTTTGAAACTATTGTTTCTACTGTCCACCACTGCTGCTAATTAAATATCCTCCACAATGTTATGTAAGCTTTGTGCTTTTGTGTCCCTCTCTTTGGGAGAGTACCACTCTCCTGGCTTATTGAAAGGTGAGCAATCCTGTGTTCAGAGCTGCAGCGATCTTTGCTCTTGCAGCTCCTGTGTTGAATGATTTCCATTGCAACGTAATAGCCCTTTCTGTCAGACCCACTTTCCGCAACCCTCGTGTGATCTTGAAGTGATTCAGGTGCTCCGATCATTGTTCCCACTGTTGCTCAGCCGGCATTCTTTAAACAGTACATCTGTAGAATTTAGTGAGAGCATTCAGTGACATGCCAAACCTCTTTAACCTTTCTAAGAAAGTAAAGCTGACGTGCTTTACTTGTGGTAATCTGATGACTTAGTGATTATCCATATAGTTTCAGAGAAACACTGCTATCCCTTTTCGGGGGAAGAAATGTCCCTCTCTCTGAACTGTGAGGTAAATGAGGTGTATATAGTCATATAACTCGGATAAAAGGCCCTTTGACCCACCTGTCTACACGGATCATCAAACACCATCTACACCTATCAGAATATTATTTCTATATTCCCTCTTGCATTCTCATCATATTCCTCGCCCCTGAATGCTGATTTCCCCGCCACTCACCTACACTGGGATAATTTACAATAGCTGATTCACTTACCTTTGGCATGCGAGAGGGAATCAAAGCGCCAAAGTCAGGAACGAACCTAGATCTCTGGAGCAGTGAGACGGCAACACTAACCAGTACAATCCATTCTCTGATATCACTGAAACAAGTAAGGCCGGCCAGATGCTATAGTGATGTCTTCTCTGGTTAGAGAGGAAACATAATTTGGACACTTAGAGCCTAAATCAGGAAGTTTTCCCTTCTTTGGATCCCCGTACAATTCTCCACCCTGTTGAGGCCTTGTCATTAAATGTTTTCAAGGCTGAGTCCACTGTTCCCTCTTAGCTGTGCGAGTGCGTGGTCACGCAGGAACTGAAATGCTCCTGTGCACTTAGCCGCGCAGCTGGAATTTTTTTTATATAACGTTTTTTTAAAGTATCACACAGTTTTCGCTAGTTTAAAAATTTCCAGCTCAGAGCAATGGTTGGTCCATGCAGATGTCAAAGAATCAGAGGGAATGTTGGCTGAGACTAAGAAACTCTGAAGAATCAAGAAATTAATAGCACTTGTGGGAAAGAGGTGCTAAGGTAGAGAATTAACCTTAGTGAATAGCGGAGCAGCTGAGGGCTATTCTGCCTACTCTGGCTACTACTTCCTGCAAGATTCTAAGTCAGCCCCATGTTTCACATTTAAAATGAAAATCAGGGAAAGAACATAAAATGAGCTGCTTCTTTGCCTGCATCTTTTAAATTGCATTCCCCAATCTTAGAATAAATTATCTTCCATGATAAATATTTGAACATTGTGCAATCAACCATAAGTTTGTCAAGGACTCCTCTAAGAATGGATTGACCTAAAGATTAACAATTTCTCCAAAAGAACAGGGATTGAAAGGGTAGCCACTGGAACACATGAAAAGAAAAGAATGCGGGATTTAAGTTTTGCTAACAGTTTGACAATATAATAAACTGGCATCTGAATTGAATTTTTTCTGAAGGAAATATGAAATATGTGGGTTAAACTCTGCACGGAGTAAGTTATATTATCGTATTGTGGTTTTGAGGACACTGATGATACTGATAACAGTTTTCAGTGAACAATAGAAGCAGATGTTTGACAATCTATCAGAGACTGTTTTACCACCAACAAAATGTTTATGCACCAGCTTCCAAGTAATTCTGCTGCAAAGTGGTAAGCTGCAGAAAGATGCACAGATCATAAAAGAAACGGTAAATTTCTAGGTATGCTTCTCATCTACACTTTTGGAATTTTTTTAAATTCATAATAAAACTTCCATTATATATTTCATGAATTCTTATCTCATTTCCTAACATCACATTAATATTTTTTCAATGTATATAACCAAGCTGATACTTTTCAATAACTTATCAGACTTGCACATAGAAGTGTCTAATTTTTACAAGGCTGATCATCACAGTTCTGATACAACAGGAACATCCTTTCTACTTACTTTCAGATGGCATACTTCCTATACAAGTTTTTGACTACAGGTTCCACTCTCATCTTTGTGTTACAGTCAGCTCTATTTCTTACTTTTGATTCTCATTATTAAGTATCATCATCTGAAACTTCCTATTTCTCTTTTATAGTATAAAAGGAACAAAAGGTGAGTACTGAAAGTAATGTTAGTTCTGCCACATTCAATATGAGTTATTAGATTTTATCTGTAAAAGTGATATATGTAGCTTAATCATTGGAAAAAGTAAAGGTGATATATTATGAAATGCAATGTTGTGAACTGGTTGGATTTGACATGCACAATTTTTAATGTCTTCCATCCAGTTCAAGTTTTTAACTATTGCTCATTGCTAACATTTTTCCTTCTGAGTCAGAAGGTTGTGAAGTTGAGACTCACTTGATATAGTGAATCAGTACTGTGAAATACAGGACTTAAAAATCTACCAGATTACTGAGCAATCTCATTTGTTCATGGGGAAAAAAAATACAACACCAGCTAAGTATTTGTTCACATGAATAGGAGCAGGTCAGGAGAATGTCCTTCACGAGTTTACTAATTCTGCCTCAAAGTGTTCAGACTTCTAAGAAACAATTTCTTGCTGAAATCCATGCCCTGCCTCACTGGCCTGGATTTAAGGTCTGAAATAATTTAAACTCTGTAAACTGGTCTGGATTTAGTGTCTCTTTGGCAGCAAGTCAAACTAGTGGCTGAGGATGTTTGAGTTTGCGTGGTAAATCCAGACCACCTCAGAGACTGTCAGCAACTCTCCAGGTGATGTGAAGACTTTTGCTAAGGCAATCATGTGTAGTGGGACCAATCATTTCACGTAGCAACCACGCCTCAGTCAGCTTGCCCAGGATTCTACTGTATGGAGTCTATTTTCTCTATAAAGTAACCAAAAGCAGTATGCTTTGAGTTGCCTGGTAGATTCATTAGGATGACACATAAATAACAATTTACAATTTTATTTAGCATGGCTTTGTGTTAGAATCTAAACACAGGTCAAAGCACATGAAAATCGGAGAAGAGAATCAGACATTCTTTCAATTTCTTCAGCACCGTTAGTAATTGAATGTTGTTAGTCTGATTGTGAATAATTGCCTTCCTCAGTCAGAAACCATCAAAGTTTCACATTCATCTAGTACAAACTAAGTGGAAGTAAATATCTGTTCACACAGCAAGGGCACTAGTAGCATCTATTGGCACTGTTCCCTCTGAGCTACGTGGGTGCATGGTCACGCAGAAACTGAAATGCCCCCATGCACACAGCCCTTGTCATCATGCAGCTGGAATTTTCTTTGATATAATGTTAATATAATTTTGAAATCTATGTTAATATAATTGTGAAATACACTAATTAATTGTGTTAATGAATATAATCCATACATTTCTTACAAAATAAAAGTATTTTTACTTTGAAACATTTTAGGGGTTCAACGTAGTTACATTATCAGTGTTTTAAGTTACAATGCTGCTACAAATTGTAACAATAAACACAGAGTGGAAGCCAGTAGCTCATTGTTAATAAACTGTCAGCTGTGGTTTACTGTTTATAAAGTGCCACACTACTTTCCAGCCATGTAAAAATGTCCTGCTTATAGCAATGGTTGGTCTATGAAGCAGTAAAAAAAATTAGAGGGAACATTGTCTATTGGAAAGAAAAACTGTCTCATTTGACCATTACTCCCATAGTCTGAACAACAGATTCCCATTCCTTGGCAATATCAGAGCTGATTCTGTTCTGCTTAACATATACCTAATATGCAACAATTGTCAGAATGGCAGGAGGAAACATAGCAATTAGACCTGCTTTCATCAAGGTTCTGGCCAGTTTGATGTACGTGCCTGGGAGTCTATGAGGAAGTGTATAGGAAGTCCCACCTGATATAGACAACATAATGCAGCAAGTATTTGAGTGATCCTGTAAATGCTCCCAAACTGCAATTTAGTAACTCAGCTGGCAAACTCTGTGAAACAGTACGCCAGCAATCTAGATTTTAAAGTCTATAAGGCCACTCTTGGGTTAAGAACTTCATGAAACTAAATCAAAGCTCCCATTGTTCTTCTGGCCCTTTATTTAATATAGTCTCTGGCTCACAGTCAGTACCGTCCAGCATTTATGATGTTGTAAGTTGCTGCACCTGAGAAGTACCTAGGCCTGTTTTTTTGCTGTGAAGCAATGTACCAGCTTATAGATTATCTTTGTTAGCAGGTTAGGGCATCCATCACTAACAGGTAGTTGAAGTTTTTGATTGTTCTTAAAAGGGTATTGGGAGAAAAAGAGAATGGCTGGTGAAATGATACTGGCAAATCTTGCAAGAACTGGAGGAAGGAATCAGGAGAGGAGGCAGGGATAGAGTGTGCAGCTTCATGGTCCAGGCTTTTTTAAGGCCAGGGGACTGGATAGCAGAAAGCCATGGTCTATTCTACCACTATTCCACTTGGTTAAGTGCTGCTGCATGTAGCATATCACTGCTCAATCTACCCTGAATTGTTGAATTTTCAAAACCATTTGTGTGCCAGATAGAACAAATGGCTGAAATTTGAATCAATGAACTGAATATTAGAAAATGTAGCTTGAGAAAAAAATAGATTTTAAACATTTTGTTGGAGTGGATTGGCATATCCAGACTAATAGCCAAAAGTGTTTCATTGTATTAGAAAGCCATTTTCTCAAAGAAAAATGTACACTTAGCAATGTTGTTTTGAGTCCTTTGAGTATTGAGAATATACATTGCAGCAATCAAAATACACACCTGTTGGTTCAATGAGACCGTAATAAATTGACATACTTTGATTCATGAGTGTTTTTTTCACATTTGTAAAGATCAGTCAATACTATTCAAGGTTTGTCCCGTGCCAGCCTTATTAAAAAAATTCACAATTTCTCTTTTCTTAATGGGTTTATAGCATCCCTGCACATGGTATGCAGAGGAATTCTTCACTGCATATAATATTTATGTTCCCTTCTGACAACGTTTTAAAAGACGATTCAGAAATACCATTCCAGTCAACATTCCTTTTCAAATTAAGTATACTATTGGCTCATATTGTAGCAGTTATTTTGCAGTCATGAATGAAAGATAAATGAGGACTTCCAGTCAAAATATGTGTACTAACTGCATTAACCATTACTTCAGTAAATTGCAGTTTTATTCCCTGATGGGCCTGAATTTGTTCAAACTGATGTACAATTTTAGTCTGATCATAAATTTCTCAATATTTTGAAGGACACAACATGGCCTTCATGGGTCTTATTTACTTTAGATTTCCTGTAGTGGGAAATACATTAACTAGAGAGCTAAATTGAATTTTTTAGGGAGAAGTGAATCATCATTAATAGTTGACAAGCATTAAAAACCAGTGTATATTAGATTGTATGCATCTTGCTGATTTGAGAAACAAAAATATGTTTGCAATAGCAATCATTTTCCCATTTAGTTTCAAAGACTAATAGGCTTCAGGCTTAAATTTTATAACATCTCATCATTTGGAAAGAATGTGATAAAGATGGGAAGCATTTATGATTAGAAAAGGATCACATATTTATGAATTCCTAACTTTATAAACTTAGTCTTTTTTTAAGTTTTCCTGAAGTCACCAATATTGTGAGGAAAGTTAGAAGGAAATGAATTTCAAATTTGTAATAGGTGTTTACTTTTCCTATGCTTTTGTTTCTAATCACCTCTTTCTCTCGCTCGTTCAAAGAATTCAGCCATGAATAATTCATCTTTTATCGAAAGGAAGTTTGCCTGGAGCCAAAGACCCTGAGGCAAATAAAATGTTGTCACAAAATACCCTGAGAATCACGTGAACATATAGTACAATGGGAACAAATCTTCGAATGCACAATCATAAATCTTGTTTTAATATTACTCGAAGTATTGCCAGTTTTGGGGGTTGTACAAAATGCACTTCCGCACATATATGACATTAATTTCTTTATCTAGTCAAACTTTTTCCTACAATGTAAATAATGACTAGTGGATGTCAATACCAACCATGTCTTCTGCATTGATGCCCGAACTACACTCTGGTGGGCAGCCATGATGTTGGCATCATCACAAGGGATTCTGCAGATGCTGGAAATCCAGAGCAACACACACAGAATGCTGGAGGAAATCAGCAGGTCAGGTACCATTTATGGAGGGGAATAAACAATCAACATTTCAGGCTGAAACTGGAAACTATCAAGACTGGAAAGAAAGGGAGCAGAAGCCACAATAAGATGGTAGGGAGAAGGGAATAAGAACAAGCTGGCAAGGTGAAAGTAGGTGTGGGGAAGGTGGGTGGGTGGGGGAGGTGTTGAATTGAGAAGCTGGGAAATGATGGGTGGTAAAGATCAAGGGCTGAAGAAGAAGGTAACCTGATTTGAGTGGACAGTGGACCATGGGAAAAGGTAAGAAGGGAGGGGCACCAGAGTGAGATAGTAGGCAAGTTAGGAGAAGAGAAGAGGTTAGAGGGAAGCCGTAATTGGGAATGCAAAAAGAGATACTTGCATGCTCAACATCTGTCTCCCAAAGCAGAAGTTCTTACACAGGATGCGATCATAAGGTAGAGAGAGAAATGGGTTCAAGGCTGTCCACAGAGCATCCTTGAAAAAAAATCATCATCATTGACTCCTGGGAGCAACTGACCCTTAATGCTTCAACTTGGAGAAGGCTAGGATGCTCCTGAGGATCTTGTGTCCGTCCAATAGAAGCACAAGAGGGGAATGCATGCACTAGAGGTGTGCCACCTTAAATCACTCACCCATCCTCTGCATTAAATGTCTCCGGCCCTTTCTGTTGAAGACTCCCATATTGACCTCATCAGTGACCTCTGAATCCTGGCTTTAGTCATGGCTTCGTACCATTGACAGTTACGCTATTTTTACAATAGCAGCAAATTGTCACAACACATAATACCATGGCTTTAGATTTAAAAGGAAAGCATATTTGAATTTGGCTTATGCTATCCTGAAAATAATTGTGAAGACTGGTACTTACTGAAACTGACAAAGGTTGATTTTAGATAATCAAGGATATGAACATTGGTCCCTTAATAAATAAGACCAGTGAAATAATGATGAGAATTAGAGAAATGGCAGAAATTGTCTTGGATGCCTCCTCACGGTAGAAGACACAATGAATATCCCAATAATAATAGATAATTAAGGGGCTATAGGGAGAGAGGAACTTAATACAAGTAAAATTTTGAAATAAAACATTACTAGGCAAACTAATAAGTCTAAAGACCTGCTTAATCCCCAGCCTATGTCTTAGAGCATTCAGAGAAGTGGCTGCATTACTTATAAGCCACCACAGTTTGTTGGCTTCTGAAGAGGTCCTAGAGGACTTGAAAACTGCAAATATAACTCTACTCTTCCAGAAAGGTGGGAGACAGAAAGCAACAAACTATTAACCTGGCATCTGTAATCAGAAAAATGCTGCAATGGGTTATGAAGGAATTAAGAGCAAGACATCTGAAAAATCATAAGGCAATCAAACAGAATTAACATCACTTTATGAATGGCAAGTTGCATTTGACAAACATATTAGAATTCTTTGAAGATATAACAACATGGTGGATGAGTGGGGAACGAACAGATAAAGTGTAATTGAATTTTAGGAAGACATTCACCAAGACATTATATAACAGATGAGTGCCTGTGATTGGGGGAGATATCTTGACATGGGGGGGGGGGTGGCTAAAGAAAAGAAAACAGTGAGTCAGGATAAATGGACCAATCTTGTGAGATGCCACATCAATCAGTACTGGGGCTTCAACTGTTTATAACTCATATTGATGGCTTATGTGATGAGACCTAGAGCAGTCAGATTTACTGAAGAAACATGGCTAGGTAGGTTAACAAGTTGTGAAGTTGTGAGGCTGGTGGAAAGAACCTGCAGAGGGACTGCAACGTATTAAATGAGAGGGCAAAAAGTTGGCAGACGGAAAATAATATGAGAAAACGTAAGGTAATTCACTTTGGAAGGTAGAGTAAGGAAGCAAATTATAATTTGAGGCTAAGGATACAAATTGTAAAGGGTTCTGGGAGGTCAATGCATGGAAAACAAAAAAGGACAGCATGTGAATACAGCAAATAATTAGGAATCTAGTTGACTAGTTGAAGGAAATGCTTTTCAGGTGACAAAGAAACTTAATCCTGTTCTTGACTCCTGAGAATGCTCTTCAAGTACATTTTAGAAGTACTTTGAATTTATTTTCAAGGCCTACTTGTTACCTGCATGTCTTCCACTGATTGCCTGTCAGTGATACTCCTGAAAAGGTTATAGCGAGCTACCTCGTAGTTAAGGAACGCTGCAGAGCAGACCATTGAGGAGAAGCCATTGTATAATTTACAAAGATAGAATTGAGGATAAATGACCCAAAGCAAAGTTTAATGAGGAATTAATAAAGATTAAACTGAAAGTCTTCGAAAGCTGCATAACTCTAGGAGCAAATTGTTTTAACTTCTGGCATGCACAACTCTATTTGCTTTCAAAATTCACTGAACTGCAACAAAGATCAATACCTGTTCTAACTAAGTGCCCATTTCTTAATTGCACTTACTTTGATCTTGGGTATTAAGCTTTACAACATCAAAGAAAAAAGCTGATTTTGAGGAGTTCTTTCCCATTGGCAGCAATTCCAGCATTTGTCAGGTAAATTTCCATCTTTACAGATTTACAAATTTTGCATGTGGGATGGGGTTGAAAGCCTATTGATCAGTACACATCAGCTTGTGTTCTTTGGGAGTTTTAAACCTTAATTCTACAGAGTTGTATCTGCTCTAATGAAAACCATAGAAAACAATTATAATAAGGTGAAAAGTGCCCAGGAGTGAGTGGAAACATAGAAAAGAGGAGTAAACCCTTTAAGCTTAAACCCTGTCATTCAGTGTGATCATGGCGATTCTCTATCTCAAGGCCATATTTCTGCTCTCTCTCCATGTCCTCTGTTGCATCTCTGTCTAAAAATAGAGTGTAAATTTAATCTCTGGACTTATGTGATATGAGGAGCACTTATCAAATAATTTACAAATGTCTGAAGCCTTGGATTAATTTACAGGCTTTAATTAATTCCGTGCTGACTATTTTTCTATAACTAAAATTAAGATGAGCTGATGTACTGCGCAGTGTATGAAATAGATCAGACAGTGCTTAAACCTCAGATTAATCCTGGTCCGTAACATGAAATTCATTATATAATCATATCAGACCTAATATTTGTCTCTGGACCTCTTCCAAATTCTTTCAGTGAACTTGCTTTCAGAGACAGAATGGAGAATGAGGTGACACTACTGATGTTTCCCTATTTCAGATTAATGCCCACTAAAAGTAGTCTGGCTAAGATCAGCAACATTACAGGAGGGAGGTCATATTTAGAAAAGATTAATATAATTTGTACAATGCAGAGAGAACCAATTTTAACTTATTGCAATATACACAAATGCTGGAGGAACTCAGCAGGCCAGGCAGCATCTATAGAAAACAGTACAGTCAACGTTTCGGGCCAAAACTTTTCAGCAGGACTTATTAAACTTATTTAGCTTATTGGTCCACTCTCTGTCCCAAGATCTTCTTACTACCACACCACATAAATTGGTGATAACTACATATATTCCTTGCACTGTAGAATGTAATTATATCCTCCTCCCCTTTCACTCTTGCTCATGGGCCACAGCATCGTTATAGCTAATTTCAATTGTTCCATTTCATTCAGAGGGCGGCAGATTCTAAACAGTCAGCATTTTAATAGTTGACTGACATCAATTTACCAACAGTTTTACAGAGGCCGGAATTCCCATTTTAACTCATTCAGAGCAGGCAGAGATTTTGAACATTGGACACTTCAATAGGTTCACCAAGGTTAAGAAGTGAATATTCTTCCCTTCAGGCCTCGCATACATAATTTATTTTCCAGATTGTGAAAAATACTTGTAGAAATAGAAATTCACACTTCCCTTTACACATTGAATCATTCAGAATATCAAGTAATAAGGGTTGATATAATACCCATGGGTAACCGAGTAACATTCCCTGTATCAAAGACAAGCTCGTGAAAGATGTGTTTGAGTGGGTGGATAATGAAAATGTCAACCATGGTTGCAAAGAATGTATAATATTGCTTTTGACGTGCAATACAGCTACAAAGCACCACCAGTTACAAAAGTGCAGAACTCACTTTCAGTCCCGTCACTTTCCTAACCCTAGACTGAAAACACAAATGCAGTCTTGAAATAAAGCATGCCCATCCCAATCCCATAGGAAAACGAAACTGTAAACAACCCAGAGGCTTGCCATGAAGATTTGAACAGGCATTTTTAAAATGGCCTGCTTTGTGCTGTTGCAATAAGAAACCAAGATGGAAAAATTAGTAAACAATGGGTGAAAATTCTAGAAACCCTTTACAAGTTGAATGTATTTGGTACTGCATATTGTACATCAAAAGTCTTTTCTTTCTCCCTTGGAAATCATTGTGATCATTGGTTCTCACTGATTTCAAAAAAAAATTACACTTTTATCCTTCCAATCAGTTTCATTTTTGTCATATGTATCTACCTTTCTCAAAGGTTTGGTGAAACTGAACTGTTTCTATTCATTTATGTGACCGCTTTCGATTATCAAGAACAGGACTGGGATCGCAATGTAAAGAACGATAAGTGTGGGTAGCAAGCAACATGCACCAGAGAATAATGAATGCATTCTCCACCAGATGGAAGAAGATGGTGGGTTTGCACTGTCAACACATAAACATTACAATGGCTGAAACTATAGGTTATTTTTGTGCACAACTTATAGTTTCTCTTTCATGTTTTACTCTATTTTGGGCCTCTGGCAGCATGTTTGGCCATTGTCTGCATTGATGAGTAATTACTTGGCAACGGTGGTTGATGGCTGGCTGAAAACAAGTTAATATTTCCTGGAGTCGACCCTGCAATTCTAGAAAAAGCTACGTGCAATAAACAGGAAAAATAACAGACTGCATGAACTCAATACTGAAAAAAGGAGACAGCATCCAAATTATGAAGAGGACTCTGCTGAAAATGGAGCAGTGAAAAGTGAACCCCGGTACAAAGCAAGCCTGAAGTATAATTTCTGCTTCATAATGGGGAGAGAAGATTTTTCATGATGCTCCCAAGAGAGCTATTGGCACTCTGTCCCTGATGTGAGTGTGTATCTGGGTGCAGATGGCCCCTGCGCTGCCTGACCTGCTGAGTTCCTCCAGCATTTTGCGTGATTTACTCCGGTAACTTTGTGCTTGCTGTTACTAAGACAAAGTATTTTTGAATTCCAGGTGCATTTCATTACTCCAGTTTAAATTCTCCAGCTACCATAAAGGTTATTGACCATTTATTCACTTCTTGTGTCTGAGTCAATAGCTCAGAGTTCTGTCTGTTTGACCAGTAACTTTATCACAGCAGGACCTTCTCTCTGATATCTTTGCACAAACAGGGTGACATGAGTAATGGCAATACTTAATGCGCATTCCCACAAAAGGGACAATTAAAATTGAACCACGTTGCTGTATGCATGGAGTAACATAAAGGTTTGTCTGGGTGAGGTTTGGCCAATTTCCTTACCTCCAACCAAACAGAGGCATAGATATTGTATTTCTCGGGAAAAACTTGTTAAGTCGTCAGCACAGATGCAGCACATCAGTTGTTATCCAATAATGTCTGCCAAAGCTTTTTCATAGAAGTTCAGTCTCAATGCACATATAAAATAGTGAAATCCAATATAGTTCACAGGCCTAGACGTTGAATTTAACTCATAATTTGATGGTTAATATGCCGGTATTTTATCAGTGAATGTGGGGTTACAAGCTAGTATTTCTTGCCTGTCATTTATTACCTCTAAGAATTTGGTTCAACAACCTGAGTGCTTCTGATGAAGGTGCTCTCACACAGATGTTGGGCAGCTGTTCTAGGACTTGGTGCATATGACTCTGATGGAAAAGTGATCGACTTCCAAGTCAGTGTGGTGTGCATCTTGGAGAAAACATACATTAAATATTTTAGGATCTGAGCATCACTGGCAGGGCCACCCTCTACGGCCCATCCCTAATCACCCATGACAAGGTGATGATGAGTCGCTGTAGTCCTTCGGGTGAACATACTCCCACAAGGGTAGAGAGTTCCAGGATTTAGACCCAGCCACAATGGAAGTCTGGCAATATATTTCAAGATGAAAATGATTCATGAATGTAGTGTTGGTGATATTTTCTTGAGCCTACTTCCCTGTCATCCTTCCGGATAGAAATCACAGGTTCAGGAGGTGCTGCTGGAATAGCTAGTACAAGTGACTACAGTTCTTATTTAAGGACCCTTACCATCCAGGATATGATCTCTTCTCATTACTGCCATTAGATGAGATACAGAAGCCTGAGTACACACACTTCACATTTTAGAAGCATGTTCTTCCCCTCCGCCATCAGATTTCTGAACGGGCCATGAAACGCCTGAATACTACCTCACTTTTACTCTCTTTTTGCACAACTATTTACTTTTTTCATATATTTATTGTAAGTTAACGTAATTTTTTTGCTGCTGCAAAACGACAAATTTCATAACATATGTTAGTGATAATACCCTAACTCTGATTATGGATGCTGCACTGATTTACAGAATGAATATTTAGAGTAAGGTACCAATTCAGTGGACTGCTTTGTCTCTACCCTCCCCCACCTTTTAAATCTACTCCTCGGCTTTTTTTCTCCAATTCTGCCGAAGGGTTTCAGCCCGAAACGTTGACCGTTCCTTTTTTCCATAGACGCTGCCTGGCCTGCTGAGTTCCTCTAGCATTTTGTGTGCGTTGCTCAGATTTCCAGCTTCTTCAGATTTCTCATATTTCTGCTTTATCTTGGATGAGGTTGAGATTCTGGAGTGTTGTTGGAGCTGCACGTTCAACAAGGGAAGAGTATTTCATCACACTTCCATCTTATACAGTGAAAACATTTAGAGGTACCATAAGGTGAATCGCTCATCATAGAATATCTTGTCTCTCATTTGCTCTTGTTGTCATAACATCCCTCCTGTTGACATTTGGACATTTTGCAGAGATTGCACTTTCTGAGGAAGCTTAAACAAGCATCACTCCCCATTAACATCTTAACTACATTCTACAGAGGCGTGGTTGAGAGTGTGCTGACCTTTTGCATCACAACCTGGTACTCCAGCTGCAGTGCTGCCGACAAAAAAGCCTTGCAGAGGGTGGTTAGGGGAGCAGAGAAGGTTATTGGGGTCTCCCTACCTTCTGTCCAAGACCTCTTTCAGTGTCGATGCCTCCAGAAGACACGGTACATCATTAAAGACCCCTCACACCCTCTCCATGAACTGTTTGTTCTTTTGCCATCAGGTAAACATTACAGGAGCATCAAAACTAAAACCACAAGGCTACTAAACAGCTTCCTCCCACAGGTAGTCAGACTGCTAAATAGCTGTTCTACCTGACTCTGCTTTGGACACTTTTAACTTGCACTGGACACTTATAACTTGTTTTTAACTGACATGTGGCTGTTGTGTTTTACTATTTATTGTTATGTTTATTATTTAGTGTTGCATTTTTTACGTTATGATTGCACTGCCCCTGAGAAACGCTGTCTCATTCTGCCCTGCAGAGCTGATGTACGGTTAGAATGACAATAAAGTTTTTGAATCTTGAATGTTGTTTTCCAGGATATAAATAGAGAGGGGCTCAATGGTGGTATTACTTACTAAATATTACAGTTAGGCAGTTCAATTATTTCTTGTTGGAGATGGATTGGCCTTGCATTGTGGTGAAGCAAATGTTGTTTGCTTGAATATTATGCATAGGCATGGGTTGATAATGACAAGCTGATTCTGTTCTGCTTAACATACACCTAACGTGCAGCAATTGCCAAAGTGGCAGGAAGAAACATAGCAATTGAACCTGCTTTCATCAAGTTTCTGGCCTGTTCAATGTACATGCCTGTGAGTCTGTGAGTCTGATAGAGACAACATAATGCAGCAATTATTTGAGTGATCCTGTAAATGCTCCCTAACTGCTATTTGGGAACTCAGCTGGCAAACTCTGTGAAATAGTATGCCAGAAATCTAGATTTTAAAGTCTATAAGGCCCCTCTTGGGTTAGGAACTTCATGAAACTAAATCTCTGAAGCTCCCATTGTTCCATCATCAAAGACCCCCACCATCCAGGCCATGTCCTCTTCTCCCTACTAGCATCTGGTAGGAGGTACAGGAGCCTTAGGTCCCACACTGCCAGATTCAGGAACAGTTATTACCCTCCAACCATCAGGTTTCTGAACCAGCATGGATAACTTCACTCACTAAAACTCTGAACTGATTCTATGATCTACAGATTCACTTTCAAGGACTCTTTTCAACTCATGTTCTAAGTACTATGTTTATTTGCACAGTTTTGTCATCGCACAATGGAGTTCGTCAGTCTTTGTTCACGAGTGGTTTTTCATAAAATTCTATTTTTATTTCTTTTTCCTCATAAATAACTGCAAGAAAGTGAATCTGTAGTAGCATATGGTAACATATATGTGCTTGATAATAAATTTGCTTCACACTTTAATGAGGCAGCTGAAGATATTTAGTTCTAAGACACTGCAATGATATCCTTGCTTGGGGATGATTGACCTTTGATAATTACAACTCTTTTTTGTGAAGGTATGACAAAAGGCAGTGCAGTATTTGATTGTAGTGACTAGTGGGTCCTGTCATGAATAGCAACCACTCTCTTCTTAATCCATTTCTCTTTTTCCATCTTTGGAAAAAGAATGATTCCTAGAGTCAAGTTATGTTGGTGAGAGTAATATTGACAGTACTTTCCATAAATTTGCTGATGATGAATAGCAGTGTGATGGGGCAGTAAATAGTTGGATTGTATTCACCCAACTTTTTATGAGCAGAATGTACCTAAGCAATTTCCCATATTGTTGGATAGATGCCATAACCATACTGAAAGCTTGGCTAGCGGCCCAACTATTTTTGGAGTAAAAATGTTCAATCCTATTTCAGGGTATGTCTGGTCCTATAGCTTTGCTGCGTCCCGTGTGCTTTGCCATTTCCTTCAATGTGTAGTAAAAATTGTGGCCATTTGTGATGAACTGCTCTCATCGTGCTCCTCCACAAAACATTCACATCATTAGTCTGTGCTACAATTGCTTTTCTCACTTCTATTTTATCAAAAGGCCAGCCACTCTACTGGAAATCCTACAGACAACTTCAGAAGTCATTCTTGTATTGTGAGAAGTGTTCATTTAGCACAGATCTACAACTCATCTTTTAAAGTAATTGCAGAATGATAAATGCAGGGAGTGCAATGAGAATCCAATGCTTTGCTTTTACCTGTTTCGTTTTATTTAAGAGCATTCATTATCATTAGTTTGGTAAGTTTCAGACAGTAAAAATTGGCAACTTTTCTTAACTCAGAAAGCAGAATATCCAAATGGCATGAGAGATGGAATGTCCAAATTAATTATTTGCTGAGTTTACATTACACAATTGCAATACAAAGTGAAGAAAGCTGGCCCACTCATTATAAATCTGGAGCCAAGCATTGAGACTTGTGTCCAAATTGGTGACCACAAGGAATTTTCATTTGCAACCATCTGGTTTAAAAAGGGATGCTTAAATAATGTACACTGTATGAAAGCTAAAATCTACTAATATATTTTTAAACAGTAATGAGCATCCATTCCTTTTTTGTCCAGTTTCCTTGCCTCTGTCACATTTGTCCCAACGCTGACATCTTCCACCTTGCTACCTCTGAAGTGTTCTCCTTCTCGCTGTTTTGTGGCTTCCCCTCTGCTATAGTGCATGGAACTCAACCTCATTTCCTCTACTTGACATCAGTCTGCTCTCACCTGCTCTGACCAGGACAGAAGAAGGGGTACTCCCCTTCCACCTTCACGTTCAGTGTTTCATCCATCACAGCTTCTCTCAGCTCCAACATGATCCCACCAAATGTCAAGATTTCCATTTCCTCCCCTTTCTGCATTTCAGAGAGACTGCTCACATTGTGTCTCCCCTGTCCACAAACCACTAACAAACCATACAAACAGAGGAGATTCAACACCCATTCATTCACCTTTTCTCTTCCACCAACCCAGGGTCCAAACATATTCCAAGTGATTCACTTACTCTGTTTCCAATCTAGTTTGTTGTGCTCAGTGTTCACAATGTGATCTCAACTGCACTGGAGAAAATCTAACACGGAGTGTGTGAGTGCTTTGCAGAGCACCTGCACTCAGTCTACAGGGATGATCCTGAACTTCCTGTTGCATGACAATTTACTTCTCTGTCCCAGGCCTATTTCAACCTGTCTGTCAGCAACCATCTCCACTGCCACAGTGAGGCCAAATAGAAACTAGAATCAGAATCAGAATCAGGTTTATTATCATCGGCATGTGATGTGAAATTTGTTAACTTAGCAGCAGCAGTTCAATGCAATATAGAATACTGTATAGCTGAGAGAGAAAAAATAATAAATAAAATAAAACATAAAAATAAATAAACAAGTAAGTCAATTACATATATTGAATAGATTATTTAAAAATGTGCAAAAACAGAAATACTGCATATTAAAAAACGTGAGGTAGCATCCAAAGCTACATAGTCCATTCAGGAATCGGATGGCAGAGGGGAAGAAGCTGTTCCTGAATCGCTGAGTGTGTGCCTTCAGGCTTCTGTATCTCCTACCCGATAGTAACAGTGAGAAAAGGGCATGCCCTGGGTGCTGGAGGTCCTTAATAATGGACGCTGTCTTTCTGAGACACCGCTCCCTAAAGGTGTCCTGGGTACTTTGTAGGCTAGTGCCCAAGATGGAGCCGACTAGATTTACAACCTTCTGCAGTTTCTGTCCTGTGCAGTGGCCACTCCGTACCAGACAGTGATGCAGCCTGTCAGAATGTTCTCAACAGTGCAGCTATAAAAGTTTTTGAGTGTATTTGTTGACATGCCAAATCGCTTCAAACTCCTAATGAAGTATAGCTGCTGTCTTGCCTTCTTTATGTCTACATCAATATACTGGGACCAGGTTAGATCCTCAGAGATCTTGCCACCCAGAAACTTGAAGCTGCTCACTCTCTCCATGTCTGATCCCTCTATGAGGATTGGTATGTGTTCCTTCATCTTACCCTTCCTGAAGTCCACAATCAGCTCTTTCATCTTACTGACATTGAGTGCCAGGTTGTTGCTGTGGCAACATTCCACTAGTTGGCATATCTCACTCCTGTACACCCTCTCGTCACCACCTAATATTCTACCAACAATGGTTGCTTCGTCAGCAAATTTGTCGATGGTATTTGAGCTATGCCTAGCCACACAGTCATGTGTATACAGGGAGTAGAGCAGTGGGTTAAGCAAACACCCCTGAGCTGTGCCAGTGTTGATCGTCAGCGAAGAGGATATGTTATCATCAATCCGCACAGACTGTGGTCTTCCAGTTAGGAAGTCGAGGATCCAGTTGCAGAGGGAGGTACAGAGGCCCAGGTTCTGCACCTTCTCAATCAGGATTGTGGGAATGATGGTATTAAATGCTGAGCTATAGTCGATGAACAGCATCCTGACCTAGGTGTTTGTGTTTTCTAGGTGGTTTAAAGCCGTGTGAAGAGCCATGGAGATTGCGTCTGCCATTGACCTATTGTGATGTTAAGGAAATTGCAATGGATCCAGGTCCTTGCTGAGGCAGGAGTTCAGTCTAGTCATGACCAACCTCTCAAAGCATTTCATCACTGGCGATGTGAATGCCACCAGGTGATAGTCATTAAGGCAGCTCACATTATTCTTCTCATGCACTGGTATAATTGTTGCCTTTCTGAAGAAAATGGGAACTTCCACCCATTGCAGTGAAAGGTTGAAAATGTCCTTGAATACTCCCGCTAGTTGGTTGGCACAGGTTTTCAGAGCCTTAACAGATACTCCATCAGGTCCTTCCGCCTTGCGAGGGTTTGCTCTCTTTAAAGACAGTCTAACATTGGCCTCTGAGACAGAGATCACAGGGTCACCAGATGCAGCAGGGATCTTCACAGCTGTAGTTGTGTTCTCCCTTTCGAAGTGTGCATACAAGGTGTTGAGTTCATCTGGTAGTGAAGCATCACCGCCATTCATACTACTGGGTTTTGCTTTGTAGGAAGTAGTGTCTTGCAAACACTGCCAGAGTTGCCATGCATCTGATATCGCCTCCAACCTTGTTCGGAATTGTCCCTTCACCCTTGTAATAGCCCTCCACAAATCATACATGGTTTTCTGGTACAGGCCTGGGTTGCCAGACTTGAATGTCACAGAACAACATCTTATCTTCCACATTGCTTTCTGGACACTTCACATTCCCCTAGAAAGAACAATGAGTTTTCCAACTTCAGGCAAACTGCTTGATCATTGTTTCCCATTCTCACACTTCTAGCCCTTTCTCACCCTGTTTGCTTTAAATACCTAACAAACAGTCAGTACTCATGCTCCTTATCACCTGTTTTTAAAATTTAACTTCGTGTAGGCGTTCATCTGATATCTCACTCCTCCTCCCAGCTTTGCTTTGAAAAGCATAAACCCTCAACTCTCACCCCCATTTCTGAGGAAAGTTTGCTGGATTCCCCTTTCATACATACTGCTTCACTAGCTGAGTTTGTCCAGCATTTGCTTTTTTTTAATATCTTTTTTATCATGTTTTTAACCAAGATAAGGAATATCAGCACTGAGAATCAAAGGACTTAAAAGTTATGTCTTACATTTCGTACCACTTGGCACCAAAACTGAGATTTAAACAGAGGTGTAATCAACTATAAATTCCATAAGGCTGTTATAGCCAGGGGTGGTAATGGGGACAAGCTTCCACTACCTATAAAATGCTCCCAAAGGTGTGCAACTCAAATAACCTCTGACAACCAAGTCTAGCGCCTGGCCTCCACGTGTAGCTTAGCTACTAAGCCCGGTGGAGCTGTTTCTTCTGACAGGAGAAGAGGCAAAGGCAGGTTACTGGCGCTGTAAAACCAGTCACTTCGGGCAGATGGGGCTTGTCAGCCATGGTTGGCAGCTCATCTAGGAGAAGGGAAACGCTGATATCAAACCTCCGCTGCCTTGCAGCCGTACCCACCCATGGGGATGGCTTCAGGGGTAAACCCCGAGGGAAAACCCAGAGCTGGAGTTCCTAAGACAGTCCTACATTGAGTTCAATACTGACAGGCAATGCCTGCGACTCTTCAGGTACCAAACTGTATCGGTCTCTGCCATTTTTTGGGGTTTATCAGGTGCGTGGAGAGGGGAGCTTGCTACGTGGCCAGCAGCTTACTCTCCATATCATTCTGCACAGGCTTGCATATCTAGACAACTGGGATGCAATATTCATGGTCAACTCTGACCGGCAGAGGCCTCGACAGCAGCAGCAATCAGCTATAGGATCGAGGAAGACCATTGGGACCAGTTCTTGCATCTGGAAGAAAGCAGCTGACAAATGTATACATGACAAAACTTGCCTGAAGTTGTTCTTAGATTGTTGCTCCCCACCCTCATCCCTGTCATCCCATTATCCTCTCCCCTTCTCTTTCCTCCCCAATGGATGAGTTCATGGGTGTAAGCAAGATTTCAGTATGAACTCACCTTCTTCATCCTCAAGCTGATCACTTGGACCAGCCACTTGTTGATTTGTCATTGTCAGCCTGTGGAATGTTCAATACTGTTTGTGGACTAGTTTGTGCTTTAAAATTGGCAATTATGGTTGGTGAGCGCATAGTTCCTCATGTGCCTCTTCAGATGCAACTTGATTCTCCTACTGCAGGGATGAGAAATAGCTAAAACCACTTTTCCTTCCTGCTGACTGGCTGCCTCCAAGAGGTAATCATTCTGGGCCAAAACAAAAGAAGAGAATGGGAATCCATTGTAACCATGGTCTGAATTATATCTCTTGGAAAATAGAATACTTGCAGCATTTTCCACTGCAGCACCACATACATTATAAATGAAAAATAATCAGAAGTAGAGTCAAACTATTTATCTGCCATGCTTGCATCACAGACGCAAAACTTGGGAAAGCTCGACACTCTACTGTATCTTTTCTTAAACATACTAGTTGTCTAACAGTGCACCACTTAATTCTTCAAACTCAATGAAATGTGCAGTGAAGTCCTGTTTACCTGATATTTATGTAGAAGTATTCTCATGCAATTGGTAGAAAAACATAAAAATATTAAGCAAATTCATATTTTCTCTCAAAATGCAAAGTAAGTGTGAAAAGATGATTATAGTTTATTATCTATATACACAAGGGTAGTGCAGTTGTGGGCTGATTGGCAGTAACATCCTCTGAAGATATGGCACTTCATGTGACTGAGAGCACAGTCAATCACTTGATTTATTTTTGATGTATTTTTCAGCACAAGAGATTATTATATAAAAAGCTAAGGAGATGACATATGGTTCAGCAATTTATTGAAAGATTTATGCAAAGAATAGTAGTGAATGAAGTACAATAATAGTTTTTGAGCAATTTTCATACAACTGAGACTGCCCATGGATGTCCGCTGGCTGAGTGTACACTACATTAAGAAATAATGAATATATGTGCAGATGTAAACATGAAACTATCTTTATTATTTTATAGTTATACACCTAAGTTAGAACCCAGCAGTTTTTTAACAGTGCCCTTGAGAAATTGAAGTATTGTATCTTGGAACTCACTGATCCATTTTGACAGGTAACACAGAAGGAATATTGTGTAAATATGACCCTACTCCTGTACATATTTTAACTTCTTGCTGCATATTTCAAAACCAACTAAGTAGACAGTTCTGCTCCATAGCATTCAACAATCTGAGTTGCTCTGGTAATGCGGCATTGTCATTTGCTTCCTATTAAAATGATAGGTTTGATTCAATGGTCTCACAAATCTTGTGGCAAATCTGTTATCTGTCACACCATGTCATTGCAGACTGCAAGCTGATTTGATCTGGCATTTCCTCCAACTGAAAGTCAGCAATGTCTGAATGTTTAAATAATAGAAAATTAGATTAGCAAATGGTATGACAGTTACAACAGGAAGAAGAGGGATAGCTCAAGATCAGAAGGCTCCAGGAAACCTATGGCAAAGCACTTCAAATACTGTGCACTCAGCATCTGGAAAGTATCTGAGAAAAATTCCAAAGTTCAAAGTAAACTTATTATCAAAGTACATATGTGTCATCATGTATAACCCTGAGTTTTGTTTTCCCATGGGCATACTCAATAAATTCAGTAACCATAATAGAATCAATAAAAGACCACACCCAACAGGGCAGATAACCAGTGTGCAAAAGACAACAAATTGCAAATGCAAAAGAGAAGAAAAAGAAATAATAATAATAAATATATAAATAAACAAACAATAAATATCAAGAACATGAGATGAAGAGTCATTGAAAGTGAGTTCATAAGTTGTGGGAACATTCTGTGATGAGGCATGTGAAGTTGAGTGAAGTGAAGTGAACCAAATGCCATTTCAGTACACTTCTAACACATTTTTAATTTAGAAAATAATATGATAAATAGAATCTTAACTTGAATGCATTAACCATTTTCAGATTCAAAGTAAACTAAATCCCTCAGAATCTTGTTTCAATGGGAAAAATCTTTGCTGCTCCTTGGACTGGGATGAAATGCAAAACCCCTTGTGTCTATCAGATGTAATGCTTTCATTGGAGATGCTGAAATAAAATTATGACAATTCTGAACTTACAGCTTTGATTCCAAATTCCCAATGTATTTTTAAAGATCAGAAAATATGGGTGAGCAGACTCAGACAGCAATGTTTGGGGTAAGTTTACAGACGTGGCTAATGATAATTTGGCCAGGAAGCATTGGAGGAGTCATGTCCGAAGTGGCTAGGGGAGGGTTTCGACAGTATATGGGCTAAGACAAAGGAAGTTAGGGACAATGTTGTCAAAATAGAAACAAACAATCTCTTGTGATGCAGAAAATACAGAACAGAACTCAACGTTGAATGTTACATTGGAACAACTTCAGCTCATGCAAGCCTGGTTATCAGACAATTTGTTATGCACAACCAATAGGTCAGTCAGCATCTGTTTAGTGAACAGAGAACAATGAAGGGAGCGTAGATGCTTTGTTTGATCTGGTAAACTGCAGTGCCTTCACTTTACAAACTAGAGACCACAGCCACGTAAAGGTTGCTGAAGGGTCTTGACTGCAGGATTCAAGGCTGTAGAGAGATCTAGACTTAGTAGCTTGTAGAATAGTTCATTGTGTATTTCATGTTATTTTAGTTTCCTTAAACATGGAAGGAAGTCGTTCTGCCCATCAAGAATGTGCTGGCTCTCAGAGACATCTCATCAACCCTTTCCCCTTCCTTATACTACAGGTTGGTGAGCCTAACATCAGTGGTAGGAGAGTTGCTGATGGAGATGTTCTGAGAGACAGGATTTATCTGCATTTGGAAAAACAGGGACTGATTAAGAAAAATCAGCATGGCTTTGTGTATGTGAAACCGTATCTCAAGAAATTACTGATAAATTTTTGAAGAAGAGACCAAGAGGACTGATAAGGGCAGGATGTTAGATGTTGTCTACAAGCTCTTTAGCAAGGCCTTTGACAAGGTTCCATTTGGTTGACTGGTCTGAAAGGTTAGATCACACTGGATCCAGGGTGACTAGACAGCTTGTTTCTTGCTAGCTTTTACGTTGTAATTCTCAAGGCTAAACAGACCTGTGTCACTCTCATCATGATAAGATTTTTCATCAACAGCATGCAGAATAGTGCTCTTTTTGAAAATGCAACTTGACTTTTTAACTTTTTCTCTTCCTTGTTCAGTCTACTTATTTTTGTCTACCCGACATGCTCTTTGTAAGTGTCCTACTTTTCTAAAAGTTTTGCCTTTAAACCTGCATTGGTCTGATTTATGTGAGCACCTGCCATGATGTTAACACAATTGGTTCAGAAAGGCAGATTTTTCATTGACGTTGCAATTTTGTTCATGCTCACTTTCATTCCCGACTGCAACTCTTTTGCATCTCTGGGTGCTTTTTCCACTGATACTGTGATGTCAACTGCTCTTTTAAATGTGAGTTGTGTTTCAGCTAGGAGCCAATTTTTTTTTTCTGTGAGTTTCCACAAATTAAACAATTTCTCTGTGCATCATTAAGCCCATTACTGAACTGGCAATGTTCAAACAATTTCTTCAATTCAGCCACATTAACTGAAATAAAGTCCTCTTCCTTTCAATTACACTTATGAAACCTAAAGTGTTCTGCAATCAACAATGATTTTGGTTCTTAATGTACCTTCACAAAATCAGCAAAGCTCATTTTGGCTGGTTTGGTTGGAGCAGCTAGACTTCTAAGCAAAGTGTATTCTTTTCAACCAATTGCACTCAGCAAAACTGGCACTCACTTCTCATTAGCTGTTTCATTTCATTTGCTTCAATATACTGCTCACTTTTCAGTATTCATAATCCAGTTATTTGTTTTGCAATCCAGCATGTCTATCTTTCTGACATAGCCAGTCATTTCTGCTCTTTTTTAAATTAATTATTATTTTCACCTCATTGTTTATGAACCCATGAATTTCAACCGTTTTCTGCCTTCTTTAACTTGAACCTCTTTCTCTCCCCCTTCTGAAGAAAAAAAAATGCGTTGGAGGCGGTTACAATAGGATCTTTTAAGAGACTCCTGGATAGGTACATGGAGCTTAGAAAAATAGAGGGCTATGGGTAACCCTAGATCATTTCTAAAGTAAGTACATGTTCAGCACAGCATTGTGGGCCGAAGGGTCTGTATTGTGCTGTAGGTTTTCTGTTTCTGTTCTATGAATGACTGGCATCCTGTCATACTCACCTCAATAATAAACAAATGCTTTGAGAGACTAGTCAAGGACTACATCTGCAGCTTGCTACCACCCACACTGGACCCACGACAATTCACCTACTGTCACAACCAACTGTCGGATGACACAATAGCCACAGATCTACACACTGTCCTTACAAACCTGGAGAAGAGGGATTTTTATGTGAGAATGCTGTTCTTGGACTACAGTTGAGCATTCAACACCATAATTCCCTCCAGGCTTGACAAGAAGCTCAGAGACCTCGGCCTTCACCCTGCCTTGTGCAGCTGGATCCTGAACCTCCTGTCAGATCGCCAGGAGGTGGTAAGAGTGGGCTCCCTCACCTCTGCCCCTCTGACTCGCAACACAGAAGTCCCCCCAGTGCTGTGTCCTATGCCCCCTCCGTTACTCTCTGTATATCAATGACTGTGTCACCACACACAGCTCCAATCTGCTAATTAAATTTGCTGATGATATTACATTGATTGGCCTTATCTCAAATAATAATGAGGCAGCCTATGGAGAAAAAGTCATCTCTCTGACACAGTGGTGTCAAGAAAACAACCTCTCCCTCAACGTTGCGAAAACAAAGGAACTGGTTGTGGACTACAGGAGGAATGGAGACAGGCTAACCCCTATAGACATCAATGATTCTGGGGTTGAGAGGGTGAACAGCTTTAAGTTCCTCAGTATACACATTACCAAGGACCTGACGTGGTCTGTACATACTGGCTGTGTGGTGAAAAAATCACAACAGCGCCTCTTTCACATCAGAGAGTTGTAAGAGTTTGACATGAATCCCCAGATCGTCAGGACTTTCTGCAGGGGCACAATTGAGAGCATCCTGACTGGCTGCATCACTGCCTGGTATGGGAACTGTACCTCCCTCAGTCGCAGGACATTGCAGAGAGTGGTGCAGACAGCCCAGTGTATCTGTAGATGTGAACTTCCCAATAATCAGGACGTTTACAGTGACAGAGCCCAAAGGATCATTGGGGACCCAAGTCACCCCAACCACAAACTGTTCTAGCTGCCACCATCTGAGAAACAGTACCACAGCATTAAAGCCAGAACCAACGGGCTCTGGGACAGCTTTTTCCACCAGGCCCTCAGGCTGATTAAATTACACTGACACAATTGTACTTCTAAGCTATATTGACTGTGCTGTTGTATAGCTTACTGTACATACTATTTATTACAAATTACTATAATTTGCACATTGCACATTCAGACCGAGACATAACATTAAGATTTTTACTCCTCTTGTACATGAAGGATTTAAGTAATAAAGTCAATTCAATTCAATACAGTATTTCAGACAAATCATGATAAAGCAACAACATTGATGCCAGAGAGGGATAATTCTTTGATATCAGGTCAGTCCACATTCAATGATATCACTTCAAAAATTACACAGTACCTCTCCCTCACTGTTAAATTTGTGATATTTGTGAGTACATTAAGTCAGTTCATGTTTTATTTCAAGAAAAAATGATGCATAGTCTTGTGTGAAACATGGGATGCTTGAGTGGCACATTTCCTGCACAAGGAGAGGTTCAAAAGACCAGGATAATCTTCTCTGAATTTAGAAGAACAAGAAGTGATTTTAACAGAGTGTATAAATCATCAAACTTCACTTAGCCTATATACAAATTTAGATTGAACTGTGCAATATAGAAGCACACCAAATACCACAGCAAATTTTCTAAAATGCTTAAGTCATCATCTCTCCTGATTACAGGTTTGAAAGCACTGGGCTGAAGTCGTTCTATTGCATTATTAAATGCAATAGCTCTCACCTGCTGCCATCAGGCTCCTGGACTGGCTTCACTTGCCTCAGCACTAAACTGGCTCCGTGACTGTGGACTCAGTCTCAGGGAATCTGCCGTTCATGTTCCATGGATTATTTGTTTACGTTCTTTATTGCTCACACAGTCTTTTTTTGTGTGGGGATTTTTTTGTGGGTTTATTGCATTCCTTTATTTTGTGGCCGCCTGCAAGAGGATGAATTTCGAGGTTGTATATGGTATACATACTTTGATCATAAATTTACTTCGAAGTTTGAACTTTCAAATAATTTATCCCATGGGGTTATGGTCAGTTGACTACAACTTTTAATGTTCTTGTCCTGTTTCTACTGACAGGGTCAATGCTTTGTATTCAAGTATTGTATTCTGAGCATTTTCACCCTCAGCTTTTACTTTGATGTTGTTATTCATCCTGAATACTATTTCCATCCATTTGTAGTATGAATGTTATTGGACCAGATTAAGGTTACGTTAGTTCTCAATAAAGACAAACAGTATAAGTAAAAATGCTAGCATATATTTTATTTACAGTAATGGCTTCAGCCCTACACAAATACATGCCCAACTCGCCAATGTTTCTTCCAGTTCCAGGCAAACTGTCCACATTGCACACTGGGAACTGAAGTTCCTGATTATGCACACATAATAGCACATCTTTCCCCTTTAAAGTAAAAACAAACACAATACTATGTCATCATAAACCTGCAAGAAACAATGATGCTTTCCAACAAAGATATTTCCATCAACTTCAATTGTAATGAGCAAATACAGTCCCTTATTCACTCATCGATTCTCAATCCACCTCTATGGTGATTTCATTATCCCTTTTGGTCTGCTATTTGTTTCCACTGATGTCTTCCACAGATGTGCTGTGTTAATATTAATGTCTTTTTGAGAACTCTGATCAACATGTTCCTTTCTTTCACCTCCTTCTGCTAAGATCCTATCTGTTTGTCTCTGTTCTTGTTCTTGCTGCGTAACCATAATTCACTCTGCATGCTTCATACTGGAGCCCTGGACCACATCCATGTGATCAGTGAGTCTTTGCACAAGTTCCAACTGAGTCTGTCTCAAGCTCCTTCTGTTGTCTGCGTACCAACTCCTCCTCTTGGTTCATGTCGAACTGTTGCTGTTGCTGAAATTTGGGTCTGTGTGATCTTCCCATCTTCCTTATCAACCTCAGAGAGGATTGCGGAGATCTTTGTGATTTCCATTATTTAACTGGAAGTTGATGAAGGACAGATTTTGAGCCAAAGCTGCATGATGTAGAAGCTGGACTGGCAACTTCTTCATCTTGATCACTCTGCTTAGCACTGGCATCCTGACTGTCATGCAGATGTAGTTGGTACAGATGTCCGTGGAAGGTGGAGTTCTTGTGCTTCTCTTACATAACCAATCTGCATCTCTCTTGGATGCTGTTATAAGTTTCTTGAGTTACATCAGATAAGCATCCAAGCCCCTCAAAGACATCCGCATACTCTACCATGAATACTGCATGATCATCTTTGGTCTGTGAAGGCACTTCAGAAACTCTTTCCACGAGGTTGCGCCTTTCACATGCAGTCAGACCTAATATTAACTGCACTTGCTTTTCAGAAATCACTAACTGTGCCTTTAGGTACGGCCCTTGTGATTGAAGGTCACTACAGGGCCTCTTTTTACTGGAACATTCTCTCCAGTACAGCATATAATTTTTAACTTACATCTTGCTCTTCACTTTGTAAGTCTTGTAATTATCCATGCTGTGAAAGCAGAGGGGCAGAGCACAAGGCATTTCCCAAAGCAACAGCATAACAAAGAAGTAGTCTCAAACAGCAAATGCAGCAAATGTGGAGGTAGACACATCCCTCTTCTACTTATGGAAAGTCTTTCAATAATAGTGGGAAGAAGAACCTTTTTGCAAAGTGCTGCAAAGCTGGGGCTACCAAGAGAAAGGTTACTGAGGCAATGGCAGCCTCAGGACATAACATGCTTTCTGGCTGGCAGCTTTTCTCCACTGGAACCTAATGTCTCTTTCTTAGTCACTCACTGTACTCCATGTTTAGACCTCACACTGACTTCAGACACTGTATTAAATTTGTCCTTAAGAAAAACTGTGTGGGTAAAAACACTAGCACACATTGTATTTACAGTAATGGCTTCAGCCCAGTATGAGCACACACCCTGCTCACCAATGTCACTTCCAGTTCCGGGTGAACCACCCGTATTGCACACTGGGAACTAAAGTTCTTTATTATGAACACACATAACGTAGCATATGCAATATGAATGGAAGGCCTCCTCTTACTTTGTCATAACTATATTATGGGACCAGACTACTATTTTGTATTGTCTGTCACTGCATCATCTATGATGCTTAGCCTTTTATCTGCACCAGGTTTTGTGGAGTCTACCTTTCTCATCATGCTCAAAATCTGCACACCAGATTTTCTGCAATGAATCAGAGTTTCATTGCATCATTCATCTAATGCAGTCATGAAGTCATTTGACATATTCAACGACTGTCATTACTAATGGCTGAGAGAGTTTACCACACTTTCCCTGCCAGTGTAGACTGCATACACTCAAAGGACTCATAATCATTAATGACGTTCCCTGCAACGTGGTACACTTGCGAGCTCATAGAAACATAGAAAATAGGTGTAGGAGTAGGCCATTCAGCCCTTTGAGCCTGCACCGCCATTCAGTATGATCATGGCTGATCATCCAACTCAGAACCCTGTACCTGCTTTCTCTCCATACCCCCGATCCCTTTAGCCATAAGGGCCATATCTAATTTCCTCTTAAGTATAGCCAATGAACTGGCCTCAACTGTTTCCTGTGGCAGAGAATTCCACAGATTCACCACTCTCTGTGTGAAGAAGTTTTTCCTCATCTCGGTCCTAAAAGGCTTCCCCTTTATCCTTAAACTGTTCTGGACTTCCTCAACATCGGGAACAATCTTCTTGCATCTAGCCTGTCCAATCCCTTTAGAATTTTATATGTGTCAATAAGATCCCCCCTCAATCTTCTAAATTCTAGTGAGTATAAGCTCATGCAACATGTTTGTAGTTTATCTAAAGGCTCTTCGGAGTCTGCCTTTGGAGTTTGCTATAAGCACTGTTGCAGCACAGAGAAGGATTAAATAATGACATAATACTTAAAGGGGCAGAGCTTTCAAATAACAATTTTTGTTCACAACTCCTTTTACATGTAGTCATATTTTGCTCTCAGCCTTGATTTGTAAAGCAAATTCAAAAGATTCAACTGTTGGTGGTTGCACATTCTAACCTTTGCTCCACTGTGCTCAAACTGGTTTTCTTTAACTTTTGAGTAGTGAAGCTGCTTCAATGTGCTTCAATAAAACCCCTGATTTTCATTCACTTGCTTTTGTTTTTGACATAAGCAGAATCTGCAATATCTTGAGTAAACACGTAGCTACCAATAGCTTTATTTCAATGTGAGTAATGAAGTTTGGTATTCTTCTTCATATTAACATTAAACAGCCATTGATTAGCCAGCATATTAATGCCATGTTTCATTTAAGTAAACAAGTATGAAAGGTTCTACAGTCTGACATTTGCTAATTGGAATTCATGCAAATAATCACAATTTGCCATCTGCTGGCCTGCACTGTGAAACCAGTGGGGGTGTATTTTGCTTGGATGGAAATTAGATGCAAATATGGGTGAATGGAGCCTTCAGGATATCAGATAAACTCATCCTCTGCAATTTAGCTCATTCAGTGCAACCAGCATATGGAATGGATAGAGACTAGCATTTCTGAGAAGCACGTAACTTTCAAAGGGTTCACACAGACAGAAAAAGTTTGGTTAGCCTGCATGCAGAATTGATTGCTTAGCATTACACTAAACATGCTTAGCATTGTTCTTCTTCTGAAAGGGGACCAGACTGTGTAGCAGTTTCTTCCCCCAAGCCATCAGACTCCTCAATACCCAGAGCCTGGACTGACACCAACTTACTGCCCTCTACTGTGCCTATTGTCTTGTTTATTATTTATTGTAATGCCTGCATTGTTTTGTGCACTTTATACAGTCCTGGGTAGGTCTATAGTCTAGTGTAGTTTTATTCTCTGTTGCTTTACGTAGATCAGTGTAGTTTTTGTATTGTTTCATGTAGCACCATGGTCCCGAAAAACATTGTCTCGTTTTTACTGTGTAGTGTACCAGCAGTTATGGTCAAAATGACAATAAAAAGTGACTTGACTTGACTGTAACTGAAGTACTTTCAAGTTTCTGGAAGCTACAGTAAATTTCAAATGGCCAGTTCCTCCAATCAGAGTTAGGTGGTGGAGGTGGCCTCAAGCTAAGGTGGTCACTATTTTAGACTGAAAAGAGAGGAAGTGCCTGCCTGGGCAGCTGTAAATCCTTGAAATTTGGTCAGATTCTTGTGGATAATTTGCTCAATGACTATTGCCCAGTTGCACTCACATTAACTGTGATGGAGAGGTTGGTCATGGGCAGAATCAACTCCTGCCTAAGCAAGAACCTAGACCCATTGCAATTTGCCTATCACCACATCAGGTCTACAGTGGATGTAATATCATTGGCCCGCCACTTGGCCTTGAATCACTTGGACAATAGTAAAACCTACGTCTGACTGCTGTTTATTGATTACAGCCCAGTGTTCAACACCATCATGCACTCAATACTAATCAGCAAGCTCCAAATCAGAGGCCTCTGTACCTCCCACCGCAAATAGATCCTTGATTTTCTCATCAGGAGACCACAAGTTAGTACATATGAAAATAACACCTCTTTCTCACTGACAATCAATACTGGTGCACCTCAAGGATGTGCACTTAGTCCAATGCTCTCCTCTTTCTACACCCACGACTGGGTGGCTAAGTACAGCTCAAACATCATCTATAAATTTGCCGATGATGGCAGAATTTCAAATGGTGACAAGGAGGCGTACAAGAGTGAGATAGATCAGCTGGTTGACTGGTGTTGCAAAAAGAACCTTGCACTCAAAGTCAGTAAGACCACGCGATTGATTTTGAACCTCAGGATGGCAAAGTTGAGGGAACACATGTGTTCTTTATCAAGGGGTCATTTGTGGAGATGAAGGAAATGTTCAACCTCACAAAACTCCCACGGAAATATCACAACTCAACTAACCTCTTCAGTCAAAGAGAAGCCAGCACCTTGCTGCCCCACAGAACACACAACTGTGCGATCAACCTCCTCCTGGCATACCCCTCCCTGAGGTTATCTGTTCTCTTCCCCTCCTCCTGAGACACAAGCCACGAATGACTATATCGCCAAAGCACTGCGGCTTCATTAGATCATTCCAGTTACCAGCCAGTGCAGGATTCTTCTTTGTTAAAAAGAAAGATGGGAGTCTTGTCCCTACATTGACTACCATGGACTCAACAAAATCACCATTAAGAACTGCTACCCTCTCCCCTTGATGGACAACCACTCTGCCCGCCCCAGATCTTCACCAAGCTGGATCTACAGAGTGCGTATAACCTGATCTGCATCTGCCAGGGGCATGAGCGCAAGACAACATTCATAACACCCACTGGCCACTACGAGTACCTAGTGATGCCTTCCTGACTTTCCAACAGTCCAGCCATTTTCCAAGCTTTCATTAACAAGATATTCCAAGACATACTATGCAGGTATGTGTTTGTCTACCTCAGCAACATCATCCCCCTTTTCAAAGACCACATCTGTCACATCTGTTCAGTCCTTCAGCCTCTCCTCGAAAACCAACTGCATTGCAAGTTAGAAAAATGCCAGTTCCACACCCCAGTCATTTTTGTCCTGAGCTAATTCCTTTCACCCCAATGCATAACCGTAGATCGAGAGAAAGTGCCTGCTGTTGTTGAATGGCCCCACCCATGCCCCCTCAAACATCTACAGCACTTCTTGAGTTTCTCCAATTCTACTGCCGTTTTATCAGAAACTACAGCCAAATTGCCACTCTTCTCACTTCCCTCACCAAGTCACCTACCTCATGGATAACCTGGTCTGTTGCCATGGACCATGCTCCCATCCTCCACCATCTGAACCCTCCCGGACCTTCTGTAGTAAAGGTGGATACATCTGATGTGGGTGCTGGAGCTATCCTCTCCCAGCGAGCGCTGTATGGGAAGACACACCCTTATGCCTTCTTTTCGCATAAGTTCAAATCTACACAGTGCCATTATGGAGCAGGAGACAGGCAGCTACTCACTTTTTAATGGAGGAATGGAGATATTGGCAGATGGGAACCACCATCTTTGATCTGGACTGACCACCAGAACCTCGTATCCATACAGAAAACCCATCAACTCAACCCATGTCAGGTTTGCTGGTCTCTCGACTTCGATCAATTCTACTTCATCACCTCCTACTGACCCAGTTCCAAGAACACTAAAGCAGACGCTCTGTTACTATAGTTTAACCCAGCTGAAACAGAGATTGACCCTCAGCCCCGTCATTCTATCCCCTCAGATCCTCATCCTCATCATCTGGGACCTTGAGAACCAGATTCGTCAGGCTCTACAACATAAGCCGACTCTGGCTGACACACCTGACAACCACGTTTATGTACAAGCACCCAAGTACTCTGAGGGACTCCAGTGGGCCCACTCTTCATTACTCTGCAGACATCTAGGCACACAATAGTATCTAATTTTCTGCGACATTCTTTCTGGTTAGCCACCATAATCACAGATATAAGTCGTTCGTTGCTGTTCCTGCAGCCCTACTAGTCTCTTGATGCCCGTGGTCCCACGTCGCCATGGCTTTCATCTCGGGTTTGCCAACTTCCGTTGGGGCCATATTGTTCATGACAATGGTGGACCATTTCTCCAAGGTGGCCCTCCTCATTTCCCTCCCCAAACTTCTGTCAGCTGCTGAGATGGTGGGCCTGGTTCTCCAGCATGTAGTTTGCCTCCACAGCTTCCCTCAGGACATCGTGTCAGACCATAGCTCGCAATTCATTTCCCACACCTCATGTTCCTGCAATGCTTCACTGCCTCTAACCCTTCCACATGAAATAAGTAACTGCTCCGCTGGGAAGAGACCATGAAGAGTCATCCTAGTTGCCAACTGCTCCTACTGCCACCAGGCCAACCACCTGGGAATCGTGTCTAGCTCTCCACCTGAGATTTGCCCCCTGCACTAACTCCCGTAGCTCTCACCTCAGTTCATTGATCAGTTCAACATTACCCATCACATCACTTACCATCTCCTAAACTATGATGGTTTTCCCTTACCATTTCCAACTGCCACCGGCCCTCAGGATCAGTGTAACCTCAAATGGGGTTGGGTTTGGGTATTAGGGGTGATGCTTGAGCTCTGTTGTCATGTAATTTTTCCAAAGGTAGGCTCAGAAAGTTTGCTCCAGCAGCCAATAACATCACACTCTGCAGCTCTGTAGGAGATCTGTTTCTCTGCTGAGAGCAAGGTTTGTGGAATGGGTGGCCTTCTGAGGACACATCAGGCCATTCATAGAGTCCTCCAGGAAAATCAGAAACATGGCACTGTTCTTCAGCTTCACTAAACGTCATCTTTCCAAGCGAACTAGTAATCATGCAATCACCACTTCTGTTACTACATTGAGCAATTCTCTTAGTACGAAAGTGCTGTAAATAAAGAGTATTCGAATAATGCTCTTAAAAGGAAATTTGATCAACATGGTGTTCCCTTCTCTTCTTCAATAATCCATCTCTGCTTGGAATAAATTAAGCATCAAAATCTCTTCTTTCTTAGATAGAGAATGGTAAAGATTCGCTGTTCTCAGGATTTCTTCTTATCTCCGTGTAGCTGACCACTTTTAGCTTTAGATTGTGATCTCCCCAGCAAACAAAAATCAATCCAAATCTACCCCATCAAGACCCTTAAGAATTGTGTACAATTTAGTAAGGTGAGCTCTCATTCTCTGAAATCTGCGCTAATAGCTCTATGCTGATTTCTAAGATACTTAAAAATTGAACCTTCGGAACAATTGGCCTGGTTTGAGAATTGCTCTTGGTGGGTGATGACCTCCTTCAAAATGCTGAGGTCTCTCCACTTACAGATTGCATCAGATAATCGATGTTGCCTGGCTCGCTGAAAACGCTCATTCACTAGATCACTTGCTCCACCAGGTTTCCACCCAATTAATATGCATGCCCCAATCAAAACCACTGTTCTCCTGGTTGAAACCACTGATACAGCCTTCAACTCTGCTCCTTATAATCCATAGGATGCAGATTCCAATGGATATGACAGACAACTGTACTTTGGATAGCCAACATAAACCCATGTCGGGTCCTCCTTTCATCTTCTAGAACCATTCACCCTCTCTCTCCCTTGTTTCCTCTATCTCTCTTTCAAATACACGAGATAGTCCTGGATTTACCTGCCACTAAATGAGATGTGACCAGCTATTAGCCTCACAATAATGTAGTGATTATTAGCACAATGCTCTACAGCTTCAGCTGTCAGATTGGGATTCAATTCCTACTACCGTCTGTAAGGAGTTTGTACGTTTTCCATGTAACTGCATGGGTTTTCTCAAGTTTTCTTCCACATTTCAATATTGTATGGTTAGGGCTAGTGAGTGGTTAGCATGCAATGTTGGCGCCAGAAGTGTGGCGACATTTGTGGGGCTGCCCAACCCAACCCTTGCTGATTTGATTTGACATGAAATACTGCTTTTCACTCACGTTCAATGATAAATAAAGCTAATCTTTACTTTTCCCCTCTCACACTAAATTCTCATGATTTTCCATTCTATAACACCAAAGATGTATTTTTCTGTGGTTTGTTTAATTTCCAGGCCATGTCTATTAGACCTACCTTCTGTTCACTCAGTGTTATTTCTCATGAATCAGTGATAAGTAAGCCGCTGATAGTCTAATTTCTCTTCCTAGCATACAGTATATTTTGACTAATATTATGAATAGCTCTCTCCCTCCAATGATATTGTCTCTTTTCTTCAAATCTGCCATCACCCAATAAATCCCACAAGCTGCCATTCCAACTCTAACCTCCCTTTCCTCTCCAAATTGTTTGAAGATGCTGTGTCCCCTATAGTTCCCATCAATCTCACCTGGAACTTCTTATTTGATTCCCATTCTGATGATTTCCTTTGCTGCAGAATCAAACTGGCTCCAGGCAATATCTTTATGACCATATCAAAGAAAGTAATCATCTTTTCCCCTTCTCAACCCACATTTCCAATTTTCTAATCCGCTGGGTTTTTTTTTCCAGAATCCAAAGAACGCTAGGAGATCATGCCAATTGTATCCCCTATCTCTACAATCATTTCTTCGAAACCCCTAAGAGACAGACTATCAGGTATTTGTCAATCTTTAGTCCCATTATTTTGACTTCTACATTTTTTTCCAGTGGAAATAACTACTTTAAGTCCTTTTTTCATTCTGCCATCTGATTTCCTACTATTTATATGATGTTAGAGTTTCTACTATGAAGACTGATAGTTGTTAAAAGTTTTTGTCATTTTCTCATTCCTCATTACTAATTCCAAATCATCTTCGTTTACCTTATTTCTCTTTCTTTTGTGAATACTTTCAGAAGCTCTTTATTCTTTTATTTGTCATTTTATTAAGATACAGCACAGAATAGGCTCCTCTGGCCCTTTGAGCCGATCCACCCTGCAATCCCTTGAGTTATTCTTAGCCTAATCACAGGAGAATTTACAATGACCAATCAACCTACCATCCAGTACTCCTTGAACCTCCCTCAGGTTCAGCTACTTAACACATTCTCTGAGGAGTTGCAGCTCAGTGCATCTGGTTCAGATGTGGTTATCCAAGAGGTTGGAGGTCCCACAGAATTCCCACATCTCATGCATAGAACACAATACAGCCCTTAGAGCCATTCTCACTGCATTAACTCAGACATAACAGATGAGGAATGAAGAATAAAGAAGAAGAAACTTGCCAGTTACTTACCATGCCCAGGCTAAATCTCACCTAAGCCTGATGAGGCAGAACCAAAGCCTCCCCACTCTAACACTGGCCCACTCACACAATGGCCGCTTCAACAATGGTTGTTCCACTTGCAGCTGCCTTATTTTTATTCCCCCTTGCTAATGAATCCAGTTCATTGACTGGGCACAGTTGAAACTCTGAAAACTGCCGCAAAGCATTTTTTTTAAATTTTCAATCGCAGACCAGTGTGAAGTCGCCTCATCTTGTCACACTCCCTTTCACTGATTGGGTGTACTTCAAACTCCAACCAAGGTGCAGGTGAACCATTGCTTCTGCTGGAATGACTATTTCAATCCCTGGGTGTTGAGAAGGGAAGAAGTGAACAAATAGGTGTTGCATCTATGGCCTTCACTCCTCAAGAATAACTCTGAGGACTCAGTTCCAAGGACAATTCATCTCTTGTTCTCAGACTTGTTGCTATTTATTTATTATCATTATTTCCTTTTTGTATTTGCGCAGTTTATTGTCTTTTGCACATTGGTTGTTTGCCTGTCTTGTATGCAGTTTTTCATTGATTCTATTGTGTAACTTTGTATTTACTGTGAATGCCCCAAAAAAAATCTCAGGGTTGTATATGGTGACATATGTATACTTTGATAACAAATTGACTTTGAACTTTGATCTTAATTCCTGCCATTTTAATGTTCTATCTCATGCTATCTGTCACTGTCTGTCTGTGGTATCGCTACACTGCAGCTGAATACAAGTGTCACATAGATACAGAGATATACAGCACAGAAATGGGCCCTTTGACCCACAAAATTCACGTTGACATTTATGTCTATCTATACTAATCCCATTTTTCCAAATTAAGACCAGATCCTTCCGCAACTTGTTTATTTAAGTGTCTATATATATATATTTTTTAATAGTGAGACTTTGCAAGGCAAGCTTAAGGAACAACATGCCATCTTCTGCCTGAGCATGTTGCAATCTTCTGGACTTAATATCAAATTCTGCAACTTCTGGTAACAAACTTTTTCTGTCTATATCAGAACTGGCCATTTCTGTGTAAATCATCCAACTGAGATATTTCCTTCAATCATACTGCCTGACCTGCTGGACTTCTTGACAGCACTACATTCCACAAGCTTTTACCCTCCTTCTTCTGTGCATTCACTTCCTAACTGCTGCTATTAACCCATGAATCCTCAGGAGTCCTGGACAACCCCAGCTTCACATCTTTACAAATATTAATTTTGTCCCTTCTTTCCCTCCTTTTCCCCTATGTTTTCTGACAGGGATTCTTCAACCTGACACATCAACTGTTTCTTTTTCCACAGATGTTTCCTGACCTATTTGAACAGACAAATGGTTCCAGCATTTGTTTGTTCAAATAAATCTCTCTGGGAACAATTTGCTGGTGAAGCATTGTCACCAACAAATATATACATCAATGATTCACATGGGTTCTTCATTTTTGCCTCTTAACTGTTAATGTTGTAGGTCTATATCCTCAGTAGTTCATTTTAGTCAGCAGATTTATAAAAAAAAACAACTGAAGACCTGTCTGATTTGAAATGAAATACATGATTGACGTCTATGGAGACACAAAAGTCTACAGATGATGAAATTTGGACCAAAAAAAACAAGTTGTTGGAGAAACTCACCAGATCAGATAGTATCTGTGGAGGCATTGTATCAAGATGCAGATACTCGCTGACCAGCTGAGCTTCTGTAGCAGTCTGTTTTTCACATCTTTGTAGTTGTTAGATCTGAACAATGCTTGACCAAATTCAAGTTTCTATATTTAACAAAGAGCAACGTACCTCTTAGCAAAAATTTCCTTCATCTAACAAATCAAATTCAAGACAGGTAAAGTAGTGCTCCATGAACTGGTGAATGATGGTAACATGTTGATCTATTGGTCATTATTACACAAGAAAAGGCTGCACAACAAGAGGACTTGGCAGGATATGCACAGTAGAAAAACAATGTTTAGAATTTTGAAGTTACAAATTAACTATGCGATCTCCTTCGAAAGCGGGAATTCTTAGAAGTGCAATTTTCAACAAGTAGCATTTGAAGCAGAATTAAGATAATCAGAGTAAACTTCTAGTGCATTAGTTGGGTTATATAGTTCGACTAAAATATGCAAAGATCTCTGACCAGCTGAAGAAGATTCCATGAGTGTCTCCTGTGGTGATTCTATAACTCTTGGCAGTTTCAGCTCCTTAGCTCTTCTTTGAGCAGGTTTTTACGCAGCTATGGGAAAGTCATCACGCTCTCAGTAAGGCCTGAGTTATCAGTCAAGATCTATGCTGTTGCATCAGCATGAATGATTGAATGTTTTAGCAGCAACATCACACATGTATTGCATGCCAATTAGTATCACTGTTGTTTACCCTCTAGCTTCTGCAAGGGGTATCATCAGCCACATGTCAGCCAGTGAATTATTTTCATAATGGACACGCTGCACGCATAAAAGTTCCAACTGCATTTTACTACCAATTCTGCTTTCAATCACATAAAACCACACATTTCACAATGAATTTCTGAGCCATTATCCTCACTGCATCCATTTTCCTCGTTTACCACTTTAAAAGTAAGTCAAATTCAATGTCTCAAAATGTTATCTATAGCTGTGTCTCCCTTCTGTTTTGCTCTTCATAATTAAATTCTGAATGCGAAAATGTTAATATGATCTCTGATATTGGTTTAGCACATTTATTTTAATCTTATAAAGTTAATTTGTGACATTAATTCGAGGAGCAGACTCAATAGGCCAAATGGCTTAATTCTACTCCTGTGTCTTATGTCTTATAAATAAAATGAGAAGTAAAGCCAGCGGAGATATTACACAAACTGAGTCCTGTTGTGACGTTAGGGCAGTGTTGTATTGGAACATAAAGCAGTCAAGTTGAGAAAAGCTTAATTTAATATAAGAGCTGTCAGGGACATCAAAAACCCTTACGGAAAAGGGTTATCACCCCCTCAAACCTCCTCTGTTCCTTAAATATTATCACCTCCTTCCTACTGCCAGATTATGTCTTTTTGAAGTATAGTAGAAAGATGTTGTTACTGTATTTCATTCGAAATTTATAAATTGCTGAAGATTCCACCCCACCACCCTCGATCAGTATCAGGAAGGAACTACCGGTAAATAGTTGTATAAAAAGAGTGAGTTGGGGATTTTAAAACTGTAATTACTCTTTTTGTCATAAGACATTTAACGTAGAATGTGGAATTTCGACTTGAGAGGTAACATACTTAAGGTTTTTTCTGGGTCTTGAAAAGCTCAAGGTGTCTTTGATGTAACATTACAGTTGAGAAAGGGAAATCAATGTTTTTGTGCTGAGAGCTTTTTGCACACTTTCTCGTTTCCTGCAGTATTGTTACATATTTCAATAATGACAAAAAAACATGCCTTTTGTAAAAATCACCATAATTCAAGGTGAAAGGAGCAAAGAAGTAAGCTAGCTTTTAAAATTGTATTTGCTTTCTAGTTTACTTTAGCAGCCATGCACTATCATGAGCAGCCAATATAAAACTCCAAAGCCAAGGTGATCTTTCAGTGCAGTGACAAGGTAATGTTTATGATCCAAGATGCCATCCTTCTCATCACACATTCCCTTCAGTCACTTTTACCTGTTTGTACTTTCTAGAGTAAAAAAGAAAGATTTGTCTTCTTACAAGCATTCAGAGTAGAACAAAGAAATACAAGTTCAAAGTTCAAAGTAAATTTATTATCAAAGTACATACTATATTTGTAGTCATATACAACCTTGAGCTTCAATTTTGCAGGCAATCACAGTAAATACACAAAACACAATAGAATAAATCAAAGACTACACATAATAGGATGGACAACAAACACTGCAAAAAAGCCTGTGCAAATACAAATAGAAAAAAAATAATATTAAATAAGCAATAAATACCAAGAACATTCGATGAAAAGTCCTTGAAGGAGAGTCCATAGGTTGTGGGAACAGTTCAGTGACTGGGCCAGTGAAGTTGAGTGAAGTTATCCCCTTTGGTTCAAGAGCTTGATCATAGAGGGATAATAACTGTTCCGAAACCTGGTGGTGTAGTCCTGAGGCTCCTGTACCTTTTCCTGATGGCAGCAGCGAGAAGAGAGCATGGCCTGGATGGTGGGCCTCCTTGATGATGGATGCTGCTTTTTTGCAACAATGCTCCGTATATATGTGCTCAGTGTATGTGCTCAGTGTACGTGCTCCGTATATATGTGCTCAGTGTATGTGCTCCGTATATATGTGCTCAGTGTACGTGCTCCGTATATATGTGCTCAGCGATGGGGTCAGCAACCAAGCTGGGTACGTGCAAATTATTGCATGTCAAAATGTGGATAAGAAAGTTTTTCTTCAGAGCTTAGAACTTCAAAAGGTCAACCAGGAACTGGAATTGAGAAGTCTAGTGCAGACCCACTGCGGGGTATAGGCTTCACCAGCAGGAAGGAAGCCAGGGATCAGAATTGACCTCTCTTTCTAACTGATTATTTTCACGATGCTAACAAAGGCATGTGTTCAGCTTCTTCTTTGCATATTAAATTAAGTTGCTCAGGCAGGATGCTCTGTTTGTGGGAGAAGGAAGAAAACCCCAGGAAGAGATTATCAGGCAGACAGAGGAGAAGATTAGTGGATGTGTTCAAAGCCTCTTTGAAGTATTCAGTGTGAAGGGACCAGATGAAGTTTTAGGGTTATGAATGCCAAGCAACTTGAAGCTGCTGACCATCTCTACAACAGATCTGATAACGAACACAGGATTGTATTCACACCACACTTATCACCCCCTACCCTGCCCCACCCCACTTTTTTGGGTCAATAACTAACATAATCTTTATGAAATCTTATCCATGTTATCAGTTTCACAAGATTTATATGAAATTACAGTTCACATTTCTTTTCCACTTTCTGAAAAATGCCGAGCCTATAGATAAATGATGTTTATCATAAATCAAATGCAGTCCAATTTCAGAGAGAAGCACTGATGAGAACTTGGGTCTACTTTATACCACTCAATATATTCACTCTCTTGATGCAGATGAAAAGAATCTTCATTTGCTGCAGATTGTTGTAAGTGTCTTAACTAACTTTTGCTGCCACTTATTCAGAGAGTTTCTCTAACTCAAAAGACTCTGCAGATATGGGAAATCTGGAGCAACAAACACAAAATGATGGAGGATCTCAGCAATTCAGGTAACATCTATGGAGGGGAATAAACAGTCATGACCCTTTGTCGGGTCTCTGGTCAGGCTCTGATATGCTCAGTGTCCTCAAACCTACCCTTTAACAAATTCCCAAAATGCCTCTCAAGATTGTTGTGATTCAGAGAAAAACAGAATCAACAGTCAGTGCATAATTATGTAATAGCACAGTGGAGAGATATTCCATTACACACTGCTGGGGATCTTCTTTTGGCTGGGTGTTGTAATATTACAGAAATCCATCTCAAAGAAGTAATCCAACGATGGCCAATGGTCATGACTTACACCTGTCGACTGGTGGTTAAACACAGCCTTAAAAGCAGAATGCACACATTCTTTAATACCAGGTAGATGGTGAGGAGAAGGTACTTGGTATCAAGAATCAAATCAAATCAAGTTTAACTGTCATTCAAACCATACCTGGGTACAGTTTAATGAGACAGCATTCCTCTGGGGTCAAGGTGCAAAAACATACATGTGCATTCAAAACAACGAGAAAGGAAAAAGAAGAGAAAGAATATAGTCACGAAAGAAAACATATTTTTAGTCCAGATCCCTGAGCGATAAGTCCCTCAAATTGATGTTCCCAGCAGCCCAGTCTGTAATTCCACTGATCCAACACTGGAGGGAAGCTCCAATCGAAGAGACCATCACCAACTGAGCCAAGACGCTAAACTAGAATGCAAGCCCAAGGACTGAGGCCTAATCCTCGCTACAACTGAGGTGACACTTGCCACCCGTTTCTCCACCACACTAGGGAAGCAGGCCTATGGCATTCAATGGCCAACAGGCTCTCGCAATTGCAAAAGGAACACCCAAGACAGTCATTCGTGGTTTCATTATACACAGGCTTCACACAAACTGAAAGGCACCGACTCTGGTGCCTCAGAGTAGCATAGTCTGCACCTGGGTCAGCTCTTCCGAGACCAATCCTGCTTCTACTGCGGCCTGACAACCCAATATGAATCTTCAGGCCCAACGGTCTGACTCAACATCCCCAGCCTAATGACCCGTCTTGATTTCCCCAGCTTGTCAGGCCGACTTGCTATCTCCAAACCAGCGGCCATCTCTTACAACACCCCGGCCAGCTACTCTGCACTATGAGCAACTCACTGACATTGTGGACCTGCTGTACACGTAGTTATTGGAGTCAAAAATAGACTTACAATGTATAAAAACACATTTAACAAGGCAAAAGGCAACTTCAGTTGGCCCCGGAGAATGCGCTGCATGTATACCTGCCGCCATCTTACCACTGTAAATACCTTTTGCTGAAATGATAAACAAGAGAAGATCTGCAGATGCTGGAAATCCAAGCAACACATAGAAAATGCCAGAGGAACTCAGCAGGCCAGGCAGCATCTATGAAAAAGAGTACAGTTGACATTTCAGGCGGAGATCCTTCAGCAGGATGGCTGAAGGGTGCCGGCCTGAAACATTGACTGTCCTGTTTTCCATTGATGCTGCCTGGCCTGCTGAAATGATAATATGTTTCTTGATCAGAGTTATATATCACTTCAGTATAATCTCCATGCTGAACGAGTATGTGATTTACAGTGCTTTCATCTTTTAGCTTTTGTGCATTTAAAGCTCAAATCATTCTTAACTCTGAGTCAACATTGCTGATTGCAAATCAAAATTCATTAGAAAACACTATCAGTGCCAGTGAAATAATACCACCAGCCCTGGTGGTAGTATATGAAACATTCAGCAGTGATATTTCCTCATGCAATACTCTTAAAACAGCAGATTGTACTATTATTCCAAGCCTTGTCTATAACGGTTGGTGACACATTGATAAGAATGGTAATCTCCAAGAGCACCTTGCTGTTGTTTCATAAATTACCCAGGATAGTACTTGCTTATGGTGAGCTTGTTGTGCATAAGTATGACCAAGTGATCAGTGTCATAAACTATCAGTGTTTGGGTGGTTTAAAACAGCTACTGAAAACGTTTCTGCCTGGGAAATATTCCAATATGGTGAACTTCCAAGGACTCAGTAACTGATTGGAAAACTGTTGGTCTTCCTCACCCATGAGTCATTTGGTTGCACTCAGTGAATAATAAATATCATGGTGATCCAATGGATTCAGGGCTCTTTCCTTATTTTGGATTTCCCGAAAGGAAATAATTGCTTGACTTCACCTCCTTCCTGCTGGTCTGCAGCCTACATCCTCCGTAGTGGACTAAACACAAGAGTGGCGTTAGCAACCAGGACGGCTGCCAAAGAGAAACACTTGCAAAACAGATGTCACTCAACATGGTTCCTCAACTACTCTGTAAGCTATTTGTTGTGATTTATGGAGTATAACAAAGGAAAAAATATTTCAACCCTGGATAGATAGATAGATAGATAGATAGATAGATAGATAAATACTTTCTTGATCCCAAAGGAAATTGCAGTGCCGCAGTAGCATTACAGGTGCACAGATATACAACTAATAGAAGAGAAGTAAGAAAGAGTAAAAAAATAAATTACCTCAAACTGTCTAACAGGAGGGAGTCATCACTTCCCCGCTATAGCTTGACTCATTACTGAGCCTAATGGCTGAGGGTAAGAATGACCTCATATAGCACTCTTCGGAGCAGTGCAGTTGTCTTAGTCTATTACTAAAAGTGCTCCTCTGTTCAGCCAAGGTGGCATGCAGAGGGTGAGAAACATTGTACAGAATTGCCAGGATTTTCCAGAGAGACTCTTGTTCTACCATAGCCTCCTGTGTGTCCAGCTTGACTCCAATAACAGAACCAGCCTTTCCAATCAGTTGATTGAGTCTGTTGGCATCACCCATGTTGCCTCAGCACCCCACCACATAAAAGATTGTACTAGTGACAACAGACTGATAGAACATGTGAAGGAAAGGCCTGCATACTCCAAAGGACCTCAGTCTCCTCATGAAGTAGAGGTGACTCTAGCCTCTGTGTTGGTGCTCCATTCAAGTCTATCATCAAGGTGCACCCCCAGGTACTTGTAAATCCTCACCACATCCATGTCCTCACCATCAATAGTAACACGGAGCAGCGCAAGCCTAGTCATCCTAAAGTCTATCAGTGTCTCCTTTGCCTTGCTGATGTTGAGCTGCAGATGATTCAGCTTACACCATTTGACAAAGTCCTCCACCAGAGTCATGTATTCATCCTCCCATCCTCCCTTTATACACCCAACTGTTGCTAAGTCATCAGAGAATTTCTGCAAGTGACATGACTCAGTGGTGTATCTAAAAGGAGCCAATGCAGTCCCCTGTGGGGCCCCAGTGCTGCTTATAGCTACGTCTGACACACAGTTCTGAAGCCACACGCACTGTGGTCTGTCAGTCAGGTAGTCCATTATCCAGGATACAATGAAAGTCCCAAACTGCATTGAGTGGAGCTTTCCCCCAGCAATGAGGGCTGTACGGTATTGAAGATACTTGAGAAAACACGATCCTCACAGGGCTGCCCTGCTTATCCAAGTAGGAGTAGGCTCTCTTCAGCAGGTAGATGAGAGCATCGTCAATTCCAATGTACTCCTGGTAGACAAGCTACTGGGGACCGAGGGCTGATCTGACCAGGACCAGCCTCTCTAGTGTCAGGGCCACTGGGGAGTCATTCAAGATTTTCAGCTGGCCTTCCTTGGGTACTGGGACCACACATGATGTTTTCCACACAGTCGGGACCCTTTCCAGACTTTCCAGACACAAATTGAAAATGTGCTGGCAACTCCACATAACTTTTCAGCACACTCCTTAAGGATCTTGGGATTCACACTATCTGGTCCCAATGCTTTCCGTGTCTAAGTTTCCCCAGAGCCCTATTCACCTGCTCACTAGTGAAGGTGAGTCCATAATGACTGGGGTGGGGGTTGGTGGAAGGTTGGGACTGGGGGAGGTGAAGATCAGGATGATAGTTTGTATGTGGAGGTGTGTCTGGAGAGGAAGTAGACAGTGGTTCTGTGTTGTTTATCCATGTGTTGTACTGGAGGAGGGAGGAGGGGAGCCATTGATGCTGAGGGAGCATTGGGTGCCTCGGCACCTGGACTGGTGTCCTGAGGGGGGGGGGGGGGTGTGAACAGGAGGGCGGTTGTCAAACCTATTGAAGAACTAGTTATCTCATTAGACCATTCACAGCTACTTTCAAAGGCTCTACAGCTAAGCTGATTGAAGCCAGTGATGTTCTTCATGCCTCTCCACCCCTCCCATGTACTACTCTGCCCAAGCTTGTTCTACAGTCTCTCTTCTGTATTCCTCTTTAGCCACCTTGATCTTCTCCTTTAGTCCCCTCTGCACATGTTTCAATTCTTTCTTCTTTCCTGATCCTAAGCCTCTCCTTCTGCGAGTTGCAAAGAGCCTTTAGATCACTGGTGACCCATGGATTGTTGTTAGGAAAGCAGCAAAGAGTCCTCGATGGTCCACACAGAAGATGATGTAACCAGTGACTGGATTAGTTAGATGACCATCAAAAGATGTTTCAATTTCATCACCTTCTATGAAAATACATTTCCTTTTAGCAACCCATTTCTAGTAGCAAGCTAAATTATAAAAAAATGTAAATATTTCAAGCTCATTGTCATGGTCCGGTCCGTGAAATCCACATTCCGGTTCACGGTCCGGTCCATGTTTCTTATTCCTGGTATTCGGCATTTCCCCAGTTTCTGTTGAGGCAGCTGACTCTCATTGGGCTGGCTTCATAAATAGCTTCAGGATTCAGCCTCTGGCTGCTGGATTGTTCCTGTCCAAACCTGCTGTCTGTGTCCCTCCCCTTCCTCCTGGAGCATTGCTGTGCCTTGCCTCACTGCTGCCTATGTCTGGAGCCTTGCCTTGTTTGGAACTGTCTGTCTGTGTCCATGCCTTTGCTAGGTAGGTCTGGCTGTTTTACTGCTACCTAGTGTTGGGAACTGTCTTGTGTTCAGTGTTATGAGTCCTGGCCCTATGTCCTGTACCCAAAGAGGGGTCCTGGCTCTGTTCTGTGTGATGAGTCCCATCCTACATTCTGTACCCAAGGAGGGGTCCTGGCTGGGTGTTCTGTGTTCCTGTTGTCCCTTGACTCAGGCTCAATGTTCTTTGTTCCTGTCTCTCCCTTGACCAAGGCTTTGTGTTCCTGTCTCTCCCTTGACCAAGGCTTTGTGTTCCTGTCTCTCCCTTGACCAAGGCTTTGTGTTCCTGTCTCTCCCTTGACCAAGGCTTTGTGTTCCTGTCTCTCCCTTGACCAAGTCAAGGCTTTGGGGTCTTGTCCAGCCCTAGTCATGTCCAAGGTCCTTGTCCTGTCCAAGCCATGCCTTTGTGTTCTCGTCTTGTCTTGTGCCTCGCCCAGCCCAGGAGTACCTTGCCCAGCCTGGTGATGGGGTTCCCTTGTCCTGTCCATGAGTCTCATGTCCAGTCATGTAACCTTGTCATGTCCTTGCCTTGTTCTGGAGTCTGAGCCCGAGTCAAGACCCAGGTTCTGGGTCCTTGTCCAGTCTCTGACTTGGAGTCCAAGCCCAGGCTCCTAGTTCCCAGTTCCATGTCCTGGTTCTGCTATCCTTGTCAAGTCCTAGCCCAGGCCTGGAATTCTTGTCTTTTCTGGGGCCTGTGTCATGTCCAGTGTCCTTTCTTCCTCACTTCCCTAGCTTCCTTCTCACGCCTAGTCCTGTTCCTGGTAGTTCAGTGTCTGTGTCTTGGTTTTGGGTCCACTCCCAATGCCCACCTTATGACACGCATGTAATTCATTCTGGAGGAACATTTGCTGAAGGTGTTGCATTGGTGTATCTAGAATCTCACTAAGGCCATGGTGGATGAGAGTATCCACGGCAGTACTTATGCACACTCTCGATTGGTATGAGAAAATTTTGAGGGTAGCAGGGTTAGAGTGCTTTTATTCTTTATTGAAACAAGGGTGATAGTGACAAGATGGCAACTTACTGGCAATCAATTTGTTCCCCAGGAAAGTGACATTGATGACAGTGTGTTGACCACTATGGTCTTCATGGTGAAACTAGCTCAGAGAAGTTGGGGAGTTACCCAACTTAACTTAACCCAAGTTACCAATGGAATTTAAAATGAACCATTGCAAAGGTGTTTGGGGAAGGGGCCTGGCATAACCTGTACTTGACCCAGAATCTCCACAGCTGCTTTATCTTGGAAGCCCCAGGTTCAATCTAGAAAAGTGCACTGGAGCATTCCCCAAAGCTCATGTTGCAGTTGGGGCTGTACATCAAACTGCACCCTGAGGAACTCAGTGTAATTAAAGTCCTTTATCTGCAGGTAACCTTCTCCTCACCATCATGGACAGTCAACAGCAGAAAGCATGGGTTCATCGAAGGATTAGCGGTTTCAAGTTCATATCTAAAGATCTATCCTGGGCCCAACATATTGATGCAATTACAAAGAAGGTATGACAGCAGCTAATAAAAAGGAGAAGATCTGCAGATGCAGGTAGATTGGGAAAACCAGTTTGGTATGGGATTACAAGAGGAAGAATTTCTGGAATGCCCACAAAATGGCTTTTTAGAGCAGATCATGATTGAGTCCACTAAGATATCAACTATTCTGGACTGAGTGTTGTGTAATGAACTGGAAATGATTAGAGCTTAAGGTAAAAGAACCCTAGGGTTAAGTGATCATAATATGATCAAATTTACTCTGAAATTTGAGAAGGAGAAACTAAAGTAGATGGGTCAGTATTACAGTGGAATAAAAGGACAAGGAAATGGCATACAAACTGAATAAGTATTTTGCATCAGTCTTCACTGTGGAAGACATTAGCGGTATGGTGGAAGCTCCAGGTGCCAGGGGTCATGAAGTGTGTGAAGTTACCTTAACTAGAGAGAAGGTTCTTGGGAAACTGAAAGATCTGAAGGTAGGTAAGTCACCTGGACCAGATGGTGTACACACCAGGTTCTGAAAGAGGTGGCTGAAGAGATCATGGAGGCATTAGGAATGATCTTTCAAGAATCATTAGATTCTGCAATGATTCTGGAAGACTGAAAAATTGGAAATGTCATTCCACTCTTCAAGAACAGAGAGAGACAGAAAAAAGGAAATCACAGGCCATTTTTTCTGACCTGAGTGGTTGGGGAAAATGTTGGAGTTGATTATTGAGGATGAAGTTTCAGGGTACTCGAAGGCACGTGATAAAATAGGCCATAGTCAGCATGGTTTCCTCAAGGGAAAATCTTACCTGACAATCTGTTGGAATTCTTGCAAAAAAAATAACAAGCAGGATAGACAAAAGAGAATTGGTTGATGTTGTATACTTGGATTTTCAGAAGGCATTTGACAAGTTGCCACACATGAGGCTACTTAGCAAGCTATGAGCCCATGGTATTACAGGAAACATTCTAGCATGGATAAAGCAGTGGCTGATTTGCAGGAGGCAAAGTGTGGGAATAAAACGAGCCTTTTAAAATGAGCCTGGCTGCCAGTGACTAGTGGTGTTCCACAGGGGTCTGTGTTGGGACTGATTTTTACATTGTATGTCAATGATTTGGATGACAGAATTGATCATTTTGTTGCAAAGTTTGCAGGCGATAAGAAGATAGGTGGAGGGTGTAGGTAGTTTTGAGGAAGTAGAGAGGCTACTGAAGGATTTAGATAGATTACGAGAATAGACAAAGAAATAGCAGATGGAATACAGTGTTAGGACGTGTAAGGTCATGCACTTTGGTAGAAGAAATGAAAAGGTTGACTGTTTTCTAAATGGAGAGAAAATGCAAAAAACTGAAGCTCAAAGGGACTTTGGAGTCCTTGTGCAGGATTCTCTAAGGGTTGAGTCTGTGGTGAGAAAGACAAATGTGATGTTCGCATTCATTTCAAGAGGACTAGAATGTAAAAGCAAGAATGTAATGTTGAAACTTTATAAAGCACTGGTGAGGCTTCACTTGGAGCATTGTGAGCAGTTTAAGGCCCCTTATCCTCGAAAGGATGTGCTGAAACTGGAGAGGGTTCAAAGGAAGTTTGCGAAAATGATTCCAGAATTGAATGGCTTGTCAAATGAAGAGTGTTTGATGGTTCTGGGGCTGCATTCACTAAAATTTAGAAGAATGAGGGGTGACCTCATTGAAACCTATCGAATGGTGAAAGGCCTTGATAGAGTGGATGTGGAGAGGATGTTTCCTCTGGTGGAAGAGTCTAAAATCAGAGGAGACAGCCTCAGAATAGAGGGGCAAACTTTTAGAACAGATGAGGAGGAATTTCTTTAGCCAGAGAGTGGTGAATGTCTGTGGAATTTTTTGCCACAGGCATCTGTGGAGGCCCAGTCTTTATGTATATTTAAAGCAGAGGTTGATAGATTCTTCACTGATCAGAGCATGAAGGGATATGGGCAGATGGCAGGAGATTGGGGCTGAGAGGAAAATTGGATCAGCCATGATGAAATGGCAGACCAGACTCAATGGGCCAAATGGCCTAACTTTGCTCCAATATCTTATGGTCTTATAATATAAAATGCTGGAGGAACTCTGCAGGCCAGTCAGTGTCAAATGAAAAGAGTAAACATTTGATATTTTGGGCCAAGACTCTTCATCAGGACTGGAGAAAGGAGATGAGGTCAGAGTAAGAAGGTGGGTGGAAGAGAGGAAGTAGGTAGCAAGTGAAAGGTGAAACTGGGCGAAGCAGTGGGGGGGGTGAATAAAACAGCTAGGAAGTCAATTGGTGAAAGAGATAAAGGGCTGAAGAAGTGGGGATCTGACAGGAGAGGACAGAAGGCCATGGAGGAAAGGAAAGGAAGAGGAGCATCAGAGGGAGCTGATGGGCAGGTGAGTAAATAAGATGAGAGAGGGGAATGGGAATGATGAGGAGGGGCGGGTCAATTACTGGAAGTTTGAGGAGTCGATGTACATGCCATCAGGTTGGGGGCTACCCAAGCACAATACAAGGTGTTGCTCCTCCAACCTATGTGGCCTCATCACAGCAGTAAAGGGGCAATGGACTGACATGTTGGAATGGGAATGGGAAGTGGAATTGAAATGGGTTGCCACTGGGAGATCCCACTTTTTCTGGCAGGTGGAGCATAGGTGCTCAGCGAAACAGTCTCCCAATCTATGTTGGATCTCACTGATACGGAGGGGGCCCCACCGGGAGCATCAGATACAGTCAATGATCCCAACAGACATACAGGTGAAGTCAACACGTACAAACAAGCTGGATGAACTCAGCAGGTCGGGCAGCATCCGTTGAAAGGAGCGGTCAATGTTTCGGGCCGAGACCCTTCGTCAGCATCTGCAGTGTACTTTGTATTTAATACAGGTGAAGTGTTGCCTCACCTGGAAGGACATTTAGGACCCTGAATAGTAGTGAGGGAGGAGATGTTGGGGCAGGTGTGTTCATTGTTCCACTTGCAAGGATAAATACCAGGTGGGAGATCCGTGGGAAGGGATGAATGGACAAGGGAATCATAGAGGGAGCCATCCCTGTGGAAAGCAGGGGGGGAGAGAAAGATATGCTTAGTAGCGGGATCCCGTTAGACATGGCAGAAGTTACGGAGAATCATGTGCTGGACACGGAGCCTGGCGTGATTGTGGAGGAAGGAAATCCCCTTTCTTTGAAGAAGGAAACCTCATTAGTTCTGGAATGAAAAACCTCATCCTGAGAACAGATGCTACAGAGGAATTGAGAGAAGGGAATGACATTTTTACAAATGACAGAGTGGGAAGAAATATAGTCCAAGTAGCTGTGAGATCAGTGGATTTATAAAAGACATCAGTGGATAAGCTGTCTCCAGAGATAGAGACAGATTGAGAAAGGGGAGGGGGTGTTGGAAATGGACCAGGTAAATTTGAGGGCAGGGTGGAAGTTGGAGGCAAAATTGCTGAAGTCGATAAGCTCAGAATGGCTGCAGGAAGCTGCACCAATGCAGTCATTGATGTAGTGTAGAAGTGCGGGATGATCACCAGTGTAGGCTTGGAACATAGACTGTTCCACATAGCTGATTAAAAGGCAGACATAGCTGGGACCCATGCAAGTGCCCATGCTACACCTTTTGTCTAAAGGAAGTGGGAGGAGCCAAAGGAGAAATCATTGAGAGTGAGAACCAGTTCCGCCTGATGGAGAAGCGTGGTAATGAAGGGGAACTGTCCAGAAAGAAGCGGTGGGCTTTGAGGCCTCCCTGATGGGGGAATAGAGGTGTATAGGGTCCATAGTGAAAGTGAGACAACCAAGGCCAGGGAACTTGAAGTTATTCAAAAGTTCAGGAGTGTTTGAAGTGTCACAGATGTAGGTAGGAAACAACTGAACTGGGTGGATAAAACAGAGTCCAGGTATGTAAGTATAAGTTCAATGGGGTAGGAACAATAATACATACTATCTATGTCATGTCTCACCGATAAAGGAGGCCACACCGGGAGCTCCAGGTACAGTAGATGACCCTAACAGGCTCACAGGTGAAGAGTCGCTTATGACAGCGCACATGTTTCATTAGGAACTTGAGGAAACTTGGTTTGACACCGAAGATTCTTGCAAATGTCTACAGATGTACCGTGGAGCGCATTCTAATTGGTTGCTTCATCTGTTATGGAGGGGTGACTGCACAAATTCAGAGAAAAAACTACAGAAAATTGCAAATTCAGCCAACTCCAATATGGGCACTAGCCTCCCCAGAATTGAGGACATCTTCAAAAGGCAATGCCCCAAAAGTGTGGCATCCATCATTAAGGACCCCTTCATGCCAGGATATGCCCTCTACTCATTGCTATCATCAAGGAAGAGGTACAGGAACTTGAAGACACACACTCAAGGTTTTAGGAACAGCTTCTTCCCCTCCGACATCAGATTTCTGAATGGACAATGAACAACTGTACACTACTTCAATATTCATTTTGCTCTCTTTTTGCACTATTAGAATCAGTATCAGGTTTAATACCACTGGCATATGATGTTAACTTTTTTATTATATTATTATGTATTGTAATGTACTGTTCTTGCAAAACAACAAATTTCATGACATATGCCAGTGATATTAAACCTGATTCTGATTCTGTCTGTTTCCACAATGCTTCCATGATGCAATCAGGGTCATCAATTAAAATCTCTCAAAAAGTAACTACTTTATGAAATAAGGACAGAAATTCCCAGCAGATCATGTACTTAAAGAGAGACAGAGACAGAGAGAGTCAATACTGTTGAGTGCTGCTCGACTTGTTTGCAGTTGAATTTCATGCTCATATTTCAGATTTCCAACACCTGCAAATTTTTACCTGTCTATAAGTAATTAAGTCCTTGCTTGCACAACTCACAGAATCGGAGGATTTGAAGAATATATCTCACAATGCTCTGAATATAATCTGTGATGTGACCTGGAGTCAAAGGATGCTTTGGGTCTTTCAACATCAGACACCCTCACCGATGCGACCCAGTTACATCAAGCTACAACTTGTGTTCAGATAGCACGTGCTGCAGATCCCCATGGACTCTCTCTCTTCATCCAGAGCCATCTTGAGGCTTTCTCTGCTGCCTCGGTGATGTTGCTGAAGGTTCTCTGTCTCCTTGTGCCAGTGATATCCAACGTGCTGAGGGCTCTGTGAAGAGGCCGTCCAGCAAAGCCCTGGCAGCCCACTTCAGTAGGAATAAACTTTGCCTTCCGTCCCTGCCTCTGATGGTCCCTAACCAGTTCCTCATATCTGGCAAGTTTCTTCTCATGGGCCTCTTCTGGACTGCCCTTCCACAGCACTGTCGGCTCCAGCAGGATGATGTATTTTGCTGCCTCTAAGACCAGGAAGATGTCTGGTCTTGAGGTGGTCTTGACAATGTGCTCTGGGATCTTTAGTTGTTTCTCCGGATCAGTCATGAGCAGGTGCCAGAATCCCTGTGGGTGGCTTTACTCTTGTTTCTCTTTGTTCTCCAGCTCTTTCAAAAGAGAAGCAAAACTGAGCATGGTGGTTCTTTGTTAATTTTAAGTCATATTATCTAGGGATTATCTCAGTATTAGTCATCAGCAATGCTTAATGCACTTTACAGTACTAAAGGTCCACACGGTGCACTAAAGCTCCAAACCATTGAAAGTTGTCAAATTACTAATTTAATAATGCATAGCATTCTAAAAAAAATCCATAAAACAGCAACAAGCAATAACAGTATGCTGACAAAATATAGCTACAATCTATTTGCAGAATGATCTGGATTCTCAGAATAGACTTCAGAAATTTAGCACAAGGCTCTTAAACAGAATGCAAATGGAATCTCCCTGGCATTGTGGATTCCAGACAGGTTCACTGGCATTAATGAGATAAGAATCACAAGATGATTGTTTACAGACAGCTGCATTTCAATAACAATGTAAAGCACATATACCAACAAATTGTTTAAAATAGAAATTGAAAATTGTTAACAGCCTTTTAAAAGCAATTCTGTGGCACTGTCTGCTAATGTATTATTGAATTACATGCTGAAGTAAGATGTTAAATTTCACCTGACTGAACGCATTGGAAACTCTCAGGCATATTTTACTAGGTGCAGGCACTATATAAATCTGTGGTATTGTTATATGTTTGTGTTTTTTAGGACCATGCTGTTTTTAAATTGGTTGCTATTCACAATTTTCTATCAGGATATTTGTCAGAGTCTGAGCGTAAGATTCTCTGGACTATGTATGAACTAGAAATCAAGTGGAACCTTTGATGCACTTTATTGATTGAAGACACTTTGAGGATATGGCGAAATACTGAAATGATTCAGCTCCTTTATTATTCAGGTGTGATAAGTATTAGAAAAGAGATAATTGCATCCTCAGATATCATGCTTTTAGTAGTTTAAAAACTGGAGCAATGAGAAGTCACAAGTCAAAGTTAAAGTTTATTGCCATATAAGTAAATCCATGTATGCACAGGTGCAACATAAAACTTACAGCAGAACCACAGGAATGGTGGTATTATATAAGCAGCATTCACATAAATTAAACATACAATACAGTATACATAATATATTACAAAAAAGTAGAACACAATTAGAACAAGATGTGTGTACATGAAATGGAAGGATATGGATATTATATGGGCAGAAGGGATTAGTTTAGTGGGCATTTGAATATACAACAAAGAACAGTACAGAACCTTCGGCTCATGATGTTGTGCCCACCTCGTATGTACTCCAAGATCAATCTAATGTTTCCCTCCCACAAAACCCTCATTTTTTTCTTTCATCCATGTGCCTATCTGAGAGAATCTCAAATATCCTTAATGTATCAGCCTCACCCCTGGAAGCATATTCCACGCACTCAACACACTGGGTACAAAAACAGCCTCTGATGGAACCTCTATACTTTCTTCCTATCACCTCTCATGTTAGCCATTTCCACCCTGGAAAAAATGTACCAGCTATCCATTCAATTTCTGCCACTTATAATCCTATACACCTCTATGAAGTTACCTATCATCTTCCTACACTAAAAATAGAAAATTACTCATCATATGATATCATCATCAGCTATCTTCTCAACCTCTGCCACTCCAGAGAAAATAACCCTTGTTTGCACAATCTCTTGTTATAGTGCATGCCCTCTAATCCATGCAGCATCCTGGTAAGCCTCTTCTGCACCCTCACCAGAGCTTCAACATTCTTCCAATAAATGGATGACCAGAACTGTATGCAGTACTCCAAGTGCAGCCTAACTGGAGTTTTATAAATCTGCAACATAACTTCCTGACTTTTGTACTAACTGCCTTGACTAATAAAGGCAAGCATGCCATATGCCCTCTTAACCACCCCATCAACCTCTGTAGCCACTTTTAGAGAGCTGTGAACTTGGACCCCAAGATCTCTCTGCTCATCAACACTGTTAAGAATCTTGCCCTTAACACTGGACTGTCTGTATTTGACCTACCAAGGTGCAATGCTTCATATTTGACTGGGTAAATCTATCTTCCATTTCTCCACCCAAATCTGCAACTGTTCTATATCCCACTGATCTATAAGTCTCCTCAACCACCACACTCTTATTTGTTGGGCAAGCCAATATTGAATCCAAATGGCCAATTCACCACTGATACCATGCACCTTAATCTTCTAGATGAGCCTCCCATCAGGGACCTTGTCAAAACACTTTACTAAAATTCATATAGAGAACATCCACAGCTCTACCTTTATCAATTGTCCTCATCATCTCATTAAAAATTCAAGCAAGTTAGTATGACACAACTTGTCCCATACAAAGCCATGCTACCTCTCCCTTATTGGGCCATGGTTTTCCAAATGCTCAAATCCTATTTCTAAAAATTCTCTCCAATATCTTCCCTACCACTGATGTGAGACTCACTGGTCTATAGCTTCCAGGATTATCCCTGGTTCCCTTCTAAACAATGGAACAACATTAGCTACTTGCCAGGCCTCTAGTACCTTGTCTGTGACTAGGGAGGACACAAAGATATTGGTCAGGGCCCCAGCAATTGATTAAATTTTTTGAAGAGCCTCCTGGGAGGCTCATCCAGAAAATCAAGTAAGATACTCATTAAGGACCTCACCCACATCATTCACATCCAAGCATATGTTCCCCCTTTATCCTTAGGTGGTCCCACCTTCTCCCTAGTTGTCCTCTTGCTCTTGATGTATGTATAGAATGCCTTGGGATTCTCTCCGGTCCTGCAATGCTCCTCAGACAGGATGAAGAGGTCAATACTCCCCAATGCCATTAGGCTTTACAATTCAACCGCCAGGACTTAAGAACTTTTTAAAAGCTATTATTAATGCTTTTTGAGATAGTGATTTAGTTGCATATCATATTTTTTACTGAGTTAAGTATTGTATGTATTTAGTTTTGCTACAACAAGTAGCATTGGAAAAAAGTTGAATTTCCCCATGGGGATGAATAAAGTATCTATCTATCTATCTATCTTTAATCATACATGCCAAGGACTTTTGATGGCCTTTCCTGCCTTTCTAAATTCCATTCTTAAGTTCCTTTCTGGCTTCTTTATAACCCTCAAGGATTCTGTTTGATTCTAGCTTCCTAAATTTTACATACTTTTCCTTTTACTCCTTGACTAAATCTCCACTCTCAACATCCAAGATTCTCTTACCATGCCTCCTTTGTCTTTAATTCTGACTGGAACATACCTGTCCTGTACTTTGTGCAGTTGGTCTTTAAAAACCCTCCACATATTGGATTTGGACTTGCCCAGAAACAGCTGTTCCTAATGAACTCTGCCTAGTTCCTACCTACTGCTCTCATAAGTTGCCCCGCTTCAGTTTAATATTCTGCCACGAACTCCATGCTTATCCTTATCCTTATCTTAAAACTTGAGGAGTTGTGGTCGCTGTTCCCTAACTGCTCATGCACGGAAAGGTCAGTCACCTGGCCGGGCTCATTGCCCAACTAAAGAGCCAATACAGTTGCTCCTCTTGTTGGAATATCTACATACCGATTTAAGAAATCTCCCTAGATCTGCTTAGTATGAGTTCCTGTGGTCCAGATGATCCACTGCAGAGTGAAGAGCTAGAGAAATGGCATCTGCAGTTAACCTGTTGTTAGGCAAATTGAAGTAGATCCAGGTTACCTCTCAGGCTGGAGATGACTTGCACCATAGCCAACCTCTCATTAAGGTTGATGTAAGTACCACCGGACAGCGGTCATTAAGGCAAGTCACCACACTCTTCTTGGCTTCCATAAGCATCCTCAAATCTGTATCATGTCTAATCCATTTCTTCTTCCACTTTGTTGCTTGGTCTCATATCCTATGATTCTGTTAGCATCTAATAATTATTTGATCTCTGGTACCTTGAACACTGTTTCAGAACTAGGCATCACAACCATCTTGAGCAGGTTATTCCAAATGTTGCTGACAATAAATTAAAATATTCCTTATTATTTCATCCCTAAATAGCTAAGATGACACGCTTTAGTTCTATATTAGCCAACCAAGAAAAAAGCCTCTTCTATGAACAGCTCATCTATGTCTCTCTGACTTCAAGGAAAATGAATCCCACCTTAAGTACAGAGACCCAGAAAGCAGAGTGCAACAGGTGCAGTCTTGCCAAAAATGTTGCATTCACACTGGGTTGGCATCTTAACAAGAGAGAGCAGTTTAAAAAAAAATCTTAGTATTAATCAGATGTCTTTATAATAGAGCAACATGTTAATTCTTTATAATGACACTTGAATGAAATTTCCTCAGGGTGATAGGAGACCCATTTCCACTCCCCAGTTCTTACAGCTGTATTGTTAATGTCACTGGAAAATTTTCAAGCTCTTGTATTCAGAATGTGGAGGCAAATTCTATTCAGAACTTGTACAGTAAAAATTTTCAGTTAAGGTGGCTCTTGAGACATCACAAGCCTAGAAATTTAAAAAAAATACAAAGCAATGCAAAATTAAATGCATAAATCATGTGTCTCCCCTAATGCTCCTACAGTAAATGCTTTTATTGAGTTAAACCAAATTATAATTAGAAAATGGAAAGCAGTGTTTCTTGCAAGTAAATTTACAACCTTAAGGCAATAACTTACAAATTGACAGTGATTTCTGCAAAAGCTGAAACATTAATTTGAGCATAGAAACCTCAATTTTGAATTATGCAACTGCTGTAAATCTACTGAGATTGTTTTTTTAATTGCTTCAGACAGGAAAAGAAAGACCTGCATTTCCCTAGCATCCTTTCTCATCCTCACAGGCATTCGAAATTATTGTGTAACCAGTTAAATATTTTTTAAAGTGCAGTCATGAGTGTAATGGCAGAGCACAGCAGTCATTCTGAAATTCCCACGAACCAGATAATGACCTCATAATCTGGCCTGGTGTCATTTATTGAAGTATAAACACTGATCAACCCATCAGGGAAAAATCCTTCTCCTTACTTGAATAGGATCATGGGAACTTTTATTATCAACTATTTTCTTATCAAATATTTTCTTACAACGGTGAAGCAGGCCATTTGGCCCATTAAGTCTATTTTAGCTCTCAGAGCAATCCCATCAATTACTTTCTCTCGTGTATTTCCCTTCAGGCTGTGCTCTCACACTGCATCACACAAGAGACTCAATGAAGCTTCAGTGTAACAACTTATCCAAGGAATGGTGCCTCTGGTAGTGCCGCTCCCCTCTGTGCTGCACTGGTGTGATCAGCTGTGGCAGAAGTGATGCGTGCAGCCAGGGCTGACACTTTAGCATGGAGGGGAAATAGTTAATGTGATTTCATAATACATAGCTGTAATGCGGTCAACTAATGCGGTCAACAAATGCCAGTCTTACCAGACCAGATCACAAGAAGGCTTAGCTGTCACTTTGGTGGTAACAATTACAACCCCAAACATAGGCAAGGCTTTTGTATGTTGTATCTGTGTTTGTATCTACATTATTGCCTACTGTCTGTCCCCAACTATGCTCTTTGTCAAAAGACAATGATAACTGGAGGAAAGTATCAATTTTTTCTCTCTTGGTTAGAGCTTTTTACTCAGATGGAGACATCAAAGGAGTGAGATAGGGTTTAAGACATTTGCTGCAATCTTCACAGCCAATTCATCATGTCTTATGTAAATCGTGAGTTCAGTCTAATTTGCAATATGTAACGGAGGTTGCAGCAGTAGATACAATTCTTATGTGATATTTAGGAATAATCTACTTCCATTATTAGAGCTTTTACTATGTGTGTCATGTTGCTAAAGCTTAGTAATTCATTCACAAAATATCCTTGTAATCACCTTTATGGAAGGAGTTACTTTATTTTCAGCCAGACTGATCTATTTGATACATTTTCTATTTTTAGATAACCATAGCAACAGACACGCATGAGAGATGAGAGTTCTTCATGAACAAAATACAAATAGCTATCTCGTAGAAAAAAAGGCATCCACATGCTTAAAAAGCATTTGGGAGCCTAGAGTAATCAAATATGCAGGTCATTAGTGAAAGCGAGAGAGATGAGATGTGCTTTAAGCAAAATAACTGAAACACAAAAAGGTTTATTGCACTGTGGAAGTGTACCGGACACCAACGCCTTCTATTTCTGACAAGGTAAAAGGTATGCATTTCATATTGCAGCATTGTTTTATATTTAAATGAAACTTGAATGTTTAAAGCTACAGCCTAACCTTCCAAATGCTCATAAGAACATAAGAAATAGGAACAGCAGTCGGCCATCTGGCCCATCAAGCCTGCTCTGCCATTCAATAAGATCATGGCTAATCTGGCTGTGGGCTCAGCTTCACCTTCCTGCCTTTTCCCCATAACCCTTGATTCCCTGCTATGCAAAAATCTATCTGTGTCTTAAATATACTTAACAGGGTGTCACCAACTGCTTCCCTAAACAGAGAGCTCCACAAATTTACTGATCTCTGGAAACCTCTGGAGGTTTCTTTTCACCTCCACTCTAAATCAATTTCCCCAAATCTTGAGGCCATGTCCCCTAGTTCCACTCACACTTACCAGTGGAAATAACTTTCCTATCTCTATCTAATCTATCCCTTCATAACTCTGTATGTTTTGATAAGATCCCCTCTCACTGTCTCTCTCTCTCTCGATCTCTCTCTCTCGATCTCCTGATCTCCAGAATCATCCTTATGAACCTCCTCTGCACTGCTTCCAAAGGCAATGCCTCTTTGTTCAAGTAGGGAGAACAGAACTGCACACAGTACTCCAGGAGCAGCCTCACAAGTACCCTGTACAGTGGCAGCATAACCTGTTGCTCTTAAATCCCTCTAGCAATGAAGGCCAACATTCCATTAATCTTGATCATCGGTTGCACCTGCAAACCAACCTTTTGCAATTCCTGTACCAGCAGTCCCAAGTCCCAATGTAAAACAGCATGCTGCAACCTTTCACCACTTAAATCATATTCTAATCTTTGATTTTTACTTCCAAAATAGGTGACATCACATTTAGCAACATTGTACTCCATCTGCTAGATGCTTACCCACTCATTTAATTCATCTGTTTCCATAGAACCATAGAACATTACAGCACAGAAACAGGCCTTTTGGCCCTTCTTGAATGTGCCGAACCATTTTTCTGCCTAGTCCCACTGACTTGCACCTGGACCATATCCCTCCAAACCCCTCTCATCCATGAACCTGTCCTAGTTTTTCTTAAATGTTAAAAGTAATCCCTGTTATGACCCCAGCCCCCTCCTTTGTGAGAATCGCAAGAGAGAGAGAGCAGCCTTACGGTTTGGAATGTGGTCTGGCCTCTCAGCCAGACAAAAGCCATGGACATGGCCATTGTCTTGGGAGACACCTTTGTGGAATAAGGGACTGGACTACGTGCAAACCCTCAGGGCAACGTGGTGATGGGGGAAAGATTGCCTCACCCCCACCCTGATTGACATCTACAACCCTGCCAGTCCAGATAAAAGGTGGGCTGCCGAGGCGGGGCCTCAGACGCACCAAGGAGACACACGAAGAAGACACGATAGCGCTTCCCATCGGAGCGGGAAGCCATTTTGAAGGAAGCCACGTGCGTTAGATTCCGGATCGGGAGTCTGTGGCTGAAACCAAAGGAAAACCGCTTTAACTAACAACCGGGATTTTCTTCGCAAAGACGACGGGCAAGTGTTCCTTCTTTCTCACCACTCACTCTCTCCAACACGTGAAATGCCAGCGGTTCCCAAACGGAAAAGCCTGCAGATTTATGAGTGACTTTTATATTCCATTGGACTCAGTATTCCCCTAGACAACAATAGAGCTTATTTCTGATTGATTATTACTATACCTGTGCTTTAGATGGAGATTTGACGACGTATATGATCTGAATGTTTTGTATTAACCATACGTTTGTGCCCCTTTATAAATAAAAAAACGTTTGAAAATAGTACCATCAGACTTCAGCGGACCTCTCTATCTTTGCTGGTAAGTCACCCGGTTACTGGGAACGTAACATCCCACATTTACCACCTCATCTGGCAGCTCATTCCACACACCCACCACTCTCTGTGTGAAGAAGCCCCCCTGAATGTTCCCTTTAAACTTTCCCCCTTCACCCTTAACCCATGTCCTCTGGTTTTTTCTTCCCCTAGCCTGAGTGGAAAAAGCCTGCTTGCATTCACTCTATCTATACCCATCATAATTTTATACACCTCTATCAAATCTCCCCTCATTTTTCTACGCTCCAGGGAATAAAGTCCTAACCTATTCAACCTGTCTCTATAACTCAGTTTCTCAAGTCCTGGCAAATTCCTTGTAAACCTTCTCTGCACTCTTTCAAACTTATTAATATCTTTCCTGTAATTTGGTGACCAAAACTACACACAATACTCTGAATTCGGCCTCACCAATGCCTTGTACAACCTCACCATAACATTCCAACTCTTATACTCAATACTTTGATTTATAAAGGCCAATGGACCAAAAGCTCCCTTTACGACCCTATCTACCTGTGACACCACTTTTAGGGAATTATGTATCTGTATTCCCAGATCCCTCTGTTCTACTGCACTCCTCAGTCTCCTACCATTTACCTTGTATGTTCTACTTTGGTTTGTCCTTCCAAAGTGCAATACCTCACACTTGTCTGTATTAAACTCCATCTGCCAGTTATCAGCCCATTTGTCCAGCTGGTCCAAATCCCTCTGCAAGCTTTGAAAACCTTCCTCACTGTCCACTACACCTCCAATCTTTGTATCATCAGCAAATTTGCTGATCCAATTTACCACATTATCATCCAAATCATTGATATAGATGACAAATAACAATGGACCCAGCATTGATCCCCGTGGCACACCACTAGTCACAGGCCTCCACTCAGAGAAGCAATCCTCCATTACCACTCTCTGACTTCTCCAATTGAGCCAATGGCTAATCCAATTTACTAGCGACTGAATCTTCTTAACTAACCTCCCATGTGGGACCTTGTCAAAGGACTTACTGAAGTCCATGTAGACAACATCCACTGCCTTCCCTTCATCCACTTTCCTGGTAACCACCTCAAAAAAACTCTAACAGATTTGTTAAACATGACCCACCATGCACAAAGCCATATTGACTCTCCCTAATAAGTCCCTGTCTATCCAAATACTTGTAGATCCTATCTCTTAGTACTTCTTCCAATAATTTACCTACTAATGATGTCAAACTTACCGGCCTATAATTTCCTTGAATGCTTTTAGAGCCTTTTTTAAACAATGGAACAACATGAGCTATCCTCCAATCCTCCAGCACCTCGCCCACAGATACCAACATTTTAAATATATCTGCCAGGGCCCCTGCAATTTCAACACCATTCTCCTTCAAGGTCCAAGGGAATACCCTGTCAGATCCTGGGGATTTATCTACTCTGATTTGCCTTGAGAGCAAGCACCTCCTCCTCTTCAATCTGTATAGGTTCCATGACTTCACTACTGTTTGCCTTTATTTCCATTGACTCCATGCCAGTTTCCTTAGTAAATACAGATGCAAAAAGCCCATTTAAGATCTCCCCTATTTCCTTTGGTTCCATCATAGCCGACCACTCTGATCTTCAAGAGGACCAATTTTATCCCTTGCTATCCTTTTGCTCTTAATATACCTGTAGAAGCTCTTTGGATTATCCTTCACCTTGACTGCCAAAGCAACCTCATGTCTTCTTTTAGCCCTCCTGATTTCTTTCATAATTTTTTTGCACTTTTTATACTTCTCAAGCACCTTATTTGCTCCGTTTCCTATACATGTTATATCTCTCTCTTTATCAGAGTTCCAATATCCCTTGAGAACCAAGGTTCCTTATTCTTATTCACTTTGCCTTTAATCCTGACAGGAACATACAAACTCTGCACTCTCAAAATTTCTCCTTTGAAGGCCTCCCACTTACCAATCACATACTTGCCAGAGAACAACCTGTCCCAATCCATGTTTTTTAGATCCTTTCTCATTTCTTCAAATTTGGCCTTTTTCCAGTTTAGAACCTCAACCCAAGGACCAGATCTATCTTTATCCATGATCAAGTTGAAACTAATGGTGTTATGATCACTGGAACCAAAGTGTTCCCCTACACACACTTCCATCACCTGTCCCAACTCGTTTCCTATGAGGAGATCTAATATTGCATCCTCTCTAGTTGGTACCTCTATATATTGATTTAGAAAACTTTCCTGAACACATTTTACAAGCTCTAACCCGTCTAGACCTTTAACAGTATGGGAGTCCCAATTAATGTGTGGAAAATTAAAATCCCCTACTATCACAACTGTTTCCTGCAGTTGTCTGCTAGCTCTCTGCAGATTTGCTCTTCCAATTCTCGCTGACTATTGGGTGGTCTATAATACAACCCCATTAATGTGGTCATACCTTTCCTGTTTCTCAGCTCCACCCATATGGCCTCAGTAGACAACCCCTCTAACCTTTCCTGCCTGAGTACTGCTGTAACATTTTCCCTGACTAGCAATGCCACCACCCTTCATCTCTCTGCCCCTATCACGTCTGAAACACCGTGACCCTGGAACATTAAGCTGCCAGTCCTGCCCCTCCTGTAGCCAAGTTTCACTAATGGCTATAATGTCATAATTCCATGTGTCAATCCACACCCTCAGCTCGTCAGCCTTCCCCACAATACTCTTAGCACTGAAATAGACACACCTCAGAAGATTATTACCACCACACACAACCCTTCTATTTGTGACTTTGCAGAAACTTTTAACATTACTCATTTTCACTCCCGCTCCACTATCTGCTCTGGCACTCTTGTTCCCACCCCCCTGCAAATCTATTTTAAACCCTCTCTAACAAACCCTAACTAACAAACCTCCCTGCAAGGATATTGGTCCCTTTGTAGTTTAGGTGTAACCTGTCTCTCTTGTACAGGTCCCACTTGCCCCAGAAGAGGTCCCAATGATCCTGAAATCTGAAACCCTGCCTCCTACACCAGTCCCTCAGCCACGTGTTCATCCTCCAGAGCATCCTCAGTGGCACATGGCACAGGTAGCAATCCTGAGATTACTACCCTCGAGGTCCTGCTTTTTAACTTCCTACCAAGTTCTCTATACTCACTCTTCAGGACCTCCTCACCCTTTCTTCCTACATCATTGGTACCGATGTGTACCATGACATCTGGCTGATCACCCTCCCACTACAGAATGCTGGGCACGCGATCAGAGACATCCCCGACCCTGGCACCCGGGAAGCAACAAACTATCCGGGAGTCTCTGTCATGACCACAGAACCTCCTGTCTGTACCTCTAACTATCGAGTCCCCTATCACTACCACTCTCCTCTTCTTGGCCCCTCCCTTCTGCACTGCAGAACTAGACTCAGTGCCAGAGATCCGGCTGCTGCAGCTTGTCCCAGGTAAGTCATCCCCCACAACAGTATCCAAATTGATATACTTGTTGTTGAGGGGAATGGCCACAGGGGAGCCCTGCTCTGCCTGCTCTTTCCTCTTCCCTCGCCTGATGGTAACCCAATTACCTGTGCCCTGCTCCTTTGGTGTAACTACCTCCCTGAAACTACTATCCATAAACTCATTCTCCCAAATGATCCAGAGGTCATCCAGCTCCTGCTCCAGTTCCCTAACGTGGTTTGTTAGGAACTGCAGCTGGATGCACTTCTTTGCAGGTGTCGTTGTCAGGGACACTGGAGGTCTTCCTGACTTCCCACATCCTGGAAGAGGAACATTCCAACATCCTGCCTGGCATTCTCTCTACTCTAAACAAAAACAAAACTTACCGGAACCAACCCTCACCTCTGCCTGTTCACACCAAAGCCTGTTGAGCCAAAGACGCCCCACTCTACTCCCTCTCACTCCGCTGCCCGCTGTATATGGTGGTCTTTTTTTTAACCTTTAGCACTCTACATCACGCGCCTGTGCAGTCTAGCCTCTTTTTCCCAAGCAGTGTGGGGGAAAAAAATGACTTCTCCGAGATTCCTTTACTCCTTCACTCTCAGCCTCGTGCTTCGATTTAAAAACGGCTGTTTTGGACAGAACCAATGAAGTTTGAGTTTGCAGAATTATTGCTAGGACACTGCCATTTGATTTTATTTCCATTTTATTTTCCTCAGAGGACCATTTCCAAGAGTGCAGAAGCACGTCACTGATGGAGGGACCCAAATTAGAAAGTGCTTTGCTGAACTGGGCCTTCCAGAGCACTCGAGGCACTAACAAGCAGGACAGCTATAATGTCTCCGCACTATACTCCCTGCAGACCCTCCGCATCCTCTGTGGAGATTTTCACTTCCACTCAATTTAGTGTCATCAGCAAAGTTAGATACATTACACTTGGTCCCTTCTGTAACGTTTTGTAACTCCAAAACATAAAACTAATTGAAAGAGAAACACGGAGTCGTGTCTATTTCATTTTACCTTACTCTGGCGCACACATATGACATGGTAGCATAATGATGTATGTCGTTCACATACTTTTACATAAAACCCATAATGATTTAAGTAAAAAATAAAGAAATGTAAACATATTTACAATATTACTCAAATATTACTGAAATATTTAATACACAACATTCCTCTCTGCTTCTCTATAAACTCTAACTCAATATAGAATGTATCTCAAATTATATACATATACTATATAATACTGGGCGGGGGAATGGAGATATGTCTCTACCAAAGGAGTTGTAAGGTGCTCCTACCCTCTGCTAGCCTGCGGCTCACCCTAGAGCAAGGTGTGGCACCTGTGTAGCCCTCGATCAGGGTCACATGAAGCCATGGAAGCAGCCAGTGCCTATCACAAGTCCTGATTATGTGACCACTGACACCAGGCAGACAACCTCTGTAGAGTATCGATAATGGCTGGGGTAAACCGTTTTGTAAGGGTACTGTCCAGAAGAAGGCAATGGCAAACCACTTCTTTAGAAAAATTTGCCAAGAACAGTCATGATCATGGAAAGACCATGATAGCCTTAATCATACAACGGCTCATAAAGAACGAACTATGTAATAGAACTGCTATAAGGACATCCACAACGTAGCAGTTTTTAAATATCCTAGAGATTTAATTGCTGTGGAGGATTTCTTATTCTTGTAGGATAATATCTTTCACAACAAGGGGGTCACTCTACTTGGCAGGTGAGACTCATGGCTGTGAAACAATCTCAGGTTCTGGGGCCTCCTCTATGGTGGTTGTAGGAGTTGACTCTGGGACTACAGGAAGTGTTTCTGACAGCTCTGGACATCTTTCTCTGTAACAATTGACAGCTCTTCTCAACTGATCGATGTATCATCTCCAGATGACATCAGAAGCAATTTCCAGTGTGTAGGAGAATGGTTCAGTTCTGTCCTTAATCTTTCCAAGTACTGTACCAATTTTTGATCTCCGGAATTCTTTGCCAGTACTGCTCGTCCAGGAGTGAAACATCAAACCCCGTGGTTTGAGGAGCCCTCAATTTCCCTCAGCTGTTTGTCCTACATACCTCTTCTAAAATTGGGTTTAAGGAGATCCAAGTGTAAATGCAAGGAACACACACAAAGTGCTGGTGGAACACATCAGGCCAGGCAGCATCTATAGGGAGAAGTGCTGTTGACGTTTCGGGCTAAGACTCTTCATTTGTAAATGCAAGGGATGACCCAGGAACAGCAGAGCTGGTGAGTTGTTAGATGTGGAGTGTGCTGTATTGTGATATGCAGGGAGAAAATTGGCGAGTTTATGATCGTGTCTGTGTAGTGTGATCTCTGACATTCCTCGTACTGCTTTCTGTACTCTAGACAAAACATTCCTCCAAGCCATTTGTAGCTGGGTGGTACAGTACAGATGTTGTATTTCATATTCCATTCATTTTCAGGGATGACTGCAATTGTTCTGCAACAAGCTGTGGTCCATTGTCACTGATGAAGTGTTCTGAAACACCAGCTCTTGAGAAGTGGCTGCTCAACACAAGAACAGTATGAGAGGCTGTAGTGGAGGTATTGAGAACCTTTGTAACTGCATCCACTACTAACAAGAAATTTGTGCCCAGGAATGGAGCAGAAAAATCCACATAAATCCCCTGCCAGGTCAACACAGACTATTTCCAAAGGTAGAGAGCTGCTGCTCTTGGCGTCTTTTAAATATGTTGACATCCACCAATGCTTGAATTTTCTCAGCACACTTATGTAATCCTTGTATGCAATGGTGTGACCACAGTAAGCAACGCTTGGTTTAAAGAATCACACTTGTTGCGTCATGCTTTGAGCTCATAATCTTCTCATCTTTTTAACACTGTCTTGACATTTGGCAGATGTTCTTTGTCATCCTTTATGGTAAAAATTATGTCATCCAGGTAACACTGAGTGCCTAGGCATCCTTGCAGCACCTGCTCCACAGATTTCTGCCAGAGTGCAGGTGGAGATGCTACTCTAAAAATAGGCCAATTTTAGTGTTAAAATCCTTTCTGAGTGCTCTTGGTGAAAAACACTTTGGACTCTTCTTCATCTCCTTCCATAAAACCTAACCTTAGTTAAGTTCACTATCCTGGGCAGAAGGTATTAATTTACTTTCAGAACTAGGTTGATAGTGACCTTAAAAACACCACAGAGCCTGACAGACCCATTCTTCATGGCTACTGGGACCACTGGTATCGCCCATGAGCTCTACTCAACCTTGGAAAGAATTTCTTCAGCCTCCATTCGATCTAACTCACTGGCTACTTTATCACAGATGGTATAAGGAACCAGATGGGCTTTGTAAAACTTGGATGTGGCATTTTCATTTAACATTATTTTACCCTTCATATGTTTGAGTTCCCCAATGCCATCCTGAAACACTCCTGTGGTGACATTTTCATCAACAACATGCAAATTAGTGCTCTTTTTGAAATTGCATCTTGACTTTTTTTATCTTTTTTTCTTCCATGTGCAGTCCATTTATTTCTGTCTGTCACGCATGCTTTTTGTTCATGGCCTACTTTGTTGTATTTTCTGCAAATGTCACCTTTAAACCTGCATTAGTCTGTTATATCTGAGTCTCTGCCACAATGGTAAAGCAATTTGTCCAGCCAGGCAGGTTTCTGTTCAGATGTTACAATTTTGTTCATGTTCACTTTCCTTCCTGACCGCAACTCAATTGTATCTCTGGGTAATGCTTCCATTGATACAGTGATTTCAACTGCTGTTCTGAATGTGAGTTGTGATACAGTTAGGAGGTGTTTTTGGATGCTTTCTTGTAGGATTCCACAAACTAAACTATCACTCAGTGCATCATGAAGCCCATTACTGAACTGGTATTGCTCAGACAATTTCTTCAATTTAGTCATGTAAGCTAAAGAGGACTCCCCTTTCTTTTGACTCTGTTTATGAAACCTAAAGCCATCAACAATGGTTTCAGTTCTGAATGTTCCTGCATTACTTTCATGATGTCATCAAAGCTCATTTCGGCTGGTTTGGATGTGGCAGTTAAATGTTTAATCCACCTGTATATTTTTCCACCTCAGCACAACTAGCAAATGCTTTTCATTGGCTATTTCATTTGCCTCAGGATGCTGCTAAATTCATTCAGTATAATCACCCAGTTACCCTTTGTGCAATCAAACACAATTATCTTTCCAATGTAGCCAGCCATTTCTGCTTTTTTAAAGTTGTTGTTGTTGTTGTTGTTGTTGTTATTGTTGTTATTATTATTATTATTAATTATTATATAATACTAGCGCATGGCCAAGGGGTTAAGATGTTTGTCTAGTGATCTGAAGGTCGCTAGTCTGAGCCTTGGCTAAGGCTGAGTGTGTGTACTTGAGCAAGCAACTTAACCACACATTGCTCTGTGCTGACACCGGTGCCAAGTTGTATGGGTCCTAATGCCCTTCCCTTGGACAATATCAGTGGCGTGGAGAGGGGAGACTTGCAATATGGGCAACTGCCGGTCTTCCATACAACCCTGCCCAGGCTTGCACCCTGGAAACTTTCCAAGGTGCAAATCCATGGTCTATCAAGACTAACGGAGGCCTACACTACACTACACTAGGTCTCTCTCACTGAGTCTGGTGCTGTGACTCAGAAGAAAAGAGAGGTGAAGAGGAGATTCCATAGGTAGTGGAATAGATACGAAATTCTGTTGACGTGATAAGGATGCCCAGTGGGTAGGTTGCCTCCCAGATGCCAGAGTCAGGGATATCTTGGATCAAGTCCATGGTACTCTAAAGGGGGAGTGTGAGCAATCAGAAGTCTTAGTACATATTGGCAACAATACATAGGTAGGAAAGATGAGAAGGTCCTGAAGAGATATTTTAGGGAGCTAGGGTAGAAAGCTGAGAAGCAGGATCTCCAGGGTTGTAATCTCTGAATGACAGTCTGTGCCATGCACCAGTGAGGGTAAGAAAACTGAGGGGCAGAGGTTCAGATTTATGGATCATTGGCATCTGTTTTGGGGAAGGTATGACCTGTACAAAAGGGATGGGTTACACCTGAGCCTGCAGGCAGATTGAGCTGATTCAGCAGGGTAGCTGGTTTACAATCAGAGGAAATGTGTAGTGAGACTGCTAGCAAAGACAGGTTGATCATAGGGCAAAATTTCAGTCAATGGTATGAGTCGCAATGTAAAAAAGAGACAAAATTGAAAAGAGTAATAGGTGTTATAAAGATTGAAGGTGTTATATTTGTATGCATGTAGTATACGAAATAAGGTAGATGAACCTGTAGCGCAGTTAAAGATTGCCATGTATGATGTTATGAGCATTACTGAGTTGTGGCTTTGGGTTTAAGATGGCACTACTGAAGTTGTGTGACAGCTTACTGGTAGTGCAGAAGGCAAGAAATATGACTAAAAGCATTGTTAACAACAATGTTAACAGAATTTTTAACACCAATTCCAAAGTAAAGTATGGTCAACTATCACCACAAGCAATGAAGAAGCAAATGGAGGCAAAGCTGATTGAAGGTTGAGTTGTGCAGGTGCATCGCACGAAGCCAAAGTGCAGTGTGCTCGAGATGGAGTCACAGATGGAGTTGGTATCACTGTTGCTGTTGGAGTTAACAACTTGGAGAGGAGTTGATGCGGATGAGTTTCAATGCCTCTCCACCTAACCCAGGTGTGAGGCTGGATCGCTCCAAGCATCGAGCTGATTTGGTGAGATTGAAAACTGTTTCGGGCTGTGTGGTTCAAGCATGTCGTTGTGCCGGGATCTAGGTCGTAGAGCAAGGCACTACCCGGTGCTTGGACAATTTAAGCTCTAGTCAAGATAGACTGGAAAGCCTAAGTGTCAGGACGGGAGGCAAAGGTTGGGCTGATTTCACTCACTCTCCTACAATGTTCATTCCTCTCTCTGCGGCACAGAGGCTGTGAACTGCTTTGACGGCTGTCATCTCCATGAGATTTGCGGCATTTTTGCCCTGCTAATATAATGAACTGAGATCAGGGCTTGGGCCTACTCCAGCTGCTCAAGGGAGTGGATTTCAGAATGCTGTCATTTGTTCTTATTGTTTGCATGGTGTGAGTCTGTTTTTTCATCCTCTTTCTCAGTGCAGTGGTTAGGCTCTTTCTTGTTTTTTAATTGGGATGTTCAGGTTTCTTGCTTTGTGGCTGCCTGTAAGCAGACAAAATTCAAGGTTTATAATTTCCTTTATCAATATTTTTATTAGTTAAATAAATAAATACATATATATATAAACAAGAGGAGAATTATCAGAAATATCTATATCAATAACAGTTCGAATAAAAGGAAAAATAAACATCAAGATCAAACATAGTATTAATCTAACAGTATATAATAAAGAGAAAGGTAATTGATTCTCCTCTTATCCATAAAAAGAAAAAAAGAAACTTTTATAATTGAAATGTAGAGAAAAAATAACCAAAACACAAAAAAAAACCAAAAAGAAAGTAAAAAGAACTGAGCAGCTCAAACTGAGAGTGAGAGCAAAAAAAAACAAGGAAAAACTTTCTGATCAAATCCAAAGCTTCAAAAAGGTAACTGGAAGGCCCATAAGTCAGAGCATATGAAAATATTGAATATAAGGTCACCAAGTTTCCTCAAATTTAAAGGATGTATCAAATTACAGACTTCTTATTTTCTCTAAACTTAAACAGGACATAATGGAGGTAAGCCAATAAATAACAGTAGGTTTATAATTTATACATGCTTTGATAATGTACATTGAATCTTGAAGATTATAGCTGGGAGCTTAACATCCAAGGATAATCATTGTATTGAAAGGACAGGAAGGAAGGCAGAGGGCATGGCGTGGTTCTGTTGGTAAAAAATGAAATCAAATCCTTAGAAAGAGATGACATAGGATCATAAGGTGTAGAATCATTGTGGGTAAAGCTAAGGAACTGCAAGGGTAAAAGGACTCTGATGGGAGTTATTTACAGACCTCCAAACAGTAATAATTATGTACAAATGACAATGGGAGATTTTTAAAAATGCACGTCAAAAGGGTAATGTTTTGAAAGTCATGGGAGACTTCAATATGCAGGGAGATTGGGAAAATTAAGTTGCTGCTGGATCCCCAGAGGGGGATTTTCTAGAATGCCTACAAAATGGCTTTTTAGAGCAGCTTGTGGTTAAGCCCACTAGGGGATCAGCTATTCAGGATTTGGCTTTGTGCAATGAACTAGAATTGATTAGAGAGCAAAGGAATCCTGAGGGAGAAGTGATCAAAATATGATATAATTCACCCTGCAATTTGGGAAGGAGAAGCTAGAGTCAGATGTATCAGTATTACAATGGAGTAAAGGGAATTACAGAGGCATGAGAGAGGAGCTGGCCAAAACTGATTGAAAGGAAACACTAGTTGATCAGTAATGGCTGGAGTTTCTGGGAGGAATTTGGAAGGCACAGAATAGATATGTTCCAAAGAGGAAGAAGTATTCTAAAGGCAGGATGAGGCAACCGTGGCTGACAAAGGAAGTCAAAACCAAAGAGAGGACATATAATGGAGCAAAAATTAGTGGGAGGATAGAGGATTTGGAAGCGTTTAAAAAGCTACAGAAGGCAACTAGAATGTCATAAAGAAGGAAAAGATGAAATCCAAAGGTAAGCTAGCCAATGATATTAAGGAGAAAGGATACCAAAAGTTTCTTCAGTCATAAAAAGAGTAAAAGAGAGGTGAGAGTATATATTGAATTGCTGGAAAATAATGCTGGAGAGGTAGTAATTGGAGACAAGGAAATGGAGGACAAACTGAATAAGTATTTTGCACCAGTCTTCACTGTGAAAGACACCAGCATTATACTGGATGTTCAAGAATCTTATTAGGGAGAAGGTGCTTGGAAAACAAAGGTCTGAAGGTAGATAAATCACCATATAGTTTACATCCCTTGGTTTTGAAAGAGGTTGCTGAAGGGATTATGGAAACATTAGTAATGATCTTTCAAGAATCTATAGATTCTAGCATGGTCCTGGAGGACTGGAAAATTGCAAATGTCACTCCACTCTTCAAGAAGGGACAGTGGCAGAAGAAAGAAAATTATAAGCCAGTTAGTCTGACCTCAGTGACTGTGCAGATGTTGGAGTCGATTGTTAAGGATGTGGTTTTAGGCTATTTGGAGGCACATGATAAAATAGGCTGAAATCAGCATGGTTTCCTTAGGGGGAAATCTTGCTTGATAAATCTGTTTGAATTCTTTGAAGAAATAACAAGCAGGATAGACAAAGAAGAATCAGTGGATGTTGTGTACTTGAATTTTTAGAAGACCTTTGATAAGGTGCCACACATGAGGCTGCTTAACAAGTTAAGAACTCATAGTATTACGGGGAAGATACTAGCATGGAAAGAGGATTGGCTGATTAGTAGGAAGCAAAGTGTATGAGTAAAGGGAGCCTTTTCTGGTTGGCTGTCAGTGACTAGTGATGTTCCACAGGGGTCTGTATTGGGACCACTTTTTTAATTATATGTCAATGATTTGGATGATGGAATTGATGGCTTTGTGGCCAAGTTTGTGGATGATACAAAGATAGGTGAAGGGACAGGTAGTGTTGGGAAACTAAAGAAGCCATGGAAGAACTTAGACAGATTAGGAGAATGGTCAAAGAAGTGATGGATGGAATATATTGTTGTGAAGTGTATGGTCATGCATTTTGGTAGAAGAAATAAATGTGTTCACTATTTTCTAAATGGAGTGAGAATTCAAAAATCTGAGGTGCAAAGAGACTTCAGAGTCCTTGTGCAGGATTCACTGAAGGTTAATTTGCAAGTTGAGCTGGTAGTAAGGAAGGCAAATGCAATGCTGACAATCATTTCAAGAGGCTTTATAAAGCATTGGTGAGGTCTCACTTGGAGTGAATTATATAAACAAATAATGCTTAATCAAGTGATATATTGACAATATTACTCAAATTTTAAACATATATTAAATACACAACACTCTCTCCCAAGTGAAATGTTGCAGGCCCAGGACTGCCAACCAGGGAAATACCCATTTATCCCAATTCCCTGCCTTCTATTGGTTAACCAATATTCTATCCATGCCAATGCATTGCTTCAACTCCATGCTTCCTTATGGATGTTCTTTCATGCAGCACCTTGTCGAATGCCTTAGAGTCATAGAAAAGTAGAGCATAGAAATAAGCCCTCTGACCCATCTAATCCTTACAAAAACATTTAAATTGCCTAGTCCCATTGACCTGCAGCAGGACCATAGCCCTCCATACCCCTACCATCCTTGTACCTATCCAAACGTCACTTAAATGTGGAAATCGAGTTTGCATGCACCACTTGTACTGACAGCTCATTCCACACTCTCACAATCCTCTGAGTGGAAAAAGTTTCCCTTCATGTTCCCCTTAAACTTTTCACCTTTCATCCTTAACCCACGACTTCTGGTTGTAGTCTCACCCAACCTCAGTGGAAAAAGCCATCCTATCTATACCACTCATAATTTTGTATACTTCCATCAAATTTCCTCTCAATCTTTTATGTTCCAAGGAATAAAGTCCTAAACTAATCTATTTTTCCTTATAGCTCAGATCCTCCAGACACAGCAAAATCCTTGTAAGTATTCTCTGTACTCTTTCAAACGTATTACATCTTTCCTGTAGGTAGGTGACCAAAACTGCACACAATATTCCAAATTGGGCCTCACCAATGTCTTATACAACTTCAACATAACATCTCATCTCCTGTACTCAGTACTTTGATTAATGAAGGCCGATGTGCAAAAGCTTTCTTTACAATTCTATCTACTTGTGACACCACTTTCAATGAATTATGGACCTGTGTTTCCAGACCCCTTTGTCCTCCCACATTCCTCAGTGCCCTACTGTTCACTGTGTAAGACCTTCCCTGGTCGGTCCTACCAAAGCTCAATACCTCACATCTGCATTAAATTCCATCTGCCATTTTTCAGCCCATTTTTCCAGCTGGTCCAGATCCAGCTGCAAACCATGATAGTCTTCCTCGCTGTCCACTGCACCCCCAATCTTTGTGTTATCCACAAATATGATGATCCAGTTAACCATTTATCATCCAGATCGTTGCTATAGATGACAAACAACAATGGACCCAGCACCGATCCCTGCAGCACTCCACAAGTCACAGACCTCCAGTCAGAGAGACAACTATCACTCCCTGGTTTCTCCCAAAAAGACAATGTCTCATGCAAGCCTTCTGGAAATCCAGGTGTACAACATCTACCTGTTCCCCTCTATTCAATGTGTTCATTATATCCACAGAGAACTACAGTAAGTTTGTGAAATAGAACCTGCCCTTCAGGATTTCATGATGTGTCTGCCTGATGCAACTTCTTATATCTAAATATCTCACTATTTCTTCCTTAATGATAATGTTAAGCATTTTCCCAACTACAGATGTTAGGTTAACTGGCCTATAGTAACCCAGCTTTGGGCAATATCCTTTAATAAGCAGTAACATGGCACTCACTTTCTTCTAATCCACTAGGACATTCCCAGAGTCCACAGAATTTAGTAAATTATCACAAACACGTCTACCAGAACTTCCGCCATTTCTTTCAGGACATAGGATGCACTCCATTATGTCAACCTTTAGGCCCACATGTTTGCTCATCTCAATGGCAGTGCCTGTATTGAAGTACTCGCCTCCCATTGCATCCATCACATCTCTCTTTGGCATATTAGATGTGTCCTCCACCATAAAGACCAACACAAAATCATTCTTCAAGGCCTCGGCACATTCTTCCACATTACAGAAAGACTGAGACAGATTAGGAGAATGGGCAAGGAAGTGGCAGTTGGAATACAGTGTTGGGAAGTGTATGATCATGCACCTTGGCAGAAGGAGGACTTGGAAGACCTTGTGCAGAATTCCCTAAAGGTTAAATTGCAGGATGAGTCAGTGGTGAGGAGGGCAAATGTGATGTTCGCATTCATTTCAAAACGACTAGAATATAAAAGCAAGGATGTAATGTTGAGACTTTATAAAGCACTGGTGAGGCCTCACTTGAAATATTGTGGTCAATTTTGCGTCCCTTATCTAAGAAAGGAAGGGCTGATATTGGAGAGGATTCAAAGGAAGTTCAAAAAATGATTCTGGGATTGAAAGGCCTGTCATATGAGGAGCATTTGATGGCTCTGGGCCTGTCTTCACTGACATTCAAAAGAATGATGGGGGATCCCATTGAAACCTATCAAATGTTGTAAGGCCTTGATAGAGTGGATGTGGAGAAAATGTTTCCTATAGTGGGTGAGTCTAAGATCAAAGTGCACAGCCACAGAATAGAGGGGCATCCTTTTAAAATGAAGATGAGGAGGAATTTGTGGAATTTGTTGCCACAGGCAGCTGTAGAGGGCAAGTCATTGGGTACGTTTAAGGCAGAGGTTGATAGATTTTTGATTAGTCAGGACACGAAATGATACAGGGAGAAGGCAGGAGGTTGGAACTGAGAGGTAAAATGGATCAGCCATAATGAAATGGCAGAGCAGACTCGATGGGCCAAATGGCCTAATTCTGCTCCTCTACTTTATGGTCTTAACTGTCCCACCATACAGTTTGTGTTACCAATCTATGTTCCCTCATTTAATCATAATACACTGATTTTCGATTGAACTATTGTCTAAGAAATCCAGCCTTACCATGATCATTCTTTCCAGGAGGATCCATAACTACAAGATCGTTCATTTTACCTGTTTTATTGCACAAGGTGAGATCTATGATAACATTTTCCCTTGTAGGTTCACTAACACAATTAGCGACAAATTCCAAAACTCCACACATTGCTTCCAACCACCACTTCCATGACAAGTATCAGCTCGAAACTTCTTCCATCAAAATTTCCAGATACAAGAGATGGAGGAAAGCCATATTAAGTAAAAGTGATATGTGCCATTGGGACTTGAAAGTACATTGCTTTTAGATTATTATTCCAAATTTCCACATTGCTAACCCATTTATAAGATGTTTCTACTTAGAATGGTGCAGTAGTGTAATGGTTAATGTAACACTATTACATTGCTAGCGAACGGGTTCAATTCTGCCACTGCCTACAAGGAGTTTGTACCTTCTCACCATGATCACATGGGTTTCCTCTACATAACCCAGATTCTTCCCATACTCTAAAGATTTATGGGTTAGTGGGTATAATTGGGCCATGCCGGCTCATTGGGCCAGAAGGGCCTGTTACTGTGATGTATCGCTAAATAAAGAATAACATGCTATTCAAGAAAGTTATCATGGATGGACACCAAATCATACCCCTTTGCATTGATTTGTGCAACATTTTTACTGAGCTTGTTTCAAATAGAATGGGCATTCAGCTGAAGTGCCCTTACTCTCATTGACCTGCTTTGGAGGGAGATGACCGCAGGCATCTCCTGCATTACCTTTCTTCTACTGCTCGGCCTATCTCACTTATTCCCTGTCTTTCCCTAGCCCCTTAAACTGTGGTGTGACCAACATATTAAATGGTAATGCACAACATTCCCAGCATCACGGCTGCTCCAAAGTGAATCCCTGTGCAGCTCTAGGGCCATCATGTAGTCTGTCAGCAGCTGCAGCTGGACACAAATTCTGACTGTGCAGGTGATGCCTCCCTCCCAGATGCGCTGAACAACTTCTACGCCTGGTTTGAGGCGGAAAATAACATGGCGGCGAGGAAGTCCACCCCTCCTACAAATGACCAGGTGCTGGATCTCACCGTGGCCAACTTGAGAAGAACCCTGTGCAGGGTCAACCCACGGAAGGCTGCTGGACCAGACAACATCCCTGGTAGAGTGCTCAGAGGATGTGCAGACCAGCTAGCAGATGTTCTCACTGACATCTTCAACATCTCCCTGAGCAGCGCCACCATTCCAACGTGCTTCAAGGCTGCCACCATCGTCCCCGTGCCGAAGAAGTCTTCAGTGTCCTGCCTAAATGACTACCGTCTCGTTGCACTTACATCCATCATCATGAAATGTTTCGAGAGGCTCGTCATGAAGCATATCAAGACCCTGCTGCCCCCCTCACTGGACCCCCCGCAGTTTGCGTACCGTCCCAAACGCTCAACAGATGACGCAATTGCCACCACCCTCCACCTGGCCCTAACGCACCTGGACAAAAAAGACACATACATTTGGATGCTGTTCATAGACTTCAGTTCAGCATTCAACACAATCATCCCTCAGAAACTGATTGGAAAGCTGAGCCTACTGGGCCTGAACACCTCCCTCTGCAACTGGATCCTAGACTTCCTGACTGGGAGACCTCAGTCAGTCAGTCCGGATGGGGAGCAGCATCTCCAACACCATCACACTGAGCACGGGGGGCTCCCCAGGGCTGTGTGCTCAGTCCACTGCTGTTCACTCTGCTGACCCACGACTGTGCTGCAACACACAGCTCGAACCATATCATCAGGTTCACCAATGACACGACCATGGTGGGTCTCATCAGCAAGAACGACGAGTCAGCTTACAGAGAGGAGGTGCAGTGGCTAACGGACTGGTGCAGAGCCAACAACCCGTCTCTTAATGTGAACAAAACAAAAGAGATGGTTGTTGACTTCAGGAGGGCATGGAGCAACCACTCCCTGCTGAACATTGACGGCTCCTCGGTAGAGATCGTAAAGAGCACCAAATTTCTTGGTGTTCACCTGACAGAGAATCTCACCTGGTCCCTCAACACCAGCTCCATAGCCAAGAAAGCCCAGCAGCGTCTCTACTTTCTGCGAAGCGCGAGGAAAGTCCATCTCCCACCCCCCATCCTCATCACTTTCTATAGGGGTTGTATTGAGAGCATCCTGAGCAGCTGCATCACTGCCTGGTTCAGAAATTGCACCATCTCGGATCGCAAGACCCTGCAGCGGATAGTGAGGTCAGCTGAGAAGATAATCGGGGTCTCTCTTCCAGCTATCACGGACATTTACACTACACGCTGCATCCGCAAAGGAAACAGCATTATGAAGGACCCCACGCACCCCTCATACAAACTCTTCTCCCTCCTGCCATCTGGGAAAAGGCTCCGAAGCATTTGGGCTCTCACAACCAGACTATGTAACAGTTTCTTCCCCCAAGCTATCAGACTCCTCAATACCCGAAGCCTGGACTGACCCCTTGCCCTACTGTCCTGTTTATTATTTATTGTAATGCCTGCACTTTTTTTTGTGCACTTTATGTAGTCCTGTGTAGGTCTGTAGTGTCGTGTAGTTTTCTTCGTGTTGTTTTTTTTATTACATAGTTCAGTCTAGTTTTTGTACTGTGTCATGTAAACCATGGTCCTGAAAAACGTTGTCTCATTTTTACTATGAACTGTACCAGCAGTTATTATCGAAATGACAATAAAAGTGACTTGACTTGACATCCTGCACACGTAATCATCAGGGACCCGAGGGGCCTCCATGAATTCCCATGTCCAAACAAATGTTAGATTTGCTTCTGACTCAGACCTTAATTTCTGATGAACCGTTGCGCCCCTTTGGACAATTTGTTTTTCTTGAAATCGTATCTGGAAAATTTTGGTTTTGGCTGACCAGATTCAGAATTTGGAGAAGTAGTAGAACAGTAATTAACCAACATAATTATGATGCCTGGGAATTTCCCAAAGGCTGTGTAAAAAAAACTGGGGATTGTAATTTCTTCAATGTCAGCTGGTTTGCACCAATTCTTTTCTTCAGACAAGGCTGCTATAAGGTCTGAAAGACAAAGTAATGTTGGGATAAAGTGAGAGGAGGTATGCATTTGTTTTTTTAAAAAAAAGGTGCTGGAAATCTTCAGCAACACACACAATATGCCAGAGGAACTCAGCAAGTCAGGCAGAATTTATTGAGGGGAATAAGCAGTCAATATTCTGGTGAAAAACCCTTAAAATTCTTCATAGTTTAATGAGATTATCTGAAAACTAGCTGAACTAGACAGAAACATGAGAATTATAACAACATTACCAGACTGCCTATCTTTTGATTCAACAATAACTCATCTGAATATCTGTATTCAATCATAATGATCTCATCCTTGACTATATTCTGTCACCCGTAGGATTTTTTTGTAGGAGAAGAGTTCTAGATTCTACTTGTGTGAAAACTTGTATCTGGATTTAGCTCCGGAGTGGCCCAGTTATGATTGCCCCGACCTCTCCAACTAAGGGGATGATTTAATTCTTAATTCCCTGAATCTGGAAACTGGAGGCATCCTAGTTATTTATCCATCAGATCTCCTGGCTCTTTTGTTACAGGTTATCTGTGATAATGACACCTCATCAACCTTAACCAAGTCTCAGGACGTGAACAACTAATGGGAAATCTTAAGTCAAAGTTACCATAGTTTCACCTGTAAAATGTAACAGATCAAATTCTAACATTCTTCCACTCTCACATTAATAAGACCATAAGATATAGGAGCAGAAGTAGGCCATTCAGCCCATCAATTCTACTCTGTCATTCAATCATGCGCTGATCCAATTCTTCCAGGCATCCCATACCCCATACCCTTTAATGCCCTGGCTAATCAAGAACCTATCTATCTCTGCCTTAAATACACCCAATGACTTGGCCTCCACAGCCACTTGTGGCAACAAATTCCACAGATTTACCACCCTCTGACTAAAGTAACTTCTCCATATCTCAGTTCTAAAAGGACATCCTTCAATCCTGAAGTCGTGCCCTTGTGTCCTAGAATTCCCTACCATGGGAAATAACTTTGCAATATAAAATCTGTTCAGGCCTTTTAACATTCGGAATGTTTCTATGAGATCCCCCCTCATTCTCCTAAACTCCAGGGAAAACAGCCCAAGAGCTGCCAGACGTTCCTCATACAGTAACCCCTTCACCCCTGGAATCATTTTTGTGAATCTTCTCTGAACCCTCTCCAATGTCAGTATATTCTCTCTAAAATAAGGAGACCAAAACTGCACACAATACTCCAAGTGTAGTCTCACGAGTGCCTTATAGAGTCTCAACATCACATCCCTGCTCTTATATTCTATACCTCTAAAAATGAATGCCAACATTGCATTCCCCTTCTTCACAACCAATTCAACCTGAAGGTTAACCTTTAGGGTATCCTGCATGAAGACTCCCAAGTCCCTTTGCATCTCTGCATTTTGAATTCTCTCCCCATCTAAATAATAGTCTGCCCGTTTATTTCTTCCACCAAAGTGCATGACCATACACTTTCCAACATTGTATTTCATTTGCCACTTCTTTGCCCATTCCCCTAAACTATCTAAGTCTCTCTGCAGGCTCTCTGTTTCCTCAACACTACCCACTCCTCCACCTATCCTTGTATCATCAGCAAATTTAGCCACAAATCCATTAATACCGTAGTCCAAATCATTGACATACATCATAAAAAGCAGCGGACCCAACACCAATCCCTGTGGAACTCCACTGATAACTGGCAGCTAGCCAGAATAGGATCCCTTTATTCCCACTCTCTGTTTTCTGCCGACCAGCCAATGTTCCACCCACACTAGTAACTTACCTGTAATTTCATGGGCTCTTACCTTGTTCAGCAGCCTCATGTGTGGCACCTTGTCAAAGGCCTTCTGAAAATATAAGTACATCACGTCTACTGCATCTCCTTTGTCTTCCCTGTTTGTAATTCCCTCAAAGAATTGCAGTAGGTTAGTAAGGCAGGGTTTTCCTTCCAGGAAACCATGCTGGCTTTGGCCTATCTTGTCATGTGCCTCCAGATACTCCATAATCTCATCCTTATCAATTGATCCCAACAACTTCCCAACCACTGATGCCAAGCTAGCAGGTCTATAGTTTCCTTTCTGCTGCCTCCTACCCTTCTTAAATAGTGGAGCAACATTTGCAGTTTTCTAGTCATCCAGTGCAATGCCAGAAACTCTCAATTCTTGAAAGATTATCGTTAATGCCTCCGCAATCTCTCCAGCTACTTCCTTCAAAACCCAAGGGTGCATTCCATCAGGTCCAGGAGATTTATCCACCCTCAGACCATTAAGCTTCCTGAGCACTTTCTTAGTCATAATTTTCACTGAACAAATTTCACTTCGCTGACACTCTTGAATGTCCAGTATACTGCAGATGTCTTCCACTGTGAAGACTGATGCAAAATATGCATTCAGTTGCTCTGCCTCTCATTACAATATCTCCAGACTCATTTTGTATTGGTCCTATATCTACCCTCGACTCTCTTTTTCCCTTTATATACTTAAAAAAGCTTTTAGTATCTTCTTTGAGATTAGTCACCAGCTTCCTCTCAGAATTCATCTTTTACTTCCAATTCACCTTCTTAGTTTCCTTCTGCAAGTTTTTAAAAGCTCCCCAATCCTTTAGCTTCCCACTAGCTCTGGCTTCCTTGTATGCCCTCTCTTTTGCTTTTACTTTGGCTCTGACTTATCTTGTCAGCCACGGTAGTGTCCTTCTTCTCTTTAAAAATTTCTTCTTATTTGAAATGTATCTGTCTCGCACTTCCCTCATTTTTCGCAGAAACTCCAGCCATTGCTGCTCTGCTGTCTTTCCTGCAAATATCCTTTTCAAGTCAACTTCAGCCAGTTCCCCTCTCATGCCATTGTAATTTCCTCTATTCCACTGAAGTACCAACACATTGGATTTTATTTTTTCCCTCTCAAATTTCAATGTGAACTCGATCATATTGTGATCACTGTTCCCTGAGGGTTACTTAAACTTAAGCTCTTACCACCTCCGGATCATTGCACAACAACCAATCCAGCACAGCCGATCCCCTAGTGGGTTCAACAATAAGCTGTTCTAAAAAGCCATCTCTTATACAGTCTACAAATTTTCTCTCTTGTGGACCAGTACTGGCCCAGTTTTCCCAATCCACTTTCATGTCAAAAATCCCCAACAATTATCATGCCATTGCCTTTCTGACACGCCTTTTCTATCTCCTGCTGTAATTTGTAGTCCACATCCCAGCTGTTGTTTGGAGGCATGCATACAACTGCCATTAGGGTCCTTTTACCCTTGCCATTTCTTAACTCAACCCATAGAGACTCTACACCTTCCAATTCTATGTCATCTCTTTCTAATGATTTAATATTATTTCTTATACACAGAGCCATGCCAACACCTCTGCCTACTGACCTATCTTTCCAATACACGGTTTATCCTTGGACGTTCAGCTCCCAATGGCAGCCATCCTTTAACCAAGTTTCGGAGGTGGCCACAACGGTCATATTTGCCAATCTGTAGATGAATTTCAAGATCGTCCATTTTATTCCTTATGCTGCGTGCATTCAAATACAACACTCTCAGTCCAGTATTTGCTGCTTTCTGTTTTAACTGCACCACACCTCTATTGCATTGTAACTCATGCCACTGGCTGTGATTAAGCCTCATCTCCTGCCTGTTCTTTCTACAATCTCTGATCATGAAGTTTGAACTCTGATTTGTCTATTTCCACCATGCTAGCAACCTATCATTCACCCAGAGCAACACCCAGAAAATGCTGGAGGAACTCAACAGGTCAGATAGTGTCTATAAAGAAGAATAAACAGTCAATGTTTCAAGCTGAGACCCCTCATTGGTACTGGAAGGGAAGACATCAGAAGCCAGAATAGGAAGGTGGGAGAGGGGGAGGACTACAAGATGATAGGTGAGACCAGGTGAGGCGGGTATGTGAGAAGCCGGGAGGTAATAGATGGAAGAGGTAAAAGGCTGAAGAAGAAGAAATCTTATAGTTGAAGACAATGGAATAAGGGGAAGGAGGTGGGGAACCAGAGCGGAGTGATGGGCAGTTCATGATGGCAAATGGAGAGGTAGGAGAAGAAAAGGGGTGATAGGCTAACCCGAGTAGAGAATGGGAAAAGGGGGGTGGGAAAGAGCAGAGTAATAATCAAAAGTCAGAGAAATCAATGTTCATGCCATCAGGTTGGAGGCTACTCAGACAGAAGGTGTTGCTCCACCAAATGAGTTTGGCCTTACCACATCAGTAAAGGAGACCATAGATCAGGGGGTCCCAACATGGAGTCCACAGGCCCATTAGTTAATGGTAAGGGTCCATGAAGTTAAAAAGGTTGTGAACCCCTGCCACAGACAGACACATTGGTATAGGAATAGGAAGTTGAATTAAAATGGATGCCCACCAGGAGATCCTGGCTGAATCATGGATATTGCCTGACCTGCTGAGTTTTATTTTATTTGTTGTACTAAATGACACCGTACAGTAACAGGCCCTTCTGGCCCAGTGAGCCTGTGCTGCCCAACTACACCTATGTGACCAATTGACCTACTAATCTGTATATCTTTGGAATGTGGGAGAAGACCAATGCACCCAGAGGAAACCGACACAGTCACGGAGAGAATGTACATACTCCTTACAGACAATATGTCTGGAAGGAGGGGTGTAACTGAACCCGGGTTGCTGGCATTGTAGTAGCATTTACACTGATTGGTACACTATCATGCAAGTTCCTATGGCATTTTATGTCTGTTGCTCAAGATTTCCAGCATCTGCAGAATTTGTTTGGACTATGGTTCACCCTGAGTCCACAATCTTAACAAATACTAAATGACAGCTTTTACAGACATTGCAAATGATCTAGAATGCCTTGTCGCTCATGGGGGCCTTTCAAGTGGCCCACATAAAATAGACTCAGCTTTTAAAACAAAACGTGTGCCCGTGTGCTTGTGTCAAAGTAATATTAAGCAGAAAGGTCAAAATAAATGGCACAATTAAGACAACACGAGTCCAGACGAAGTGTTCCAACCTGACATGTCGATTGTTCATTTCAGAATCAGGTTTAATACCACTGCCACTTGTCAGTAAATTTGTTGTTTGCAGCATTATAAGTTACAATAAGAAATATATAAAATTAAAGTAGAGCAAAAAAAAATGGTGAGGTAGCATAGATGGGTTCATTGTCCATTCAGAAATCTTGATAGCTATGGGAAAGAAGCTGTTCCTGAAACATTGAATGTGTGTCTTCAGGCTTCTTTACCTTCTTATTGATAGTCGCAATGAGAAGAGGGCATGTTCTGTGTGATGGGGGTCCTTAATGATGGATGCCACCTTCTTGTGACATTGCTTTTCAAAGGTGTCCTCAATGCTGGGGAGGCTGGTGCCCACGGTACAGCTGTAGAAGTTTGCAAGAGTCTTCAGTGACATATCAAATCTCCCCAAATCCTAATGAAATTTAGCTGCTGAGCGCAAGGTTGTTGTTACAACATCACTCAACCAGCCAATCTATCTCCTTCCTGTATGCCTGCTTATCACCATCTAAAATTCCGCCAACTATAGTTCTGTCATCAGTAAATTCATGGACGGTGTTTGAGCTGTACCTAGCCACACATTCATGGGTGAGTTGAGCAGTGGGCTAAGCATGCATCCTTCAGACGTGCCAGTGTTGATTGTCAACAAGGAGCAGAGGTTATTTCCAATCTACTCTGTCTGTGGTCTCCCATTAAGGAAGTCAAGGATCCAGTTGCACATGGAGGTTTAAAGGCCCAGGTTTTGGAGCATGGTGATTAGAACTGAGGGTATGATTATGTTGAGCCTTGAGCTGTAATCAATAAACAGAAGTCTGAAGTAGGTTTTGCTATTGTCCAGATGATCCAAGGTGAACTGAGAGCCAGTGAGATGGCATCTATTGTTAACCTATTGCGATGATAAGGTCCTTGCTTAAGTTGGAGTTGGTTTTGGCCAGGACCAACCTCTCAAATCACTTTATCACAGTAAATGCGAGTGCAACTGGCCGATAGTCATTGAGGCAGCTCACACTACCCTCCTTGGGCATTGGTATGATTGTAGCCCTTTTGAAGCAGTTGGGATCCTCCCACTGCAGCAGTGAGAGATTGAGACTTACCATATGATTGGCACATCACTACAGTACCTTACGAGGTACATCATCTAGGCTTGACACCTTGGGAGGGATCACCAACTTGAAATAATTTCTGACGTCAGCCTCCAAGACAGAGATCACAGTGTCACCAGATGCTGCAGGGATTTGCACAGGTGTAGTTTTATTTTCCCTTTCAAAACGTACATAAAAGGCATTAAGCTCATCTGGGAGTGAAGCATCACAGCCATTCATAATGTTAGGTTTTATTTTGTAGGCAATGCACAGATGCTGCCTGCCCCATTGAGTTCCTCCGGCAGATTATTTGTTTCTCTAGATTCCAGCCTCTGCAGTTCCTGGAGTCTCTGTACCTACTTGAAATTTGTTATAAGTCAGACCTTACTTCATTTGTAACTGTCACATCGACAAACTCTATTTACTCCTGTTACTGTGTAACTCACAAACAAAAGTCATCCAGATTTATTTGTTTAAATATTCTGCTGGTCTGATTAACTTCCACAGTTTGCCATGAATTTCAGATCTATAACATCCAAAATGCCAACCAGATTCATTTTAAATACATATATATTTTTTATTTTCCTCTTTCTCACTGCTACCATCAAGGAGGTGATACAGGAGCCTAAAGGGGGGGGGGGGGGGTGGCGGTGTGTGTAATGCCCTAGTTAAGATTTCTCCTGCTATGCTGAGAGGCATTTTATTTTAGCAGTTTTCTGTAAAAAAAAAAGCAGTGTGTCCTGCTGGTAAGAGGGTTTTGACTTTGGCTAAAGATAAGGAGCCACGTTGTCTAATCTAGGAATATTGTGTCAGTCAATCAGGAGTGAGATGGCCTAGAACATTCTCGAGAGCTGGGTGGGAAGAGTTTTCTGAAGGACTGTAGTCCCATTTTGGGTCTTTGGGATGAGAGGTATAGACAGAAGAGCACCAGGGAAGACAGTTGGAGGATCCCATTTGAAGGGGGGCCCCTATTGCAAGGAGTGCTTCTTGAGGTGGAGGCTGCTGGTTCATTTTGCTGCCGTCCGATGGGCCGCTGGTTCGCGTCGCTGTTGTCAGAGGCGCTGCTGGGTTCTGATGCTCTCAGAGATGTTATCAAAATTCTGAGATTAATGGATTGGACTGTAGTTCATATTGGCCTCTATATTGACTGTAGTTCTATGTTATTTAGTGTTCTCATCCATTGATTCTTGATACCAATTGACGGGCTGGAGGTTTGGGTGATCTGGTTAGTTTTCTGTGAGGGAGGGGTTGGGGTGTTTGGGGTTTTTTTCTTTCTCTTTTCATGTGGGGGGGGGGGAATTGATGTCTTTCTTTCAACTACTTGTATAGTTTTCTGTATTCTGAGACCGTAAAACCATAAGACATAGGAGCAGATTTAGACCATCTGGCATATCGAGTCTGCTCCGCCATTCAATCATGGCTGATCCTTTTTTTGTTCTCTTCCTCAAACCCAGCTCCTGCCCTACTCCCCATAACCTTCGATGCCATGTCCAATCAAGAACCTATCAATCTCTGCCTTAAATAGATCCAATGACCTGGCTTCCACAGCTGCACATGGCAACAAATTCCACAAATTCACCACCCTTTGGCTAAAGAAATTTCTCCACACCTCAGTTTTAAAAGGGTGCCCCTCTATCCTGAGGCTGCTGTCGCAAAACCACAAATTTTACCACATATACCTGTGATATTAAACACAATTTTGATTCAGAATCAACATTTTTTGAGGTAACTTTACATGTTTTGTTGCGTTAAAGGTATTATCTGTATGCATTGGTGTTTTACAGCATGGGAAGTTATTATAAAGTACCTTCACTACAAGGTAATCAAGTTGTCTAGCAGCTTCATGGTCAAACGTAGCTGATTCAGTCTGAGGAAGTTATTGCATTTGCTAAATAGCCTAATCTATGTAATTCTGCTTGCTTTGCTTTATATTATGAGTTCCAGCAGTGACTGAACAATGTTTAATCTCAATAATTAAATTGAAACAGAATTAGCGTATATATTGTTTGCTGTAATTGCAGCTTTCTGTGTGAAGAAGGAACTGATGCATTTGAATTGTGCTATTTTTTGCTGATGTCTTGCTGTGTAGCTTGGTAGTTTGATTCAAGAGGATCATTTTGGTGTCTGATGGTAAACAGTCAACGTGCTCCACAATTAATGTTCTCGGGTTAATGCTATTTGCATTTATTCCAAACGGGGCTTGTTGAACAACAGGATCGACCAAACAAGATTTGATTAATCTCATATTTTTATTTATGTACATGAAATTGACAGTGAACAATGAGGATTTATTTTTCAATCTGTACCTTGAGGTCAAGCTGTAGATACAAGCCTGTTTCAGAGCTTGCAAGCACTAAGTTATAAGCTTTTGTGGCATTAGCCATCAAATAATCTAACTGCAAAGATATTAGTAGTTCCGTTTTTTGAAGACTGAAGTTATTTGAAAGACATGGTTCCATATGTTATTTTCTTAAGGAGTCTGATTTTCTCCTGACTCATTAGATAATTTAAGTTATTGCTAAGCATGGACAGGAATAAAAGGTGGGAAAGCAATTTTACGTAAGCTAATGCTCCCTACCTAGTGGATGCAAAATCCAGCAGACACTTTTTCTCCAATTTCATCCCTTATCTCCTGACTCCCGCTTTCAGTTTTAGGTCCCACTGTATATTCTAACTGAGGGGTGGAAGAAGGTAAAAGCATCCTGCTGTGTGTGAAATAGGGTGAGGTTGGGCCCTATCACAGACCAATCACTGGCTAGTGAGCATGCTAACTCCCCAGGTCTGTCTTTGAAAACTAATGGGGATGAGAATAATGCAGAGGGCATGAAACCTGTGTTGTGGGTGGGAGGCCAGAAGAACTGGATAAAAGGCACCAGTCTGAGGTGAATGATTTCATATTGACATTTGAGGGCCAGTAGACCATAGGCTAACCAAGTGACTTGAAATCCAGGTCAATATACTTGATTGAAAGATGCTTTATTGTTTTTTCCATTTTATTTCAGCTGGTTGATAAACTTCCAGAACTTTTTTTAGCTGGGTGCAATTTGCTCCAATTTCCCTTTCACGGATCATTAAATTCATCAGGAGGGATCATCTAAGCTACAATATTTGTGGGGGAGAGGAAGACCAACTGGATGGAGTTTACACTGGCACCCTGCCCACAGTCTGAACCCACTGTCCCCCTGCAGCTGGCGGAAGGAGCTGACTGAGTGTTGTCCTGTGAGGTGGAGCATGGTCCAAGCTGCAAGCAGGCCTCAGGCATCAGACCTGGAGGCCTGATGCACCATCAGTAACTCTTGGAGTCGGGAGGCGAACAATAGGCTTTTATTAGCTGCAAAAGACTATGATTAGCAGCAAGAGACCACCACACAACATCCTAGACACTGAGGGAGGAGCAGTGCTTCCAATTGCCTTTATACGGGAGTCTGTGGGATGAGCCACAGGAGCAGTCAGCAGAGGGGTGTGTCCAGACAGGTATATGTAGTTCACCACAAGGCCCCACCACTGCCCCAGCCAACTTTGTTTAAGAAACTTTACAGAACAAAGATGAGTAAGAATGGGAAATAATATATAATAAATTTATTTAAAACACCATAAAATAAGAAAAAATTAAAAAAATAAGATTATCTCTGCATTTTTGTCAAGGTGGAGTTGAGCTTTGTACACACCAGCCAGAGCTGGCAGCAAGGTGAGGAGCAGGTGCAGACTATATCTGACTACCTGACACATTGCTCAGCAGTACCCTGTCATTGGGCTCAAGGAGGAATCTGACAGCAGAGCAGGAAGCCAGATGCACTGGCATCTGCATTGGAACATGCGTGCACGAGTCTGAGGCTGGCTGAAACATAGGTTGTTGGCAGCCATTAGTCTTCCACAGGACCATCAAACAGAAGTAGGCTCACTCCCAGCCATTCTCTCCACTTCCTCCTGGCACGCATTCAAGCTGCAGAGTGATGTAGCACATTTACCCTGGCAATAATGGATTGAGGACCTTCTCCCGGCAGGAAGTGCCAGCAACAGCATGCAGTCAGGAGTCAACATTTGCAACAGTCATTGAAAGTCAGCTGCACTTAAGTCAGATTTACTCTCAGAATTTCCTGGGAAAAGCAGTACTAAACCACACTGATGGAGGCAGTGGTGCTGAGCCATACTGACCCGTGACCACCAAGCTGTAAAGAGCAGAAAGTGAGGGTGAGCCATACAATATTTCCTTGCAGGCAAGGCCAAGCAGATCCCAGGAGATAATGCTATGACAAATCCTCCTTGCCAAAAATCACATAGCATGTCCTCAATTTCAGCAGTAAAGTACAAGACAGGCTACTGGGCTGCATAGCAATTTGTCTGCTCACCCTTCACAACTTCTACAGGTCCGGTTCTTGTCATGCTGGGCTGCAATTAATTGTCCCTTGCTCTCTCGGCCCTAGAGAAAGTGGCTGCTGATGATAAATTGACAATCTTGAATGGCTTTTTAAATGTTTTTCACCTCTACCTGACACTCTCTCTAATTGTCCCCATCCATCTGAAGCCAAAGGTCCCCGTGTTATATTAATTTTTTTCAGGGCAGATTCAAACACTTCCACTGGAACTTCTTAAAGTAATTTTACATTTCTGGGTGTTAAGTTTTTATTTGAACTTAAATACAAAAGAGAATCCTAACTTGTTCACACATATGATCTCACATTAAGATACTCAAGGGAAAGATCCTCAAAGATCAGCACCTGCTGCACAACACCTCTCTCCAACAATGGGTTTCATGACTAAACCCTGAGAAAAAGGGACAACTTCTTGAATCACATGTGTTACCTTTCAGAAAAGGCAGACACCAATGATGAAAATTGCCATTTTCTTTAACTGATTAATGGTGAGAGTATTTGACGATAAAGACCGCACGCTTGATACAAAACCCATGGTGTAAGGGGCAGAAAACCCTGCTCCCCAATGTACTTCTGGGGCCTGGATTACCCACAGCAGACAATTCATAGGATTGGAAAGATAGTACCAGTATAATCTCCACAAAATCCTCCAAACTAACCAGGAGAATAAGCAAACAAACATTAGTGCCCTTGTCCAAGCCAAGCACTGTCACAGGAACAGATTGTTATGTGGTCAAGAATGTACTCAAAGCCTCTTTGAGAAATGCTGCAAATTCCTGAAGATCACTGGCCCATGACTGTTCAAAGTCCAGTGAAGGATCATTCAGAATAGGACTGGGAAATACAAGTCCATGCTTTGGGAGGACACAGATATCTGGCGAAAACAGCTAAAAGAAACATGCCAGCCCACAAAGCAATTACATCCCATCTCATCATTCGTGAGAGTCACATTGGCTTCTCAGAATCCATGGAAATGGAATGGAAACAAGTCATCTTCGATCCTAAGTGTCTGCCTAAGATCATTGTAGGATGTTTTGGCACTCTGCATTTTTTTCTGGAGATACAACTTCATTCTTTATTCTATTTAGAAATACAGGCCCTTCTGGCCCAATGAGCTGCACTGCTCAGCAACCCAACTGTTTAACCTTAACCTAATCACAGGACGTTTTTCAATAACTAATTATCCTGCTAATCAGTACATCGTTGGAAGATGGGAAGAAACCAGAGCACCTGGAGGAAACCCACACACTCACGGGGAGTATGTACAAACTACTTACAAAGGACTGAACATCAAATCCTAACAGGCTTCATCATTGTACTCCAAGTCACTGATGCATTGGGCATGATAATTTTATGGTAAATAATTATTACACATCTATCAAGACATTTTACACTTCACAGTACATTGCTCTATTGTCTTATCTCAATGCATGTAATCTATATATATTGGAACGTCAACACACATGTCAATAGTGTTTTTGCTTATATTTTACCATATTCGCTTAAACAGGATTTTTCTACAGTAACCTCTATATTAGAAATCCAAAATTCAAAGTTAATTTATTATTATGTTACCATATATAGACTGAGATTCATTTTCTTCCAGGCATTTACAGGAAAGACTGAGAAATACAATACTCAAAGGAAGACAAACTGCAAATAAAAATAATAATGAAAACATAAGTTGTAAAGACTCATGGAAAGTGAGTCTGTAGGTTGTAGAATCAGTTCAGGGTTGTGGTGAATGAAGTTACCCATACTGGTTCAGGAGCCTGATGGTTATAGTGTATTAGCTGTTCCTGAATCTGGTCATATGGGACCTAAGGCTTCTGTATCTCCTGTCTGATGACAGGAGAAAGAAGAGGGATGTTCCTGGATGTTGTTTTCTTGTGGCAGCACTTCATGTAAATCAGAAGAATATAACAAACAATCAATCTCAAATTAATTGAATTGACTTACATTCCTCATATATTTGAGGAGTAAAAATGTTTACGTTACATCTCTGTCTAAATGTGGAATGTGTAATTTATAGTAATTTGTAATAAATAGTATGTACAGCAGAACAGTCGATATAACATAAAAATACAATTGTGTCAGCATGAATTAATCAGTCTGATGACCTGTTGGAAGAAGCTGTCCCGGAGCCTGTTGGTCCTGGCTTTTATGCTGCAGTACCGTTTCCCGGGCGGTAGCAGCTGGAACAGTTTGTGGTTGGGGTGTCTCAGGTCTCCAATGATCCTTCGGGTCCTTTTTAACACATCTGTCTTTTCATATGCCCTGAATAGTGGGAAGTTTACATCTACAGATGTGCTGGGCTGTCGGCACCACTCTCTGCAGAGTCCTGTGTTGAAGGAAGCACAGTTCCCATACCAGGCAGTGATGCAGCCGGTCAGGATGCTCTCAATTGTGCCCCTGCAGAAAATTTTTAGGATTGGGGGGCCCATACCAAACTTCTTCAACCATCTGCGGTGAAAGGCGCTGTTGTGCTTTTTTCACCACACAGCCGGAATGTACAGTCCACGTGAGATCCTCGGTGATGTTTATGCCAAGGAACTTAAAGCTGTTCACCCTCTCAGCCCCAGATCCATTGATGTCAATAGGGGTTAGCCTGTCTCCATTCCTCCTGTAATCCACAGACAGCTCCTTTGTTTTTGCGACATTGAGGGAGAGGTTGTTTTCTTGTCACCACTGAGTCAAGGTGGTGACTTCTTCTCTGTAGGCTGCCTCGTTATTATTGCAGATTAGGCCAATCAATGTAGTGTCATCAGCAAATTTAATTAACAGATTTGAGCTGTGGGTGGCGACACAGTCATGGGAAAACAGAGAGTAAAGGAGGGGGCTTAGGACACAGCCTTGAGGGGTACATGTGTTGAGGGTCAGGAGGCAGAGGTGACGGAGCCGACTCTTACCATTTGCAGGAGATCTGACAGAAAGTCCAGAATGCAGCTAGACAAGGCAGGGTGAAGGTCGAAGTCTCTGAGCTTCTTGCTGAGCCTGGAGGGAACTGAATGCTGAACTGTAGTCCAAGAACAGATTTCTTGCATAAGCATTCTTCTTCTCCAGATGTGTAAGGACGGTGTGTAGAGCTGTGACTATTGCGTCATCTGTCGATTGGTTGTGTCGGTAGGTGAATTGTAGGGGGTTCAGTGTTGGAGGCAGCATGCTGCAGATATAGTCCATGACCAGCCTCTCAAAGCACTTGCTTATTATTGAGGTGAGTGCAACAGGACACCAGTCATTCAGACATGTCACTTTTTTTATGGTACAGGAACAATGGTGGGTGTTTTGAAGCAGGAGGGCTCTCTATGCTGGGAGAGGGAGAGATTCAAAATGTCTGTAAACACACCCGGCAGTTGTGCCGAGCACGCTCTGAGTACTCGCCCTGGGATGCCGTCCGATCCCAAAGCCTTGCAACTCTCCACTCATTGGAAACACCTGCGTACTTCGGCCTCAGAGATGACCAAGGTGCAGGGTCATCGTCTTCGACAGCTCTCCTCAGGGGCTCAGTGTTGGCGACATCAAACTGAGAGTAAGAAAGATTTAGCTCATCTGGGAGAGAGGCAACGTTGTTGGAAACTCCACTGCGTTTAGCTTTGAAGTCTGCAAGGGTGTGCAGACCGTGCCATAAGCTGTGTGTGTTGTTGGTGGAGAGTTGTGAATTGGTTGTTAAGTTCAAGTTTCAGTTTATCGTCATGAGCGTGCGTTTTTATTATTCCTTTCTGCGCCTTGTGGCGCATCTGGCAGCAACTTTGCCGTTTTCTTTTGCATTTGTCTTTTTTTTTTAAGAGGCTGAGTTGCTAGTTCGATGCTCAACCCAGCACAGATGGAAAGTGTGCAAGGAGCCGTTGGATTCGAACGGATGTCACCACACCACCGTCTGGCTTAAGTATACATACCCAGGGTATAAATGTCTTGAAAATTAACCTTTTGCAGAAGCAGCAAAGTACATTACAGACATCAAAAGCTTAAATTACATCAACTTAAATGAATATGAATTATACATAACTTATGTCACAAAATGAACAAAAACATAAACATAACAGCGTTAGTGTAAATTGAGGGAAATATGGTCCCAGGCGGAATTAGGGTTTCTCATGTCCTTTCAAGATCCTGATGGCAGAGGGGAAGAAGCTGTTATTGAACTTGAGGTGAGGGCCTTCAGAATCCTGTACTTCCTGTATGGTAGCAGCATTGAGAAGAGGGAATGGCCCAGATGGTGGGGTCCTTAATAGATAAATAGTCAGATCTGGTGATATGTTGCCTGTGGACATCTCAGGGTGATACTGAATGGAAAATTAACCTCATCCTTGCAAAGTGCCAAGACCAAAGTAAAAGGTACAACAGATACAGATGTAGAAGTTTTACAAAGTTGAATTAAATCCTTGCAACATTTGCTGGAAGCTCAGTTTGCATAACCATTGCTTGGAGCACAGGTCAAGCTTCGTGGACCTACTGCATACTTGGATCTCACAGTTTGTGTTTGCCAGGCTGCGCACTAAAGTGTAATTTGTTCTTAATAATGGATCTGATGTTACATTCAGCTCTGGCTATAGGTTTGGCTGACATCTGAGGTATTGGCTTCTGCCTGCGCTGTAAAGAAATGATAGATGTGAAGAGCATCAATCACTCTGATTGCAGCTGCTTCAACAAACATCTACTGACTTTCAAGGACTCCTGCTTAGCTTGTTTTGTGTCTTACAGTGCAGGAGATCAATCTATCTCTAGTTGGTGCTAGATTGCTGCCATGTTGACTCTAAGTTGGCCTGTCCTTTGCAAGTAACAGCAACAAAGTTAAGAGATGGCCGCAAGATTCTGTCAGAAATTCAAAGGAAAGAACTTGGTAGCAATTGCAAAAGATACTGATAATGAGGGATTATGGAATTAAACGCCTGAATGCTCATGAAATCTTTTTTGACTCCTGTCCATCCAGACTACCCACAAGCTGCAGTGACATGACGTGTCCAAACCTTCTGTTGCATTTGCTGACCACCTGTAGGGCAACAACAGCATTACAGCCTGAAGCTCCAATTGTGACTCACTGTGAGTGCAACTTCCTGCTCAGGGTGCAAGAGCATGAGATCATTCTCTCTCTAAATTGGAGCTTTCACTGCCACTGATGTAAGAAACTTGGCCAGGCTTTGCATTTGGGAGTAGAAGAGCCAAACCTTATTTTAAGGCCACAAGGCCATGGAAAGTCACCTAGGAGACTTGGCTTTTGGCAGATTTGTGCAGGATGGTAAAATCAGACAGGGCTGCACTTCTTAAAAGGCTGCGGTTCACAGGGAATGGAAAAGTAGAATGTGATAACATTGCACTCCCTGAAAAAAAAAGATAAGAAAGGGCTGAAGGTCTTGAAGGGGGAATATAGGGAATTCGGTAGAAAGCTGAAAAGCAGGATCTCACAGGTAATAATCTCTGGACAGCCTCCTGTGCCACACCCCAATGAGAGAAGAATAGGATGATTTGGCAGATTAATATGCAGCTGAGGAACGAGTGCAGGGCACAGGGTTTGAGGTTTCTGGATCATTGGGATCTCTTGTGGCAAAGTTTTGACCTGTAGAAAAAGGATGGGCTACACTTGAACTTGAGAAAGAATAATATCCTCGTGGGCAGGTTTGCTAGAGCCATTGGGGTGGGAACTAATTTTGCAGGTATAGGAACCAGAGTGATAGGGCAGAGGATGGGGTAGTTGGTGTACAAGTAGATGCAGTGTGTAGTGAGACTGTGAAGGAGGGTAGGCTGAAGATAGGGCAAACTCTAATCTAATCTAAAGTTGCAATGGATGCATGGAAGTGTGTCTTTAAATAGTAGGGGTGGTGAGTTCAGCAGTTTGGAAAAGTGAAGGTAAAATAAAAGGAAAGGAGAGTGCAGGAGAGGTTATGGAAGTCCCCAAAATAAATAAAACAACAATAAGTAGAGAAAGAGTTAAGAACTTAACTTCTGGTAACATTGTGGCTAAATTGAAAAGGGTGATGAAAACAGGATTGAAGGTGTTACATGTTAATGCACACAGTTTACAAACTAAGGTAGATGGTCTTGTAGTGCAGTTTCAAATTGTCAGGTATGATATTGATGCTGAAAGAAGATCATAATTAGGAGTTTAACATCCAAGGATACACATTGTATCGAAAGGACAGGCAGGTAGGCAGAGGGGGTGGTGTGACTCTGTTGGTAAAAGATGGAACTCAAATCCTTTAAAAAATGATGACATAGATTGAAAGATGTAGAATCCTTCTGAGTAGACTTAAGAAACTGCAAGTGTTGGGACTGCTTCTTTTCATGTTATATGTCCATGATTTGGATGATAGAATTGATGGCTTTGTGGTCAAATTTGTGGATAATACAAAGTTAGGTGCAAGGGCAGTTAGCATGAAGGAAGCAGGGATCTGCAGAAGGACTTAGATTTGGAAACTGGGCCAAGTGTGGCAGTGTAGGGATGTGTATGGTCATGCACATTGGTATAAGGAATAAAGACACACAGACTGTTTTCTAAACTGGAAGCAAATTTAGAAATCAGAGATACAAAGGGAGCCCTCGTGCAAGATTCCTTAAAGGTTAGCTTGCAGGTTGAGTTGGTGGTAAGGAAGGCCATTACAATGTCAGCGTTCATTTCAAGAGGACAGGAATATAAAAGCAAAGATGGAATGCTGAGGCTTTATAAGGCATTAGTTAGACTGCACTTGGAGAATTATGAGCAGTTGTGGGTCCCTTATCAAAGAAAATATGTGTTGGCATTGGAGAGAGTCCAGAGGAGGTTCACGAGAATAATCCCAGGAATGAGGAGCATTTGATGGCTCTGAGCCTGTTCACGCTGGAGTTTAGAAGAATAAGGGAATATTTCATTTATATTGAAAAGTCTAGATAGAGTGGATGTTGGGAGAATGTTTCCTATAGTGGGGCAGTCTAGGATCAGAAGGCACAACCTCAGAATACAAGGACATCCCTTTAGAACAGAGATGAGGGGGAGTTTCCTATCTTTCAGTTGACAGAAGTCTTCAACAGCACAAGCAGTAAATAAACTTAGCTATTGTTTAATGCCAATGCCACATTTAAAGCTTAGAACCCTGATATCAATTGACAGGACCTGCGTAGATTGCCACTAAGCACAGAGGCGAGAGGGTTCCGGGGCACTCCAAAAGCACATAGGCATTTATACCAGGGACTACTGCAATCAGACGAGGCATGGGTTAAGCACACAGCATGGGTTTGTCACTCCTATTTAGAAATAATTCATCTGTAGACACAAGTTTCTCTTGTTATTTCTCAAACGCAACAACTTCATGGGTGAAAATCTAACTCTAAATGCTTCTCAACAATGTGACCTGCAGTTGTGAAATACTGTCATCCATCTTTGTACTCCAAATATTTTGTCCTTGTTAGGGCCAGTAGTTTTTGTATATCCTTCAAATCCATTGAGAAGGTGATGATGGATCTTACTTATTTCCTTCTCCACAGATGGTGCCCAACCCATTAATTGTTTCCACAATGTTCTGTTTTTATTTCAGATTTCAATCTGCACCTTCAGTTTTTTGATTATCTGTTTGACTACTGCTTTGTTCTGAACATACTTTGTACAAAGAAAGACACTCTCAGTATTCCCTAAACTCAAAGTCAGTCAAAGAATTATGAAGCTTTTCAGTCTAGGGGTGGATTGAGCAAAATATCAGTGAGTAAGTGAAGGTCCCGTAGAATCAATTAATACAGTGTGTGCTCTCCTTACTTGAAGCTCTGTCCAAAAGTCCTGAGAAACACATATTCCTCCATTGTTGGTGGAAAAAGCCAGATATCATTATGAAGAAAATAATTCCCTATTTGGTAAATGAAGCAGCTAATGTTTGATATTGTGCACATGACAATAAACTTGACTATATTTTTATGCAGTAAATATAAACAGAAGATTAATTAACTGGCAATAATTATCTTTAAACAATGTTCTCTTTCCTCATTGCAGTATTGCATGGAAGATTTGTTTTAACTATTAGTGACACATCGATGTTGTTTATACTGGCCATAGAGCCCCTGGCTATGGCAGTAAGAATGCAGACAGGCCTGTCTGGCATCCAGCTAGGAGAACAGGAACATAGAATATCCTTATATGCTGACGACGTGATTCTTTTTTTAACAAATTTATCCATCAGTATTCTAAGCTTAATGCAATAGATTGAATTGTTTGGGCAGTTCTCTGTTTATAACATTAACAACTCAAAATCATCAATACTATTTTTGAACAAAGATGAAAGACTGAAACCAGTCATAAAAACCCTATTTATAAATGCAAAGGAAGGATTTACCTACCTTGGTGTCAAAATTACCTCTGAAATTAAAACGATCGTCCCAACAAACAACACTAGTGAACAAAGTGAAAGAGACGTTAGATCAATGGATAACAATGCCCATATCAATGACTGGCCATATAAACATGATCAAAATGAATATATTACCAAAATTTCTATACCTTTTTCAATCACTTCCTCTCCCACTACCAAAATCATTTTTTGATAAGCTTAATAGTATTTTTAGTAAATTCATTTGGAATAATAAAACATCTAGACTGCGACTTAGGGTGCTATACCTGCCTTATGAAAGGGGAGGGCTACGGCTCCCAAACCTGTAATGGTATTATTGCTCTGCTCAGTTATGTTCTGCAATGTTTTATTTCTCAATGGAGGCCCTTCCAGCCTGGGTGAATATTGAACAGGCATCAGTACCAAACCTCCCATTAAACCTCTATCTGTACTTTGAAGATCCAAGAAAAGGACAACCGAGAACCCTTAAAAATATTATTGACATCTGGTATAAAGCACATCAGCATATTGAAGATACTCCTCCCATCTGTCGCTTCTCCCCAATATGAGGCAATACATACTTCAGGGCAGGAAGAGCGGATAGTGGTTTCAGAATCTGGGCAAACAAAGGTGTGCAGAAAGTAGAGGACCTTTATATGAATGGTAATCTTATTACATTTGATCAATTGTGTCAGACATACCATATTCCTAAAAAAACACTTTTTTAAATATTTGCAACTGAGACATTTCATATTATCAAAATATAAGCTTTTAATATCTGAACCACCACTATCACATCTTGAAAATCTCACACTTCTAAACCTAAAGGGGAGGAGTCAGATTTCTTTACTCTATACACCTTTGTTGTCATATGATAAGGAGTCCACCATTGACAGGCTAGAGGCATGGAGACTGGATGTTCAAGAGGACATACAAGAAATTGAGTGGGAAATGGCATGCTTAAAAGCCCAAAAACAATCAATTAATATGAGAATGAAGCTATTACAATATAAATGGTTAATGAAAACTTACAATACCCTAGTCAAGCTGAATCGTTGGACCCCTGACATCCCGGACACTTGTGTTAAATGTTTAGAAGAAAAGGGTACTCTGTTTCACTGTGTATGGGACTGTCCAAATTTTTAAAAATACTGGAAAACAGTCATTCAGACTATATCTGAGATTGTTGGAGTAAAGGTGCCTCACCAAGCAAAAATGTGTGCACTAGGTATATATCCAAAGAACTTTACTGTTAGTCCAAAGCAGTCAACTTTATTTGACTTTGGACTCCTGCAGGCCAGAAGGATGCTAGCTTTATCTTGGAGAAAAATGGATATACCTTCGATACATGTATGGGGAAAGGAGATGGCATCTTGTATTATATTGGAGAGACTGACTTACATAACCAGGGGAATGGCAGGAGAATTTGAAAATGTGTGGAAACCTTTATTGGAGTTTCTTGGACGCCAAGGGGAACAGTCATCTTGAAATACCTGTGTGTTGTTGAGTGCTTCTATGGTTTTTTTTCTGATGTGTTTTTATTTTTTTTATTAAATATGTGAAGTATGTGAAATGTTATATCTCTTTTCCTTTGATGATTGTGAAAAACATGAGGACATGTTTCACTAGTTTCATTATTATTATTGTTTATCTGTATATGTGAAATATAGGTAAAATTCAATAAAAATATTGTTTAAAAAACTATTAGTGACACAACTATTCCTTAATTAAGCAATGAATTTACATAGAACCCGTCAAGTGAAATGTTTATCTTATTGTCGACTACTAATTGCTACTTATGATACTGTGATCATAATGATCATGTGATGGTCATTGTACCTTGCGGATTGGGGTGGGGTTAAATCACCCAATTAGCTTGCCTTTATATGTCCAGGGATAAAGGGGGCAAATTCAAGAGCCAAGGAGGTTTTTTTCTGACATTGAATCAGCTCATGGACACCCATGATTGTTTTTCCACTTTATGTTGTTTTTTGAGGTCTGATTGGTAATGGCAAGGCCAGTGTGTATCACCCACCCCTGATTGCCCTTGAGAAAATGGTGTTGAACCACCATCCTGAACCTCTGCAGTCCTTCGAATAAAGGTGTCCTACAACGTTATTGGGTAGCTAGTTCAGACAGACAGACATACTTTATTGATCCCGAGGGAAATTGGGTTTCGTTACAACCAAGAATTGTGAAGAAATATAGCAATATAAAACCATAAATAATTAAATAATAATAAGTTAATCATGCCAAGTGGAAATAAGTCCAGGACCAGGGTGTCTGATACTCTGAGGGAGGAGTTGTAAAGTTTGATGGCCACAGGCTCAGTGTTATATCTTGGTGGAATTAGTCTCTGGTTGAATGTACTCCTGTGCCTAACTAGTACATTATGGAGTGGATGGGAGTCATTGTCCAAGATGGCATGCAACTTGGACAGCATCCTCTTTTCAGACACCACCGTCAGAGAGTCCAGTTCCACCCCCACAACATCACTGACCTTATGAATGAGTTTGTTGATTCTGTTGGTGTCTGCTACCCTCAGCCTGATGCCCCAGCACACAACAGCAAACATGATAGCACTGGCCACCACAGACTCGTAGAACATCCTCAGCATCGTCCGGCAGATGTTAAAGGACCTCAGACGGCTCTGACCCTTCTTGTAGACAGCCTCAGTGTTCTTTGACCAGTCCAGTTTATTGTCAATTCATATCCCCAGGTATCTGTAATCCTCCACTCTGTCCACACTGACCCCTTGGATGGAAACAGGGGTCACCGGTGCCTTAGCCCTCCTCAGATCCACCACCAGCTCCTTAATCTTTTTCACATTAAGCTGCAGATGATTCTGCTCACCCCATGTGACAAAGTTTCCCACCGTAGCCCTGTACTCCGCCTCATCTCCCTTGCTGATGCATCCAACTATGGCAGAGTCATCAGAAAACTTCTGAAGATGGCAAGACTCTGTGCAGTAGTTGAAGTCCATCACTTAGATCCAGGACTCGTGATGTATTTCTGAGTCAGGAAGCCGTGTAATTTAAAAAGAAATTTAAAATGTTTGGAAGCAATTAAAACATCAATGCAAATGTAATTGAAGAAAATACAAGTTACTTTTATCTGTTCCGTCACAGCCATACCTTGCTGCTGGGGTCTAATCTGACACAGATTCACCAGGCAGATCTGTTAACTTAACTTTGGAGGCTCAGCAAGAACACATCGCACTGCTGGACACTATTCTTGGTCTGTGAATTGGGAAATACCACGTTTCTGAGGGAATTATAGGCTGCTATTCTCTGGAGGTTTGCTGGAGATTCCTAGCAGGTCACACACAGCTCATTCATTTTCATGTTAGAACTTCACTGTCTTGCCAGTTGGCTCCTCATATGTAATCTACCTGGCTTTTGCATCAGCTCTGCATGGCTCCAGATCAATTATTAATAAAATCAAATTACAAACAGCATGGTTCACTTACTGATTTATTTATTTTGTAGGTTGCCGAAGGAATTATAGAAAAACAGCTATGGAAATAGTGCACCGAGGAAACAGAGGAATGTAGTTTACAGAGAATATTGATTACCAAAGTAAAACATGGGCTTTGAATGAGAATAATTGCAAAAAGAAATGCTGATCATCTATGGTGGATATATATCTGAAAGAATAACTCTTATGCTATTCCACAAAAGTTCAATACGGCAGGCAGGCTTTCAACTTCCAGACTCATCTTTATTGGTCAGTTTTTAGGCAAGAGACAAAAGCATTTTTTTAAAACTAAAATAACACAGACAAAATGCTGGAGGAACTTAGCAGGTCAGGCAGCATCTATGGAAGTGAATAAGCAGTTGACGTTTCAGGCCGAGGCCTTTCTTTGGGACTGAAAAAGAAGGGAAAAGACACCAGGATAAATGGTGGGGGGGGGGGGGGGGAGGAAGATAACTAGGTGATAGGTGACGTCATGCGGATTGGAAAGATAAAAGACTGGGAAAGGAGGAATCTGATAGAACAAGAAGGAGAAGGGGACCCTTCCTCCACTTTCCTCTCCTAACAGATTCCTTCTTCTCCAGCCCTTTACCTTTCCAGCACACCTGGCTTCACCTATCACCTTCCAGCTATTTTCCTTCCTCTCCCCCACCTTTATGGTCTGGCATCTTCCACCTTCCTTTTCAGTCCCAAAGAATAGCCTTGGCCTGAAATGTTGATTGTTTATTCATTTCCATAGATGCTGTCTGATCTGTTGAGCCTCTCCAGCATTTTGTGTATCTTACTTTGGATTTCCTGCATCAGTAGACCTTCTCATGTTTATTTTTTTAATGTTTCCTACCCTCCATTCCATGCAAATTTTAACCCAGAAAATGCACATAAACCATAGCATTCTTCAGGCCTCTCCCTAAATCAGGTCTGTGATGTGCTCCAACGCTGACTTTCCCAGATTCCATGCAATCAGAAGGAAGATATCTCACTTTGGGCTGTTTGGCAAACCCATCATCATGGGTGACTCTGCAGCATGTTACTTGTCTGTGCATTTGGAAAATCTTGTTGCCTTTATGAGAGGTTATTCAGGTTCAAATTTATTATCGTCATGGAAATACATACACAGGGCACAAAAGTCATGAAAGTTAGCTTTATGTGCAGCACCAGCAGCGCAAACAGAGATTCTGCAGATGCTAGAAAACCAGAGCAACACACACACACAATGCTGAAGGAATTCATTAGGTCAGGCAACATTAGTGGAGAGGAACTGTCGACGTTTTGGGCCATGACCCTTCATCAGGACTGGATCTGATGAAGGGTCTCAGCCCAAAACATTAACAGCTTATTCCTCTTCATGAATGCTGCCTGAGCTGCTGAATTCCTCCGGCATTTTGTGTGTGTCACAGTGTGTTGAGCACTTTCTCCTTATTTCCACTACCCAGTTTTTCTTTGGTCCCTTGTGTAAGAGAGAGGAGCTTGACCTTTGGAAGTAGATCCATCCTTCCAGTGACCAGGCAGCTTCTCTTCAAAAGGCTGAACCTGAATTTCATCCACTACCTCAGACCCAGCACGGTCAATGGAGACCGGGACACCTCATCCTACACCTCGTACCAGTATCCGGTCCAACAGCAATCGCAGCAAACGAGACAAAGAAGTACCTCCAGTATAGGAAGACTCATTTCTCAAAATCATTGCTTCATAGGGAGATGTTAAAGCTCTTGCAAGACCGGATGATTCCAAACATAACTGACATCTGGAGAAACTCTTAGGTTGATGCATGGATGATAGAAAAATGGAGGGTCAGTATGAGGGAAGGGTTGGATTGATCTTAAAGTAACTTTTAAGGTTGGAACAAGCTGATGGGCTGAAGGGCCTGCATTGTGATGTAGTGGTCTACGGAAGAGACAGCAGAAGTTGAAATCAAGAGCCACAAACAATCTGCCAGATGAACTGAGCAGGTTAAGCAACATCTGCAGAGGGAAGGGAACTATCATCTTTATGGGTTCTAATTCAGGGTTTTGACTGTAAGCATTGACAAATCCTTCCCTCCCCCACGATTGTTGCTCAACCCACTGAGTTCCTCCTGTAGCTTGTTATTCCATAAACTGAGATCTCGCTTACTAGGTCGATTGGAGTCTGGTACAGTTTTTATGCAATTGCTGGGCCATGAAATAATTCTGACAAATGCAGAAATAAATCCAAGCTCTCTATAATTATATATATTCACCTGCTTATTAATAGGGTTGAATGCTGCACTGTTAATAACAACCAAATATGGCAGGAGGTCAAGTAATAGTTAAACAATATAAATTGCAGGTGAAAATATTTGCAGAGACAACACCCACTCATGAACAAATTTGCATCCACACTGTGACTGAAAAAAATATAAATTTCATGGAAAAAAAATCAAAATTGCTGTATCATTATTACAATTATAATTGAATATCATGCTGTTAAAGTTTTTTTCCTCTTCCCACCTTTATAGGGTAGTTGTGCACTGCCCTAACTACACTCAAAAGGACTCAGGATATTGTCATGAAGTGCTGGATAATAGAACTATTATTCTTGAGGCCATGACTGAAGCAGTAAAGTCTTGAGGGTGACATGTAAGGGCATTGTAGAGATATGATTCACAGGTTGCAAGGACTTTTGGTCAGTACAGGAGATATATAACAAATCACATATGAAATCTGAAGCTTAGGAGATGAGCTTATGTTTAAACATAAATATATCGCCTTGGAGCAGCTTTGGACCAAGAACAATTTGCTTCCACTCTGGAAATCTGCCATCCTCTTCGTGTTTGCTTGTTAATGTCTCCATCCTGCCTCCTCAACTCAGGAGCAAGTAGAGATGAAAGCAAATATCTTTGAGTAAATAAGCAAAATAAGATCCAAGGATTTCTTTCTCCGTGAAACTGGTAAGATGCTGCAATGAACACTGTGCTGCAGAGAATATGTAAAGAAACTAAGAATTATAAGCTTTAAAAGTTCAGAATCAGAACCAGGTTTAATATCACTGGCATACGTCATGAAACTTGTTGTTTTGCGGCAGCAGTACATTGTAATACATGATAGTAAAAACTAAATTACAATAAGATTTATATTTTTTTAAACTAAATTAAATAAATTGTGCAAAAAGAGAGGAAAAAAAATAGTGAGATAGTATTGTCTGTTTTCCACTCAGAAATTTGATGGTGGAGGGGAAGAAGCTGTTCCTGATATGTTGAGTGTGTGTCTATAGGGTCCTGTACCTCCTGCTTGATGTTAGCAGTGAGAAAAGAGCATGTCCTGGGTGATGGGGGTCCTTAGTGTTGGATGCCACTTTTCTGAGCCATCACCTTTTGAAGGTGTCCTCGATGCTGGAAAAGCTTGTGCCCAAGATGGAAGTGGCCACGTTAATAACTTCCTCGCAAAATGCTGGAGAAACTCAAGAGGCCAGGCAGCATTTATGTAATAGAGTAAACAGTCAACGTTTCAGGCCGAGACCCTTCATCAGGACCTTCATGAGTCCCGATGAAGGGTCTCAGCCCAAAACATCAACTATTTACTCTTTTACGTAGATCCTGCCCGACCTGCTGAGTTCCTCCAGCATTTAGTGTGTGTGTTGCTTGGATTTCCAGCATCTGCAGATTTTCTCTTGTTTACAGCTTTCTGCAGCTTTTTACAATCCTGTGCAGTAGCCCTTTCATACCAGACAGTGATGCAACCAATTAGAATGCTCTCCACGATAATCTGTAGAAATATGCAAGTGTCTTTTGTGACATACCAATTCTCCTCAAACTCCTAATGAAATATAGCCACTGTTGTGCCTTCTTTGTAATTGCATAGATATGCTGGGCCCAGGATAAACACCCAGGAACTTGAAACTGCTCACCCTTTCAACTGCTGATCCCTCAATGAGGACTGGTAAGTGCTCCCTCAACTTCCCCTTCCTTAAGTCTTCAATCAATTCCACGGTCTTACTGACAATGAGTGTGAGGTTGTTGGTATGACACCATTCAACCAGCTGGTCTATCTGACTCCTGTATGCCTCCTCAACACCATCTGAAATTCTGCCAACAACAGTTGTGTCATTGGCAAAAAAAGACTGCATTTGAGTTGCATCTAATCACACAATTGTGTGTGTAGAGAGTATAGCAGCAGGTGAAACATGCATCTTTGACATGTGCCAGTGTTGACTGTCAGCAAGAAGAAAATGTTATTTCTGATCAGCAAGGACTGTGGTGTCCTGATGAGGAAATCGAGGATCCAGTTGCGGAGGGAGGTACAGAGACCCAGGATTTGGAGCTCGTTGATTGGAATTGAGAGTGTGATTGTGTTGAACGCTGAGCTGTAATCAATAAAGAGCAGCCTGATGTCGGTATTGCTATTGTCCAGATGATCCGAGGCCGAGTGGAGAGCCAGTGAAACTGTATCTGCTGTAGACCTATTATGGCAATAAGCAAGTTGCAGAGGGTCCAGGTTCTTGGGTAGGTAGGAGTTGATTCTTGCCAACCGACGTCTCTTTACAGCAGATGTAATGACACTGGATGATAGTTGTTCAGACAGCTCATCCTGCGCTTCTTGGGTTCTGGTATGACTGTCACCCTTTTGAAGCAGATAAGAACCTCCGACTGCAGCAGTGAGAGATTGAAGATGCCTTTGAACACTCCTGCCAGTTGATTGGCACAGGTTTTCAAAGCCCCACCAGGGCCTGACCGCTTGTGAGGGTTCACCATCCTGAAAGATGTTATAACATCAGCCTTCAAGGAAGAGATCACAGGGTTACCAGATGTAAGGATTCACACAGATGTAGTTTTATTCGCCATTTCAAAGCATCCAAAAAAAGCATTGAGGTCATCTGGGAGTGAAGTGTTACAGCCATTCATGATGTTAGGTTTCACTTTGTAGGAAGTAATGTCCTGCAAACCCTGTCAGAGCTGACATACATCCAGCTCCATCTCTAACCTCAATTAGAATTGTTTTCACACTCTTAAAGTAGCCTTCCATAGGTTATACCTGGACTTTCTGTATAATTGTGGATCATCAGTCTTGAATGTCGCAGATCTAGCCCTCAGCAGGCTTTGAATCTCCTGGTTCATCCATGGCTTTTAGTTTGTGTATGTCTGAAATGTTCTCAAAGGTGCAATCTTATTTAAGCAGGTCTTGCTAAAGTCAGTGACAATTGTGACATTCAGACTCAAAAATGAATTCTTGTATATTTTCTAGTTCTCCAACTGAAAGCAGTCCTGTTACGCTCTTCCGCCTCCCTTGACCATATCTTCTTGGTCCTGACCGCTGATGATGCGGTCTTTAGTCTTTCCCCAAATGCTAGGTGTAGAAGTACAGGCAGGTGATTGGACTTTTGAAATGGCACAGTAAGTGTTCTTGATGGGGGTATAACAGTGGACAAGTGTATTGTCTCCTCTGGTTCCTCAGGTGATATGTTGGTGGTAGTTGTTCAGAGACTTCCTCAAGCCAGTGTGGTTGAAATCTCCCGCAATGAGAGGGAAGGCATCAGGGTCTGCAGTTCTGTGCCTGCTGATTACATTGCTCAGCTCCTCCAGTGAGCTAAGTTGCCAAAAAACTTAAAGATTCATCTACCCAGGTGTTGATTCATTGCTAATAGATATTAGTTTGCTGGCTACCATAGACTTCCAGATGGGTTTCATGGGTGAGATTGCTCTGGGCTGACCAGTATATTGTTTCAGGCCTGTTGCAGAAGTTTTAAATGACTAAATCAGTAATCTGGAGCTCAGAGCTAAAGATTCAGATACATCTGCTCATATTCAAACCAGGTGGCTTTGACCAACTGGAATAACTGGGAATTCTTCCTCAGTACTTGAAGTCAGTAGAACTAAATTTCAGAGTACAAAAATGCAGAGTATAACTACTACTGATCGAATGTGAAATTTTAGGCAAGTTTCAGTAATGATGGCTATTGTAATGACACTAAAAGTAACTCTGGTTTACTAATCTCCTTAAAAGAAAGAATTATGCTGCCCATACCCACTTGGTTTCTTTGTAATTGCATTTAACGCTCTTCCTTTTGTTTCTGTCTTGTCTAATCTTGATCAAAGCATTGTGACAACAAAGCTCCTTAGTCCACATTCCAGGAAAGAAGATTAGTGATTTAGATAAATGCCGGTAAAGGAGTGGTACTAATTTAGTTCCAGGTTACTGCTTTTGAGCAACAGTGATGATGTTAATTTTTAGTTAGTTAGCAGCCCTGTTGGCCTAGTATTTATTATTTTCCTTTATTTATTCCTTCTTTATTTAGAAGCTAGACTGGACTGCCAACACAGATGCCTTGTGCAGGAAGGCACAGAGTCGACTGTACTTCCTAAGAAGGTTGGCGTCATTCAATGTCTGTAGTGAGATGCTGAAGATGTTCTATAGGTCAGTTGTGGAGAGCGCCCTCTTCTTTGTGGTGGTGTGTTGGGGAGGAAGCATTAAGAAGAGGGACGCCTCACATCTTAATAAGCTGGTAAGGAAGGCGGGCTCTGTCGTGGGCAAAGTACTGGAGGGTTTAACATCGGTAGCTGAGCGAAGGGCGCTGAGTAGGCTACGGTCAATTATGGATAACTCTGAACATCCTCTACATAGCACCATCCAGAGACAGAGAAGCAGTTTCAGCGACAGGTTACTATCGATGCAATGCTCCTCAGACAGGATGAAGAGGTCAATACTCCCCAATGCCATTAGGCTTTACAATTCTACCGCCAGGACTTAAGAACTTTTTAAAAGCTATTATTAATGCTTTTTGAGATAGTGACTTAGATGCATATCATATTTTTTACTGAGTTAAGTATTGTATGTAATTAGTTTTGCTACAACAAGTGTATGGGACATTGGAAAAAAAAGTTGAATTTCCCCATGGGGATGAATAAAGTATCTATCTATCTATCTATCTTATTTTGTACAGTTCCCATTAAAACTCGGTGAACTTTTCATTCCGGGTCTGTGTTTCTCCATCTGTACTTGGACCACCACTGAACTCCTGTCAGTAAGAATTGAACATCAAAATGGACCCAGCAGAACGTTAACATCTGAAATCTGCCCCGAATTTCATTCGTCAGCTGGAGAAGTTAAAAGTCAATGGGCAACTGTTCTCAGAGTGGCAAACCCAGTCCAAGCTGGAGGAACAGGTGTTAAATCTTGCAACAATGGTTCAGCAACTCACCACAGACATCCAGAATCAGGTGGTAGCTATTACTGTTCTCACTGCCGATATTCAGCAGCTCCCTGTCAAGGCAGCCCCACTTTCAGCACCGGCACCTGTCCCATCCTCCTCTATTGCATTTTCATCAGCCTCAGCTACAAATGCCCCAAATCCCTTGGCTGCTTCTGGACCTGACCACTCCCCCACTGGGTAGTCACTCCAGTATCCCGACGGCTGCAGAAACTTTACCCCATGTGAGGTGTCTTTCCAAGCCCAGCCTGATCGGCTCAGTGATGATGTTTGTAAACTGGTTTGCATGGTGAACCTCTTAGATGGATTCCCACGTAGCCTGATCAACGTTTTGCAAGAACAAGGTTCTTATGTAACCAAGTCGTTTCAGCAATTTGTAGTCACATTCAAGAGAATGCTTGACCTTCCAGCACAGGGTCAGGTTACCCACTGACACCTGGACCTGCACCAAAGGAGAGGGTCAGTGAGAGTCTACACAGTAAATTTCCACAAACTTGTGATTGAGATGGGGTGGAACAAGAGAGTTCTCATCACTGCTTCACAGTGTGGGCTGGAAGAGCACAGAGCTCCATCATGATATTGCAGCCCGGCAGCTGAGAGGAGCAGCGGGAGAATGCCCAGAGCCTCCTATTCATCAAATCATCACTTGTCTTCATCCCCTCTTTCATCAACCAGTCCACGGAGGAGTCCATGCAGGTGGAGGGCCTCAGGATCTCAGGAGGAACGAGATCAGCATGGAAGAACATGTTGCTGCCTCTGCTGCAGCTCTTCAGAACAATTCCAGGCATCAGGTCCCAAGTGCCCAGTAAAGGAGGAGGCCCATTAGTAAGAAGGGGAATTCAGGCGGGTCGATTCTCCCTGCAAGTATCTTCCCTTAATCAACTAATGCTCCCAGCTTCCCTGTCTTGGGGCTCCTAGACCCATGAGCTTCTGGCAGATATTAATTCTGGGGCAGCTGGAAACCTCATGGATATCTCTCAGGCTCGAAGATGGAGAGTTCCGACTTTTCAAGTGAGAGAGAACATTGATATCAAGGGTCAGGCTGATCAGCCTCTGGGCACCAGCAAGATCAACCTTTCCACAGAACCCTTCCAACTTGTGTTAGAGGGCAACCACTGGGAATGGCCCTCCTTCGGTCTCGCTGATTCACCTGAATTGCCGATGGTGCTTGGTCTTCCCTGGCTTTCTCGACACGACCCACAAATCGATTGGTCCCTAAAGGGGCTCCAAGAGTGGGGACCAACATGCCTGTCTATCTGACTGGCTCAAGTCCCTGTCAGCAAATCCCTTCCAGAGATAACTGCTGGTGTAGACCTAGCTGATGGTAGCTGAATATGCTGACTTTCTTTCCTGTTGCTTGACTCCTGCAGCATGTAACTATGATGTCAGGAACTGAGAACTTCTGACTGTCAAGGAGGCCCTGGAGTCATGGCAACACTAGCTGGAGGGAGCAGACTACCCGTTTCTGGTATACACAGATCACTGAACCCACTCTTACATTCCTGTCACCAAGAGACCTAACTCCTGTCGAGCCCATTGGACTCTCTTCTTCACCTGGTTTACCTTCACCTCACCTACTTTCCTGGCAGCAAGAATACCAGGACCAAGCTCTCTCCTGCCTGTTTGACATCCATGTGGACAACGCAAATCCAGAGCTCATCCTTCCCCGCAGGTGCACAGCTTCTCTGGTGATTTGGGGAATAGAAACAGAGGATCCAGACCCAGGTGCACACCTCCCAACCGGCTGTCTGGCCCTGCCACTGTGCACCCCAGAGTGCTGGAGTGACGCCACTCTTCCAATCTGGTTGGCCACCCAGAGATTCAACAGACCCTGGAATTTACGAAGAGATGATTTTGGTGGCCTTCTACTTTGTATATCCCAAGATGTCTACAACTTCATATCTACCTGCCCCATTTGTGCCCAGAACATGGCATCATGCCAGCTCCCTGCTGGTCTGCTTTGCTAGCTGCTTGTGCCTCACCACCCCTGGTCCCACCTCTTGGTGGGTTTTATCACTGGTCTGCCTCCGTCAGATGAGAACATTACCATTCTGGTAGCTGTGGACCAGTTTACTAAAGCAGACCACTTCATTACTCTTCCCAAGCTCCTGTCAGCTCATGAGACTGCCACCCTCATGGTTCAGCACGTGCTCTGGCTGCATGGCTTCTCTCAGAGCAAAGCGTCTGATCGAGGACCGCAGTTCACATCCCGTTTTGGGAAGGCTTTCTGCTCTCATTTTGGAGCCATGGCCAGCATCTCATCAGGTTTCTATCCACAATCTAAAGGCCAAACTGAGAGAGTGAATCAGGAGCTGGAGAGAATCTTGTGCTGCCTTGTCTCTTCCAACTCCACAAGCTGGAGCTCACAACTGGCTTGGGCAGAAATTGCCCACGCTAACCTCCAGTCATCCCCCACTGGTATGTCCCCCTTTGAATGTCAAAAGTGATTCCAGCCACCCCTCTTTCCTGACCAAGAGATAGACGCAAGAATCCCTGCTGCCGGATGGTTAGTCCAGCGCTTCAAGAGCACACGGAGAAGGGCCAGGAATTCTCTGCTCTACACCCAGAAACACTATCCCCAGCAGGCTGATCAGCTCTGCCAAGAGGTGAGGTCTCTCAGGCCAAGGGAAAAAGTCTCAAGCTGGTGGCTTTCTCCTCCCTTGATCCAGTCACCTCCTTCCCCGTCCTCTCCGCTTGGTGGATAGGTCCCTGGTTTACACTGTGCAGCACATCGCGGCATCTCACCAGAGGCAGGGCAGTGATTGGGAGGGGGCCAGAGGTTTCTGGTTCTACACATCCTAGAAAAGTCTCCGATCTGAAATTTCCAGTGGGCACAACCCTCTGGTATCTCGGTAGCTACACCTATGGAGGAGGGCCCTGTCACAACTTCAGGTCTGAGTTCCCTGACAGGTGGGCAACTGAAAGAAGTTGACAATCACTCAGGTGAGAATGCACATATTCCAGCCAACTAGGGTTTACTTGTTATTGTATTTAACTCTCTTCCTTTTGTTTCAGTCTTGTCAAGTCTTGATCAAAGCACAGCGATGACAACACTCCCTGCTTACCTTAGACCACGTTCCAGAAAAGTAGATTAGTGATTCAGATAGACGCTTTTAAAGGAATGGCACTAATTTAGTTCTACGTCACTGCTTTCAAGCTGCTGTGATGACGTTAATTTTTAGTTAGTTTGAAAGTTTTAGTTAGCAGTCCCGTTGTCCTAGCACTCATTATTTTCCTTTGTTCTGTACTGTTCCCTTTAACACTCAGTGAACTGTTTATTCCTTGTCTGTGTCTCTCCATCAGCACTTGGGCCATCACTGACCTCCTATCAAAATCTGACACAGTGGGGAAAAATATGTTGCTAAAGCATTGAGTGTGGTTCCATGGGCTTCTGTACCTCCTCTCTGATAGTAAAGATGAAAAGAGAGCATGTCTGCATGTAACAATTCTATGAAGAAGGCAGGTTTAAAATTGGGAGGGGGGGGGGATACTTTCCCATCCATTTGTGCTGTTAGTTTCCATCCCAAAAGCTAAGAAATTTGCTGCTTGTGAAAGCTTATTAAGACCTTAGGCTCAGATCCATACAGAATTTCGAGAGGATAAGGAATATAAATAGAAAGTCAGTCCTGATGTACGCTCAGTGGCTGCTTTATTAGGAACCTCCTATACCTAATAAAGCAGGTAGAGTGTACGTTCACGGTCTTCTGTTGCTGTAGCCCATCAACTTCAAGGTTCAACATGTTGTACATTCAGATATGCTCTTCAGCACACCACTGTTGTAGCATGTGGTTATTCGAGTTACCATCACCTTGAACCAGCCTGACCATTCTCCTCCCCTCCTCTCTCATTAATAAGGCACTTTCACCCACAGAACTGCTGCCGCATGATTGGCTGATTAGATAGTTGCATTGGTGTACAGGTGTACCTAATAAAGTGGCCACAGACTGTATATTAGCTAACAAAGGACAGAATTCTAAATGTTACCATAGCTTCCAGAAAATTTAAATCAACTAATTTTTTGTAGCACAATACAGTTAATGACATCTGTGTTTAACCCCCCTCTGCGTTTCTCTGTTTTTCCCCCAAGTTGATTCTATAAGATTAATGTCAGTAGAAATCTAGCATAATGGTTAACATAACACTATTACAAAATCAGCGACTTAGTTCATTTCCCGCTGCTAGCTGTAAGGAGTTTGTATGTTCCCCTCATAACCTCGTGGATTTCTTTTATGTGCTCTGCTTTTTCCCCACATTCCAAAGACGCGCTGATTAGGGTTAATGCATTGTGGGCATGTTACGTTGGCGTTGGAAACATGGCAACAATTGCGGGCTGCCTAGCACAATCCTTGGACTGCATTGGTCATCGATGCAAACAACATCACTATCTGCTTTGATGCTTCAATGTGCATATAATAAATAAAGCTTATATTAAAGTGGGAGACCCAGAACAACCAGTTTTATACTGAGCCAAGCATTCATCATTCATGGTAAGTGCACAGAATTCCCCGGGAATTACATGAAAACACAGATACCACTCAAGCCACTGACAATGACATTAAGGTTGCAACAGAATACAGCAGTAAACCCTTCCACGGATATAACAACTTTAAGGTAAGTTTCAGCTTGTATCTAAACATAGCTATGTTTCTGACCCATAGTTTTCCTGGTCCATCTTTGGTTGCAAACCCAACCCACACTCCAGACCTCAGCCACACTCCTGGCCTGCATTTCTGACCCTTGAAGTTGTTGCCAGCTTCAAGCTTACAAGTACCCAGTGATGCACCATCAATAACTCTGAGACGTGGGTTAAGGTAGGCTTTTATTGGCTGGAAGAAAGCACAAGCAGCAAGTGACCATCACACAACATCCTGGAGACTGAGGAAGGGTCTGTGGCTCCAATCGCCTTTATACCGGGGTCTGTGGGAGGAGCCACAGGAGCAGTCAGCAGTGGGGGGGCGTGTCCAGACAGGTATATGTAGTTCACTACACCCAGACCCACAGACAGTAAGTCATTGGATAATGAAGAGTCAGTGTACCGTAAAACATCCGCACAGGGAAAAATCAAACCCTGGAGTGTTGCCCTGATAGGGACAACTGATGGAAAAACGTTAGATTGATCTAAACTACAGCTGGATGCTCTGATAGTTATAGTAATTTGTCTTCAATTAAGTAAGCAATGAGAAATAGCTTTGCTATTGTGTTAATGCTTGTGGCTTTTGGAATCTTTTACGAGTTCTGCCCACTTGAGTTAAAATCTAGTACTGATGAGAACTACACAAACACAAGAAGATTTTGAAGAAAGGAGAGTAGGAGGTAGGTAAACACAATACCAGCATGCTCCTGCAGTGCTTACATGGTCATAGGCAAAAGACAACACGTTTGGGTTGTGGTTTCACTTCAATTGAGACCAATAGACAGTGAGTACCAAAGGGACATACAGCTACAGCAAGAACTCAAGACAGACAAGTATGGTCATTGGAATGGATATGTTAAGGGTCACAATGAGCAACTAGATAAGTCAGGACTGCTCCATTCAGACCTACATAAACAATGTATTTTAAAGGAAAGAGCAACTTGCCTTTTACAAGTGTTTCCATGTGGATATTTAGCTACCTTACCCAATTCCTATAAATCTGGACATTCCAATTGCATAATCCATCCATATTCTTCATGAAAATTGCAATGAGCTTGAAGCATCCATTTGTCACTTTACGCCAACCCAGCTTGATGAGAGTGCTGGGTGGCAAAATAATAAATCAGGAAAGGATACGAGTGTCCAGCTCTGCTGGTCATGGATCTGTCAAACAAGATACCTGAAGTCAGCTATTAAAGACAGCCCCTAACACAAGTATTGCAGGTACATGAGGTATGAAATGACTGATTTGTTTTTGGCTTTCCCTGCTGGTTGCATTCAATTCACAAGATACTCCACAACAAAAAAAATTAAATTTCCAAGTATTTTAACTTAATGTTTATTAACATTTCACTTAAGAAGAAGACATGTAGTAAGTTTTTTTTTTACACAGAGAGTGGTAAGTGCATGGAGCACACCAGCAGTGGTGGTGGGTAGAGGCAGATACATTAGGAACATTTCAGAGACTCTTAGATGAATGAAAGAAAAATGGAGGCCTGTGGGAGGGAAGGATTAGATTAATCTTGGCGTAGGCTAAAAGTCAATACAACATCGTGGGCCAAAAGGCCTGTATTCCGGTGTACTGTTTTATCTATCCCTCAGGAAATGTGGAACTACTGACATACAGATTAATACACATGCTTTTGCCTGTTCCTGAGAAGTGCTCAAGTGCAGAAAAAGATGACAATTACATTGTTAATTTCATCCCGCTCTCATTGTTTTACAAGACTATAGTATGTCCATGCTTCCCCAGCTCAGCAAATCAGCAGTGTGAAACAAATCATCTAGTAGTTGTGCCTTGGAAATTAAACATTTCCCCAGAGCAGAAAACACAAAAGATTGCCATTGCAGGAGAATCTGGATTGAATTATAAGGGCAGGACCTGTTCAACTGCTCTTTATTCTTAGGTTGCTGCAATAGGAGATATAAAATTAGATCTCGGGTGAAAAATTATAATCAGTGACTCACCTGATGTTAAATCAGGCTCAATTAAGCTCATTAGTGGAGTTATCTTAGTTCAGTAATGAATGGTGAAAATCTATTCCCATTTGAACTATGCTGTCCTGTTAGTTATTTTATGATGTCATTAAAAGAAAAATGGACAGTTTAAAATACAAAACAAGGGAAGCTGGGAGACAATCCTTTTAAACATTACAACACCTTTTCCTCACTGCATTTAGTATCCATCCTGGTTCTGAACTGTAAGTAGAAAATGTGCCACATGTGAGCAAAAATAAAGTTCTCTCTTTGGTTTGTGCTTCGGTGCAAACAAATCATTAATATTTACTCATGTGGAGAAGGAACTAAAGCTGGCAAAATGCCTCTGAAATGTGCCTTGAAAATCTGGGATGTTTAAAAGATCATGAAGACTATTAGAAATTATTTCAATTAGTTCTTTTGTCTTTAAAAATCTTTTGTGTTTAAAGTATTCAAATCTTTTTGTAGGAAATGTGCATTCCTTCCCAAAAAAGGTGTTATGTTGCAGTCAATGCCAGCTCCAAAGAAAATATTTATATGAATATATATGCATGAAATAGCAGATGAGGAAAAGTAGTTTCATAAGCATGCTAAGCACTAGATAGTTACAACTTCAGCAATGCTTGCTACAGTGACAGCTGCTGCTCTCTAAACAGTACACAACTTGTGCACTCTGTCCAATAAGACCTGCAGCAAGGTGGCAAGGGTATGGACATTTGTTTCGTACCAGATACTGTGCACATAAACTTAATCTTTCATTAACCTGAAGTTATTGTTCAAATCACCTATAGTTTAGTGATCTTCTTTTGTTTTGATTATCTTAGCCAAATCTAAGCTGGTCAAGAATGGTGCAACAGTTCATCGGCTGAAGACAATTGACATATGCTGGTCAAGGAAGAGGTTATCTCTAAATGAAGCATCAGCCGAGGAGCAGCTTCACAACCCTGATGATCTTCACAGATTTCTGGTGCTCCTAAATATTATTTCAATCAATGCATACTTTTAAATGAACCACAAATATACTTCCCTATTTATTGACAACTTTAATTCTCAGAGTATGAACCTATATTCTGTACACTTAAATGATTATTTATCTATGCAATATAAGTGACACTTGACATTGATTATTTTGCTTGTAATAAATTTTAAATAGCCTGGGTAGTTAAGTCCCATTTATTTTGTATTTATGAGCTTCTGAAAGAAAACCTGTGGAGTTTAAGAGAAGTTAATAAAATGAGGAAAGAGTTTCAAGATTCGTTGCTCAGTCACATAAGCAAAGTAAGGAAGTCTGTTTGGAATTTGGCAAGAAAATGAATCATGTCATTTTCAGATTTCCTGGGTTAGAAACTGTATAGAATTTGATGAAAGGGAGAAGACACCCAATATGCAAAAAAAAAATGCAGTCAAGCAGGTTAGCAGTGTTAATGTTAAGGACAAATAGCAATTCAATCTGTTTCAAAAGTCACAGCAAATGATATGATCTCACAGTAAGGCAGCCTTCACAGTGACAGCCCTCAATGGGAATCACCACTTTTAGCACTGGGGATTGATCTGCAGGCTGGACCAGGAGTGTGAGAATGGAGACATGAGCAGCTTCTCTGATAGACACCTAGTGTCATGGTGGTAAAAGTGGACAATTAGGTTGCATATTATAGCAGCCTCATTTCTCTATCCCAACTAAGAAAAAAAACCTCTCACCTGAAGAACTCAGAGTTATCTTGCCCATTGAACATGATTTCATGGCTGAATTCAGTGGCAGATTCTCCAGCAGCAGTTAAGGAATGAGCAGTACTTTGTCACCCTTGAACAGCTGTTTTTATATTTAGAGATACATCACAGAAACAGGCCTTTCTGGCCCAATGAGCCCATGCTGACTAATTATACCCATGTGACCAATTATCCTCCTAACCTGGATGTCTTTGAAATATGGGAGGAAACCAGAGCACACAAAGGAAACCCACTTGGACACGGGGAGAAAGTACAAACTCATTACAAACAGTGGAACCGAGGTTACTGGCACCTTAATACTGTTACACTAACCACTACATTCCCTTTGTAATCAAAGCCCACTCATAGCTAGTGACTTCCCTGTACCTTAACACCACACGCTAAGGAGGTTAGCAAATAAGCTTTGCATTGTGTGCTAGGAAATGCTGAACGTGTTTTACTGAACTTACCTTGTCATTCCATTCACTATCCTGTGGCTTAGTCACAGTATAGAATAACAGCATAGGGTGGCAATGTGCATTCCCTGGATCCTGGAGGATGCAGGTAAACCAGATGGTTTCATGATCACCATTACTGTTTCTAGTATTCTTTAATTCCTCCGTGAACTGAATTTCCCACCCACTGGGATGCGATTTGATTGTTTGTCACCAGATTTCAAGTCCCATCCTCTGGATTCCTAGACTGGTAATGGAAAACACTGTGCTACCATTGCCTATGATAACTAATATACACATACAATCTATTGATATTGTTCTAAAAAACATTCTATCATTAAATTCAATTTTATTTAACAAACTTCAATTCTGTTTGAACTGAGCTTAAAGAAGGCAGCTAGTTTTCTTTTGAATCCTAAATTTCATTTATTAATAAAACTAACAGCAATGCTCTTTTTTGGTTCTTCTGAATGCCGCTGCTCTGCAAAGCTCAAAGTAAATTTTATTGTCCAAGTACATATAAGTCACCATATACAACGAAATTCGTTTTCTTGTGGGAATACTCAATAAATCTAAAGATTAATAACTATAACAGAATCAATTATAAGAGTTTATAGCACAGGTAATTACCTTAATAAATCATTGCACTGCCTGTCACATTGCCAGTTATTTTTGCTATGTCTTTCTAGTAAACATTTCAAATATAGAAGTTACTTTCAATAATCAATCATTTGAATTTATTGGTGATTCATTCGCAATTATCTGACAAAAACAGAAACAAATTATATCTTTAACTAGATTATTAACTCTTCCATGGATGGCCAGAGGGTTCGGCTTGTTGGGGCTAGCAACCCCATCCTGTAAAGACAGACCCACGGCTCCAAGTGCTGCTGTCAACAGCTTATGCCCCAGTAGGGGTGATGGGCTTAGGGGGAAGAAGAATAAGAATTGAATTATCAGTATTGTATTTTAGTATTGGACATTTGATCTTTTACCATAAGGTCTGTAAGAACTATCATAACATATAACATAGCAAACGAAAGAACGGCATCATCTTTGAAAGCAGCATACGCCCAATGCTAAATAAAACTAATATGGGGCTTTGCTCCAAATTACATTGATTTAAACAGGGATCGACTGGACTTCTCACTTGAATACAGTGACGTAAAGTAACTGAGTATATTTATAACTAACTTATGAGCCAGACACTTCATGATCATTTTGGGAATATGTTGGAGTATGGTCCATATTTATGCTGCCCTTTCAAATTGTTCCAAATTGAAAAAGGAAATTGTAGAATTGTGTTTGTAAAGTTTTTGGAATAATGAAAATAGTCATAGTGGGGTAGAAATCAGCCAACCATGCTAATCCACCTGCTCTTCAGAATCTCCTGAGCATTGTGTATAAACTAACATTATTAGTCTTCCTAAAATGCATAACCACACATTTTTCAAGATTAAATTCTATCTGGTGTTTAACTGTCCATTTCACCAACTGTCCAATTTCAATCTGTGTGCAGTCTAGAATTTATTTTACATTTACCTGACTGCCGTCTGTCAAGACATTAGTACATACCATTTTATAGTCTTTTTAGCATATTACTTTGTTTTATGAGCTATTATGATCTTTCTTATGGAAAAAATATGTGCATTAGAACATTTCGTAAAACAAGGAAATAACTTGAATGAAATGTTATTTTACAAGCTGCATGGAATGTTGCTGCTATCCACACATAAAATGGAAATTGCTGGGTAATTTTCCCATTTGACAGGCTTGGAGATGGCACTGCTCAAAGTGACTGCAATCTATTTTACAGAAAGCTTACTGTTCCTTTGGAAGGATCTTTTGAAATGGGCTTTATAAATAGATTTAGTTTGCTTTGATGTTTGCTACTTGAAAATGCACTGTAAGTTCTCATGGTCAAATGACACACTGGATTGACCTTGAAAGAAACATTTCAATTGCATGTGGGCGTTTCTTTCAGTTATCACAAACATATTGAATACTATTCTTGTTGTTATTATTATTATCATTATTATGTTAATTAATATTGTCTTTAAAAATCTCCTTCTTCTCTTGGAAGTACCTAATGGTGCAGTATTACAAGAGAACTTCATAAATGAAATGAAATAATCTGCAGATGTTGGAAATCCGGAATAAAAACAAAAGGCTGAAACACTGCATTCTAGGCAGCATCTGTGGAAAGAGAAGCAGAGTTAATGTTTCATTTCCAGACGCTTAATTAGTTTCATTCATTTTCTGTTTTTATTTGTGAGATATTATTTGGTTACGCAGGAGGAAAATGATAGAAGAAATGCAGTTCCATCAGTGAGTAGGGGTGTTCAAGAAAAATGGTGTGGCCAATAAATTCAGCTGATTATTTGAAAATGACAAAGAAAGTTGGACTATTATAGTAACAGTTAGAAGTAAATCAATATAGGGCAGGATTTTGATGATAAATTGAAAAAGGCTGAGAATACATCCTTAGATAATGATGTCAGCATAGGACAAGTTGATGATAATTCTGACATTGTGACTAGATTACTGGTGATTAGCTCCTGATAACCTTGTTATATTAGGATTTTGGTAATATTTAAATAATGCATAAAAATTACAATTTAAAAAAACTTTAGAATACAATAGATTCCAATTAATAGGGACATATTGGGCCCAGCACATTTTGGCTCAGTTAAGCAGCTGCCGTAGTTAGCCAAAGTTTCATTGAAATATGAGGGGTGATTGATAAGTTTGTGGCCTAAATAGAAGGAGTCAATTTTAGAAAACCTAGCACATTTATGTTTCAACATAGTCCCCTCCTACATTTACACATTTAGTCCAGCAGTCGTGGTGCATATGGATCTTGGACCTCCAGAAAGTGTCTACAGCATGGGTGATTGATAAGTTCATGGCCTAAGGTAGAAGGAGATGAGTTATACAGCTCCTGTTACATGCACATGCAGTTCATGCGGAAAGTTTGAAGTTAATAATTTATCTCTTCCTACCTTAGGCCATGAACTTATCAATCATCCCTATGAGTTATTAACTTCAAACTTTCCACATAATCACTCAAAGAGTTGACCTGCATGTGCATGTAACGAGAGCTGTACAACTCATCTCCTTTTACCTTAGGCCACGAACTTAGCAATCACCCCTGCTGTGGACACTTTCTGGAGATCCAAGATCCGTATGCTCCATGACCGCTGTGTAAGTGTGACTAAGTGACTAAGTGTGTAAATGTAGGAGGGAACTACGTTGAAAACTAAATGTGCTAGGTTTTCTAAAATTGACTCCTTCTACCTTAGGCCACGAACTTATCAATCACCCCTCGTAGTTAAAAAGGTATAAAAAGACAACCTACCATCAATGGGGAAATTTATTGATTGTATACTGCGTGTTTCTTTGGTTATCTATAAATAAACAAAATCAGCACAGACACCTAGTGCAGATAATGGACTCTCTTCATCCAATGCTTTCAATGATTGTACTTTCCAAATCTTCATTTTCAGTGTAAGATTCAAGATACCATCAGATTCTTCATAGGTCCTAACTTTTTGAAGTGGCGAAATTGTTTCATTTACAATCCCAGCTGTTTCTGTCATCTCCAAGCCTGAATGCTTGAAACTTCTGTCATCTCTTAAGTAAATTGAATCAATTGAATAGATGTACAATTAAAATGGTAGCATTGGTGACAAAAAAAAAAGCTGGATTGTAGTGGATGAAAAATCCCTGGATTGCAATAGTCAATTGAACATTAAGAACTGTTGCCAATGTATAAATGGCAGTTCATTATCATTTGTGAACATCATAAGTTGATAAATCTCCTATAGCATTTTATAGATTCTAATCAAATTGCAGCGCATTCGGAAAACTTAGACGTTGTCATGACAAAATGTAAACAGGCTTCATTAAATGATCTTCTAAGTTATTCAACATCTTTATCACTTGCACAGTTTTTAGTTCAAATTTGCATGGATAGATTTTTAAATCCAACTTTGCAATGCTTTTTTAAAAATCTATTTTCCGCTGTAAGAATAGATGGAGAAGTGAGTCAGATTAAGAAAATCAAGACAGGCGTTAGACAAGGGTGTGTTTTCTCCCCTGATTTGTTTAATGTGTACAGTAAAACAATATTACAAAAAAAAGAGACATCTTGGGAATCAAAGTTGGCGGTGAAAATATCAATAATTTCAGATATGCGGATGACACTGTGTTAATTGCAAGTACAGAGGAAGAACTACAAAACTTAATTAATATAGTTGTTGAAGAAAGTGGAAAAATGGGTCTATCTATAAATTGCAAAAAGACAGAATGTATGGTGATATCCAAAAAAAAGGAGAATCCTATCTGCAGGCTGAGAATAAACGAGGAAGACATAAAACAAGTACAGAACCTTTGCTACTTAGGAAGCTGGGTGATATCAGATGGCAGGTGTGACATGGACATCAAAAGAAGAATAGGGATGGCAAAAGACACCTTTACGAGAATGGGGAGTATACTGACCAACACTAAACTAGGCATGACAACCCGCCTCAGAGTACTGAAATGTTACGTTTATCCAGCTATGTTATATGGCTCAGAATGTTGGACAATATCTAATTGAATTGAAGCATCGGAGATGTGGTGTTTGAGGAGGATGCAAAGAATATTATGGATGAAATGAACACCTAACGAGGATGTCATGAACAGAGCAAGCACAAAAAGAGAAATAATGTATGAGATCATGAAAGGGCAACGTGACTTTATTGGACATGTGATTAGGAAAGAGGAGTCAAAATGCACGGTAATTATGGGAAAGATTGAAGGGAAGAAAGCAAGAGGAAGGCAAAGACAAATGATGATGGAGACAGCAGCCAGAGAACTGGAAATGAATACCAATGAATTGATCCACTTGACCCGAAACAGGAGTGTGTGGGCCATGGCAGTCAAAGCTCAAACTGGGCACGGCACCTGATGATGATGATGATTTTCATGTACTGTTCACCTGATGGTGTTACTGAATCTAAATCCACAGCTTTATATTTTAGGAATGTTTTAAATGAAATAAAAATAAATATACTAATACCTTGGGTAGTTCTGTCTGAAGAAGGAGGCATAAATAGAGAGTAGAATGTAGAACACAGAATTTACTACATGACTAAACTTGTGAGAGTTACTTGAGCAGGTTCCTCCTAAGTTATCCCAACAAAATGAAAATATCTGCACTGTATATTCTACTTTTGAACTGGCTGGGTCTGAGATTTTACATACATTATAACTTCAGCTTGTTAATTATTTAAATTTTGTCTTAGTTAAGACAGTACTAGGAAGGTTTAGTGCTTACTATTTACATTGCGTTATTTGGCAAGCAGAAATTATCTCCAACTTGAAAATCTTTGTGGCGATGCAATTCTTGATCCAACATAGTATAGCGTTATACTCCCAGTGGCCACTCTATTAGATGCAAGAGTGTACTTAATAAAGTAGCCACAGGAATGGAACTCAGCATGGTCCTTTGCTGCTGTAGCCCATCCACTTCAAGATTCGATGTCTTGTTCAATCAGAGATCTCTTTTGCATACTACTGTTGCAACTTGTGATTATTTGGCCTTCTTCTGTTGCCTTCTTGTCAGTTTGAACCAGTCTGGGTGCTCTCCTCTGAACTCTCTCATTAACAAAATGTTTTCACCAACAGACCAGTTGCTCACTGGATGTTGTTTCTGTTTTCCACACTATTCTTTGTAAACCCTAGAGACCGTTGTGTGAAAATCCTAGAGGATCAGCAGTTTCTGAGATTTTTAAACCACCCCATCTGGCACCATCTAGCTATAGTCAGTCACTTAGATCACATTTTGCCCCCATTCTGATGTTTGGTTTGAACAACAACCGACCCTCTTGATACGGCTTTTTATATATTGAGTTGCTGCTAATGATTGGCTTATTTTATAAGACCATAAGATATAGGAGCAGAATTAGGCCATTTAGACAATTGAGTCTGCTCCACCATTTCATCATGTCTGGTCCAGTTTTCCTCTCAGCTCCACACTCCTGCCTTCTCCCCATATCCCTTCAAGCACTGAGAAATCAAGAATCTATCAACCTCTGCTTTAAATATACATAAAGACTTGGCCTTCACTGCTGCCTGTGGTAAAGAATTCCACAGATTCACCTTATGTTCTATGGTTCTCTGGCTAAAGAAATTCCTCCTTATATCCTTTTTTAAAAGGACACACCTCTATTCTGAGGCTGTGTCCTCTAGTCTTAGACTCTCCCACCATAGGAAACATCCTCTCCACAGCAAGTCTATCAAGGCCTTTCACCATTCGATAGGTTTCAATGAGCTCATGCTTCATTCTTCTGAATTCTAGAGAACACAGGCCCCACACCATCTAATGCTCTTCATATGACAAGCCATTCAATCCTGGAATCCTTTTGGTGAACACGAGGAAATCTGCAGATGCTGGAAATTCAAGCAACACACACAAAATTCTGGTGGAATGCAGCAGGCCAGGCAGCATCTATAGGGAGAAGCACTGTCGATGTTTCGGGCCGAGACCCTTCGTCAGGACTCCTGTGAAGCGTCTGACGAAGGGTCTCAGCCTGAAACGTCGACAGTGCTTCTCCCTATGGATGCTGCCTGGCTTGCTGCGTTCCACCAGCATTTTCTGATCATTTTGGTGAACTTCCTTTGAACCCTCTCTAGTTTCAGCACACCCTTTCTAAGATAAAGGGCCCAAAGCTGCTCATAGTACTCTAAGTGAGGCTTTATAAACTCTCACCATTACAGCCTTGCTTTTATATTCTAGTTCTCTCGAAATGAATGCTAACATCACATTTGCCTTCCTCACCACAGACTCAACCTGCAAATTAACCTTTAGGGAATCCTGCACAGGGGTTCCCAAGTCCATTTGCACCTCAGTTTTTTTTAATTATCATTCCATTTAAAAAATAGTCAACCCTTCCCTTTCTTCTACCTTCACTTCCTGACATAGTATTCCATCTGCCATTTATTTGCTCATTCTCCTAATCTGCCTAAATCCTTGAGTAGCCTCTCATTTTCCTCAAAACTACCTGCCCCTCCACCTATCTTCATATCTCTGCAAACTTTGCAACAAAGCCATCAATTCCATCATCCAAATCATTGACATATAACATAAAAAGGATCGGTCCCTACACAGACCCCTGTGGAACTCCACTAGTCACTGGCAGCCAGCCAGAAAAGGCTCCTTTTATTCCCACACTTTGCCTTCTGACAATCAGCAGAAGCATTAACATACTAGAATCTTTCCTGTAATACCATGGGCTCATAGCTTGTTAAACAGCTTCATGTGTGGCTTCTTGTCAAAGGCCTACTGAAAATGCAAGTACACAACGTCAACTAATTCTCCTAACTATCCTGCTTGTTATTTCTTCAAAGAATTCCAACAGATTTGTCAGGCAAGATTTTCCCTTGAGGAAACCATGCTGACCATGACCTATTTTATCATGCCTCTCTAGGTACCCCAAGGACTCATCCTTAATAATCGACTCCAACATCTTCCCAACCACTGAGGTCAAACTAACTGGCCTGTAGATTCCTTTCCTCTAGCCTAATAAAGTGGCCAGAGGGTACTTGCATTAGTTTGATGGTTTCACTGTCACAGAAGTGTCACAAATTGAAATGAATAGGACTAAAGTCACATGTCATTTTTAAGGTAAATCATTTTCCTAGATTCCATACTTCTGTTGTGTGCCTTTTGCTAACAGTGGCATGGGTGGGTGACCACCTCCTTAATTTCCATCAATGTCAGATGCATATAATTGTTGAAAATATCTGTAGGAATCGCCAGATAATGCTCATGCAAAGCCAACCCCCGATCCCCACTATGCAACTTTTTCCATGAACGAAGAGTGAAAACTTTGCGAATCAAACCAGTGTTCTACAATTCCATGCACTGGAAGACAACACAGGAATAATATAATAAATATGTATTTATAAACTGTATGTGTGTGTCTTCTTAACCCATTTTTTTGATTTGAAGAATACAACTCACAATGCTCTAAGCTCATCGTCAGTGATGTAACTACGCTCATCGCGTTTCAGCTCTTGCAACATGAGACTCCTTCACCCAGATGACCGAAGATATTTCAAGCATAGTTCTCTCTGTAGCGATGCATGACTGCAAGAGTTGCACACTCTCTCATCTGGAAGCTCCAGAACCAGAAAATGAGACAAATGGCCAATTAATCTGCTTTTCTTTTGATTATATTGCAGTGGGGAATACTGTCCAGTAAAGCTGAGATGATTTTGTACAACATTTTAAAAAGTTTATCCAAATAAACATATAGGCTAAGAAAATCTGAAAATTGTGGAAGCCAGAGATAAGAAACAAAAGCAGAAATTGCTGGCACCGTCTGTTTAAATAGTAACTAATATTTCAGCTCTAGGACTCTTTGTTAGAACCCCAGTTTGAAACATTAACTATTTCTCTTTCCACATATGTTGCTCCATCAGCTATTTCCAACATTTTCTATTTTATATCAACTTTCAGAAATACTCTCTGAAAGTCAACACCTCAGATAATGCAAGATTCTCAGTTCTGCACTGAACGCTTAACATTCAAAACCAAATCAAGCCGAATGAATCAGATATGTGATGGAAACGAGAGAAAATCTGCAGATGTTGGAAATCCAAGTGACACACACAAAATGCCGGAGGAACTCAACAGGCCAGGCAGTATCTATGGAAAAGAGTACAGTCAATATTTTGGGCCGAGGCCTTTCAGCAGGATGGTATATGTGAGAGCTGAGTTAACCTGACTTATTCATTAAGTACTACAGCACTGAAGCCTAAATTTCAGATTATGAGATCAGCTTTAGTGAGGCCAGCTGTCCCTAGCATAGAGAACTACAGCACAGAAAAAGGCCTTCAGCCAATCCAGTCCATGCTGAACAATTATTCTGTCTAGTTCCATCCACCTGCACCTGGACCACAGCCCTTCGTACCCCTTCCACCCATGTACTTATCCAAATTTCTCTTGGTCAATTTAACCACCATCTCAGATAGATTGAAAAGACGAGATGTCAGTATCCGAGGCACAAGATGATTTCACTTGCCCCCTGCGATGGTCACCTCTCTCTCTCTGGCACTGAGGCTATGAAGACTGCCCAGGCTGCTGTGCTCCATACCCGCTAATATGATGAACTGATGAGCAAGGCTTGGGGCCTACTCCAGTGTTCAGACCTGAGGACTCAATTTGGTTTGGTCTGTTGTTGTTGGCTTCCGTTGTTTGCTTGATTTGTGTTTTCTTTTCCTTTCTCTTGCACATCGGGTGTTGGTCTTTTTTTTCTTTAATTGGCTTCTTTTTTTGGTTTCTTGCTTTGTGCCTACTGTAAGTAAACACAACTCAAGGTTGTATAACTTATACATTCTTTGGTAATAAATGTACTTTGAATCTTTGAATCTTGAAATGCTAAAAATCGACCACACATCCACCACTTCCACCGGTAGCTCACTCCCCACTCTCACCGCCCTCTGAATAAAAAAGTTCCCCTTCATGGTCCCCTTAAATATTTCACCTTTCACCCTTAACCCCATGACCTCTAGTTCTAGACTCACCCAATCTCAGTGGAAAATCTTGTATACCTCCTTCAAATCTCCCCTCATTCTCCTATGCTCCAGAAATATATTGCCAAAATAAATTCATACTTTTTAGAATCAATTAAATACATCAGTTTCAGTGTATTGGTGAAATAGTTTGTTAAAAATCTGTGCAGGAATGGCATATATGGGATAGTAGCAAGAAATCTACCATTTGAGGGGCAAATTATAAGTGGAAGACACTTACTTAATGGGATTTGGAGTGTGAATTATTTGCTACCCTAATAAAACTAAGGGATTGAGTATTGTTAAGGTCATTTTGTCTTTTGGTAAAATAGAGTAACACATAAATAGGTACTTTATACTATAAATCTCCTGTGTTTCAGGAAATGGATTGCCAAAATAAGTATCTACTTTCTGTTGTGCGTTTATGTGCTATCCCATTGTACTAAAAACAACATGACGCTAGTTCTATTATTGTACAAATTGTTCATTGTAAGACATTATAATCATATCCTGCTACATCTCCATACCGGGAAAATCGCATAAGACAAATGCACTGCAAATATTGCTGACACATTAGTTCCAGCCCACGAGTACGATTGCTTCGAAATATCAGCGGATGAATAAGGTTTCACAGTTACGAGATTACTACATTATATTATGATATATAGGAAAACTGAAAGGCTATAATAGTAACGAGTTCCAGGATTAAATCTCACACGCGGTCTTTAATTAGTTCTGTTCCATAATTGAAGCGACAAAGAAACGGTAATCTTGCAGGATTGATCAACCCCCTTTGCAAGGTGACCGTGAAGAGATATCTAATGAAGAATTACTTCCATCTGCTGCTACCCTTGACCATGAGGTAGCAGCACTGAGAGTTTCTCATAATGGGGGGTGAGTCAACCAGTCAGCAAATTCATCAACTCTCGACAATGCAAAACGTATTTTTGATTGTAATCTAAATGTGTTCTGTCACTTTGCTTTGCATTTGCTGGGTAGGCTGCAAGTATTAGAATGCAGCGTTTATTTCCTCCCCCTCAAAATCGGAAATGAAATGGAAATATGATTGATTATGTGTGGGTGTGTTCTTTTTACAGAGAACACAGCAAACCCCATTCTTTTAAGCTCACGGTATTTATAAACTTTTTTTTAAAAACTCCTGTAGCTTCATGACTGCACTCTGGAAAGTATAAAAACCTGTGGAGTCATGTCAGTTGGCGTCATATCCCAAAATATATTGTGTTTACATTTGGATGAAGTCATAGCAACGAAGACAAGCTTTGTGTTTACTTTGCATATCTGTGATGGAAGCGTATTAAATCTTTATTTATTGTAACAATAGATAATTCCGATTAACGCGTGGAAACACGAGTTTTGCGAATAACAGTTCAATATCACAGGTTACAGCTTCCAACAAACACGTTCCTGCTCTTTTACTGATTGGATTTAATTTAGATAGATTTATTTTCATTGAAAGCCTGGAGAATACAATGTATACCTTGTGCCTTTGTGGACTATTGCCCGCGGCATGAGATAAATGCTAATAATTATCAAATGCTGTGTGCTTGATTCTTTGTTGTAATCAGGGAAAAGGCGAATCTCTGAAAATGATTCTGTGTCTTGTCCCCGTGAACTGCTCTTTCTGGCAGTAAACGATTATCAGCAAAAGTGAAGACGGTAGTAACAAATGTCTTTAAATAGATGAGAGAATTACTGCCGTAGAGAAAGCTGATGACGTGACGCGAAGGATTCCCTTACAAACAAAATCCACATTCATATAAATTACATCAAATTGGGGATTATGAGTTCGATGCCTCATTTACATATCCAATGTTAGTTCAAAATAGATTGCGGGATCTTGCCGTGCGTTTTCCTACATTACACGGGATATTACAGGGAATGCCCATCTGTCCTGTGCGCTAGATCCCATGATTACTTCCAAAAAGAAAAGGGGACATTCTCTGGATTATTGATTTCTCGATTTACATGACAAAATAAATCAGATTTTCTGCTGTGTACAATTTGACTGCCCCTGTCCTATAATGCAACGGTCAATGTCAACTAAACTTCAGTGGCTGTAAAGAATCTGACACCTTACGGCACGGTATAATCTGCTAAAGAAAAGCAAGCTTCTCGATATAGACTTTCGGGAGACCTGAGATCCGACTGGAAACAACCTTTTCAGATTACAAAAGAAAATATGAAAAAAAAATTACAGATGCCGGAAATCTGAAATTTTAAAATTAAAAAACACAGGTATATCCAGCATGTATTTCATATTTGCAACATCTGCAGCATTTTTATTTTTCATCCCTCTCTGGGCGCAGTATGTCCCTTTCCTGGAACTTCTAGGCTCGCGGGCACGCGCAATAGCGGCGGGGTCGGTCCGTCGATGAGGAACATGAACACAAGCCTCAGTAGCAGAGGATCCAGCGCGCTCACGCGCAGCCACTGATGTACTCCTGCCCAACAGACGAGCAAAGGAGACTCGTGGGGCAATTAAAAAGATAAAACAAAGTAGAAGAACATAATTTTCCACTGAACCCTCGGCAAAAGGGCAGTTCTCTGGCAGTCGGTCCTGACTTGTTTTTTTTTTTTGCTTTCATGCATACACATACACGTGAAATAAAAGGAGCTCAATGAACTCGCGGCTTATTGCAGAGAGAGGAGCAGCAAGTGGAGCCCGGTGAGAGGTGAGTGGGATGGGGGGGCGGTGGAGGTTGCAAATGCTTTTTTTTCTGTCATTGAGACTTTACGTTGTGGCTTGTTCGTTCAGTGTGGCGGCCGTGGAAGTGACCGAGAGTGGACGAGTTGTCCCTGTCCCTGGGCCTGTGGGGAAGCGGTGGCGGGAGGAGCAGCCCGCTCGCGGCGCCCGGCTCGGTGCCCCGCGAGCCTCCCGATGCCCCGTCCCCCGCGGGGTGCGCTCGCGCCCAGCCCGATGCCCCGTCCCCCGCGGGGTGCGCTCGCGCCCAGCCCGTTCGGTCTGCCCCGTCTCCCCTGTCCTGCACGGTGCCCATTCACCCGCACCTTCACTGCTTCCTCCTCGCCCCGCTTTTATGACATTTTCTATTTCTCTTTTTTAAAAATAATAAACCGGCTCAACGCAAAGATGCGGAAACCCTGAGCGTTGCGTGCTCGGAGCGAGTAGGCAAATTGTGTGTAATCCGAACATGATCCAAAGTTACTATTATTACGGTTATTTTATTTGGAAGCGAGAGGCAGATGGTTGCAGTAAGCCCGTTTGCCTTTCTGTGGTCCAGTTTTCTTCTTAAATAGCCGAGTAAATGGGGCGATGGGCGTAGAGATGTGTGATGATGATGCCCCAACCGTGCTGAGGTTAGACGCCGTGGGCTTCTCCTGACTCCCCGCGCCTTGAGTTCAGCACCGACGCTCGGCTGACGATGTTCAGCAGATCAGCGAGGAGTTGTTTCCGCTAGAATTGTTAGAACTGAAACTTGAGTTTTAAGGTTGCCGAAACTGTTTCAAATTCAGTTGCAACACAGAACAAGCCAGTTTGAGGTTAGAGATGCCTGTGCGGCCTCTTCCAGGTAGGGTTGCCGATGTTTAATGGATTTGTTGACTATTTTCCCCCCGCCTGTGTTTAACATACAAATTGCATTTGTAGAGTTTGTGTACCCTCAGTTCCAATTTTAAAAACGCAACTCCTAATTAATTTCCCTAACGTACTCAAGCCTGTTCTATTGGGTGCAACTTGTCTAAATTAGAATTAATGAGATGCTACTTGTCTAACATCAGTAATTTCTGGTGATGTCATTATTGGCTTTTGATTAACAGTGGCCTCTTGTAGTATTCAGTGGGAAAAAGTGTTATGAAGATTAATCATAATGTCACAGTATCCTTTTATTGATAAATATCACACACTAATTTGGCTGTGGTATTTTAAGAATTACCTAATTAAGTGTAGTCTGTGATAGTTTACAAAGGTTTGTTTTGCACTTTGTTTGTGGAACTAATATGTTTTTGTAAATTAAGATTCATAATAGAAACCTTATGCTGGTCAGATGATGAAATGTCTCTTTCCAGTTATTCATATCCTGCAATTCCCAGGTCACATTCGCTAAGTTAAATCCAGCTACTGTCAAATTCATCACCTATACTAGCATGTTCACTGTTTATCAATAGTCCTTTTCCTACCCTGGCCTACTATATGCTACAAAATGGAATTTTCTACAATATTTTACTTAAAAATGCTCCTTTCCAAGTTATTAATTTCAAAGTATTGAGCAAGCTAGGAACATTGTTTATAAAAATAGAATAAAAGGAAATAACATTGTGGTTGCCTATCTAATTTATGGGAAGCATGACCTTTTTCTTTAATAGCTTTTGTGCCACTGGCATTTAAACTGTCAGTTGAGTACTTTCATTAGCTAGTGGCCTTGTGTTACTGGGACGGTTTTGATCTTGTGATTTACATTAATATTTTGTGACATTGCTTTGTATTTATTTGTCTCATGTGGAAATGAAGAGATTTAAACCAAATTGCAAACGTGTATGCATGAATTACTGGTGGAGTATGTAGCCATGTATCAAAACTGAGATCTTAAAGTCTAATATTTTACTCACTTTGCATGGCTGTGTGTATTTCACACCTAGGAGACATCCGTTTCTGCTGATTCACCCACTGAATATAAGACTATGAAAGCTATTGTTGGCTTGGCATTCGGACAAGTGCTCCTGATACCAAATGGAGCCATGCCATATCAAAACCAGGACAGGAGGGAAGGACCTGATGTAGGGTCTTGACCTGAAAAGTTGCCTGTTTATTTATCTCCATAGATGCTGCCTAACCTGCTGAGTTCCTCCAGCATTTTTTGTGTGTGAATCTCTAGTTTTCAAGCATCTGAACAATCTTGTGCGTTTGTGTTAAAACTTTCAACCTTGTCACTCAGCTTGTATGAAAAGGGACATAAGAAATCCAGTTTTTTAATCTCTTAAAATAACTTTATAGAAAATTCGTAGTTTATTATTTGCTTTAATTTTTAAATATTTGGTTATTTTTGTCAGTGAATGAAATGGAAATATTTATTTTATTACAATCTCTCATTCTCCGTGCATTCCTTGTTACTTAACTTGTACCACAAGTCACTAAGACTGATAGAAAATTTAAATACTAGAATACATTAACCCTAATACCACGGTTGCTCCTCCCCCATCGCACTCCAGTGATTTAAAACAAAAGACTTTGAGTTCATTTATTAAGTTTATGACATCGTGCTTATCTCATCAGATGTGTAAAGGTTTTGATTGGGATCTTAAAACAAAATGCAAAATCTGTAGGGGAGGAAATGGGGCATGTCATTTTCAACTTGATCCAGACAAATGTTATTAGGAGCTGACATGCACTAGTCTTTATGCCTCTGTATACTTAAAGCTCCAGTTTCTGCACAGATGCTTTATGGACTCACTGGTGCAATGAAGCAACGTCCTACCACTAGGGATTAATTTATAGATAAATTTCCATATTAGATTTTATTTTTTAGTATTCCTGTGAAATATCTTGGAACTTTTTGTAGATTTTAAGGAACTATAGATATGCTTTTGTAAATGTATTTGCGAGTATACAAACACATTTTTGATTTCCTGCAAATAGCCAACCAGGCCCATATAATACAACTTGATTACTTTTACATTTTTACAATCTACACTTTTAATGTTTGTTTCCTCCTTTACCATTCCACGGTGATGAGCATTACTGCTGAGTGGAGTACTGATGGGCATTGGTGGCCCAGGTGGCACTTGCTTGCCTTTACTTGTGCACACAAGGAACGAGTTGATCTTCAGGTTCTTTACCACCTTATTGGTAAAAGCTGAAATGAGTACTTCACCTTGAAGTTGTGAGCAGAACCACTGGCCTTGGCATTCAGTACTGTGACTGAATGAATTGGTAATGTTCTATGATTGCTTGTCACATCATTGTTGGAGATCAACCTTGTGTGAGAAATGTAAAATGGTCTAAATATGAGGTGATCCTTGGTGAACAAATCCATGCAACTTAGTTAGGAAAGAAACAATTAAATACAGTGGCATGCAAAAGTTTGGGCACCCCGGTCAAGATTTCTGTTACTGTGAATAGTTAAGTGAGTAGAAGATGAACTGATCTCCAAAAGTCATAAAGTTAAAGATGAAACATTCTTTTCAACATTTTAAGAAGACTAGTGTATTATTTTTGTTTTGTACAATTTTAGTGAAAAAAGGAAAGGAGCACCATGCAAAAGTTTGGGCACCCCAAGAGATTTGAGTTATCAGATAATTTTCACCAAGGTCTCAGACCTGAATTAGCTTGTTAGGGCTACGGCTTGTTCACAGTCATCATTAGGAAAGACCAGGTGATGCAAATTTCAAAGCTTTATAAATACCCTGACTCCTCAAACCTTGTCCCAACAATCAGCAGCCATGGGCTCCTCTAAGCAGAAGCGAGCACTCTGAAAATTAAAATAAATGATGCCCACAAAGCAGGAGAAGGCTATAAGAAGATAGCAAAGCGTTTTCAGGTAGCCATTTCCTCAGTTCACAATGAAATTAAGAAATGGCAGTTAACAGGAACTGTGGATGTCAAGTTGAGGTCTGGAAGACTAAGAAAACTTTCTGAGAGAACTGCTCGTAGGATTGCTAGAAAGGCAAATCAAAACCCCTGTTTGACTGTAAAAGACCTTCAGGAAGATTTAGCAGACTCTGGCGTGATGGTGCACTGTTCTACTGTGCAGCGACACCTGCACAAATATGACCTTCATGGAAGAGTCATCAGAAGAAAATCTTTCTCGTATCCTCACCACAAAATTCAGCGTCAGTAGTTTGCAAAGGAACATCTAAGCAGGCCTGATGCATTTTAGAAACAAGTCCTGTGGACTGATGAAGTTAAAATAGAACTTTTTGGCTGCAATGAGCAAAGCTGTGTTTGGAGAAAAAAGGGTGCAGAATTTCATGAAGGAAAACACGTCTCCAACTTAAGCAGGTGGATGGGTCATGCTTTGGGCTTGTGTTGCAGCCAGTGGCACGGGGAACATTTCAATGGTAGAGGGAAGAATGAATTCAATTAAATACCAGCGAATTCTGGAAACAAACATCACACCGTCTGTTTTTTAAAAAAAGCTCTAAAGATGAAAAGAGGACACACACAGGATAATGATCCTAAACACACCTCAAAATCCACAATGGACTACCTCAAGAGGCGCAAGCTGAAGGTTTTGCCATGACCCTCAGTCCCCTGACCTAAACATCATTGAAATTCTGTGGATAGACCTCAAAAGAGTAGTGCATGCAAGACGGCCCAAGAATCTCACAGAGCTAGAAGCCCATTGCAAGGAAGAATGGGTGAAAATCCTCCAAACAAGAATTGAAAGACTCTTAGCAGGCTACAGAAGGCGTTTACAAGCTGTGATACTTGTCAAAGGGGGTGTTACTAAGTACTGACCATGCAGGGTGCCCAAACTTTTGCTTCAGGTCCTTTTCTTTTTTTGTTATTTTGAAACTGTAAAAGATAGAAATAGAAAAGTAATCTTAAAATGTTAAATGTGTCATCTTTAACTTTATGCCTTTTGGAAATCAGGTCATCTTTTACTTAGCTATTCACAGTAACAGAAATTTTGACCAAGGTGCCCAAACTTTTGCATACCACTGTATACTTGCTGCTTTTTAAATTAATTTGTGGTATGATCTAAATTATGGCATGTTTGGGGTTACAAATGAGTTTATTTTTTAGTTTCCATTTTACTTTTTAAATTGTAATATATTATTCCCTTTGACACTTTTGATTCTTAGTGTTCACTTTGTGATCATTCTTTAAGATTTCAAAAAAAGTGAATAAAGCATGATAGTACGTTTGACATGACAATTTCAAAACTGCAGCAGCCTTTTTAATTGTCTGCTTTGTGCATGTACACGGCTGGTGAGCTGATTTCATTAACATTGTGTATGTTAGCTTTATGTATGTTGCAGAACTAGTCTTGCTAGGATGCCCCTTACAGATACTGCACAATTAACTTAACTATAATGTGCTTTATTCATATCGCAGAACTGCCTTGGCTCTGATCTGTCTTATGCATACCTGTAGCGGTAGAAGAATAGAAATCTTTAAGGAATGGTGAAATCTTTAAGGAATGGTGATTCAACCGGGCACTTAAACTCAGTTGTTCTTGGCAAGGGGATAAAGGGAAAAATAGAGATTAATTTAAGCATGTAGCAGCATTCTTCTTGGACTAAGGAAATTTTGTTTTAAAAATACAAAAACAGTTCCATCAATATGGTTGTAACCCTTTTGTGCAGTGTCTCTGTACATAGAGCATGAAATACACATGACAACTATTGAATTGTTTTAGGCTCTTAAGATGTTTTGCAAAAACACTTGTGTACCTAAAAATGAGACATGAACACACAATTTATCCAATACATTTGGATGGAAGTTTGAGTCAAGGTGCAAGAGCTGTTTCTCCAGTCTTGTCATCTTTATTATTGACTGACTAGAATTCTAACCATTAGGCTTTTTTTGTATTATATGCCCATGACTTGTATCATTAACATATGAATAACTGTTTATTTGCTGCACTACTTTAGTAAAAGGATGTTGCTACTTTTGAAACATATCAAAAACAAATTAAGTAGTCTTGACCAAACGTACGAATAGTTAACATATTAGACAGATTGAAAAGTTTAGGACATGTAACGATGCTAAAAGAAATTGTCTTTCTGAAGGTATTTTGGCTTTTTTTTTGCTCTGCCTATATTTGTTTCCCTTGTGTCTAATTCTTTAGAATTCGGATGTTTATCTGTAGTAATTTATATTACTCCATTTGTAGGTTGCATATTACAATGCATAATCTTAAATGGGGGGGGAATCTTTTACTGTGGTTGTCAACTTCATGTTTTTGTAGTTGGGAAGTAGTTGCTTTTTAAAGCAATGGTGTTTTAAGCAGGTAGTTTGGTGATGAATGGCAGTGAAATTATCGAATCAAGCTTGATGCCCACAAACAACTGAGCTTGATTTAATCCACGATGTAGGTTATTTTCCACTGACTATATCTTTGGGATAAACTACCCTGCTTTTAGTGGAAGAAGTTGCTGCGGTTTCTTCCTCCTCCAGTCTTCTGGGAAAATTGATTATATTTGTTGTGAGTCATCTCTGATCAGTTTGTTCAAGCAAATTCTGTGAACAGATTGCATGCAAGTAAAAATGAAAACCTTTTCTGATGCTAGAAATCTGAACTGATCAACAGAAAATGCTGGAAACACTGTTCAGATCAGACAGTTTCTGTGGAAAGAGAAATAGTTAAAATTTCAGGTTGATGTGTCTGTCTAACCTGGGAAAGAGACAGGTTATCTTAAACTGCAGAGGAGCTGGTGAATAGAACAAAGGGGAACCTGAGATTAGGTTGAGGGCTAAATTGACAACTACTGGGTAATTATGTTTTGACTGTATATGTATGCTAATAGCAAGACAGTGATTTATGTTCAGGCTGTACCAAATGGGAGAGAACAATGAAGTCAATGTCATAGTTGGATGACTTGCAACAGAAATGGCCAGTTCTAGCACAGATAGAAAATGAATTACTGGAAGATGGAGAATGCGATACTGAGTGTGGTAGAGAGTAGTGGTCCCAGAAAGAAGATGGAGTTACTGGTGACAAGTCAGGATCTGTTGGCCCCACTACACTCTTCTCAACCACTGGGGCACATGTCTACCCTGTTTCTAGTGTCTGGTCCAAAAGCATTAGGATTTTAAGGTTCACGGTGTCCAAGCAGAGAATCTCCAAACTAGACTTCGGCCTCTGTAAACACCAGACTGATGAGGCAAAATGGAACTTATGATCATTGCTTCAGCTTTCCCATCCACCTGTGTTCACTTACTGACTTTATAAAGGTATATAACTTCATGAGAGGCATTGACGAGGTGGATGGCTATAGTCTTTTCCCCAGGATAGAAGATTAGGGTGAGGGGGAAAGATTTAAGGGGGGCCCAAGAGGCAACTTCAAACAAAATGTATTGAAGTGGTGTTCCTCATGCTTGCATTGTTTAATGGTGCAGGAAGATGCAGATAGATTGGTGGGGTGGGCCATAGAATAAAAGTAACAGGCAACAGGAAGCTCGGGGTTCTAATCTTTTTGCAACTGGCATGTTTAGTTGGGTGAAAGTGTGCTGACGGTGCCATGTGTTGAGTCCCACAGAATCCTAAAAACCTGCTTCAGATCCAATCATATTATCTTGTCAAATGGCAGACCGGGTGCAAGGACTGGCGTGACCTTGTACAATGTAACTGATGGACCAGAACATGGTCTGTCCATGAAACTGCTGAGAGGATCATTTGATACCCAGAAAGCCAAAGCCATGAGCTCTGTCATCAAAGCTGACAATTGTTTTTTTTTAAAAAAGCTTTTGAATGCTCTTGGCATTCAAAAATATTAACTGTTTAAATAATTAACATTTTTAAAGTAATTTCAAAAGTAATTTTTTAATCAATTTAAATGACTAAAATACTAATGCAAATGTTGGGAATTAGAACTGTAACTGGTTTTTACTATTCTTGCTGCCGTTCCCATGCGTAAGTGACTGGATCCCTTGCCAGGTTTAATCTAGTGTAGGTTTTATGGTCAAATTCCTTGGCTGACATGCTGGGGAATTCATACAGGACCAAGTCCAGCAATAGCACAGTTAGGTAATAGGCAGTAGAATCTTACTTCTGCTTGATCTCCTTGTACTTACAAGGCTAAATGCCGGGATTTCTGCAAATCCGTTTTCATTTTATGGAAAAGAAGATCAAGTTACTTCTGAAATAATGTCCATCTATGTACGCCAATACAGATATTTGAAAATAATAGATGTTAATGTGAGTCCTTGAAATAGACATACAATGTTATGTTTTATTTTCACCAGGCTAGTGCACAATGAAGTCCTTTCCTGAATGATGAGTAGATTTATAATACTTTGTGGCAAATAAAATAACTTTCTTAGTGATAATTTGTTCTTCTGCTGTGTACTTTCAATTGCATTCATTTAATGTCTGAAAACTTTCTCAGTGAAATTTTATCAGAGGAGTTTGAGAGACATTAAGCCTGGTTAGGTATAGCCGCAAAGTAATTTACTTTGCCACTACATTCTTGGCATTCAATCCAAACTGAATAACTACCATCAGCTGGACTTCATAAGCTGAGTTTTTAACATCGATGTATAATCATTTTAAATTCACAAGTTGGGCATAGTCTACCTGAGCTGTTGATTTTCTTGTACAATGTAAAGTGAAATAGGTTCCTAATATAGAAAATGACTGCCACACAGTTTTGTTTTTTTTGGAGAGTCAGCAATGCAATTTTGAAACACAAGCTTCATTTGGAGACAAAATCACAGTGAAGATGATGGCTGGGTCATTTTAATTTGTGCTTTAAAATGACCAAGCTCTTTATTTTCCCTTTTGTAGTATCATGCCATTTTTGAAACGGGCTCAATGTTCTAACCTTGGGCAATCTTCCTGGCAGGTCTTTGTGACCCAATTTGGATATACCTTTGTCTCATTGTTTTATGTAAGTTTTTTTTTACAAAAGGTGCAGTTAAGATAGCAAAGAAGAAACTGGGTTTTTGACTTTTCCCAACTATTGTACCAATAGGTTGTGTAGTAATACACAATCTTGAATTTTGGTTCTTGTTTGCATTTTTTTAGTTTTGAGCTGTAATGTCACAGTGTTATTAAAGTGCACCTAAAATCTGTTTCACAACTATGGAGATAACTGGACAAATATAGTTCAAGATAAGTAAAGGACAGATACATTGCAAGTTGGGGTCAAACTTTTCACATAGAGAACAGGAGTGCATTTCAGTCACTAAGCAGTTTTATATTTTTGGAGAATTTTACAGGGTAAAAGTAGCAATTGAGAAAAGATCCTTGCTTCTGCAGTGAGCTTGGCCGCTAGATTGTTTTAAAGCTTGGACAGTATATTGTAAAAGCAGTAGTTGATCTGGTTTTAGAGATAAATATTGAACAAATCAGAGCAACTGTCTTGCTCTTCAAAGAGTATTGTGACATTTATGTTTACCCACAGTGGCAAATTAACCAACCAACTGGTCCATTTCTGGGAGGAAACTGGAGCACCCAGAGAAAATCAGCACAGTCACAGGGAGAATGTGTCCACTCCACATAGATGGCTGAGGCCAGGATTGAACCCAGGTATCTGATGCTGTGAGGCAACAGCACTACTAACTGCACCACTGTGCTATCCATGTATAGATGGCTTTCCAATTATCACATTTTGGCCTGTGTGCAAAAATATCAGTTATTATTAGAAACAAGAGAAAATCTGCAGATGCTGGAAATCCAAGCAACACATTCAAAAAATGCTGGAGGAACTCAGCAAGCCAGGTAGCATCTATGGAAAAGAGTACAGTCGACATTTTAGGCTAAAACCCTTCATCAGGACTGGAAAGGGTCTTGGCCAGAAATGTTGACTGTACATTTTTCTATAGATGCTGCCTGGCTTACTGAGTTCTTCCAGCATTTTTGTGAGTTACTATTAGAGAGCTGACGTAAAAGTCACCCTTTTCAGGTTGTTATTATCATGCTTCAAAATCTTTCTTTTTTCTTTCAATAGGGATGTTGGGGGGAGGGGTTAAGGGGAGGGGGGATGGGTAACACATATTTTCTTTTTCACACACTTTTATTCTGTAACTATTTGAAAAAACAATAAAAAAAATTTAAGAAAAAAAAAGCAAAGATGAGGTAGAGCATGAAATTTTAACTTGTTACTCCTGAGTTTTAAAGGCCTAAAAATACCCACAAGTTGTGGAGGTTGGGTGGAGAGTGGACCAGGGTGAGAGATAGCATGGCTGCATCAAGAAAGAGTGATTCAATATTGTGTGTCTGTTTTTTTTTTTAAAGCAATGAGTCATGTTTTAGCAGAACTGATGAAGGAAGGGAGAGTTTGCAAAATAAGTACTTGTATTCTGTAGGAAATTATGCCCTTATTTTGTTATAATAATATGTACTTATAAAATACAACAGTACCCAAATCTAAATTTCTACACCAATTAACATTGGAGCTAGTTTTAATGAAAATCCTTAGTTCACTTGCAGTCTGAGAATGATGTATCGAATGCCATGTAGTTTAGTTTTGAGTTTGGTCAGATTTAGACTTTTGAGGTGTTATGAAGGCCCACATTTTAAGTGGTTTTGCACAACATACATGCATGACAATGTGAGCCTCAACTTTCTCCTTTAAACTGTTTTTCCCAATCACTGTTTTTCTTTTTTTCCTGCAGATATTTGTCTGGAATATGTCAGACACTGCCTGTGCCTCGCGTTCCCACCAGTACCCTTGCACTGGAAGCCTTCATTGTATGGCCTTTCCATGAGGTGCAGAGGACTGTGAGTGGTAACCATGTTGCACTTGGCTCAGCCATTTGGCCTGATCTAGGGGCCTAACTACATTGTTAGCTTAACTCTTCTTTTCAATGGTAAACCCTCTCTCATTGTTTCCCCTCTGTGATCTCTGCTGCTCTCTGACTCTGAGCATGTGCTCACCCAGTATCTGCCATACTCCTTCCCCGCCTCACATCTTATTCTGGCTTCTTCCTCTTTCCTTTCCAGTCCTGATAAAGGGTCTTGGCCTAAAATGTTGACTGTTTATTCCTCTCCATAGATGCTACCTGACCCACTGAATTCCTCTAGATTTTGTGTGTTACTCTAGATTTCCAGCATCTGCAAAATCTCTTGTGGCTGTGTTTTCTGCTTTTAATTGTTAGGATTTAAATATTCAGGATATTTTTTATTTTTTTTTAAATATGGAAGTACTTACTCAACATCTAAATCTAACCTTGTAGGCCGGATGGGTAGCAGTTCCCTACAGAACTACCAATATCAGAGCTTGTTCTGGCCAAATGATGTTTTATTAGGCTAATTGAACTAGAATACCAAGGCTTTCTGTGAATCCATGTCAAGAGAGTTGTGTTTGACAGTTCTGTGGCCTTATTAGCATGCAGGGGAGTTTGTGTGATTGGCCCTTACATGCTCCACCAGTTCCTTCCTAAAACACTTGTTTTTCCAGCATGAATCTGAAGGTTGGCTGTAGTTAATATCACTTTTTTTTAATCTGAAAATACAACCATTACAAGCAGTGTTTCAAATTGGTAGTTTCTTTTATCACCAATATTCATAAAGGAGCATGAATCATAACTGGAATTTTAAAATTCATATTCCTATAAATGCAGTCCCTTTCCATTTCTCTCCCCTCACATCGACACTGTGTACTAATTTTAAAGTTACTGTTTGATCCTCTGTAAAATTGTGTGTAAAAATAATTCTAGCCTTGGGATTATAGTTGCTGGTTCTAAATGAAGAAATGAATTATCAATAAGAATTCAATGCAATATTGGATTTAATTTATAGGTTTAATTATACATTAGCTGAAGATTTTTTTATTACGTGGAACATTCTCCAATTGGTTGATTATTTCACATAACTCTTTGCTAATATTAAGCACTGGTGTATTTTTACAATGGAACTATGCAAACCTACCTTTCTTTTAACCCTCATCTGATCAGTTCTCAAGTATAAAGCAAGGAGGAATGATATGTACTACTGGTCCATAAAATCGTATTTTGGAAACAGTGGTATTTTCTGTGATATGCATTTTATGGTAGGCAACATGAAGGTTTTTCAAGAGCTACTGAAAAAAATATGAGAGCTCCAGTTAACAACTCCTGATGTACAAAATTGTCAAATGGCCACGTTAAGGTCAAGGTGCTTTAATGATGTGTACAAAATTGTAAAATAAGACCCTATAGAAGTTAATTTGTATAATTTGTTATATTAACAAATTGACACCAAATTTGAAACCAAGGTCATTTAATAGTCAAATATTAGATAATATGTGTGTTTGGAGTGAGTGCAATGTCACATGCTTTAATGTCACTTTACAAATTGTATCTGCATACATAGTGTGACTTCTGTGGCCAATCATAGCTGTGAAAATTGCTGTACAATTCCTTCAGTGGTTCTGATAGGGAATATAAATAATATTTTCTAATAGTTTTAATGAGTTTGTGCTTTTTCACCTGGCAGTAAGCAATCTGAAAAACTGTTTGGCTGAAACAAGAGACAATCTGCAGATGCTGGAAATCCAAGCAACACACATAAAATGATGGAGGAACTCAGCAGACCAGGCAGCATCTATGGGGAAAAAACAGTTGCCATTTTTGGCCGAGACCTTTGGCAGGACTGGAGGAAAAAAAGATGAGTAGATTTAAAAGGTGGGGGAGGGGTGAGAGAAACATAAAATGAGAGATGAACCAGGAGGGGGAGGAATGAGATAAATAGCTGGGAAGTTGATTGGTGAAAGAGATACAGGGCTGGAGAAGGGGGAGTCTATGAGTGAGGATAAAAGACCATGGAAAAAAGAAAAGGGGGTAGGAGCACCAGAGGGAGGCGATTGGGCAGGCAAGGAGATAAGGTGAAGAAGGAAAATGGGACGGGTGAAGGAGAGGGTGGGGGTGAGGTGGGCCATTGCTGGAAGTTTGAGAAATCAATGTTCATGCCATCATGTTGGGGGCTATCCAGGCAGAATATAAGGTGTTGTTCCTCCAACCTGAGTGTGGCCTTATTGCAATAGTAGTGGAGACCATGGATTGACGTATTGGAATGGGAAGTGAATTAAAATGGGTGGCCACTGGGAAATCCCGCTTCTTCTGGCAGACGGAGCATAGGGGCTTGGTGAAATGGTCTCTCAATCTATGCCAGGAGTCACTGATATACAGGAGTCCACACCGGGAGCACCAAACACAATTTATGACCCCAAAAGACTCTCAGGTGAAGTGTCGCCTCACCTGGAAGGACTGTTTGGGGCCCTGAATGGTAGTGAGGGAGATGATGTAGAGACAGGTGCAGCACTTGTTCCACTTGCAAGGGTAAGTGCCAGGAGTGAGATCAGTGGGGAAGGATGAATGGACATGGGAGTCAGGTAGGTGCGATCCCTGCAGAAAGTGGGGGAGCAGGAGGAGGGGGAGATGTGCTCAGTGGTTTCGGAGAATTGTCTGCTGCATGCAGAGGCTGGTGGGGTGGTCTGTGAGGACAAGAGGAATCCTATCCCTGGTAGGGTGGCGGGAGGATGGGGTAAGAACAGATGTGCGAGAAATAGAAGAGATGTAGTTGAGGGAGTAACTGTTCGGCTGAACAGCTATTTTAAAAAAGAAATCATTTAATTGTTTTAAGTCCTAGGGGTTTTATTACAGTGAAACTTTGCTGTACTCTGGAAGTGAAACACATGTTATTTCTATCAATCTTTTAACTTTATTTTTCCCTCCAGTACTAAGTAGACCATATTTATAATGCATGACAGTGTTTAAAATTTGAAATAAGATTTGAGCTTGAAGTGGAAAGAGTGAGCAATTTCAAGTTCCTGGGTGTCAATATCTCTGAGGATCTACCCTGGGTCCGACATATCGATGTAGCTACAAAGAAGGCACAACAGTGGGTGTATTTCATTAGGAGATTTGGTATGTCACCAAAGACACTTGCAAGTTTCTACTGATATACCATGGGGTGCATTCTAACTGCCTGCATCACTGTCTGGTGTGGGGTGGGGTGGCTACTGCCCAAGGTCAAAATTGACTGCAGGGAGTTTTAAATTCAGTCAGCTACATCATGGGCACTAGCCATCATATCCAGGACATCTTCAAGGAGCTATGCTTCAGAAAGATGGTCTCCATCATCAAGGATGATCATCACCCAGGTCAAACCTTATTCGCATTACTACCATCAAGGAGGCGGAACAGAAGCCTGAAGGCACACAGTCAGTGATTTAAGAATGGCTCTTCCCCTCCACCATCGATTTCTGAATGGACATTGGACCCATGAACATTACCTCAGTACTGTTTTATTTGTATTTTTGCACTACTTAATTAACTGTTTAATATATACTTTAGTTTTTTCTATTATTATGTATTCTATTGTACTGCTGCTGCAAAACAACAAATTTCACGATATATGCCGGTGGTATTAAATCTGATTCTGATGGGCACAAGTCCTAGACTGAGTCAAAGTTTTCTAAATATTTTGTGAAGATGGACAGGGCATCTGAAAATACATGGAAATAACTTCATGCAAATCTCTAATATTAAAGAAAGATTTGCTTTAAGATTTCCAAATACATTGTAAAGATTTCTCTCAGTGATATAATCAACCAATTATGCAGGTTGAGTATCCCTTATCCGAAATCTCAAAACTTCTTATCCAATTTTTTGTGCTGATGTGACATCATAAATGGAAAATTTCACAAGATGCTGGGAATGTTCCTAGGCAATGTGAAAGTCTGCACACCACAGACAGGTCTGAGAAGGTCTCGTATGTCATGACAGAAGCTAATGAAAAATAGAAGAACACTGCATAAAACAAAAAACACATTGCCAGAGCAGCCATGGAGTGATCATGATCTTAAACTGATTGGACATCTTCTGCAAGACCTCAAGATTGCTGTCCACCACTGCTCCCCAACTAACGGCACAACTTGAGCAATTTTGCAAGGAGGAATGGCAAATCACGTTGTGCAAAGCTAATAGAGACTTGTCCCAAAAGACTACTGGCTGTAATAGCTGCAAGCGGTAGTTCAACTAAGTGCTCAGCAAAGGGTGATGAATACTTTTGAACTGCTGACATTTCAGCTTTTCAATTTTTGGTTTTTCCATTTATGGGGCTCCACTGTTGGGGGGGGAGGAGCATATGATTCAGAAATAAAAATTCTCAGTTAAATTAATCAAAAATCATCGATTGTATTACTCATGTGAAGAAAAAGTTGGAGGCTGAGTACATTTTCAAGGCACTGTGTGCCGCTTAACAGTATGCTGATCATGAAACAAGCAAAGATCTATCATGACAAACTCAAAATTGAAGGCAATTGTGAATATTCAGTAAGCTGGTTACAGAAATTTAAGAAAAGGCATAGTGTACAATATAACTTCTTACATCAATTATATATTACACCACAAAAAATAAATAGATTAAACTCAAATTTATCTGATCAGTGTTTTTGATGTAATCAAGAATTGGTACTTTTTTTACACTCGGTCTTGTTTTAAAATTCAACCTTTTTGGACAAATTTAAGAGTTTTACTGGAACAAATTATTGGAACACAGCTTCCACACAATCCAATATTATTCTTACTAGGTGATATTGAAGGGATAAAACCGAAACCCAAATTGAACAAATATCAGAAAGAGTTCATAAAAATTGCATTGGCAGTAGCCAAAAAGGCTATTGCAGTTACTTGGAAATCGGATTTATACTTAAGTATAGATCGTTGGAAGAATGAAATTTTCAGCTGCATTCCATTTGAAAAAATTACTTAATTTAAGAAATATGATATATTTCTGAAAATTTGGTGCCCTTATTTACAAAAGATAGGATTAAATATATAGGTGCTCTGAAGATAAAATTATTGGTCATCTGGGGAAAGAAACATATATATACATTAAAGCTAATTTGAACTCCATGGAGCATGTGGGGATCTTCCGATATCCAGGCACTCTTTCTTTTTTCTCTTTTTCTTGTATATAGGGATATGTTAGGGGGGGAGGGGTTAAGGGGTGGGGGGAGGGTTGATATATATTTTTTTCTTTCTATTTTGTAACCCATTTGAAAATTCAATTAAAAAAATTTTTTTTAAAAGGAAAGGCATAGCATTAAATTTTTAAGTGTTTGCTGACCATGAAATTCTAGCAGCAGAACAAGACTACGATGTTGATTCGTTTTTATTCCTTGAATAATGGCATTCAGTTTTTAAAGTGTTGCTAATGAAAATATAACACCAGAAGAAGCCTACACTGCTGATTGTTTTTATATCTTACATAAAACCTTTTTTTTTAAAAAAAAAGTAAAATACAAGTACAGTGTACTGTAACCTTTTAATCAAAACATGGCATTATAGGCACAGATTGAAAGCCTGCAGTTGTTTATTGGTCAATAGCTGATTCAGGTATTCTCCAGATGCTGCCATTCTGCTCTTTTAAAACCCTGAATGCATTATATTAATGGTATATAATTTTTACTGCTAAGTATATGTGCGATGAGCAACTGTAAGACGAAGATTGTTTACCGCTAGCGCACAAATTCAGAGTCGGAAATGATGGTGATCCCAAACTATTTCATTATATATTTCAAAATCTGAAAAAATCAAAAACACTTCCAGCCCCAAGTGTTTTGGATAAGTACTCAACCTGTACTTGCTTGCTCTCTGCGTTGTTGTTGTTGTTTTTTTAGCAGATAGTCCTCGGAAATCAACAATAATTCCATTTATAATATGTTCCAGGAATACTTATCAGAGAATACTTGACATTGAGACAAAAGGTGTATTAACTTTGGCAAATCTAAGCAATTCCGATTGTAAGAATCACAATAGCAGAGAGGGAATGTTTGGAGCAGAGGGTGAGGAATAAGGAGGGAATTTGGAGTTTTGGCCAGAGTATATTTGTCAAACACCATGCTCCCAGGCAAATAGTTAAACATCGAGAGATGAAGAAAATTAAGACAACACAAGAGACTGGATTGGAGCATTGCTGAGCTCTAAATTGTTATTGCACTAGAGATGTTTACCATGGTTAGGAAGCTTAAGTCTATGGAGTTGTTTCAATGCCTGTAAAATCATTTTGAATTAAAGGTGTTGGTAAATATTTTGGATGATAAACTATGTTTAATCCATTTTAGTATATGGACAGCAGATATTTGGATGAGCTGGTTTAGAAGGTGCAAAGTGGGAAGTCAGCAGAAGACTGTAGATGTAGTTGAGTTTGGTGATAACAAGTATGGTGGAGCTTGCATAGGAAATGAGCTGAGGCAAGTCTAGAGACAACCAATTATACTGGTGATCAAAGTTGGCATTCAGGGAGCTTTATAGGCTTCACCAATGAAGAATGTTAGTTAGGAGTGATTTGGGTCCACTGGAGTGGTTTTCTTGCAACATTGGACACCAAAGGCAGAGTTAACTGTAATAATTTCTGAGGGGAAAAGGTGGATGTTTTTCATCCTTTGCATGAATGTGAGGCTTTGGATTAGAGGTGAGTTGAACATTAGAGAGGGGGAAAGGTTAACTCAAAGTCAAAGTAAATTTTATCATCAGAGTATGTATATGTTACCATATACTACCTTGAGAGTCATTTACTTGCAGGCATTTAATGGGAAATAAATATAACAGAATTTACCAAAAAAATACATAAACAACCAATGTTCAAAAAAGACAATTTGTGCAAATTAAAAATACTGAGAACATGAGTTATAAAGAGGCCTTGAAATTGTGTCTGTTGCTTGTAAATTAGTTGAAAGTTGTGAGTAAAGTTATCCATGCCAGTTCAAGAGCCTGATGTTTGGAAGGAAATAACTGACCCTGAGCCTGGTGGTCTGGGATGTAAAGTGGGTTTTTTTAACCTCCTGCACAATGGCAACAGAGAGAAGAGAGCATGGCCTGGATGGCCGGGGGTCCTCGATGATGGTTGCTACTTTCTAGTTTCTACTTTCTGGACTGGTCAAAGAACACTGAGGCTGTCTACAAGAAGGGCCAGAGCAGTCTCTATTTCCTGAGGAGACTGAGGTCCTTAAACATCTGCCGGATGATGCTGAGGATGTTCTACGAGGCTGTGGTGGCCAGTGCTATCATGTTTGCTGTTGTGTGCTGGGGCAGCAGGCTGAGGGTAACAGACACCAATAGAATCAACAAACTCATTTGTAAGGCCAGTGATGTTGTCGGGGTGGAACTGGACTCTCTGACGGTGGTGTCTGAAAAGGGGATGCTGTCCAAGTTGCATGCCATTTTGGACAATGACTCCCATCCACTCCATAATGTACTGGTTAGGCACAGGAGTACATTCAGCCAGAGACTCATTCCACCGAGATGTAACACTGAGCATCATAGGAAGTCATTCCTACCTGTGGCCATCGAACTTTACAACTCCTCCCTCGGAGTGTCAGACACCCTAAGCCAATAGGCTGGTCCTGAACTTATTTCCACTGGGCATGAGTAACTTATTATTTAATTATTTATGGTTTTATAGTGCTATATTTCTTCACTATTCTTGGTTGGTGCAGCTGTAATGAAACCCAATTTCCCTCAGGATCAATAAACTATGTCTTTCTGTCAGTACTCCATGTAAATTTGCTCAATGGTGCGGAGGGGTTTGCCTGAGACTAAGTGGGCTCCAGTTAAGATAAACTTCACTGTGTATCTATGGAAACTTGTGAAAGTTTTTGGTGACTTGCTGAATCCATGCAAACTTCAAATAAAGTAAAGGCACTGTCATGCCTTCTTTGTGATGGCATTTACATGCTAGTCCCAAGACAGGTCCTCTGATAAAACACCAATGAATAAGGAGCTGCTGACCCTCTCTATCTCTGTTGAAGACTGGCCATTGGACTTTTTAGTTTCTTCCTCCTATAGTCAATAATCAGCTCTTTGGCCTTGCCGACGTAGAATGGGAGGATGTTGCTTTTGTCACCATTCAACCAGAATTTGTCTCCCTCCTATATCTACTTTTAAAAATTCATTGGTGAAATTGCTGAACATTTGAGGTGATAAATCTCAGAATCTGATTACCTACATCCTGAGGCTTTGAAAATAATAGTTACAGAGATGATGGTTGCACTGGTTGTTATCTTCCCAAACTGTGATTCTAAAATAGTTCTCACCAGATGCAAGGTAGCAAATGTAACTCCCCTGTTTAAGTACCTTGTTTCTTTTTTTTTTAAGTTAGCAGAACAGCGTGGGAAAATGTTGGTTTCTGTCAGATGGTGCAGTTCACCATTGCTGTCAATGTTTCGGCATGGCTCTTGGTAGATTGAGAAAAAAAATCATATAAATATTGTTTGCTGGGTGCAGTGCCTCCCTACTGTTGCAGGCATCTCAAGGGATTTCGAAAATATCATTCAGACTGTTTCTGCAAAATCCTCCAAATCTACTGGGAGAATAAGTGAAGCAATTCTATTAGTTTTAAAATAGTTATGGAGAAAGGTACAATACGTACGCAGGATAAAATCCCCAACTGGAGCTGGGCCAGCTTTGAGGGCATTGGGAATGATCTAGTTAGGGTTGACTGGGTGACTATTTAAAGGCGAAGGAACAGATGGCAAGTTTTGGGAGGCTTTTCAAAGAGTTGTATCAACAGTCCAGGGTCAGCATGTTCCTCTTAAGGTAGACATGCTAACTTCAGAGAACCCTGACTGATGAGACACATCAAGGCTCTGATCAGGAAAAAGAAGGAAGCAGCTGGCTATAACTGAGTTCCTCATTGAATATAAAAAGTTTGAGAGCGGGCTTAAGAGGGAAATCAAGAGGATAAAATCCGGTTATGAGATGAATTTGGCAGGCGAGATAAAAGATAATCTCAAGTGGCTTTTAAGAGTAACATTGACAGGGTGGTTAGGGAGTGACTAGGTCCTTTTTAAAAACTATCAGGGCTGCCTATGTATGGAGCTGCTGGAGATGGCTCAGATTTTTAATGTCTATTTCTCCTCTGTGTTTACTAAGGAGAATGCCATGGTCACCAAAGTAGTGAGGTCTTAGGTCTTGTGCATACTATAGGTAGGAGGTATTTGCATCTTTAAGGTGACAAATCCACAGGGCTAGACCAAGTACACTCCAGACCTTATGGGGGGTCGGGGAAGAAATTGCAGAGACCCCTACAGAGGTACAATTGATTCCAGTTAGTTGGGACAAATCGGGACCAGTACATCTTGACCCAGTTAAGCACCTGCCTCAAATTAGTCAAAGCTTCGTGAAAAAGATAAGCTACCTTTTAACTGAGTAATAGATTATGTATTTAAGTGAAATACAGAATAAATTATGACACTACCAAAACTACTACAGTACGATAAAACTGTATTAATTCCCATTAGTTATTGGCAGAAGAATTCATCCAGTGTACACTGCTGTGTATGGTTTTCCAGGGAGCAATAGCACCTCTGGTGAAGAGGTTGTGTCCATTCTGGGGCAGCTCACTCACCTTTGGTCCCCACAGGACACTTGGCTCTCATCTGTGGTAACAAGTAGCTGATTGTATGCAACTTGGGCCACACCCTGGTACACCGCTTCAACAGGCAGGCTAAACCAGGTGATGGTAGCCGGCAGGCCTTGTACCCTGGTAAAATAGGGACATGGCTGTCCAAGCATGTGAAGTAAGCTTCAACAGACTATCCTAATGAGATCAATGGCCAAGAAGTTCTGCAAAGCTTCAAGGAGAGCGAAAGCATGATGGGGAACAGAAGAAGTTATAGTTATCCACTGTAAGTAGTCATCGCAAACTGGGAAGTCCCCAGTTTGTGATGACTACTTGTATTACCTGGCCCAGACTTGTGACGATGAGAGAGTGGAACTGTCCCAGTGCAATGCTTTGCCACTTTAAAAACTGCCCCGCACAGGTTTCACTCTCATCACCAGATACGATGGACAGCCATTGCTCTGCCAGTTTTCTTTTGATTGACTGTAAATGAACAAAAGTAGCACAGATGCCAATGGATTGTTTTCATACAATACTTTTGATGATTGCATGCTCTAATCAGCGGCTCCCAACCTTTTTTATGCTGTGGACCAATACCATTAAGCAAGGACTCCAATGGACCCCAGGTAGGGAACCCCTTCTCTAAATCTTCATTTTCATTGTAACATTCAAGATGGTAATCAATATCTTAATTTTTCTTGAAGTAGTGAAATTGTTTCATTTTCACTCCCAGCCGTTTCTGGCATCTCGGAGCCTGAATATTTGAAATTGCAATAAGCAAATCAGTTCAAAATGGACTTGCTTCTTTCTCATCAACAATCGGAGACAAAATTCAATGCTTTTTGAACACAAACACATGAATGACACTATTTAAAAGCTTTTCGATCTAAGCACAGTATAGTGTCTAACACCACACAAGTTCACATGACTGATGCTAGTTAGAACCTTTTGGCAACAGTCTCCTGTCCCAATTAAGTGTCAGTGTCCCAAATAAACAAAAGAAAATCGTGGCTATTTTCTCAGTTAGTTCTTGTTCTTTAAGAGTTTGTTCAAATTCTTAATTGGCTGCCCCAGTTAGCTGATGGACCAATCAACCGTATTTGCTTTGTTATGGTAGAAGTTCCAGAAGGCTGGAAGGTGGCTAATGTTGTTCCATTCTTCTAGAAAGATAACTAGGGCAGGTTAGGAAATTATAGGCCAGTGAGCCTGACTTCATTTGTAGAGGAGTTACTGGAGAGAAAGCTGAAGAACAAGGCCTAGTATCACTTGGATAGTGGAGACATGATCATAATATTCAGCATGGTTTTGGGAGGTCATGTCTGATTAATTGAGGTGAGTAAAGGGAGGTGAAGGCTGGACGGTTGATGTTGTCTACATGGACTTGAATAAGGCCCTTGATAGGGTCCCACGTGGCAAGCTGATTGAAAGATTGGGTTACACGGGAAGAGCTAATGAGATGGATTCAGAACTGCCTCAGTGGTAGGAAGAAGGGAGCAATTATCTGACTGGATGCCTGTGATTAGTAGGGTGCCCCAGGGGTCAGTGTTGAGACTTGGTATTCATTTTACAATATGTGTAAGTGATTTGAATATGAATGCATGTGGCACAATGAGCAAGTTTGCTGCTGATACTAAATTAGGGGTTTTGTTGATAAGCACAGGTCAGAATGAATTGCAGAGATTTTGATCAGTTAGGAAGATTGGCTGATGAATTACAAATGCATTTCAATTTAGATAAGTGTGACAATGCAGTTTGGATATTCAAACCAGGATAGGACCTATACAGTGAATGGCAGGGCACTAATGAGTATTGTGGAACAGAGGGATCTGGGAGTGCAAGTGTTTGCTGAAAGTAGGCGTACAAGTAGACAGGGTGGTGGAAAATGTGTTCATATGCTGGCCTTCAGTTAATGCAAAATGTTTAGTAGGAGGGAGATTATGTTGCAGTTATGTAAATTGGTGAGACTGCTCTTGGAGTATTGTGTACAGTTTTGGTCATCCTTTGATTAGGAAAAATATCTTCAAGCTGGAGAGGGTGCAGAAGAGCTTTACGAGGATGCTGCCTGTACTAGATGGCCTAAGTTATAGGCAAAGTTGGCTATGCTGAATCTTTATTCCTTGGAGTGTAGGAGAATGAGAGGTGACCTCGTAAAATTCATAAAATCATGAAAGCATATGAATGAGTGGACTGTTGTAGCCTTTCCCCAGAGTTGGGGAGTCCAAAGAAGAGGGTACAGATAAGGGAGCGATTAGAGACCGAGACAACCTCTTTACACTGGCTAGTGAGTACTTGGAGAAAATGGTCGCAGCAGGTAGCGCTGCAGCATTTATGAGGAATTTGGAGAAGAGGGGCTTGGAGAGTTATGGACAGCTAGTCCCAACATCCTGTCATCACAATGGGCAGCAATGGATACAATGTCACTGCTGCTCCAGTCAGCCTTGAACCACCTAGACAATAGCAATATCTGCATCAGACTGCTTTTTATTGATACTGCTCAGCGTTGAACACAATCATATCCTCAGTTCTAATCAACAAGATCCAAAACAGGTTGTATTATACATTCACTCACTCTGCGACTATCTAAAGTCAATGTCCTCTCTCAGGACAACATCCCTGTTACAGTTCAGTTAACTCCATTGGGCAGGCTCTGTTCATGTTTTCAAGGCCTGACTTCATTTCCAAGAACCATCATCAGATGGGATTAACAGAAGAACAGAAAAAGGCATTGGGGAGTAAATGCACATAGCAGCCCCATTGATTTTATGTGGTTGTGGTCTGCATTCCTCAAACTGGGGACTGGGAATGGTATTTAGATCCTCGAGTCCAAGCTTTGTGACCATCCAGAAGCTGTGTGTACAGAAGGAGCAAACCACCCCATAAACCTGCCCTGTAATAGGGAAAGGAGAACTTGTGGATGTGCTGTATTTGCCCTTCCAGAGATATTTGGAAAAATGCAACATGAACTGATTCAACAAAATTAAGCAGGTGGGATTTGGAGTATATTTGGTAATCACATTTCCAATTCAACAATAAAACTGTTGGAAGATAAAAGTAACATCGCTACTGATATTTACACAGCCTAACATTTTTGGGGTTACTTTCATCTGTTTGTGTGTTGGTGTTGAATTAGAAATGTTAAGCTGCTATTCCAGCTTTTTCTTGTCAAACATTAAAAATCTTGCCTATCTCCTGCAGCTCCACGCACAGGCAGCACTGATGGTCTTTAAGAGGATTTAGTCTTCTCCTTGATCAACCCATGTGCTTCTCCTCGCCTCCAACTCATTTTCCTTATTTTGTACAATTAAACATAGTCATACTTTTTTTATCAGTTTAACTTTTTGTTTGCTTGGTTACTGTCATTTGCTTTAATTGAGTGGCTCACTATCCAGACTTGGTTCATGTTTGCCTTTGATTCTGACACCAATTTCAATTGAATATATCTTGATTCTGCTTGCTTCTTTCTATTGTAGTATGGTTCTTGTGTTTTACTAATGTGAGATTTACCTGCCTGGAAGGTTGCTATCATCTAAGAAAGTGATTTTCTTGGAACTGTATTTTTTCTGATGAGAATCCTGGTGATGTTTATGACTGAACTTCTACTGAATTTCAGGAGGCAGATTTGTTTAAATATGCTAATTTTGTTCTTTGTCTTCATGTTTTGAGGTGTATACTCCATGGAATAGTGTGTAGAATTGTTCTGTGCTTTAGCAAGAGATTGGCCAGGCAGAGTCCTGCAGAGCTTTTTTGAGAACAGCTCCAAATATTTTCCATATCCTTTTAGGGAACTAGCCGTATGTTCAATATCATTTCATTTCTTGAAAGTTGCGAAGTGGATCAAAATAGAAAGCCACTATGAAAAACCATAGTATCAATCTCTGCTGGCCATCTGTGAGATGTCCATTCTAACAATAAGCCAGTGTCTGCGAGCCCATTTGGACACTAGCTTATCTTTAGTATGCTCAGTTGTGGTACATGAACCCTTCTTCAATTCACTTTTGTTTCTTATCAGTAGTGGTCAAATTCTGTCCATCACGTCTTTGTCCTTTTGTATATCTTTTTACATTGCAGATAAAACCCAGGGAAACTGGCAATTTTGGATGCAGTTACAGTTATTGACAGCTGTGTGTAACTTCTAACTCTATCCTCATTTTGATCTCTTGGATAAAGAATCTATCAGTAAAAGCTGATGGAATTTGATTGAGTTCAGATGTTGTTTCAGTTGCTCCCTTAATTTCTGCAGAACTGTCCTTGTTCTTTGTGAGTGTGAGGTGCAATTTTTGCTTTTTGTTTTGCTCATCATCGGGTATATCTGGAGTTGCAATAGGATGGTATTACATCTGGTCTGAAGCAAATATTGCATCCTGTTATGCCATTGTAGCTGTCTCCAAGTATTAATGTGCTCCAAGCATCGTGTCCATTTGTCTCCACAGATACTAGCTGATCTGCTAAGTTCCTCCAGTTTTGAGTGTTACTTCCGATTCTAGCATCTGCAGTCCTGAGTTTCCATGTTAACTTATGACTAACCTCACTGTAATTTTTGAAGCATTAACACTGCATTAATAAGCATTAGCATCCTTTCAACTTACTAAAGAATTCATTACTTTCTCATTTGTTATTTGGCACTGATGGGCACATGTTCTTAGTGTTAATGTAGTGGTCTGTATTTCATTTGCCCTCATGTCAGAAAAGCTTCACTAGTGTAAATCTTCACTGTAACAGTGCTTTCCATTAATGGTATCTGGCTACACTTGTCAAATGCTCTTGACTCATTATCAGTGTATTAGTGGCAGCATAAATTTGCATATTAAGGCAGAGATTGTTAATCAACATATTGACTTAAATGCAATGTTGTTTGCTGCTTTTGGCAAATATGGTACAATCTCAGTTCCTTGCTATCTGAATAACTATGAAGTCCTTTTGTATTGATTCCAAGTTGTCACTGAAATTGCTTTGTAGTTCATCTTGATTTTTGGATCTGTAAACTGTCCAAATGTGACCTGTCTTTTAAATAAGAAATACTTGACTATTCTAAACTGAAAAGGCTGTGGTGACTGACTGCAATTGGTCTGGCCAGAACACTTTGGACTTGTAGACACGAGACCGCAGATACTGGAATCTGGAGCAACAAACACTCTGCCGGAGAGACTCAGTGGGTTGAGCAACACCTGCTAGGGTGCTGGGTAGGGAAGAAGTTGTTGACATTTGGATTCAACGCTGACAATTACTTCACCAGCCCTGCCCACCAATAGATGCTGTTTGGTCCACTGTGTTCCTCCAGCAGTTTATTATGTCAGACCTGTAACTATGAACTTCTCTGCACTTTTCTGAATCTTGACTGCAACTATACCATTCACTAGTGGTGGATGAAATTCTCTGATATTTTTGAATACCATTTCTGTTAACACAATTTTACATGCAAATCCATGTTTCAGATTACGAGCATGGAACAACTTTAACTGAATTAATTCATCTGGCAGTCAACAGTGAAACACATTTTGCATTAAGAAAGAAGTCGGCAAAACTCCAAGGACAGATAATGTTTTACTGAAACAAATACTTGCTAATTGTCTTACTCTGCTTCTGTTATTTTGTCCTAACTTAGTGCATTAATTTTCTGCTTGTGATTTTATCGTTAAACAAGGTCTTTCTCACCTTGCAGAGATAAAGATTTGCTTTATTTGCCACATTTACATTGAAACATAGTGAAATGTGTCATTTACGTCAGATCAGGGAGGATTATGCTGGACTATGCAGGGAGGATCAAGTAGTGCCATGCTTCTAGTGCCAACATGGCATGCCCACAGGATACTAACCCTAATGTAAGTGGAAACCTGAGTACCCTTACAAACTCTCTACAGACAGTGGTGGGATTCAAACCCCCCAAACAGTGATCACTGGCACTGTAAAGTGTGCTACATGATGATTTGTCAGCAAGCTTATGTTTCTTGCCCAATATCTGTCAGGAGTATTGGGTGCTTATATTGCACATCTTGTCAATTCTCACGGTATCACTTTTTCCAACCTCCAAGATTCTGCCCACTTTATAGAACACCCATTTATTTTGTGAGCTCTAGTGTTCCTGAGCTTGATTTATGTGTGCTCTCCTGATGCAGCCTTTGTAGTGCTATCTTGTTTGACTCCCATGAGTGACAAGGCTAAACATGTTGTAATAATTTAACATTGTACTTCCTTGCCAGGATTACTTGTATCCAGATATTTCCGTCAGTGCATGTTGAGGCGTTGGGTAAATGAGATTTCTTTTGGTATGGCTATAGAAAAGTGCCAAGACCAAATCAATTATGTTGTTATAAACTCTTGAACCTTCTGTAGTAAGAGTTGGCAATGTTACTTAATAATTCCAAGGATTAAGTGCCATCCTTGTTGATTTACTGTCTTTATGAATGATTTTATTAAGTTTTTTATAGTTATTTGCAAGGCTGAATTTTAACATGGGTTTAATGTCACAAGAAATGAAAATTAGAAATGCTGGGAACTGTTGTGTCAGGGTGTTTCTGTAGAAAGAAACAGATTTGATGTTTTGTATTCTATCAATTCTGTTTTTCTTTTCACAGGTGCTGCCTGACCTGAGTATTTCCAGTGTTTTCTGTTTTCATTTTGGATTTCTAGTAGTTCTAATCTTTGATTTTCAGTCTAATATTTGAAGCCTGAACCATTCAGTCTTCCAGCTTGATCCCTTCCATAGTAACTGTTTTCAATGTGTTCCTTTGCAAATGAGACCCTCTTTTGTTTGGAGATCTATTTGATGGCAGGGTAAACAGGGTTTGATTTTTCTTTTTTGGATTATGATTGTCTGGAACTCTTGCTCTGTGCAGGATGGAGGACTGTTGCCATGTGCCGACATCGTTCCAGCTCCCACCTAAACTAGTCGTTTATGTCAATGCTACAAAGCCAGGTTTGACGTGTTTGGTAAGACTAAGTCAGTGAAATGGTAGCATGTTTAGGACATTGGCACAAGGTGTTTGAGCATAGATGCCTCAAGCTCATTGGCTATCCTGCCAGGGAATTTGATATAATACTGCCACAGGATTGTACACAATGCCCATTGTTTAAATACCCATTGCAGCTGAGGAACTTGTGTCAGATTGGACTTAGACTATTGGTTTATACAGTCGTGAGTTACATATTTCAAAATCATTTGTAACTTTTTATAATGAGCAATTTGAGTTGTTTTGGGCATCTGATTTTTGTGTAACTTTTCTAAAAAGTAAACTTGACATCTTTGCCACAGACTGAAACTGGGACATGGCTGTTTAGTCTGTCGAAGGTTACTCAGTATTTTCATTGCCAAAGTTTGGTCAGACCCATCCAATTGATCCTGCCATGTCTCCTTTGAAAATAATAATGGGATAGGTGAAGTTTTCCATACCGATTTATGATAGAAATTTCATTTTGAAATATTCTTTGGCCTTGTTTGACATTGTAATCCATCGAATATTAAAAGCAACTCAGTTATTATCACTTATTTGGATTTCTGGAAGACATTTGGTAAGGTGCTTCATAAGAGGTATTAAACAAGATTACAGTAAGCTATTATGGGGAATTGACTGGCATAGATTAGCTCTTGGAGTCATAGACTCGTGAAGTCCCTCGTTTGTTCACAGTCTATATAAATGAGGGGTCAAGTGTAATATCTAGATTCGGTGATGATTCAGAACTGTTTCTGTGTGAGCTGCAAGACAGAAAAACGCAAGCTAGGTGAAAAGGCAAGAATTTGGTGGAATGGTACAGTGAGGACAAATGTGAAGCATTGACTTTGGGAGAGAATGGACTTTTTTTAATGTTCTTGTATACTATTGAAAGGTGTTGGTGTTCCGGATTATCCCTGTACAGAAGCCACTGGCAGTTACCATAGCAGTGTAACTTGCAGTTAGGAAGATAACAAGTAGGCCTTGGCTTTAAGAGGTTTTCGGTTTGATAAAAGTGGTATTTTGTGAGGCTCTATCTAGAATATTGATTAGTCACCCAGTAACCCCACTTGTGGTCCCTGCAGCATGATGTGGTAGTTTAAGCAGATTCACACCACTCATCTATCCTGACTGGAATTAATATAAACTTAATCCTAATAGTTAATCAAAATGCTGTACTGTCAACCCACTTCAAATTCTTTCATTTTGAGTGTAAATGCACACTGGTGAACACAAGCAGCTGCATTTATTAACAGTACTTGGGTTTACAGTTACAAACATGTATTGATTGTACCTATAAAATATGCAAAAGGAGGATGAGAATGCAAGGCTTTCAACAGCCAGCTGGATAATTGGTAGAATTTGTACTAGATGCCTCCTATTTTTTTCAAAATGTTGCTGAGATTATTTTGATTTCATAATCAGAAACAGAATCGGGTTTATTATCACTGGCATGTGATGTGAAATTTGTTAACTTAGTAGCTGCAGTTCAATGCAATACATAATACAAAAGAAAAAGAAGTAATAACTAATTAAATCTTATTCAGTATACTTTATACGGTATATGTATTGAATAGATTAAAAATCGTGCAAAAAAACAGAAATACTGTATTTTCTTTTAAGAAAAAGTGAGGTAGTGTCCAAGGGTTCAATGTCCATTTAGAAATCGAATGGCAGAGGGGAAGAAGATGTTCCTGAATCACTGAGTGTGTGCGTTCGGGCTTCTGTACCTCCTACCTGATGGTAATAGTGAGAAAAGGGCATGCCCTGGGTGCTGGAGGTCCTTAATAACGCACACTGCCTTTGAGACACCATGTCCTGGGTACTTTGTAGGCTAGCACCCGAGATGGAGCTGACTAGATTTACAACCTTTTACAGCTTCTTTCAGACCTGTGCAGTAGCCCCACTCCCCCACGCCAAACAGTGATGCAGCCTGTCAGAATGCTCTCCACGGTACAACTCTAGAAGTTTGAGTGTATTTGTTGACATACCAAATCTCTTCAAACTCCTAATAAAGTATAGCCACTGTCTTGCTTTCTTTATAACTGCATTGATATGTTGGGACCAGGTTAGATTCTCAGAGATCTTGACACTGAGGAACTTGAAACTGCTCACTCTCTCCACTTCTGATCCCTCTGAGGATTGGTATGTATTCCTTCGTCTTACCCTTCCTGAAGACCACAATCAGCTCTTTCGTCTTACTGACGCTGAGTGCCAGGTTGTTGCTGCGGCATCATTCCACTAGTTGGCATATCGCACTCCTGTATGCTGTCTCATCAATGATTCTACCATTCTACCATCAATGATTATATTGTCAGCAAATTTATAGATAGTATTTGAGATATGCCTAGCCACACAGTCATGGGTATGTAAAGAGTCGAGCTCAGTGGGCTAAGCACACCCCCCTGAGGTGCACCAGTGTTGATAGTCAGCGAGGAGGAGCTGTTAGCACCAATCTGCACAGATGGTGGCCTTCTGGTTAGGAAGTCAAGGATCCAATTGCAGAGGGAGGTACAGAGGCCCAAGTTTTGCAACTTCTCAATCAGAATTGATGGAATGATGGTATTAAATGCTGAATTGTTCTCTTCAAGCACATAATGAGCCATGACAGAAGCCCAAAAGTCAAAGTTGATGAACAAAAGCAAGTAGAGTTGTAAAAGAATGTTAAGGGTAGATTTAATACAAATGCAATGGAATCTGGTTAATTTGGGCAATTGGTAAATCAAGGCAACCACTTATTTGAGTCAACTGTTAAAGAACAAAAACTAAATGGGGGGGGGGGTGGAAGAAAGCCAGGATTCCCTTCATTTATTTGGGACACTGTGCCACTTAATTGGGGCAGGAGACTGTTGCCAAATGGTTTCTAACTAGAGTCGGTTGCATACACTTGTGTAGCTGTTAAATACTACACCATGCTTAAGAGTAAACAGAGCGTTAGTTGCATGTGTTTGTGTTCAAAAAATGATGAGTTTGATCACTGATAGTTGACGAGAAATCAGCAGTAGTTTGCCCTTTTTATACCTTTTTAACTATTTCCATGGAACTTTGGAAAATTGGGTCAAAATATACTGACCCAATGTCCATTGTGTCCCAATTAACTGGAATCCAGTGTAGTAACATTTATCATAGTTTTTGAGAGTGATCTAGGGAGGTCCCTGTTCAAGAGTGTCTGAAATCAAATGATTTAAGATAATTTGCAGAAAACAAGTCACCAGTTTGATGAGGAACATTTGAATGTATAGAGTTAGTAGGATCTGGTTCTCCCTGACCTGAGGAATTTTGGATATTGATTCAGTATTAGGTAGAGCTGAAGTATTAGTCTGCTGTGAAGAAGAACAGCAGATGGGATTATTTGGATAGTTTTGTTCAAAGAGCTGGCACAATTACAATGTGCATGATGTAAGTTCTACAAAAGCAACCAAAAATGTATCATTTGGATAATTCTCATTGAGACCTTTTTGATATTTCTGTTATCAACTGATACGCCGTAAGATTCAGAATTTTTGAATTGGCTATCTATAAACACCAGCATCTTAAGATTGTTGATTGGGGGTGCACTTACTTTTGAGATTTAGGAGATATTATTTTTATTTTGCCCTCTTGTAAAGGAAACACTCACCTCATTTGTTTTAATGACTGCTCACGTGAATATGAACATGCTCTGCATACCAAATGTTTGGAGAAATGCTACCCTCTATGATGAATTAATGTAGAAGTTTTTTTGGGGCATAAGGTGGACAGATATGGTTTTCAGGAATGTTTTGGCAATGGAGAAGCTGTTACCAATAGGTAGATTGCTTACTAAAGAATATTTTATAATTTTTCTTGATGCCAGGTTCCTTTTGAGGAGCAACTCTGAGTAGATTGAGCATAGGTAGCTGTAAAATAAGCATTGGTGACAATTCAGCAAACTTTATTTCCGCTGCACAGAGTTGTATCTGGTGATGTTATTTAAATAGTGGAATCATTGTGCAGCTCACTTATAGTACTTTATTTGTGTTGCCTGAGCTTGTACTAAAAATTCCTTAAATTAAAAGCTTGACCTGAATTTTAAAATGCTAAAAGTTGGATACTGAATTATGTGTCATATTCCCTTTTTGTGTTGCTCAAGACTAAGTTTTTTAATCTTAGCGCGCTATTTTCAATGCTTTGGTTTACATATAAATGCTAATTTCCTGTTATGCATTTTTTATTCATTTTTGTATGCAGGCAATTTTATTCAAAATAGCAAATTTGAGAATTTTATTCAAAAGTATATAAAATAAATCGTAAGAAAGTTGAACCTTTCTGGTTTAAAGAGTAAATTACTGCACTGAATAATATTTTGAAAGTTGTAGATTTTATATTGATAACACAATTGTAATTTCAGTACTTGGTATCTGTGAAAGAATGTAACCTGTGAATTGAAAGGCTGCTGATCCATGCTTTCTCCAGGTCTTTGGACTTTCAGTTATGGAAATATTTCTGTAATTTCCGTACAATTAAAAGTACCAAACATCTGCATGAAACAATATAATCTGCATCTTCCAACAAAATTTACTGGGATTGCTTTATTATTGTTACAAGATGCAGTGAAAAACATTTGTCTTGCATACGGTTGAAACAGATCAAATCATTATGCAGTGCATTGAGCTAGAATAAGGTAAAACAATTATAGATTATAGGCATCCATTAGTCTCATGAGACCATGGATTTGTGCCTTGGAAGGTTTCCAGGGCGCAGGCCTGGGCAGGGTTGTATGGGAGACCGGCAGTTGCCCAAGCTGCAAGCCTTCCCCTCTCCACACCACCGATGTTGTCCAAGGGAAGGGCACTAGGACCCAAGCAGCTTGGCAGCAGTGTTGTCGCAGAGCCTTGCTCAAGGACACAACACGCTGTCTCAGCTGAGGCTCGAACCAATGACCTTCAGATCACTAGACCTGTTGCTTTATCCACTAGGCCACACGCCAACACGGTAAAACAATAACAACACAGTATAAAAGCTACCAAAAAAGTGTAGTGCTGGTAAACAGTAAAGTGCAAGATCATAATGAGGTAGCTTGTGAGGCCAAGAGTCCAACTTAACATACAGGAATCTGATAACAGTGTTGCAGAAGTTGTTGTTGACCCTGGAGGTACAGGTTTTCAGGCATCTACATCTTCTGCTTGATGGAAGAGGGGAGAAGAGATGATGTCCAAGATGGGTATGGTTGTTAATTATGCTGGCTACTTTACTTGAGGCATTGAGAAGTGCGAACAGAGTCCATTAGTTTATAAGGCACTACAGCACAGAAACATGTCTTTTGGCCCATCCAGGCTGTGTCACAATGTTATTCTGTCAAACCCCATCAACTTGCTCCTGGACCATAGCCAGGGAGGAGAGGCTAGTTCTTGTGATATGCTGCAAATAGAGAACTTTTTTTGCAAGTGCTTCAGTCTTACAATTATACTTTTTAATTCTGCCGATGATGGTCTGATACGGATAGAAAGAGGTGGACAGGATTGACAGGAATTTGAGTTCCTTGATTTACAAGGCACATTTACCTGTCATTGAGTGAAAGAGACTAGGGATTTAGGAGATGCCACAGTTGAAGGAGTAGAGTACTTGAAGAACTGAATAACTAAGTAAACTTACTGTAGTATTGAGACCATGAAGTGACGTACATATTCTTGCAATTGGGTCTTTTGGTGGGTGGATGGTAGGGAGGAATGGGAACAACACATACAAAATGCTGGAGGAACTCAGCAGGCCAGGCAGCATCTGTGGGAATTGGGGGGAAGTACAGTCGATGTTTCGGGCCGAAACCCTTTGGCAGGACTGGAGGGAAAAAAGCTGAGGAGTAGATTTGAAAGATGGGGGAAGGGGAAAGAGAAACACAGGCAATAGGTGAAACTTGGAGGGGAAGGGATGAAGCAAAGAGCTAGGAAGTTGATTGGTGTAAGAGACAGAAGGCCATGAAAGAAAGAAAAAAAGGGGATCAAGAGCACCAGAGGGAGGTGATGGGCGGGCAAGGAGATAACATGAGAGGGACAAAGGGATGAGGGGTGGGGGGGGAAGCATGTTTGGAAATTTGAGAAATCGATGTTCATGGCATCAGGTTGGAAGCTACCCAAATGGAATACAAGCTGTTGTTCCTCCAACCTGAGTGTGGCCTTGTCACGACAGTGCAGGAGGCCATGGATGGACATATCAGAATGGTAATGGGAAGTGGAATTAAAATGGGTGGCCACTAGGAGATCCTACTTGTTCTAGCAGATGGAGCGTAGATGCTCAGTGAAGTGGTCTCCCAATCTACGTCTGGTCTCACTGATACACAGGAGGCCACACCGGGAGCACCGAACACAGTATATGACCCCAACAGACTTGCAGATGAAGTGTTGCCTCAGCTGGAAGGACTCTTTGGCACGCTGAATGGCAGTGAGGGAGGAGGTGCAGGGGCAGGTGTAACACTTGTTCTGCTTGCAAGGATAAGTGTCAAGAGGGAGGGTTGAATGGACAAAGGGAATTGTGAGAGTGATCCCCGGGGAAAGCAGAAAGGGGGGAGGAGGGAAAGATGTTTGGTGGTGGGATCCCGTTGGAGGTGGCGGGAGTTTCTGAGAATTATATGCTGGACTCGGAGGCTGGTGGAGTGGTAGGTGAGGACAAGGGGAACTCAATCCCTAATGGGTGATGGGAAGATGGGGTAAGAGCAGACATGCATGAAATTGAAGAGATGCAGTTGACGGTGGAGGATGGGAATCCACTTTCTTTGAAAAAGGAGCACATTTCCTTCATTCGGAAATGAAAAGCCTCATCCTGAGAGCAGAGAAATTGACAGAAGGGGATGGCAGTTTTACAAGTTACATGATGGGAAGAGGTATAGACCAGGTAGCTGTGAGCGTCTGTTGGTTTGTAATAGACTGGTGCATTAGCCATCTCGTAGAGACAGATCGCGAAAGGGACAGGAAATGTTGGAAATGGACCAGGTGAATTTGAGGGCCCGGTGGAAGTTAGAGGCAAAGTGGATGAAATTTACAAGTTCAGCACGGGTGCAGGAAGCAGCACCAGTGCAGCTTCTTTGGGAGGAATGGGACATGTTTTGTTGTTTTGTTTCTTGGTATGTTTGTTTTGTTGCGTTCTGTGTTGTCCTGCAGAGATTGCATCTTGTTGCCCCCATCCCCCACCCAGAACATCCTGGGTGTGTTGGTTGTTAACGGAAATGTTGCGTTTCGATGTAATGTGAAAAATCTGATTGCTTGGGAGAAAAGGAGCTTGTGTAGGCCACAGAATATGAAAATAATTGGTGTGTGTGAAGTAGTAGTGGAGAAAGATTGAGTACCAATGTTTTAGATGAGTTGGCTTACGGAGGATGGAAAATTGGGAGCAGGGCCGTAGAATAAGTTTGTGACCAGAGCTTTTTTTGTAGCAGAGGGACCAAGGCAGAAGGGTTGCTAATGAATGTGGAACTGAACAGTCCTCAGGATCTGGGAGTGAAATCAATTGGTGCAGGAGTAGGCCATTCAATGTGATCATGGCTGATCATCCACAGTCAGTACCCCATTCCTGCCTTCTTCCCATAATCCCTTGACTCTGCTATCTTTAAGAACTCTATCAGACAAAGAAATCATGGCTTAGTATTACATAGAGTGTTGTATTTACAACCAAATGATTCCGACTCTTGATTCTGACAAAGCAGCCTTTTATAAAAGGAACTTGCAAGCTTATATTTTGCTCAACACAGTGAATCACAACGCCAAGCCATCCACTGAGTTTGGTTCTGTCAAAGGTACGACATATTGTTTTCTTTTAATTTGTGGTGGAAAGTGTCAAGACATAAACAACAACTGATATTAAAAACAGGAAGTATTGGGAATACTCTGCAGGTCAAGCAGCATGTTTGACGATAGCCGAGCTGATGTTTCAGACTGGGGAAGTTGTTGATAAAACAGTTCTTAAACTGCAGTGATGGGGGAAGGGGCAGAGAAAACGAAAGGAAGCATGTGATAACATGGGAAGCATTAAATTCCATTAAACAATAAACAGCAGGTGCAAGGGACTGGGAAGGAGATAATGTGGAAGCAGAGTAACTAGATGGAACGTAAGGAAAAGGGTAAGGTAAAAACAGGATATTAACTATCTCAAGTTGATAATGTTGGTATTGAATGTAGAAGGCAGTAATGTATCCAGTTGGAATTGCTTTCTTCCTTGGGCATTGATGGAATGGTAAGTGAGGCAGCAGATGGAGTTTACAATTTTGAGTTAATGAAGAACTGAAGCATCAGACTTCAAAAAATTTGGAGTGAGAAATGCTGATTGAATAAATTTCTTCTGCAAATCAATTGCCAAACGGTCTGTTCTTACCCTGTGTAAGGGTGACCTCACTGTGAGCAGCAAATGCAGTTTGCTAAATTGAAAGAAGAGGTGACAGCTGTGTAGTAGCAAATGTAACGGTGATCTAGTTGTGAGTGGCAAATGGAGGGTACTAAAACTGAAGCTTCAGTTGTTCAGGGCTCTGAATGGCAGGAAGGGATGAGATAAAAATGGCAAGTGTTGCATCTCTTGTGGTTAAACTGGAAGTTGTTTCAGGAAGGGGAATGGATTTAATGCTTCAGGTCAGTAAAATTTCATCAGACAAAGTCAGCATTTTCATTTCACATTTCCACCATTTATATTTTTTTTAATTGATGTTTTTCCCCCATTTGCACCTTTTTGATCCCTTGTCCAATATTTGCCGTTTCATGCTAAACTCTTATCCCCTTCACCATTTTAATTTTGCTCACACATCTCTCTGCTTTTCTGCTGCTTCCAATGTTGATATTTTAAGATGATCTTATCGCCAACTTTTCCCAGTTCTCACGCAAGCTCATCAATCTGAAACATTAACACTTGTAGATGTGTCCAGCCAGTATTTCCTGTTTATATTTGTTTACGTCATTTGTGTTATTTTTGGAACTAGGGTGTCATAATTTATCATACAGTCTGACATGCTAAAAATGCTTAATGCATTTGCTTAACATAAAAGAACTAAAGTCTAAACAAATAACATCATCAGACGTGACACCTGCTGGTCAATAACGAAGCAATTGGGTTTGCATTGAACAATGAGGTTGAAGATTGCTTGCTTCATTTTCCCCTCGAATTTGTACTAGAGAAATTTTGCAACACTAGTAGCTTGTTGGCGCGTGGCCTAGTGGGCAAGGCATCAGACTAGTAACCTGAAGGTCACTGGTTCGAGCCTCAGCTGAGGCAGAGTGTTTGTGTCCTTGAGCAAGGCACTTAACAACACATTGCTCTGCGACGTCACCGGTGCCAAGCTGCATGGGTCCTAGTCCCCTTCCCTTGGACAACATCGGTGGCATGGAGAGGGGAAGGCCTGCAGCTTGGGCAACTGCCGGTCTCCCATACAACCCTGCCCAGGCCTGCGCCCTGGAAACTCCAGGCACAGATCCATGGTCTCTCGAGACTGACGGATGCCACCAAGCTTGTTTTTCAAAAATATGCATAGTTTTTTAAAAAAGTGACTTGGTTTTATAAAGTATCTTCCATGGGTTCAGCGTGTACCCAGAGGTTTTGAACCCAGTGAAAAATTTTTGAGGTCACAAGTATTACGTTCAAAATAAATTTACTATCGAGGTACGTATGTCACCATATACTACCCTGAAATTCATATTTTTATGGTCATTCGCAGTAAATACAAAGAAACAACAGAATCAGTGAAAACTGGTTATCTGTCTTCTGCAATGTGCAAAACATAACAAACTGCATCTACAAAAGGGGGGGAGGAAGAAACTAAAATAATAATAATAAGCAATAAATATCATGAACGTGAGATGAATTGTGCTTGATAGTGAGGCCATGGGTTGTGAGACCAGTACAGCGTTGGAGTGAGTGAAGTTGAGTGATATTATCCCCTCTGGTTCAAGAGCCTGATGGTTGAGGGGTAATAAGTGTTGCTGAACATGGTAGTGTGGATGCTTAGGCTGCTGTACTCCCTGCCTGTTGGCAGCAGTAGAGAGGGGTCCTTGATGATGGATGCTTCGTTCCTGCAGCAGTGCTCCTTGTGCTCAGTGGTGAGGAGGGCTTTACCTGTGATGGACTGGGCTGTATCCACTACTTTCTGTAGGTTCCTTCAATGAAGGAAATTGGTGCTTCCATGCCAGGCCGTGAATCATCCAGTTGATATACTCTCCACTGCACACTGAAAGATGCTTGTCAAAGTTTTAGATAACATACTGAATCTTCACAAACTTCAAAGAAAGTAATTGTGAGTCATAACAAGAATTGTGTTAATATCACTGACATGTATTGTGAAATATGTTAACTTTGCAGCAGCAGTACAATGCAATACATGATAATATAGAAAAACAAAACTGCGATATTGTTTGTATGATAATTATATATTTTTATTTTGTCTCAGAATTTTGGCTTGGAGATGAATATTGGCTGTGAGATAAATATTCTCACAACAGAAGTAAGAGATAACTGCTCTTCAAAACAGGATCTTTTGATATCTAGTTGAAAGTGTTGACTGGGACAGTACTTCTAGTGAGGCCATCCTGCAGTAACTTTCATTCAACTAACAATCTGTTGAACTTGAACTTCCTGAGAAGGACTTGATTCACATCCCACTAAGTTCTACTACGTTGCTCTACCTGCCCCAAAGTTATTTCACAGAAAAGTTAGACACATCAAACTTGTAAATTACTTGCAAGACGTCACTTGCTCTATGGAAAGGTTAAAACATCAAAAACACATTTGACAGTCAAATTAAATAATGGAAATAATTCATAAACACGAGGAAATCTGCAGATGCTGGAAATTCAAGCAACATACACAAAATGCTGGTGGAACGCAGCAGGCCAGGCAGCATCTATAGGGAGAAGCACAGTCGAAGTTTCAGGCCGAGACCCTTCGTCAGGACTAACTTGAAAGAAAAGATAGTAAGAGATTTGAAAGTAGGAGGGGGAGGATGAGATCCGAAATGATAGAAGACAGGAGGGGGGGTGGGGTGAAGCTGAGAGCTGGAAAGGTGATAGGCAAAAGGGATACAGAGCTGGAGAAGGGAAAGGATCATGGGACGGGAGGCCTAGGGAGAAAGAAAGGGGAAGGGGAGCACCAGAGGGAAATGGAGAACATACAGAGTTATGGGCAGAGAGAGGATAAAAAAGGGGGAGGGGGGAAATAAATAAATCAGGGATAGGGTAAGAATGGAAGGAGGGGCATTAATGGAAGTTGGAGAAATCAGTGTTCATGCCATCAGGTTGGAGGCTACCCAGATGGAATATAAGGTGTTGTTCCTCCAACCTGAGTGTGGCTTCATCTTGACAGTAGAGGAGGCCATGGATAGACATATCAGAATGGGAATGGGACATGGAATTAAAATGTGTGACCACTGGGAGATCCTGCTTTCTCTGGCAGACAGAGTGTAGGTGTTCAGCGAAACGGTCTCCCAGTCTGCGTCAGGTCTCACCTATATATAAAAGGCCACACCGGGAGCACCAGACGCAGTGTATCATACCAGCCGACTCACAGGTGAAGTGTCGCCTCACCTGGAAGGACTGTCTGGGGTCCTGAATGGTGGTGAGGGAGGAAGTGTAAGGGCAGGTGTAGCACTTGTTCCGCTTACAAGGATAAGTGCCAGGAGGGAGATCAGTGGGAAGGGATGGGGGCGAGTGGACAAGGGAGTCATGTAGGGAGCGATCTCTGTGGAAAGCAGAAAGGGGGGGAGGGAGAGATGTGCTTGGTAGTGGGATCCCGTTGGAGGTGGCAGAAGTTACAGAGAATTATACGTTGGATCCAGAGGCTGGTAGGGTGGTAGGTGAGGACAAGGGGAACCCTATCCCGAGTGGGGTGGCGGGCGGATGGGGTGAGAGCAGATGTGCGTGAAATGGGAGAGATGTGTTTGAGAGCAGAGTTGATGGTGGAGGAAGGGAAGCCCCTTTGTTTAAAAAAGGAAGACATCTCCTTCGTCCTGGAATGAAAAGCCTCATCCTGAGAGCAGATGCAGCAGAGACGGAGGAATTGCGAGAAGGGGATGTCATTTTTGCAAGAGACAGGGTGGGAAGAGGAATAGTCCAGGTAGCTGTGAGAGTCTGTAGGCTTATAGTAGATATCAGTAGATAAGCCGTCTCCAGAGATGGAGACAGAAAGATCAAGAAAAAGGAGGGAGGTGTCGGAAATGGACCAGGTAAATTTGAGGGCAGGGTGAAAGTTGGAGGCAAAGTTAATGAAGTCAATGAGCTCAGTATGCGTGCAGGAGGCAGCGCCAATGCAGTCATCGATGTAATGAAGGAAAAGTAGGGGATGGATACCCGTATAGGCTTGGAACATGGACTGTTCCACAAAGACAACTAAAAGGCAAGCATATCTGGGACCCATATGGGTGCCCATGGCTACACCTTTCGTTTGGAGGAAGTGGGAGGAGCCAAAGGAGAAATTGAGAGTAAGGACTAATTCCACTAGACGGAAGAGAGTGGTGGTACAGGGGAACCAGTTAGGTCTGGAATCTTTTTTTTTAAAAAAAGCAGAAAGCTTTGAGAACGGAAATACTTCAATGGAATGCAACTATCAATGTTTCTTTAATGGTCATGAACAACTTTTGCCATCCCATCTTTTCGGATGATGCTCTTCATGTATAGTATATACAAATAAAATTCAGTTGGCTCAACACTTTCTATAAAGTGAAATTTACCATTTTGCACATCAACTCCTGGAGATATTCTTGTCAGGCACAGGCAGAAATGTTGGGATAAGTTTATCCGTGACCTACAGACATGTTTTCAAGGACGCTACAACTCATTTTCACAGTTTTTATTTGCATAATGACTGTTTGTCAGTCTTAATATATTCTTTTTCATAAATTCTATTGTACTTTATTTTCCTGTAAAATGTCAGCAAGAAAAGGCATCTCAGGGTATATGGTGACATATACATTGGTAATAAATTTACTTTGACTTTGATCTTGAAAGAATAAAGCAAGTCAACAGTGATGGGATTTCCAATCAGATATGAAAAGATTTCAACATGAAATTTACCACCTAATTTGCCTAGTCCAAACTCTCCCAGTCTCGCATAATATCAAGTTTCAGAAGTTCATTTTATTGCCAAAGTGTGCATGTTTAATGCACACTTTGCTATTTGTCTACTGCAGATAGGCAGTAAATACAGAAAGACCATGGGTATTGTGTTGATGAAAGCAACAACACAGACCCCCCCCCCATGAAAAAGAAAAGAAACAAAACTCGCATGCCCCAAATCACTCCCCACCTAACCCTCACTTGCAGCAAAAAAACAGCCACAATAACAAGACTCTCTACACTTAACAGTCCCTGACTGCTCACTCGCAGAAAAGAACAGCAGCAGTAGCACAAAACCTTCATCCCTCCTCACCCCCACACACACCCGCCCACCAATCGTCCACAAGAAAAGCACCAGTAAAACTGAAGGAAATCAATTTAAGATGGCGGTGTGACGCAGTCTGCAGCGGCCTCTCCGGAGTTGATATCTGTTATTTGTTGAGCGGAGTGCCGTGCATAATCCTAATCTGATGAAAAACGGACGTGGTAGCATGGAGGAACATCAGGAAGGCCTTCTTCATTGCTGCTGCTTTGAGGTCCGGGTCTCTGCTGAGAAGAACAAGCCTCCAGTCCTCAGGATCACATTGCTGGTGGCGGGGGCATCTTAATACGCTCAGCAGAGGATGGTACTCGGAGAAGCTGTGCCGGAGGGGGTGGTCGTTGGCCTGGAGGTTCGACGGACTCAGAGTTCACTGCGGTCAGGTCGCTTTCAGTGTGTGCTGTGTCTGCAAAGCTGGGTTCGATGGAGCTTTCACTGTGTGCTGTGTCTGCGACGCCGTGGAAGTCCATAGCGGGGGTATTCCCTTCTGCCGTCGGCGTGGGATGACGAGTCTGTCGTGACCCTGAGGACTTGTGGAAACTGTGTGGTGGTTTCTTTCAAATTTATAGACTTTTAACATCTTTGGACTATTTTTACTGTGCCCATGGTCTGTTTTTTTATCAAATTATGGTATTGTTTGCACTGTTGTAACTATATGGTTTTGTGCAGGTCTTGTAGCTTTAGTTTTTGGTCTTGTTCGTCTGGTGGGTTTGGAGCTCCTTTCCGGGGAACGTGCTAAGATGGTAGCGCGATGTTAATACACAGCAGCCTCTTCGGACTCTGGATTGGGGATTGCCGAACATTATGTGGATTTCTGGTGTAGTCTATTTTGTCATGTGCTTTGTTGATATCATTCTGGAGGAACGTTGTCTCAGTTTTTTTTTAACTGCATTGCATTTGTGGTTTTTAAATGACAATAAACTGAATCTGAATAGTATTATAGAACAATTAGTCTGTACCAACAGTATGGTTCATTCATCACTTTATAAAACTTGGATGAAATTGCCTCTGAATTAATCAGTTTTAAAGTTTAACAGCATCTAGTTTCTAATGTTAGCTGGATAGCTGAGTTGCTTCAAACTAGTTACCAATCTTTATGTAGTCTTGTTATTTTCAAAGTAAAAACTGGTCATTTGATTGAGCATTTCCAGCTAATATCCATGCTGTACAAAACCTCCTGTTCCCTATTGTCTTCATTTAAGCATGCCTCCAACATATTCCCTATATTTCCATTTGCTCAAGGTACTTCAAGGTTCTCCATAATTCTCCATGAATCACATTAACTAACCCTGTGCCTAGTGGGTTCAATATTTCACTCAATATGCATAAAGAAGTTTTTTTTTTCCTGACCTACACATAACAAATGCAGAAGAAACTCGGCAAGTCAGGCATCATCGATAGAGGAGAATAAATGATCGCCATTTCCTTAAAAAAAATATTAAAATTAAAGTAAGAACACTTTGTTCATTTTATTTTGGTCAAAACATGCTCTACAAATACAATCAATGTTTAAAGTAAATTTTATTATCAAAGTACATGTATGTCACCATATACAACCCTGAGATTCATTTTCTTGTGAGCATACTCTATAAATCTGTAAACTAATAACTACAATCAATGAAAGGCTGCAAAACTAGGGCATTCAACCAGAGTGCAGAAGACAAAGAACTGTGCAAATACAACAAAAACTAATAAATATGAAGTACTTGAGGTGAAGAGTCCTTGAAAGTGAGCCCATTGGTTATGGGAATATTTCAGTGATCGGGCAAATGAAATTGAATGAAGTTATCCCCTTTGATTCAAGAGCCTGATGGCTGAGAGATAGTAACTATTCCTGAACCTGGTAGTGTGAGTCTGAGGCTTTTTCATCTTCTTCCTGATGGCAGCAATGAGAAGAGAGCATACCCTGGTTAGTGGGGATCCCTGATGATGAATATTGCTTTCCTGCAACAGATATGTTCAATCGTTGGGAGGGCTTTACCCATGATGGGCTGGACTGTATCCACTACTTTTTGTGGGATTTCAAGTTCAAGGGCATTTGTGTTTTTATACCAGGCTGTGATGCAGCCAGTCGATATACTCTCCACTGAACATCTATAAACATTTATCAAAGTTTTAGATGTCATACCAGATCTCCACAAACTTCTAAGGAAGTAGAGGCGCTGCTGTGTTTTCTGCATAATTGCATTTGCATGCTGTGCTTAGGACAGATCCTCCAAAATAATATAACACCTAGAAATTTAAAATTGCTAACCTTCCCCACCTCAGATGAGGACTGGCTCATTGGCCTCTAGTTTCCTTCTCCTGAAATCAATAATCAGCTCCTTGGTCTAGCTGACATTAAGAGGTTGTTGTTATGGCACCACTTAACCAGATTTTCTATCTCCCTCCAATATGCTAATCCATTACTGCTTTTGATTTAGCTAATGTCAGCAAACTTAAATATGGCAGTGGAGCTGTGATTAACCTCACAGTCATTAGTGTAAAGAGAGTAGAGCAGGGGGCTAAGCACACAGCCTTGTGGTGCATCTGTGCTGATGGAGAATGTGGAGGAGATGTTGTTGCCAATCCGAACTGACTGGGGCCTGCAAGTGAGGAAAGGCAGGATCCAATTGCACAAGGAAGCATTGAGGCCAAGGGCTTATTGATTAGTTGAGAATAGATGATGGTATTGAGTGCTGAGCTGTAGTAGATAAGGAGCATCCTGATGTATGCATCTTTGCTGTCCAGATGTTCCAGTCTTAACTGAAAAGTCAATGAGATGGTATCTGCTGTGGACCTGTTGTTCCAGTAGGCAAATTGGAGTGGATCTAAGTTGCTTCTCTGGCAGGAATTGATCTGCTTCATCACCAGCCTGTCAAAACACTTCATTGTGGATGTAAGTGCTACTGGGCAATAGACATTGAGGCAGGTCATTATGCTCTTCTTGGGCACTGGTATAACTGAAGCCCACTTGAAGCAGGTGGGCATCACACACTGCTGAAGCAAGAGGTTGAAGATCTCAGTGAACATGCCAGCCAATTGATCAGCACAGATCTTTAGTATGTGGCCAGGTACCCCATCTTGCCTGGATGGTTTTTGTGGATTTGCCCTCCTGAAGGAAGCTCGCACATTGGCTTCAGAGAAGGAAATCATAGGATCATCAGGATGTGGCCATTCATGATGGTTCCTTCAGGTTTTGATGGTCAAAGTGAGCATTGAAGGCATTAAGCTCATCTGAAGGCGAAGCCCTACTGTCTCCTCTTGCTTGATTTAACTTCCTAAGAGGTGATAGTACTCAAGCCCTGCCACAACTGTTGAGCTTCCTTCATTGATTCAAGTTTGGTCCAGGATTGCCACTTTGCCCATGAGATGGCTTTACCTGGACCTCTTGTATCTTGATCGCCACATTTGAATGCCTGTAATCTGGCTCTCAGCAGATTTAGTATCTCATTGCTCATCCCGAGTCTGAATGTTTCTATCTGCAGATGTTTTGATAAAGTCCATGACAACCATTGTGTATTAATTCAGATCCTCAGATGAGTCCTTGAATATGACCGAGTGCACCCATTACCACTCCTTTGCCTCCTGCAACCACCTCTTTGACTTGATCTCTGGAGCTTTGCTCTTTAGCTTCTGCCTGTATGCAGGTAGGAAAAGGAGAGTCAAGTGGTCCAATAAGACAAATTGTGGTCTGGGCATGGAATGGTGAGAATTCCTCATCTTTGTGTAACGGGTAAAGTATGTTGGGACCTCTAGTGCTACAGGTTATATACTAATGTTAATTGGGTAGGGTTATCTTCAAACAAGCCTGGTTGAAGTCTCCAACTATGATTTATAATGTGTCAGGATGGACTGTTTCTTGTTTGGTGATGCCATCATGTAGGATCATCAGCACTCGATTATAATCAGCCGTGGTGATATGTAAACTCCGGTGAGGATCACAGATGAGAACAGGTGTTCCAAGTTGGGGGAACACGAGTTCTACAAAACCACCACATCAGAGCACCACCGAGAGTTTATCATGAAACACACACCACCTCCTTTTGCCTTTTCTGAATCACCAGTTCAATCGATCTGGTAAATCGAGAAGCCTTCAGGTCTGATCATCATTTCTGGCATACTTGGTCAAGTCTTGGTCAAACATAGAGTTGAAGAGGCTCTCAATTCTCTTTGATACAATAATCTTGCCCTCGGATCCTTAAATTTGTTCTCCAGCAATTGCATAATTGCCAATAAGATGCTGGGTGGAAGAGACCTCATTCCTCTCTGTTTTTGCCCAGCTTGTACTCCCCAAACCACCCCTGCCCGCCCCCCCTCTCGCTTCTAGCCATGGTAATGAACCTTTGTCCGATCCGTGTGCCTGGTGCACCTGGTCATCAGACAACCGTATGATCTGTAGATTATGAGATTGACTTAAAAGTACATTGGTTAGAGGGAAGTTGCATGCTGCAGGTTGCAATGAGAGTAATTTGAAAGAGGTACATTTAGAAATATCATGTGTAGCCCACAAAACATTGACGATCACTGATCTTGGCCAGCCCATGGTCAGTAAAAGCATGACTAAAATTTATTGTTATCAACTTAGCTGATTGAATTGATTTGTAATTATGGAATATTGTGTTACAATTTTCAGTAGACATTCATGTAAAATATTTCTGACGATCTTTGGTGATAAAGCATGGATCAACCTCAGTGATATTTTATGGCTTTTGACTAGCAGAACCTTAACGATTCTCTGAATATCTGCATCAGAATCGGGTTTAATGTTACTGACGTATGCCATGAAATTTGTTTTTTTGCATCAGGTGTATAAGATGATGAGAGGTATTGATCATGTGGCTACCCAGAGCTTTTTCCCAGGGCTGAAATAGCTAACATGAGGGGACATTCTTCTAAGGTGCTTGGAAATAGGTACCAAGGGGATGTCAGGGCTAAGTTTTACACACAGAGTGGTGGGTGCATAGAATGCACTGCCGGTGACGGTAGTGGAAATGGATAAAATAGGGTCTTTTAAGTGCCTCTTGGACAGGTACGTGCAGCTTAGTAAAACAGAAGGCTATGTGTGAGGGAAATCCTAGGCAGTTTCTAGAGTAAGTTACATGTTCGGCAGAACATTGTGGCTGAAGGGCCTGTAATGTGCTGTAGATTTTCTCTGTTCTATGTTGCAGTAGCAGGGCAGTGCAATACATTTTTTTTTTTAAAAACTAAGTTGCACTAAGAAACATAAATTAAATGAATTGTGTAACGCAAATGTAGTGCAGTGGCATTCTTCGGTTAGTTTATTGTCTGTTCAGAAATCTCGTGGCAAAGGGGAAGAGGCTGCTCCTAAAATGTTGAATGTGTGTCTTCAGGCTTCTGTACCTCCTTTGATGGTAGCAGTAAGAAGAGAGCACGTCCTGAGTGATGGGAGTCCTTAATAATGGAAGCCACCCTTCTCGAGACATCTTCAGTGCTGGGGTGTTTGGTGCCCATGGCGGAGCTGGTTGAGTTTGCAACCCTCTGCAGCTTTTTCAGATCTTAGATAGATAGATAGATACTTTATTCATCCCCATGGGGAAATTCAACTTTTTTTCCAATGTCCCATACACTTGTTGTAGCAAAACTAATTACATACAATACTTAACTCAGTAAAAAAATATGATATGCATCTAAATCACTATCTCAAAAAGCATTAATAATAGCTTTTTAAAAAGTTCTTAAGTACTGGCGGTTGAATTGTAAAGCCTAATGGCATTGGGGAGTATTGACCTCTTCATCCTGTCTGAGGAGCATTGCATCGATAGTAACCTGTCGCTGAAACTGCTTCTCTGTCTCTGGATGGTGCTATGTAGAGGATGTTCAGAGTTTTCCATAATTGACCGTAGCCTACTCAGTGCCCTTCGCTCAGCTACCAATGTTAAACTCTCCAGTACTTTGCCCACGACAGAGCCCGCCTTCCTTACCAGCTTATTAAGACGTGAGGCGTCCCTCTTCTTAATGCTTCCTCCCCAACACGCCACCACAAAGAAGAGGGCGCTCTCCACAACTGACCTATAGAACATCTTCAGCATCTCACTACAGACATTGAATGACGCCAACCTTCTAAGGAAGTACAGTCGACTCTGTGCCTTCCTGCACAAGGCATCTGTGTTGGCAGTCCAGTCTAGCTTCTCGTCTAACTGTACTCCCAGATACTTGTAGGTCTTAACCTGCTCCACACATTCTCCATTAATGATCACTGGCTCCATATGAGGCCTAGATCTCCTAAAGTCCACCACCATCTCCTTGGTCTTGGTGATATTGAGACGCAGGTAGTTTGAGTTGCACCATATCACAAAGTCCTGTATCAGTTTCCTATACTCCTCCTCCTGTCCATTCCTGACACACCCCACTATGGCCGTGTCATCAGCGAACTTCTGCACATGGCAGGACTCCGAGTTATATTGGAAGTCTGATGTGTACAGGGTGAACAGGACCGGAGAGAGTACGGTTCCCTGCGGCGCTCCTGTGCTGCTGACCACCGTGTCAGACCTACAGTCTCCCACTTGTACAATGGCTTGTCCAGACCAGAAGGTGATGCCAGAAGTTAGAATGTTCTTCACATTGCAATATTGGTAGAAGTATGTTTTAAACAGCTGTCCTGGGATCTTAAATAGAACCAATTAGTAGTAATATGGGTACCCTGTGTACATAGGTCTATAACAGAAATTAAACCCACATAATTTCTAACTGCACGTGGCATTCACAGTTATTTTAAACCTTATTATTTAACTGCACTGTTTTTCAGTGAGCGTTAACAAGTTGACTTTGGCATGATTTTGAAGGAAATGAGTTAACATCACAGTGTGAGATCTAACACTGCTAAATTAAAATGAGTTGGAGCACAAGTTTTTTTTCCCCCTCAAGTATACAGTGGATTTCGGTTAATTGGGCCATTGGTTAATCAGGACGGCCACTTACTTGGGACAACTCTTGTAGAACAAAACCTAAAGAGAATAGTCAGGATTCCCTTCATTTATTTGGACACAATGCTGCTTAATTGGGAGAGGAGACTGCTGCCAAGCAGTTTTAACTAGTGTTAGTTGCATGCATTTGTGTGGCTGTTGGACACTATGGAGTTAACAGTTTTTAGATAGCATCAGTTACATGTGCTTGTGTGTTATCTATTTGAGCCGGCGAACACGGATTCGAAAAGCAGTGAATTTTTTGATCATTTTGTTTTTTTATTTTGCAGGAAGGCAATGAGTGCAGTCCATTATCTGCTCTAGGTGTCTGTGCTGATTTAGTTAATTTACAGTCAATCGCCAGCGACAGTGAGAACATGGCAGTGTACATGCTGGATGAATTACTCTGATAACTATTAGGAAATGATAGTTTCGTAGTACTGTAGTAGTATTGGTAGTGTTCTAATTTGTTCTGTATTGCATTTAAACACATAATTTGATTCTCAGTTGTAGTAACTTGTCTTGGTTATACCTTTTTTAACTATTTCCATGGAACTTTGGCTAATTGGGGCAGCTGTTTAATTGCGTCAAATGTACTGGTTCCGATGTGTCCCAATTAACTGGAATCCACAGAATATGAAAATAGGGAGCTAAAGAAAATGAAAATTGTGATTATACATATACTCTACCATACTAGTCTGTGGAGAATGCTGATTTGCAAACAGAAATCTGTGCTGATATGTTATTAAATTTTGTTAGCATTTTGTAAAATAATAACGCAATACTTTTAGTTTTTAGTCACCAGATCTGTGTTATCTGTAATGATTACTTAAGAAATTCAAGGATATTTTCTACATGGAGAATATGAATACCTGACTTGTGGGCACAGTGCATATTATTACTAAATTCAAAAGGAATGATGTACAAAGGGCAGAATTAGTTCTGCTATCTCCACTTTTAGAAATTGTTTCTTGTCAAATGTATCAAATAATTTATGGAAAAATCTGTGCATAAATATCTGAAGATATGGAGTTAATTTGTTATCCAGGAGAAGCGTGTTTAATATAAACTGTATGTTGTACAGTATCTTAGGAATTCCAGACCTGGCTGCTGTCTCCCCCCCCCCCCCCCCCCCTTAGTTGTTTGCCTTATTTTATTGCAGATTCAAAGTTTGAGCCTAGTTTCAATTTTATTTCTTCGATTTGGACCTGATGGAACTTTTTTACTGGCGTACTACTAGCAAATGGAAGCATCTGCGAAGACTTGGCCCTCCGCACAGATTAAAAAAATATCACACCTCAGGATCAGAATCAGGTTTATTGTCACTAACAAGTTGTGAAATTTGTTTTGTGGCAGCAGTACAGTGCAGGCATAAGAAATCAGTAAGGTACAATAAAAATAGAGCAAAAGAGAAAGTCTCCCTTGTTACTTGGGTCTCCACGTTTTATATGACCTTCATAATTAATCTTACTGCATTGAATACAGACAGAACATGATTCATTACAAGGTGCACAATGTTCTTCACTTTACTGGCCATCAAGCAGTTCAGCACATTACAGAGGTGAGAATCTGGAGGCTATTGGAATAAATTTGTCACTCAAGTATTGCTGTCAGTTTTTGCCTTCCCATCTTGAATCAGCTGCTTTAATAAAAAAATATTTTTATGCATAAGGTTATCCATTAAACTCACTATTTATTCTTTGATAAAACTTGAGATTCTGCAGGTGCTGGAAGTCTTGTGCAACACACAGTGCTAGAGGAACTCCTCGTCTATGGAGGGGAATAAGGTCATCAGGGCTAGAAAGGACTAGAAGAAGCCAGAATAAGGGGGTGATGAGGGGAAGGAGTACAAGCTCGTAGGTGGTAAGTGAGCCCAGGTGAGGGGAAAGTTCAAAGTAAAATTTATCAGAGTAACATCCATGTTACTACATATAACCTTGAGATTCTTTTACTGCGGGCATACTTAGCAAATCTATGCAACAGTAACTGTAAACAAACTGTCAATGCAGAATTAAATAACAAGCATGAATTAACAAGATAAGAGTCCCTAAATGAGTGTAGTTATCCCCTTTTATTCAAAAGCCTGCTGGTTGAGGGATAATAACTTTTCTTGCTCTTGGTGGAGTGAGTCCTGAGATACTTGTACCTTCTTCCTGATGGCAGCAGCAAGAAGAGAGCATTGCCTGGGTGGTCTTTTTATGCTGCTCTTCTATGGCAATGTTTCATGTAGATGTGTTCAATGGTCGGGAGGGTTTTATCCATGATGTACTGTGCCGAATCCACTACCATTTGTAGGACTTTACGCTCAAAGGCATTTGTGTTCCCATACCAGGCCGTAATGCAGCCAGTCAGTACACACTCCATCACACATCTATAGAAGTTTGCCAAGGTTTTTGATGACATGCTGAACCTCTGCAGATTCCTGAGGATGTAGAGGTGCTGTTGTGCTTTCTTCACAATAATAATTATATGATGGGACCAGGACAGGTCCTCTGAGATAGAAACACCCAGGAATTTAAAGTTACTGACTCCACCTCCGATCCTCCTGAGTACTGGCTCATGGACCTCTGGTTTCCCTCCCCTAAAGTCTATAATCATTTCTTTGGTCTTGACCTTGAGTGAGAGGTTGTTAATACACCACTCAGCCAAGTTTTCAATCTTCTTCCCCATATGTTGATTCATCACCCCCTTTAATACAGTCCACAACAGTGTTGTCATCAGCAAACTTGTATATGGTGTTGAAGTTGTATTTAGTTTCACCATAGGTACAAAGCGAGTAGAGCACGGGGCTAAGTACACATCCCTGTGGTGCTCATCTGCTGATGGAGATTGTGGAGGAAATGTTTTTTCCAATTTGAACTGACTGGGGTCTACAAGTGAGGAAAGGTGAGTGGGTGGGAGGAGGAGGATGAAGTAAGAAGCTGGAAAAAGGTGAAGGACTGAAAAAGGAGTCTGATTGGGAGAAGATTGTGGACCATGGAAGAAAAGGAAAGAAGGAAAGAGGAGATATACCAGAGGTAGGTGATGGACAGGTGAGGAGAAGAGGAGGGGTGAGAGGGGGACCAGAATGGAGCAAAGGAAAAAGAAAAGGTCGGGGGGGGGGGGAATAAATTATCAGAAGTTTGAGAAAGCGATGTTCGTGCCATCAGGGTTGTAAGCTACCCAGACAAAATGTCTCATTACTCCTCCAATCTGATTGTGGCAGTAGAGGCCATAGGTTAGCATATTGGAATGGGAAGTCATCCTTCCCTTCCCATTCCTTATCCCATTCTTCTTCTCTGCATCTCCTTGGACCATATACTCTCCAGTCTGATTACTTCCCCTCTGTACATGCTCCCTGGTGTGCTGAGTTCCTCTAGTATTTTGTGTTTTCTGAGATGCTACCTGACCTGCTGGGTAATTCCAGCATTCTTTTGTTTCTGGCACTTTGTGTTTTGCATCTCACTGCTCCAGTATGTTCCCCCCCCCCCCTCTCCAAATTCCCATGGCATCTATTATCTAGATGGCACTGTGTGGTTATTTCCCCTTTGTCTCCACCTTGTTCTTATTGTTACCTTCACTCCTCTAGCTCCCAGCACCATAGAACATTTTATATTCTCGCCTCTCCACCTGTAATAACATTTCATCCTGAAATAGAGACTCTCTTTTTCTTTTTATAGATGCCAATAGACCTACTGATTATGTACAGTAGCTTCTGCTTTCAAAATCAAAGAAACTTTATCAATGTACATGCATGTCACCAAATACTATTTGAGACTCATTTTCTTGCAGGCATTTACAGGACAATAAAGAAATACAATAGAATTTATGAAAAAGTGTACATACAGACTGACAAACATCCAACGTGCAAAAGAAGACAAATTGTGCAATTAAAAAGATAATAATGAGAATGTGAGTAGTAGAGTCTCAAAAGTAGTCTCTAGGTTGTGGAATCAGCTCATAGTAGTGGTGATTGAAGTTATGCACTCTGGTTCAGGAGTCGAATGGTGTAGAGTTATAAATTCCTGAACCTGCTGGTGTCCAACCCAAGGTTCCTGTACCTCTTGCCCGATAGTAGCAGTAAGAAGAGCACATGACCTGGATGGTGGGGTCCTTAATGATGGATGCTACCTTTTTGTGGCAAAGCTCTGTGTAAATGTGCTCAATGGTGGGGAGGGCTTTGCCTGTAATAGACTGAGCTGTATCCATCACTTTCTGTAGACTTTTCTATTCCTGGACATTTTTGTTTCCATACCAGGCCATGATGCAACCAGTTAGTATACACTCCACGTTCAGAATCTTCATGTTCTTGTCTTGGTTTGTATTCATCAGCAAAATATAGTGAAGAATTTAAAATAATGTCTGTGTACAAGGCTTAGTATTATTCAACATAAACAATTCAGCTTGAACAGCTGTCCATCTATCTTTTTAAAACCATTGAATGTTTTGAAAAATAAACAATTAGAGTTGGTTTGACCAACTGAAGTGATTTGCTTAATGTGCTTGCAGTTTGTAACCCAGATGGAGGATAACTGCAAAAGGTAATGATCAGAGTTAAAAATACTTTTAAGTTTGTGTAATTTAGCCAGCAATAAAGGTTTGCAGGGTATTGTTCACCTCACTTTAAAGCACAGTGTAATTTAGGTTCCCCACTTTTTTTTTATCAGGAGATGGTTTAAGGTGGTGCTGGTGGCCAATGAAACACAGAAAACAACTAAGTACTGTACTTTGTTAATCACACATTTTCTGGAAAACGAGCACCGCAAACAATAACCTGTGACTTCCTTTAGGACCTGGAGGAAATTTGATGTGGCAGAACCGTGGTGAGATGAGGCAGCAGGCCCATCGACAGGTGTGAGGAAGTTCGATCAGCATAAGTGCTGAGTTGAATTGGAAAGGTCAGGTACCGGACAAATCGAGGCAGCATTATCCAGGCCCCAGAGCATACTAAAGCGACAGAACCCGATATTTGAACAACTATTTAAGTGCCAAGCTAGATTGAAAAGTTCAGGGTGCTGGGGCCCGAGCCAACAGATGGACCAGTTCAGCTTGATCTTCCACGACGTTTACTTGTCTTGGTGCTGAACTTAGGATCTGTGGATGGTCTCTCTTTCGTGGGCTTCAGTTCTGAATGCTATTTGCTTGTTCTTGTTGTTCATAAAATAAATAAATAAATAAATTCTCTACATATTGTGTGTTTGACGGGCTTTTTTTTAATGGGCTCTTTTGGGCTTTGTCTTGTGGCTGTAAGGAGATGAAACTCAAGATTGTATAATGTATACGTGCTTTGGTAATCAATGTACTGTGAACTTCATAACATAAACAATCACTATTGTCTGCTAAAAGATGAGGAAAATTGAGTGATATTACTGTTTTTCAAAAGTCTTGGATAATTAGCCCTCCTCTGTCCAGGATAATTAGGGATAATCATTAAAAGTCCTACTGGCATCCCAATATCCCAATACTGGAAACAATCAAGAACCATTTTCCCCCTCCCCCTCAATCATTCAGTCAATGAACCTTGTTTATAACTTCATGCCTGCTTTTCATAAGATCTTCCTGCTGCTTCTACACTGTCTGCTGTGGCAGCACCAAAGCTGGTGGGGTTGGAGATCCTGCTTTTTTGCAGTGGAGGAGAATGGCGATGTTAGGAAGCTGTGAAGGGCAATCTTAAATATCTGAGCTGAGATGTCTATCTTGGAACTAGAACGTCTTCCTAATGAGGGGCAATCTGGGCCAGCTAGCTGAGACGTGACAACAAGAACACATTGGGTCCTCGAGCAGTCAAATGAAAGAGGGTAACAGATTTCTGCACCTTTTAACCTTGCTGCTGTTCCCCTGGGCTTGCACATCATCCGTTCCAGTGATCTGTTAAAAGTGCTGCTGGGCCATCTTGATAAGTCTCAACGCTCTTTTGAGAAAGCAACCATTAAAACAGATTGCTGGGGACTTCACCTCCAGGAACAGCAGTGGCTCCAAGGAGCAGAAGTTAACTGCACTTTTGGGAAGTTGGTATCCGGATATTGAAATATGAGAGTGAAAATGCTGGAATCTGGAGTAAGGAACTGATTTGAGCAGCATCTGTGGTGGGAGAGGATTTATCAATGTTTTGGATTGAATTTCTGTGTCAGGACATCTTCCTCCATGTCTTTGGCTGTCGGTTGCACCCTCGGAGCTCTTATCCAGATCCTCTGGAACAAAATTTGCATGTGACCTTTTCTCTCCGGAGATCGGATGTCCAGGCTACTTGTATCCACTGTGACTCATCATTACAGATTCTTGAAACTCGGCTTCTCCTGAACTTGTCAGAATGCCATTGCCTAATTCTAGTTATCAATTGGAGTGATAGAATAACTTATTCAAAATTATGCCACATTAGTGATATCTTTATCTCCCAGCTGAGGGGTGAAGTGTGGGAGCAAGTACAATTTGAATTCTCAAATCATAATTTTAATTAAAATTAGTTTTGGGATAAGAATGATAGGGATATGAGGAGCGGGATTAAGTTAACTGTCATTACGGTTGGTGTACTGCAGGGATTGGTGCTGGGAGCTATGTTGTTTGTCATACATACACATGACTTAGATGAGAATGTCAAGGATATGATTAATAAGTTTGCAAATGACTTGAAAATTAGTGGATTCATAGAAAGGGATGGACGTCACCCAAGGATGTCATGAGCATAAATCAACTGGAAGGTTGGGCGGCGCAGTGACAGATGAAATTTAATTCAGACAAGTGTGAGGTAATGCACATTCAGAAGTCAATTTCTGGTAAAGTATTAAGTGTAAATTGTAGAGACAGTTTTGGAGTGTTGATGTGCAGAGAAATCTTCGGCTATAGGCAATAGCTCCCTGGAAGAGATTATATATGGATATGGTAGGGAAAGAGGATATGGTAGGGAAAGAGGCTATGGTCTGTTTACCTTCATAGGTCAAGGCATTGAGTGTAATATTGGGCTGCCATGTTGCAGAAGTACAAAACATTGATCAGACTGCACTTAAAGTATTGCGTGTAGTTCTGGTGATCACACTACATGGAAATGCACAAGCATTTGAGATTCTACAGAAGAGCTTCACCAGGATATTGCCTGGAATGGAGGGCTGTAGCTACAAAGAGAGATTGAACCCCTCTTTGTTTTTTGAGTTTTTACAATACAACAAAACAAAAAAAAGAGGTTTATACAGTGCAAAACAAACATATCAAAAGTACAGTTCATAACAATTAAGAAAAGCACCCATAGTAGAATCGTATAAACCACCCCACCCTCCCACTACCCGACTGCAAGCCAACCTTAACGATATATAAAAAAGTTAATCAGAACTACATCACCACAGAGCTGTATTTATAAAAAGAAGATACAGTATATTGCCTACTACCTAATCTATAATATGTTTACACATCAAAACAACCATAAATCTTAACCGTAAGAAGCTGGAAGTAAGGAATTTAAATGCAAAAGAAAAAAAAGGAGGGATGTACCCTTAATCTAAATGGGAATTATGAAAATATTCAAGAAAAGGTCCCCACACCTTTTGGAACTTTGTCTGATTTGAGAAGTGAATAATGAATCTTTTCAAGGACTAAGCAGGACATAATATCTCTGAGCCATTGCGCATGAGTGGATGGGGCAGCATCTCTCCACCTAAGAAGGACTGCACGTCTGGCCAAAAGAGAGGCAAAAGACAATGCACGATGCTTAGTCGGAGTTAAATGCACGTCAGCTTCTCCTGAAGTACCGAAAAGAGCAATCAGAGGGTTAGGTTCCAAATAGCAATTAAGTATATGAGATAAAGTTTTTTTTTTAAAACTCTCCAGAATTTCTCCAAGCTAGGACAAGCCCAATACATATGAATAAGAGAGGCTTCGCCCCCTTTACACTTATTGCCACAGGGACTAATATCAGGATAGAACCGTGACAATTTAGTTTTAGACATATGAGCCCTGTGTACCACCTTGAACTGTAAAAGGCAGTGGCGAGCACATAGAGAAGTTGAATTTACTGACTTAAGAATTGAATCCCAAACCTCATCAGACAAAGAAAAATTTAAATCATGCTCCCAGGCAGTTTTAATTTTGTTGAAGGGGGCTCACTTCAACATTGTTAACATATCTCGAATAGTAGAAATTAAACCTTTACCCAGTGGGTTCATATGAAGAAACAAATCCACTACATTTTTAATGGGTACCTCAGAAAAGTTAGGTATTAAAGGGTTGATAAAATGTCTAATTTGGAGATATCTAAAGAAATGAGTGTTAGGTAGGCCAAACTTTCTAGACAATTGTTCAAAAGTTGCAAAGCACTATCTATGAAAAGATCCTCAAAGCATCTAATGCCCTTTCTGTGCCAGTCTAAAAATGTTAAATCCCGCATAGAAGGCTGAAAAAGATGATTATGTAGAATAGGACTGGAGAGAGAAAAACCATGAAGCCCATTATGTTTTCTGAACTGTGCCCGTATTCTCAGAGTGTGTCTGATAACCGGATTAACAATTGATTTAGGCAAACGGCAAGGATGTGCGGATCCAAGTGTGGAGATGGAGAGATTCTTATTAGAGTTCAACTCCATAGCCACCCATATTGGGTAGTCAGACTGATTATGAAAGTAAGACCAAAAGATAAGACAACACATGTTGGCTGCACAGTAATATAAACGAAAATTGGGCAAGGCCATACCACCTACCCTTTTAGGTTTTTGAAGATTAGCTTTATTTAGTCTGAGACGTTTGCCCTTCCATAGATAGGATAAAATAATAGAATCTAACAAATCAAAAAAAGCGTTAGAAATAAAAATTGGTAAAGATTGAAATAAGTATAAAAATTTAGGAAGGATATACATTTTAACATTAATTCAACCCATCAAAGACATAGACAAGGGTGACCACTGTGCTAAACTCTGTTTTGTATCATTTAAAAGATTAGTGGAATTTTTTCCAAAAGGGCACAATTTCTTGTTATTGTAATACCAAGGTAAGTAAATTGATTATTTACTACTTTAAAAGGGAGGTTGTAAAATTCTAGTAATTGTGCTTCTCTACTTATTGGAAAAAATTCGCTCTTATGTAAATTGTTTGTATCCGGAAAGCTGTCTAAATTTGTTAAGGAGTGAAAACATCGGGGATAAGGAGGTAGTCGAGTTTGATACAAAAAGTAAAAGATCATCAGCATAAAGAGAGACTTTGTGCTCAACACTCCCCTCCAAATCCCCATCAATTCAGCACAACTTCGAAATGCAATCGCCAGTGGCTCTATAGCCAAATCGAAAAGTAAGGGACTTAAAGGACACCTTTGCTGGGTGTCATGTTGAACCCCTCTTATCTAATCTCACTAGAATGTTGGAGTCTCTGGAGTCACTTTACGACTATTAAGTCTTAGGAAATTATGAGAATGTAGAATAGACAGTCAAAATCAATTTCCCAATGGCAGGATAGTCTAGAACTAGATGACACAGGTTTAAGTTGAGAGGGGGAAATTGAGATCTGAGGGCTATGTTTTTCACATAGCATGCTGAATGTCTGCATTGAACTGCCAGAGGAGCTGGTGGCAGCAGATACAATTATAATGTTTAGAAGGTATTTAGACAGGCACATGGATACAAAAATTGTACAGTAATATGAACCTTTTGCTAATTCTGTTTGACTTTATTGAAGGGCCCATTTCTTTTCTCTGTGATTCTGATTGCTGTTGGTTAAAGGTTTTAAGCATTGTTAATTCTTTTGAAATGGAAGTGATCTGGTGTGAAAATATATCGTAAAGTTGAATTAAGTTTATAAGCTGTTTTGCTTCCTTTGTGTATTGAGTTAAATTAGTTGATATAGGAACTATTTTGCAATTGATGCTATGTCATCATTATTTTTGTAATTTATTTTTTATTGAAGTTCATCATCAAACAAACATTTCCATAAGATGTATTTCAGACATTGTACATATATATCATATAATCATATATATCACAAATCTCCACAAAGTATTTATCTGGGGTATACACTTATAGAAAAGAGTGGAAAGAAAAAACAAGCAAAAGGAAAGAACTATGTACAAGTAGGGAGTGATCTTTTTTTTTACAACAGATTCACTGATTTGTGAGAATAAAATCAGGCCTATGAGGCATTATGTAGTTAAACCATTTTTCCCCAGTATGAATCAAATTATTCCAGCTTATGGTTAACAGATTGAGATAGAAATCATTTGTCAACTATTTGCACTCACACCTTTAATTTTGTAATTCAACCATTTCATTAGTATGACATAAGTCAGTGTAGCCACCATGGCACTTTCAGCAATCAAGGGAGATGACACATACCACAAGGTGGTAATTTTGAATAGCATTTTGGCTGACCAAGTTGTCAAAGAACAAAGAGGTTAAGTGTTGAAGATAGAGACCTGAAATTTATAACAGCTGGCTTAAAGAAAAATAATGCTCATTAGCTGATGACTTTTTATTTCATTTTCTTGATTTCCAGTTATTTCCTTAATGTGATTGAACTGCAAATTCTCAATTGTGTTTCGTGTTGCTTTATTGATCATTAAAATCATGAAAAATATAATTTTGAAGAATTTTACTTTTTAATTACTTCATATTAGTTATTTTGTATAATTACAATTTGAAAGTAACAAAAAAATGAAGAAATATCCAAATTTGTACACCCTGGTTTTAATCCAGATGCTTACATTACAGTTCAACCACAGTAATTTATAATGTTCTGCTCCAGGTCAGGTGAAAAGTTTGGAGATTGCTCTTCATTGCCATCTACAAATGGCTCTTGGTTTCTGATGGTGATTGTGATCCAGCATGTTGCTCTTTTTAAACTCCGGACATGAACACCAAATCTAATTTGATGCCACATTCTTCAACTTTGGACTGATTGCTTTCATTTAATCTGTAACCATGACCCTTCACCTTTCCAGTTGTTCCAAAAAGGCCTTCTGTATGCTAGAGAAACAACACCTCGTGATTATGCATACACAGACTTCAGGACTCAAAATTGAGCTCAACAATTTCAGATAACTGGCTAATCCATTTTTTCCATTCTCATTTTCTACACCTGTTCTAGTTATTTTCAGTTTTTAGAAAGGACTTTTGTTATTCATGTCTTCAGTGTCCTCTCACTCAACTCTGTAACCACATTTTTTTAACCTTTTCAATCACTCCTGTTCATTCCTGTCAAGCCCTTTACCATTCCCTGCACCTTAAGATTTGCTCTACAGTATTTCTAATTTTTCTTAATTGTGAAACATTAAATTTGCTTCTCTCTAAATAGGTTTGAGAATTTTTAGCACTTTGTGTTTGTCATATACATTAATGATCTGGATGATGGGGTGGTAAATTGGATTAGTAAATTTGCAGATGATACTAAGGTGTAGATGGTGTTGTGGATAATGAATTAGGTTTTCAAAGCTTGCAGAGAGATTTAGGCCAATTAGAAGAATGGGCTGAATGATGGCAGATGGAGTTTAATGCTGATAAATGTGAGGTGATTAATTTTGGTAGGAATAATCCAAATAGGACATACATGGTAAATAGTAGGGCATTGAAGAATGCAGTAGAACAGAGTGATCTAGGAATAATGGTGCATAGTTCCCTGAAGGTGGAATCTCATGTGAATAAGGTGGTGAAGAAAGCTTTTGGTATGCTGGCCTTTATAAATCAGAGCATTGAGTATAGGAGTTGGGATGTAATGTTAAAATTGTACAAGGCATTGGTAAAGCTGAATTTGGAATATTGTGTACAGTTCTAGTCACCAAATTATAGGAAAGATGTCAACAAAATAGAGAGAGTACAGAGAAGATTTACTAGAATGTTACCTGGGTTTCAGTGCCTAAGTTACAGGGAAAGATTGAACAAGTTAGGTCTTTATTCTTTGGAGTGTAGAAGGTTGACGGGGGACTTGATAGAGGTATTTAAAATTATGAGGGGGATAGATAGAGTTAATGTGGATAGGCTTTTTCCATTGAGAGTAGGCGAAATTCAAATGAGAACATGAGTTGAGAGGGGGCAGAAGTTGAAGGGTAACACGAGGGGGAATTTCTTTACTCAGAGTGGTAGCTGTGTGGAACGAGCTTCCAGTAAAAGTGATAGAAGCAGGTTTGGTATTGTCATTTAAAGTAAAATTGGATCGGTATATGGACAGGAAAGGAATGGAGGGTTATTGAGTGCAGGTAGGTGGGACTAGGTGAGAGTAAGTGTTCGGCATGGACTAGAAGGGCCGAGGTGGCCTGTTTCTGTGCTGTTATGGTTATATGGTATGGTTAAATGTAATGGGGTTAGTATAGGGCACTTTGACTGCAAGATGAGAGCCGTAGTCAGATCTTTAATTTGTGGTGGTCATCCTCCAGGTCATTGGTATACAATCTCTTCCTGAGGTGTGCTATTGACTGCTGGTTCTCTTCCTCTGGGGATTTCTCTTTGACTCACTGTTCTTTTACATGCTTACTTTTCTTTGAGCTATCATTATAATCAATAGTTTCCAGAGCTATTTTATCTCTTGTCATTTTAGTAGTACTGAAAAATGTTTTTATTTCTTTAACAGTGCTGTTTTTTGGCAAACGAGTTATTCCTTATCTTTGATTCTTCTTTCACAAACTGGGACTCTGCCTGGGACTTTCATGCTTATTGACTTTGTTATTAATTTTGTTTGCATCATTGAAGTTCACAACATGTTTCCATATTTGTTAACTGATGCTCTACCCTGATTTACTTTGAGTATTATATTTCATTAGCACATTCCATGTACACAATTTATGTTCAGTCTTCAATTTCAGATGTCATATTGCTTCAGCAAATTCCTTAAGTTTGTTTTAATGGACTATCGTGTTTTTAAGCATGTTAACAGATGTTATACTTTATCAATCTTTAACATACTGTTACATAGAAATGATATTTTCATGCTAAGAGTCATAGAGTAAACCTGACCTTCAGCCCAAATTGTCCATCCTGACCAAGATGTCCATATCCTTTTCCTTTTGCATGTGCTTGCCCAAATGTCTGAAAACTTTGTAATTGTTCCTGCCTCTACCATTTCCTCTGGCAGCTTGGTCCATATTCACACCACCCCCTGTGTGAGGAAATTGCACTTCAGGTCCTCTTTAAATATTTCCCCTCTCATCTTAAGTCTATATCCTCATAAACCCTTGCCCCCCAGGCATTCCCTCCAGGTGAGGCAACACTTTACCTGTGTATCTGCTGGGGTCATCTGTTGTGTCCGGTGCTCCTGATGTGGCCTTCTCGACATTGGTGAGACACATTGTAAATTGGGGGACCACTTCGAAGAGCACCTCCACTCCATCTGTGGGACTTACTGTTGGCTAAACATTTTAATTCCTATTCCTGTTACGATGTGTCAGGCCATGGCTGCCTCATGTGCCAAGATAAAGCCACCCTCTGGATGGAGGAGCAACACCTTATATTCTGTCTGGATAGCCTCCAACCTGATGGCATGAATATTGATTTTTCCTTCCATTAAACAAATTTTGTTCCCCTGCCCAACTTTCTCTACTCCCCATTCTGGCCTTTTACCTCTTCTCACCTCTCTATCAATTCTCCCTGGATTCCCCCCTCCTTCCCTTTCTCCTATGGTCCACTTTCCTCTATCAGATTCCTTCTTCTCCAATTCTTTACTTTTCTCACCCACATGGCTTCACCTACCACATTCCAGCTAGCCTCCTTGCCCTCTCTCCACATTTTTATTCTAGTGCCTTCCCCCTTCCTTAGTCCTGAGAAAGGGTCTCAGCCTGAAACATCAATTGTCTATTCATTTCCTTAGATGCTGCCTGACCTACTAGGTTCTTCCAGCATTTTGTGCATGTTGCTCTGGATTTCCAGTATCTGCAGACTTGTGTTTATGTCCTCAAGTTGTTGCTTCCCTTTTCCTGTGCAAAAAAGACTCTGTATTCACCCTATCTGTGCCCCTTATGATTTTATACACCTCCCAAAAGGACATCTCAGTCTCATAAGCTCCAAGTCCTAGCCTGCCCATCATTCTCCCTAATAACTCAGGCCCTTGAGTTTTGGCACCATTCTTGGAAAGCTTCTTTGCACTCTTTCTAGCTTAATGATATCTTTCCTATAGCAAGATAGTCAGATCTGTACATAATACTCCAGGTGCAGCCTCAACAATGTCATGGACAACTATAATATAATGTGTCCTGACTGGTGAAGACCAGACTCCTTATTCACCACCATGTTTACCTGTGATGCCACTTTCAGGGAGCTATATATTTCTAGGTCCCTCTGTCTGTAACACTCCCCTGGGCTGTACCACTCACTGTGAATGTCCTACCTTAGTTTGAATTCCCAGTGTGTAGCACCTTGCGCTTACCTGAATTAAATGCCATTTACCATTCCTCGATCCACTTGCCCAGCTGATCAAAATACCCTTGTAAGTTTTGATTATCTTCTTGCTGACTGTAATACCACCTATTTTAATGTCATCTGCAAACTTACTAACTGTGCCTTACGTGTTCTCATCCAAGCTATTTACATAAGTGACGAACAGCATTGGGCACAGTACTGATCCCTGTGGCACACTACATGTCACAGGCCTCCGGTCTGGAAAAATAAACTTCTCCCTTCACCATCTGCTTCCTATGATCCAGCCAGTTATGTCTCCGTGGTTTTCATGTGATCTAACCTTCCAGACCAACCTTTCATGAAGGACCTAGTCAAAGGCCTTAAGAAGATGCATATAGATAGCTATTGGCCTGCCCTTGTCAATCCTCTTGGTTACTTCTTCAACAAAAATCTTATTAGATTTGTGAAGGAAAACCTTCTATGCACAAAGCTGTTCTCTCAATTCATAATCAAGCTTTGTCAATCGAAATGCTGGCAGGTCCTGTCCCTCCAGAATCCTGTTCTGTAGCTTATCCACTACTGACATCAGCTATATTGGCCTTTAGTTCCCTGGCTTGTCTTTGCTGCTTTTATGTAACAGGGCAAGATTAGTCATCTCTCCAGTCTTCTGGAGCTTTGGCTGTGGTTAAATATGATACAAATGTTTGTAAGGGCCTTCACAGTTTGCTAGTTTGAAGTAATGGGGCAACATTGGCCATCCTCCAGTTCTCTATTTTTAAGTAATGAACAACATTAGTCCCCCTCCAGTCTTCTGGAGCTTTTTAGCTGTGGCTGAAGGTGATACAGATGTCTGCATGGGCCTTCTCACAAGGTCTGGGCTGTACTTGGTCAGGGGCTGGAAATTTAAGCACCTTTACGTACCTTAAGGTCATCAATAACTCCTCTGCTAACCATTTCTGAAAGTTCTTTCTTTGCTTCCACAGAAACTTTTGAGGTTTTCTCTCAATTTTTTTACAGGTTGCTCAAAAAATACAAGTATTCATGTGAGTTTTTTTTTTATATTTCTCCACAGGAGCTGATCAGTGAAATCAATCACTTACCATAGCATTTAAATCTCAAAAGGACAAGGGTTATGCTCCTAATTGCTTTTAAGTTTATCATGGTGATAAGCACTTTGGTCACTTAAGGCTGGAGTTGAGGTATTTAGAACATTTTGCAAAGAACAAAAATACAGATGCTCAATCTGAAATTTTTAAAAAACAGGCAATTCTGGAAAAACACAGTAGGTCAGGCAAACAGTTAATGTTTCAGTTCAAAGATCCTTCATTTGTTATAATTTCTCAGTCACAGAACCTGGCCTGTTGTTTTTCTGGCTTTTTCTGTTTTTATTATTGTGTAAAGAAGATCAATAAGGTCCCTGGTTTGAGAAATCAGTTGCACTTCATGTTCACTTACCAGAACAAGGAACAGTTATATGGATTTTCAAAATTTGTGGGCTTTCTCTTGCTGATGGGTGTCTTAAGCTGCACACGTGGGACTGAGTATACTGTTTTGCAACTCAAATGCATTACATCTGCAGTTTGGCACTTAGCTGGTCAGTGGCCATACTCAAAAACAGAAATTTGATTGACTTCAAAACAACTGAATGTGTGGGAATGACTAAGTGCATATTCAGTTTAGCATGTATGCTTCATATTAATGACCAAAGAGGAATTTGTCCTTATCAAAGGTTTCAACATGTAGTGAGTTTTATCTTGATTCAATGCAAAGATCAGAAATTGTTGCACAGTGTTTGTGAAATTTATCGGTTGGACTGCCAACAATCATGTGTTTCAATGCAAGCCATGTTTTTAAACTGAAAATTAGCTCCCTGGCACAATGTCAGTGCAGGATGTGCTTTTACCCAACTTGTAGGTTCAAGGCTTGTCCTGGGCTGAGTGAGTCTGCAGGAATCCCAGAGCCTCAGATCAGACACACAAAGGCCAGAACTTCCTGCTTTCTGCTGCTGATCTTCAAACGTCCAGCAGAAACACCCAGGAATTGCTTGAAGACTCCTTCATGCTAATGTAGATCAAGATTTTTCAATGTTTAAACTTGTCAAAGTTTGCTTTGGCCTCAATCGCCAACATCCAAGGAAGTTCAAGATTTGAAATCTGAATAACAGAAGCAGCCTCCTGAGGCCTCCGTTGGTCTGGTTTGACCATGGACGTTTCATCCTAGCTGTCTAGATACACAAGGAAGGCAGCACAATATGGAGAGCAAGCTGTTGCCCGTGTAGCAAGCTCCCTCTCTCCACCCTGCTGATGAACCCAACGGATCGGCAGAGACCAATACAGTTTGGCCCGAGCAGTGTTGCAGGAGTTGCCAGTTAGCATTGAACTCAATGTAGAACTACCTTAGGAACTCCAACTCTGGATTTTTCCCTCGGGGTTTACTCCCAAAGCCTTCCCCATGAGTGGGTATAGCTGCAAGGCAGCTGAGGTTTGAGATCAGTGTTTCCCTTCTCCTAGACGAGCTGCCAACCATGGCTAACGAGCCCCATCTGCCCAAAGCGACTGGTTTTTAAGGCACCAGTAACCCACCTTTGTCCCTTCTCCTGTCAGTAGAAACGGTTCCACCGGGCTTAGTAGCTAAGCCACACGTGAAGGCCAGGAGCTGGACTTGGTTGTCAGAGGCTATTTGAGGCGCACATCATGGGGAGCATTTAATAGGTATTGGGAACTTGTCCCCATTACCACCTTCGCTATAACAACCTTAAGAAACCACAGAAGCAGCAAGAGCAAGAAAGAACGAGGCCAGCATGAGGACTTCATGCCATGGAAACTGAGTCTTTGACCATTGGATATTTATTTCTTTGGAGAATCACAGCACAGTAAAAGGCTCTTCTGGCTCAATGAGACAGCATTGCCCAATTACACCCAAGTGATCAATTAACCTACTAACCTGTACATTTTTGGGATGTGGGAGGAAACTGGAGCATCTGGAAGAAGCCCACGCTGACACAGACAGACTTACAAACTCCTTACAGACAGTGGAGGGAATTGAACCCAAGTTGCTGCTGCTGTAATAGTGTTACACTAACCACTTCTGTATCTTCTACCTGATGGTAACAGTGAGAATAGGGCACCCTGGGCGCTGGAGGTCTTTAATAATGGACGCTGCCTTTCTGAGACACTGCTTCCTAAGGATGTCCTGGGTACTTTGTAGGTTAGTACCCAGGATGGAGCTGACTAGATTTACAACCTTCTGCAGCTTCTTTTGGTCCTGTGCAGTAGCCCCTCCATACCAGACAGTGATGCAGCCTGTCAGAATGCTCTCCACGGTACAACTATAAAAGTTTTTGAGCATATTTGTTAACATGCCAAGTGCTTCAAACTCCTAATAAAGTATAGCCGCTGTCTTGCCTAAGACTTGCAGGCTATCTCTAAGTAACACACAATTAAAGGTGGCTGGCAGATCTTAGAATCAATAGAGCAATACAATGTGAATACAGAGGAACATGCATAAAATGCTGGAGGAACTCAGCAGATCAGGCAGAATCTATGGAAAGGAATCAAGAGTGATGTTTATTACCCAGACCCTTCATCAGGATGCAGTTCATGCTGACCACAGTGCTCAGCCAGCTAATCCAGTTTCCTGCATTCATAAAACGTAGAACAACACAGTATAGGGCCTTAGCTCATAATGTTATACCAATCTTTTAACCTACGCCAAGATCAATATAACCTTTGTCTCCCATATAGCCTTCCATTTTTCTTTCCTCCATGTTCCTGTCTAAGAGTCTCATAAATGTATCTGCCTCTACTAAGAGAGTGAGAGAGAGACAGAGATCGTACTCTCTCTTGAATGCTCACACTCTACCTTAAAGTTATGTCCTATAATATTAGATGTTGCTGTATATCCACTCCATGCCTTAATACACATCTATCAAGTCGTCTTTCATCCTCTTTGCTCCTAGCTTGTTCGACATATCCTCATAAGACATACTCTCTAATCCAGTCAGCATGATGGTAAATCTCCTCTGCATGCTTTCTAAACTTCCACATCCTTCTGCCCATATCCCTTCAAGCCCCACCCCTCCACGCTCCTATCATTTAAGAACCCCAGATATTATTGTACCTGTCTCAACCACTTCCTCTTGTCCCATATACTTACTGCCCTCTGAGTGGAATAAATACCCCTCGTGTCCCACTTAAATCTCTTTCCCTCCCCTCTGAAACTGTAGATGTATTCCATACTTTTGGGCTCCTCCCTACCCTCTCCCCCCCCCCCCCCCACTGTGAGGTAAAGACTGTTGCCATCCAACTTAGCTATGGCTCTCATATGTTTGAACATTACTGGAAAGATCACCCTTACATTCCAGGGAATAAACACCTAACCTGGTTAACCTCACTGTACCTCTAGCCTGCCAACATCCTCAAATCTTTTCTGCACTATTCCCAGTTTAATCACATCTTTCCTATAGCAGGGTAATGAAAACTCTACGCAGTACTCCACATGAAGCTTCACCAACAGCTTGTACAACTGTACAATATAATGTCCCAAATCCTGTACTCAGTGCCTTGACTGGTGAAGGCTAAACACCTTTTTCACCACCCTGTCTGCCTGCAATAGGATTAATGAACTACACACTTATTCTCCCAGGTCCTTCTGTTCCATTGCACTCTCTAGTGCCCTATCATTCAGTCCTGTGCTGATTTGACTTTCCAAAGTGCATCACCTCACCTTAATCCGTATTGAAATCCATCTGCTACTTCTTGGCCATCTTCCCGAACTGATCAGATTCCCCCTGTAATCCATGGTGACCACCTTCACTATCAACAACACCTCCTAATTGTGTATTATTCACAAACTTACTGATCAAGCCCTGTGATTTCACATCCAACTGTGTAGATAAATAACAAAGACTTGAGTGTCCCAAGAACGATCCCTGTAGCACATCTTTTTAATTACATAGAATGACCAATTGGTTGTCTTTGACCGGAAGGAATAGACTGACACAATCTTGCAGATTCATTGGTAGCACAAAGTTGGCATGTTGCTTTGTGTTGGAAGCAAGGGTGAGGGCACTTTGTAATCCTGCACTTCCAAATTGTATATCATCAATTAGAACCAACAGGAGAAGGATGAGGAACAAAGAAATAAAAACTGGAGAAACAATGCACTGCAGCAGCTAGGTGGTTAGAGCCGCAACATATGTGGGAGGAAAGGTTAAAATGGGATATTCAGTAATGCTGTGCTGCTGGCAGCAAAGAAATATAGAAATCTACAGCACATTACAAGCCCTTTGGATGCAATGTTGTCCCAACAATGAAGTCTCCTCTAGAAGCTGCCTTATCGCATAGTGCTCTATTTTTCTAAGCTCCATGTAACTTTCTAAGAGCCTCTTACAAGAACTTGTAATAAAGAACATTACAGTTAGATTTTCATCTGAAGTCACAATATTACCAGTTTTTTTTTAAATTAGTGCACAGGCTATCATTTCTATGTAATTACTGAGCATTCAATTCATGGGCTTTTAACACATTTCAATTGATCAGTGTGCAGTGGTAAAATAACCTTTAAACTACTGCTTTTCCTCATGGAACACACAAAGTGACTGCACTGGTCTTTGATGTGTTCCCCAGTAGATCTTCGACCTCAGAAGTGTGCTACTTTTCAGCACTTGGTTATGGACAGAACTTTGCTTTGGAATATCAGTGAGTTTTGAGCACACTGCTGAAAATCACTACTTCGACTTTCCAGGAGAAGTTAATAATGTCTGTGATTGTCCCTGGGAACAGCACATACAGTGAAGTGTGCTGTGCTATGCAGTTGTTCAAGACAAACTTCCACAATTATTCCTGCATCTCTCCCTAGAAATTCAGAATCAGGTTTAATATCAAAGGCATATGTCGTGAAATTTGTTGTCTTTGCTGCAGCAGCAGTACAATGCAATATATGATGGGGAAAAAAGTTAATTACACTAAATATAAATAAATATAAAATAGTTAAATGAGTAGTGCAAAAATAGAAATCTAAAAGTAGTGAGGTAGTGTTTCATGGGTTCAGTGTCCATTAAATAATTAGTTAAATGAATAATGCAAAAATAGAAATCTAAAAGTAGTGAGGTAGTGTTTCATGGGTTCAATGTCCATTAAGTAATCAGATGGCAAAGGGGAAGAAAATGTTCCTGAATTGTTGAATGTGTGCCTTCATGCTTCTGTATCTGCTCCCTGATGATAGCAATGAGAACAAGGCATGCCCTGGGTGATGCAGGTCCTTAATGATGGATGCTGCCTTTTTGAGGCATTGCTCCTTGAAGGTGTCCTGGATACTGTGGAGATTGGTGCCTATGATGGAGCTGAGTAAGTTTACCACACTCTGCAGCATACTTTGATCCTGTGCATTAACAACCCCCCCCCCCCCCCCGCATACCAGATGTTGATGCAGCCTGTTAAAATGCTGTCCACATATACCTGTAGAAACTTGCAAGTGTCTTTAGTGACATACCAAATCTCCTGAAGCTCCTCATGAAGTGTATCCGCTGTTGTGACTTCTTTGTAGCTACATTGATATGTTGGGTCCAGGATAGATATTGACACCCAGGAATTTAAAGATGCTTGCTCTTTCCACTTCTGATCCTTCTGAAGAGTGGTGTGTGTTCCCTCATCTTACCCTTTCTGAATTCCACAATCAGTTCTACGGTCTTAGTGACATTGAGTGCAAGGTGGCTGCTGTGACGCCACTGAACTAGCTGATACATCTACTCCTGTATGCCCTCTCATCACCAATCTGCAATTCTATCAACAATAGTTGTATTAGCAAATTTATGGATGGCATTTGAGCTGTGCCTAGCCACACAGTCATGGGTGTCGAGAGTAGAGTAGTGGGGTAAGCACACATCCCTGAGGTATGCCAGTGTTGATTGTCAGTGAGTTGGAGATATTATTTCCAATCTGCTCAGACTGTGGTCTTCGGTTAGGAAGTCGAGAATTCAGTTGCAGAGGGAGATACAGAGGCCCAGGTTCTGGAGCTTTTCAATTAGGAATGATCGTGTTACACTGAGCTGTAGTCAATAAACAACATCTTGACATAGGTATTTGTATTTTCCAGGCAATCCAAGGCTGGGTTGAGAGCCAATGAGATCACATCCGTCATAGACCTATTGTGGCGACAGGCAAATTGCAATGGGTCCAGGTCTTTGAGGCAGGAGTTGATCCTAGCCATAATCAACTTCTCAAAATACTTCATTACGGTAAATGTGAGTGCTACTGGGCGATAGTCATTAAGGCAGCTCACCCTGCTCTTCTTGGGCACTGGTAAAATCGTTGCCCATTTGAAGCAGGTAGGAACTTTCGACTGTAGCAATGAGAAACTGAAAATGTCTTTGAACACCCCCACCAGTTGGTTGACACAAGTTTTCTGAACTCATTTGGGAGTGAAGCATCACAGCCATTCAAGATGATGGGTTTTGCTTTGTAGGAAGTAATGGCCTGCATACCCTGCCAACGTTGACGTGCATCCAATTCCATCTCCAACCTCATTTGGAATTGTACCTTTGCCCTTGAAATAGCCCTCAGCAGGTCGTACCTGGTTTTCTTGTACAGTTTTGTCGCCCAACTTCAATGCCACAGATGTAGCCCTTGGAGGACTACAAACCTGGTTTATCAGCGGCTTCTGATTTAGGTACGTACAGTAAACTCGCGTAGGTACACACTCATCCACACAGGTTTTTAATGAGGTTAGTAACAGCTGTAACGTACTTATTCAGACTCTAATGTGAATCCCTGAATGCAGACCAGTCCACCAATTCAAAGCAGTGCTGTAAGCACTCCTTTGCCTCCCTTGTCCATACCTTCTTGGCCCTCACTACTAGTGCTTCAGTCCTCAGTCTCTGCCTATACTCAGAGAGAAGTGCAGTAAGTGATCAGACTTTACCAAGTGTGGGCGAGTAAATGCTCTTGATGGCTGTATAACAGTAGTCCAGTATGTTTGTTCCTCTGGTACAACAAGTAGGGTTTTTCAAGCTGACATGGTTAAAATCCTGCAAAATGACTGGTAAAGCCACATTCCAGAAGGAGACGGGCAACTGTTTTGTTTACAGTCTGACCACCAGGAAGTTTGTGGTGATTTGCCCATATTCTGTGTGTGAAATATCTAATTGAAGGGGCCTTTCTCACCACCAGCCAAGCAGAATTGGTGCTTGCTTGTAAGTTTTGGTGATGATGCATTCAGCCAAATGCTTGGAAAACCTCCCCACCGATCACTTTTCCTGCAGGGCTCTTCATTCATCCAGATTACTCTGTATGTGGGAGTTTCCCTTGTAACTGTGGGAAATGCAGTAGCTGCCCTTAATCTTCACCCTTCCTACCGTACAGGAACCCAAATGGTGCAGCACTCTGCTCACCTGTATTAGGTATGGGGGGTGGGGGTGAATGGACAAACAACCTCTGATTTGGTGACTGCTTTGCAGAATACTTTCATTCATTTTGTGGGGACGATCTTGATTTTCCTGATGCCTGTCACTTCGACTTTCCACTCTGCTGTTACTCTGACCCTTCTGTTGTCATCCTCTGTTTTGCTTCACTTACTTTGAATGTAAGTGTGAGGAACAGCAGCTCATCTTCCACTTTATATCCACGGCACATTATATCCACGGACGTTAACAATTTTGAATACAATCTTTTTCACAGAGTGGCTGTAAATTTGTTTCACTTTGCTGTATCGCATTTGTTCGAATTGTCTGTTCCTAATGTAATTATTACTTTTGCAACTTTGATCTGCACTTATCACAGATATTCTCTTCACTCACTCACCCCCCCCCCCACACCCCCATCTGCAAATTAAAACGTGCTAATTTCCCCACTTTTCCTGTTCCGATGAAGCATTGACTTTTCTTTTTTCTCTCCAGTGATGTAGCATTGTAGTTTCTTTTTGTGTGTGTGACAAATATGATATCAGGTATCTGGTATATCGGGAGAGGACTGATTTGGTGCCAGAGTCTGTTCTGGGAGTTTTGGATGTGATCAGGATGGGGTGATGGTAGTGTGAAGGTGATTGAGAGCTGGGAGAGAAATTTGAAGAACTGTGGAGATTATGAAAGTCAAAAGCTTGATGGACTTGGCTAGGAAGTACGCTAAGTGTTATTGACGTAAAAGGAAAGGTACAGTGTATCATGTCAGTTGTGACTCGCTGTCAAAGTGGTGTTCCTGATTTGATTTCCTGTCCCTAACCCTGATGTCTAATAAAATAATATCCAGAGTTGCATGGATGGAGATTTCCTTCTTGCAGTAGTTAGATGTATATAAATCTCCTATGATCATCTGACTGACATTGGTGAATATAATCATTAATAGATTTGGTTATGATAGAAACAGGTGGATGAAAACATGTTTTGCTCAATGTGAATCAAAGCTACAGTTATAAATCTTAAAATACTTCTGGCAGAAAAAAGTGAGCAACTCCAGCTATCGTTTAAAATAGGTGTGTTCTGATGTTCTTGAAGATTTTGTTTAAGTATATCTTGGGCTTTAGTGACATTCGCAAAGCCAACATTAAATGCCAATTCCTCATCCTAGAAGTATTATTGAACTGAACTAGAGAATAATTTATTGAACTGAAGTTATTCCCCAGCTGTTGTGGTGTGACTCAAACTTTGATCTTGTGAACTAGGGGCTTGGAAACAAAGGTCCATAGTTCAGTGAATTAACCACTATGATACTGCACCTTGTAGCAATCCCAACAAACCTTGGAGTAATTACTGTATATTTTAAATATAGGTTTGTTCAAATATTAAGGTGTGTATTGAAATGCTACTATTGCTGGATAAACTTTGATTGTGACTTTTGTAGTTGGAGTATAGTTTCCCACCATGTTTTAAATGATAGCTAGGAATGGACAATAATATTACCATAGCCAGCAATACCAACATCTTGCATAAGATAATATTAGTTTGCTACTTTTGCTGATGGAAAATTAGCACATACTCTTGACAGCAAGAATTTGTATTCTTATTTCATTTAAATATAAATTAAACACTGCAATTTTTACCAGTGAAGTTGATCTATGTTAGTTTTCACATTTACTATTAATGTTTGTTGTAAAGGAAGCCCTAGTGTTTTCTTAGCCCTGAGACTCTACACGAGGTTATGTGATGCATGTTTCAATGGAAAAAGCCCTTGAGTACAGTTTTCAAATAGAAAACTTATTTGTCATTATAAACAGAATATTTCCATTAGCTCCTTTTTATGGGTGACCAACATTGCAAATATTTTCCAGTGAAGTTGACTTGTGGTTTTCACATATCATATCTAGCCACAGCATAGCCTTGTTTTTATTTAACATCTTTAAACCAACGATTTGGTTGATCTGTGCTTCAGCTAGGTAATCATTAGTGCTCTTTAATACTATCAACGTGTAATTAAAGTCAAAGTAAATTTGAAATTAAAGGTTAAAAGACGGGGTCACAATTTCTAAGTATTGGCCTTCTTGCCAATATGATTCCCTAGGGCAGTGCTAAAGTCAGCCAAATTATCTGTCTGTTGCCCTGAAGCTTTATCTGTGTGGCTTAATGCTGTCCTAATGAAATAAGAGAGATGACCTGCACTAACAGCTCTCCCACTAGCTCTACGGTGTTTAGAAATGTTTTGAAAATCATTTTTGATACTGCATGAATAGTGAGCAACAAAAAAAAAATTAGGCCATTATTCTTGACATGCATATCCGTCCAGTTGTAAGAGCAACACACACAAAATGCTGGAGGAACTCGGAAGGCCAGGCAGCATCTATGGGAAAGAGTGCCGTTGACGTTTCAGGCTGAAATCCTTCAGCAGTCCAGCTGAAGGGTCTTGTCCTGAAACATTGCTTGTACACTTCTCCATGGATGCTTCCTGGCCTGCTGAGATCCTCCAGCATTTTGTGTACGTTGCTTGGATTTCCAGCATCTGCAGATTTTCTCTTGTTTGCAGTTCTAAGAGTCTTGTTTCCAAAAAAAAATGTAGATTGGAGCAGATGAAGGCCACTAAGCCATTCAGTGAGATTGCACTTGATCTGATTGCAACCTTAGTTCCTCTCTGTCCACACTAACTTTTAACCTGCCCAATAAATATTAATCCGTCTCTGTCTTAAGATTTTTCAAAGGTTTTGATTCCACTACCTTTATGGAAAGAATTCCAAAGCTTGAAATTTTGAGGCAAGGGGTTAAAAAAAATTGCATTCTCAGACTTAAATGATAATTCTGTAGCGATGTGCTACACACAGCGCTGAAATAACGACATGCAGTTGGTAAGTCGTTTCGAGACTAGTTTATTCAAACTTCCCAGCGCTGGCATTTAATCCCTAGCGCCCGCCCTCTCTGGGCAGAAATGACGTCAGAGGTGTATTACCAAAGTGTCCCCCCACGCGCTGGCTATTTGTGAGCCGGTTCGCCTGCACAGAAAGTGGGTCGCCACATAACCCCTCCCCCACCAAGAACCTGCAATACACCCCCCAGTGTCCACTGTCTGGATCAGCCTCTGTTTGGGAGGTCTGCCTCTGCGCCGTGGTGCCTGAACCTCAACCGGCTGCGCCAAGTCCACATGGGCTGGTTTGAGTCGGTCCACCATGAAAACCTCCTCTTTCTCCCCCCAATGTCCAGAACATACGTGGACCCGTTGTTGTTGATCACCTTGAATGGCCCCTCGTATGGCCGCTGTAGCAGTGCCCGGTGTCCGCCCCTTCGTACAAACACAAACTTACAGTTCTGCAGGTCTTTGGGTACATGGGTCAGGGTCCGTCCGTGCTGTGAAGTCGGTAAGGGGGCCAGGTTGCCGAGCCTCTCGCGTAGTCTATCCAGGACTGCTGCGGGTTCTTTCTCTTGCCCCCTTGGGGCTGGTATGAACTCTCCTGGGATGGCCAGGGGTGCACCGTACACCAACTTGGCCGACGAGGCGTGCCAATCCTCTTTGGGCACTGTGCGAATTCCAAGCAGGACCCAGGGAAGCTCATCCACCCAGTTAGATCCTCTCAGGCGGGCCATGAGAGCCGACTTCAAGTGACAGTGGAAGCGTTCCACTAGTCTGGCTAGTTTGTCCCAGACGTACAAGAGGCTGTCCTGGTGGCCAGCCGCCATAGTCATTAGCGGCAGCTGGCCCTGGCCCTGGCCCTTGCAGGGTGGACGACAACAGCGGGCTTTTGTGCCCCACCGCTGGTGGTAGAAACACCACTGTTCACTGGCCTCCTCACTCCTGCCTCTGTGTTGTGTGCGCCCCCCCTGCCGGGCCTGGTCTGGTCCGCTGTTGGGTGTGTGGCCTGGTAATCTGACCGACGGACGCCACGCTCTCCCTCTTGGCTTTCCACAGCACGTCTGCCCGGGCCGCCACCTTCCAGGGGTCTCTGAAATCTGCGTCGGCCAGCAGCAGATGTATGTCCTCGGGCAGTTGCTTTAGGAACGCTTGCTCGAACATGAGACTGGGCTTGTGTCCGTCAGCCAGGGCCAGCATCTCATCCATCAATGCTGACGGCAGTCTGTCTCCCAAACCGTCCAGGTGAAGCAGGCGGGCACCCCGCTCACGCCATGAGAGGCCAAAGGTCCCAACGAGCAGCGCTTTGAATGCTTCGTATTTGCCTTCTTCCGGGGGCGACTGTATGAAATCCGCAACCTGGGCGGCCGTCTCCTGGTCAAGGGCGCTCACCACATGATAGTGACACATGGATTCAGAAGATATCTGCCGAATCTGGAACTGGGCTTCTGCTTGGCTAAACCACACGCGTGGTCGCAGCGTCCAGAAAGTCGGCAATTTTAGCGAAACTGCATGAACAGATGAAGAAAGAGTCGGTCATCTTTGGTCCAAATCCTGTTTGGACCGTCGGGGTCACCAATGTAGCGATGTGCTACACACAGCGCTGAAATAACGACACACAGTCGTTAAGTTGTTTCGAGACTAGTTTATTCAAACTTCGTGGCGCTGGCATTTAATCCCTAGCGCCCGCCCTCTCCGGGCGGAAATGACATCAGAGGTGCATTACCAAAGTCTTCCCCCGCACGCTGGCTATTTGTGAACCGGTTCACCTGCGCAGAAAGTGGGTCGCCACAATTCCATGTTTTTAAACAGTGACCATAGTTCTAGATTTTTAGCCCACTGGTTTAAACATTCTCTCTGCATTCACCCTGTCAAGATCCCTTGCCATCTTTTATGTTTTAATCAAGTCACAAGAACACAAAGTAGGAGTAGGTCTCCTAGCTCTTCAAATCTGCCATTCAAAGCGATCACGACTGATCTAGCCCAGGCTTAAACTTCTTTCCTACAGCAATGAATTCCTCAATTTTTCAAACATTTATCTGATTCCACTTTTTAAATGTTCCAATGATTTAGCTTCCTTGTCCTTCCAAGACAAAGAATCCCAGGAGTTCACTATCTGTTTCAAGAAATTTCTACACCTGTTTTTTAAAAACTTTGTTTCTCCCTTCTTGCTCTTCAAAACTTCAGTGGATTCAAGCTGAACCTGTCCAACCTTAAAGCATAAGATAATGCACCAATTCCCAGTATTCATCTTGTAATTCTTCTTTGAACCAGTGTATTAAAATCCTTCATAAATAAGGAGACCAGCAGTAATCCAAACAGGTTCTCACTAGTGCCCTACTATAACTGCAGCGCAAAATCCCAAACTATATTCCATCCTCCTTGCAATAAACAATATCATTCTGTTATGTTTTCTAATTACTTGTTGCTACATACAAACCATTTGTGAATCATGCACTTTGAAACCAGGAGCTTCTGCATGTCAGAGCTTTGCAATCTTTTGCCATTTAGCAATATACTTGTCTGTTTATCCTATAAAAATAAGCAATATTATGTTTTTCATGTTTTGCTTCCTTTTTCCAATCTGTCTTTTCTATTTTTGTTTGGTAGACTCCTTATTTTCTTCACAACTTGCAATCCAACTTAACCTTGTGCTATCATTATATTTAACAATTGTTATCTTTGTTGAGTCCCCGGCACTGATTCCTGCAACACACCATTCATTACCTCTTGACATCCAGTCTGAAATAAATAAATTGTAATATTACAGCTTTCAGGAGAGTTCCTCATCTACACTATCATGTAATTGCTTCTAAATTTCTTTTCCTTAACATACTCTTCCTGTGTTCACAATCCACACTGTTCCTGAGTTGCTCTTTGTTATCAAAGTCCTGGAATTCCCTACTCAAAAAAATTATAGAAGCACCTTTTCTGTTAAAGGGGGTAAAGGGGTGAGTTTTAAGGCTGGCCTTGCCTGCATTGCTCCCAAAACTCAAGTCTGACATCCTTTATAAATAACATTTCTATGTTTTACAACTGTCCAGCATGTTATAAGCTAACAAGATTAATCCCTGAACATCAGTGAGACAATCAATTTACTGGAATTTTTATCTAAATTTCTTCTGAATTTTATGATATCAGAATTAGTGGGACTTGTGTTGTCAAGTTAAAAAAATATGTATACAGTCAGCCCTCCTTATCCATGAGGGATTCGTTCCGGGACCTCCCGTGGATACCAAAAAACGCGGATGCTCAAGTCCCTTATATAAAATGGCGTAGTATTTGCATATAACCTACCCACATCTTCCTGTATACTTTAAATCATCTCTAGATTACTTATAATACCTAATACAATGTAAATACTGTAATGTTTAGGGAATATTGACAAGAAAAAAAAATGTACATGTTCCTTTCGCTCACAAGACAAGCAGCGAATGAGCAAGATGCGAGGCGAACAATGATCAAACAACAAGCAAAACTTGTAATACCTGTACAGTAGTTGTTACACTGTCTTGTTTAGGGAATAAGAATGCTTTGGAGGAGGCTAAATAATACTAAAGTCAGGAACTGTGGAGGTTGAGGGCAGAGGATCTTCAAGTATTGAACGTCGAGACCTCAGAATTGCAGATGCTTTAGTTTAAAAACATTGTTATAGGAAGCTGTCTCTTTTTCTTTGCATCATCAAACAAATCTTGCAAGGTAGCCTTTCTCTTCTATGAGTTTCTTGAGCTGCTCTGGGAATACTGCTGCGGTCTTGGCATTAGCCAATGCCGATTCTCCCGTCATCTTTACGTTCTTGAGGCCGTAGCGCTTTACATAGCCAGCCAGCCATCCCTTACTAGCCTTAAACTCTTTTCTCTAGCTCTCATCAACCCCGCTTAAACTCTCATCAACAATGCTCTAACAACGAGTGCTGGAAGCGCAGTTCTGGGTTTTCTCGGTTCGCGGTTGGTTGAATTCGTGCATGCGGAACTCGCGTATAAGGAGGGCTGACTGTATATTGTTGTAGTTCAGAGTATGCAAGCCCTGCAGGTCCAGTCTTAAGGTTCTGAATTTTGTCTGCCTACTGCTCCAACTCCATGTGTAATTTGGTGTTTTGTGTACCTATCCCTACCCTGCAACGTCACTCGGAAACTTTGTCGGTAGATCTCTTACAGTCCATCCTTTCCTGAGAGGCAACATAATAATGTTTAGGGTGGTTTATGATGTGCCATTAGTAAAGAAAACATTCCAAAAATGTGAAGCACAATGAACCTGACATACTCATTGTCAAATTTAAATGGAAAAACTTACTAATTAAAATTAACCCTGATGAGTCGCTTCTAATGTTTTTGGTACAATGTGGGTTAGCAATATGTTAAAGTCAGTAGTGCACTCGGTCTCTTAAAATCTGGACGGATGATGTATCAGACTATAGAAAAATGCATTTATTTGTGGCAGTGATGTTACTGGGTAATGTGAGATGAAAATACCCAGAGTAGTATAAAATCATGTGGGGTGGCAATAGATGGCTTGTTCTGCTATATATTGTGATCATTATTGATTTAATTGCACCTTATTTAAAAACTAGAAGTTAATTCTTTTGTGTAAAAGTTTAGTAACTGAAAATGAGATTTTGTTGAATAACAATGTTCAAAAGCCACCCTGAAGTGGAAAAAATATATAAAGCGAGCAATCGCAAGCTTTTCATAGCTTTGACTTTGCTACTGCTTGAATGGAAGCTACAGTTGAATTCTGACCTTTTGTGGGGAGAACATGCTCAGATTAAATATCTTTTAAATTGCTGCTTTGATACTTCCGTATGTTTCTTAGGTAAACAAGCTGCATTTAGTTATGATTTATGTGACCTTACCAGTTTACACAGTTCTCCATTTCATAACATCCAGCTATTGTGAGGTTTCCTGTGCAAAACCGGTTGGTTATCTGTGGAGCTTTGGCCAATGCACCTGTGCAAATTAGTTATATTATTAATATACAAATCACATTTGTTGTGACACCATGGGATATCATAATATCACCAACTTTCCTGCTCCCACCTGATGGTGCCCCTGTTGACAATAGAAACCCAGAAATAGTTCAAAAATGAAGTTGTGCTATATAATCTTTGGACTTGTCTTGAGCTGCAGAAGAATGTTTTTTGAGGGTCAGCAACTAGTGAACTATATAAGAAACCTAAGTGTGCTTTTAAATAAGTTCTCATTCCTGTGGCCCCCTTTGTGTAAAGAATATCAGATAAGACCTTGAAAATATTTTAAATTAAATAAAACTTCACAGCCTTGTACACGTGCACCGAAACACTAAAATGTATTGAAATTATGTACAGATATACTGTTTCAATTGATTTTTCCTCTTGGACTGAGGGAAAAGTATCTAACGTATAAAATACATTGTACTTTTCTATAATCTGCTCTGACCCTTGTCTTCTAATATATTTTTCAGAATGAGACTTCAGTGGTGTTTTACTGATATGTTTACTTTTGGCCCAAGTCTGGGTAAAGAGGCAGAAAAGGAATTACTTTTCATCCTCTCCACCCTTGGGACTCCATACCCCCTCCATACATCATCAATCATCTATTTAATTGCCATATTGTGTCAGTGGTATTTTTCAAATTAAAATTGTGCTAATTGTTGCTTATTTACATAAATGCACAAAACTACCTGATTTTAGAGACTTCTGATAGTTCCACTGCTTATAAAACATTCACCAATATCGTGGCAAGTGTTGTCTCCACTCTGGACAACCTACAAATGATGTAACACAAGTGAATCTGCAGATGCTGGAAATAAATAAAAACACAAAATGCTGGCAGAACTCAGCAGGCCAGACAGTATCTATGGGAGGAGGTAGTGACGACGTTTCGGGCCGAAACGTCGTCACTACCTCCTCCCATAGATGCTGTCTGGCCTGCTGAGTTCTGCCAGCATTTTGTGTTTTTATCTACAAATTATGTAGCTTCCTCTGCAATTTTGGAAACAGCAAAAGTGGTTTGAAGAAAATATTGAGAATACTTTTTGTTGTCATTTAAAATGCAAATAATTGCATGACCAATTATTCTCTCTTGACCACTACCATATGTAATTTTCAGGTGAAGCATTGTCTGACAGTGGGGAAATTGATCTAAGGTCCATTTGATTTTACGTTTTAAAGCCATTCAGTCTGTTGTTTGTCTAAATCATGACATTCTTTATCCAATATCTCTGGGAGTGCCTTAACCAGAATGACTGCTGCAGATTCTTAAAATGTGTATTTTTCCAGAGCCTTTTCAGGGCAATCGAGGATTGCCAAAAAATTTTGCCGTTAAAAGTAATGCAAACATCTCAACATCAAATACATTTTTTAAAAAGTTGTATTGCATGTGTCATAAGGGGCAAAACAAATTCCCTATCAACATTGATATTGATAAAAGGAGGAACACACAGAAGATGGGAAGGAGCATAAGGCAATTTATAATTCAGTGCACAGCTGGGTGGGCTGTTGCTGTACCTACATAGATGGGAAGTGGTAATTGGAGCACAAATTCTGTCTAGAATAGGTTGTGGTTTTAGTTTCGATCTGCCACATGCCGTGCATTATAATGTGCAGTTTGTTCAACTTGTCTTGATGTCGAAAATACCAGCATTTATAATTTTAGCTTTCACACTTAACAAAGGTCTAGATTTAACCCTGCCCTTTAAAATTTGCCTTCTATGTCTCATTCACTTGTTCTAATTTTTACAATAGCTTTTTCCATTCCCAGGCTGAACTTGATTATATTTCTTAATGTCTGTTGCATGTACCCTGAAAAGGAGCATGAACATTTACATACCGATGCTGATTCCTGCCAGTTCCAATAACATGCAAATAACTTTTATTTGAAAGAACTGGAGTAGTCACATTGAAAATGTCCACACCTCTTTTGTTGGGGTTTCCTTAAGCTGTTATTAGTGGCAGTCAGTGTTCACCTCCATTTCCTTTGCTTAACCTCCAACTTATTGCTGCCAACAATGTTATTCCCCATTCATCCTACAGTTTTTATTTTTTTGACAAATCATTTTCCCTAGTACATTGTCAATATTTACAATCTGCTTTCCCCTTGGAAACTCTGTCTGTTCTTCTGTCTTCCTGTCACCAGAGAATAAGAGCAGGAGTAGGCCACTAGGCCCCTCAAGCCTTTGCTGCCATTCAGTATGCTGTTGGATGCACTGTGTTGGTCTTGTCTCCTTCTTTGCACCAATTCTCCACATCTCTCAAATCCTTGATCTTTGTCCTTTTGTCCTTTGATACCTCACCTCATTTAGTGAACACATTAGGCTTAGAGTCTAGATAATTTTGGCATCTAGATGATTCCAATCCTGCCAAGGCTTCTGAATAACTAAAACTAACTTCACTGGTTAAAGGATAGGTATTTAAAATTTTATATCACTTATTATGATCATGATGCCTCCACTTGCCATTTACAAAATGATTTGATCCACTAAATTGTTCTTGAGAAGCTAAACTTGTCAGATAGGGTAAGAATGATATACATCAGTATCCAAACCGTATATGGCATGGTTGACTCTAAGCTCTCCTCTGAAATGGCTCAGTGAGCCTCTTAGTTTTTGAGTGAATAAGTAACATAATGTGTTTTTTATTGTTACAAATCACTCCTTACTTGATGTCTTCCAGCCTGGTTTGGTGTAATTGCTTGTTATGATGTAGTCAATTGAAGGAGACAAGTTTTTCACTGCTTTGCTGACCAACTACATTTGAGCCCAGGACTGATGATAACCGTGCCCAAGTATCACCCAAGTAGTATCTTACATTTTATCTGCTTCTTTTCCCCACCCCCACCCGAATTCCACATTTCCCTCTGTGTTGGTTTTTTTGGTATGGCATTCGATATCATTTCATGGTCTCAAAACAGAATTTGCATATTTTACAAAATTAAGTGGTTGACTGAATGGCCTAAATGTCATTTGCGTAAGAGATTGAAGGTGAAAAGATCAGGTGAGCTTAAAATGCATTTGGAAGAGCTTGTAAGGAACTTGACCAAAGCTTTTTGTAAGGGAAAAGGACTGTTTCAATGCTGTACGTTCAGAGATTTTTTTTTAATGCCACATTAGCCTTTACATTTTTTCCCTCACTTCCATTTTCTTTTTACTTAGTGATTTAGACATTGGCAGAGGATTGTGACAGGAATCAAAATTTGTATTTATTTAATCTAGTAAAGTAAAATCACTAACAGTTTTGTATCCTGTTCAGTTCTAAAGCACTTATTTCCCTCATAAACTGATATATTCCTCTCTCATTTTACAAATATATCTTGAGTCGTGTTTGCTAGAAAAAAAGCCAACTGAATGCACGTTGCTATAATGTCATGTCATTGTAACCAATAAAAATTCTGAGATTAGTCCAATTGTTGTAGATTTGCTTGCTTTTGATTATACTTTTTGTGTTTTGTAGATTTGAGCAAAGTTCTGTGATTCGCCCATCAAAAATATGAATGGATTTCACTCGACACATTCTATTAATGGAACAGTTCATAAGTGAAACTAAGAATGGTTTAACAAGAGATTTCCTTGGGAAGAGATGTGTGTTTGACTGGGTTTACAATCAAATGCAAACAGACATCAGCTAAACTAAAAGCATCAGAAGTACTTCTGTCTGCTTGAAAAAGAGGATGCCTTCTGCAACCATACTTTTCTAGAAGCACATCAGTATTTGCCGTGCTCTCTTCATGAGTAAGAACTTGGGCTAAGCGGATCTTTAAAAAATGTGTGATGGGACGTGGGTTATCCTAAGTCCAGCAGAGTTTGCTCAGCTACAACAGTACACAGAATGTAAGTATAATCTTGATTAAAATATCAGTTAAGCAAAAATTGTAAGAAGTTTGATTACAAATAAAACTAGAAACATGGAGAAATAAAATTGTACCTGATTTTTTCCAAGATATAATTAATCTTTTCAGTTTGTATTGATGTGCTTTAATTTTAGAGATTTCTCATATTTGGGAAAAAAATTAATAACAGAAATTCAAGACCCACATCTAAAATTGTGGGATATATTAATTTTACTACTTGCTGTGATATTCTATAAGGTCTTCATCTGAAAGGACCTAATATCAGCCAAGATAGAAATATGTCAAAATGTTCCTTTCATAGTTTTAGGCAGCAGTTGGAATTGGCATTGATTTATTATTGTCACATGTTGCGAGATACAGTAAAAAGCTGGCATACTGTTCATACAGATCTATTCATTACATCGAGCATTGAGGCAGTACAAGGTAAAATAATAACAGAACACAGAATAAAATGTAACAGCTACAGAGAAAATGCAGTGCAGGTAGATACTAAGGGGAAGATTATAATGAGTTAGATTGTAAGGTCAAGAGTCCACTTTTATCATGCTAGGGAACCATTCAATATTATTATGACATTGGGATAAAGGCTGTCCTTGTGCCTGGTGTTTTGCGCTTTTGGGATTTTGTATCTTCTGGCTAATGAGAGAGGAGAGAAGAAAGTGGATGGGATCTTTGATTCAACTGCTGGCTGCTTTACTGAGGCTGTGAGAAGTATAGACAGAGTCCATGGAGGCAAGCCTGCTTTCTGTGATGTCCTTCCCGCGCAGTTGCCATACCAAGCCATTATGCATCCAGACGGGATGTTTTCTGTGGTGCATTAATTTTTTTTTTAAATGGGTAGGGGTCAACAGGGTCATGCCAAATTTCTTTAGCTCTTGAAGAAGAGAAGGTGTTGATGGGCTTTCTTGGCCACGTGGTTGGACCAAGACAGGTTGATTTTTCGCTCTTCAGAACTTGAAACTCAACCCTTGCAATCTCAGCACCATCAATGTAAACAGCAGTATGTGTGTTACCTCCTTCTCCCCCCCACCTTGCTATCTTCAAAAACAGTGACCAGCTGTTCTGTGTTACTGGCATTGAACTAAAGGTTGCCGTGATGCCATATTACTGAACTCTCCATCTCCCTCCACACTCTGACTCGCAATTATTTCAGATATGGATCCGTAAGGTGGTATCATCTGCAAACTTCTAGCTTGAGTTAGCGAAGAGTCTGTCCACACTGTCGTGAATGTACAGACAGTAGAGCAGGGGACTGAGGAGGCAACCTTCTGGAGCACCAGTGCTGAGAATAATTGTGCTGGGGTTGTTGCAGCCTATCCTTACTGATTGCAGCCTGCTAGTCAGGAAGTCAAGCATTCAGTTGCAGAGGGAATTGTTGACTCCCAGGTCTTGGAGTTTGGTGATATTTGCTTGGAATTATAGTAATGAAATCAGAGCTGTAGTCAATAAGTAATGGTCTAATGTAGGTGTCTTTACAGTTCAGATACCCCAGAAATGAGTGTAGGGCCAGGGAGATGACATCTGTGCCTGGCCTGTTTCGGCAGAAGGCAAACTGCAGTGGGTTGAGGTTGTCTGAGAAGCTGGAGCATCCTGAAGCACTTCTTGATGGTGGATGTCAGAACCAGGGGGTGGTAGTTTGTAAGGCATGTTACCGTGCTTTCCTTAAGTACCGAATTATATTGGTCTTCATAAAGCATGTGGGAACATTAAATTGATACAGGGAGAGGTGAACATATCTGCAAATACTCCCCCCAGTTGATCTGGACAAGATCTAAGGACACAGCCAGGGATGCCATGGAGTTCCATGGATTCACTCTCTAGCAGACTAAACTTGTGTCCATACTGGTGACTGTGGCTTCAGGTGCATTGGAAGCTATCATGGTGGGTGGTAATATATCAATCCCCTTCTGTTCAAATTATGCATAGAATGTGTTTAGCTCACCAAGAAGCAATTATGATGTTGCTGGTAATGCTGCTGGACTTTATTTTGTAGCCTGTTATAGCATGTAAGCCCTGCCACAACTGATGGTTTGGGACTCTATTTTGAATTGATATTGCCTCTTGGTAACTCTGATAGCTTTATGGAGGTCATATCTTCATCTCTTGTAAAGGTCAGGTCATCTGATTTTTATGCAGCAGTTTAGACTTAAGTAGGGAGTAGATTTCCCCATTCATTCATGGCTTCAAAAACACTTGGATTGTCCTTTATGCTATACAGTCCTCAACACACCTGCTGACAAAGTTCATGATGGTGGTGACAATTCCATCTGGGCCGATTTATCTGAAGTTTAACTCACTCAGCCTACTTGGAAGTTTGCAAATCAAGCTATATTTCTGAATACTGATTAAGCAGCAGCTTTGTTCAGTCTGTTTACTTCCGGGGTGTGGGGGCGACTACTGAACTTTGACAAATTATTCTCTTGAGCAAAAAGGAGTGCAATGGGGAGATAGCATCTTCCTTTTTTGAGCATATAAATGCTGAAGTATTTACAATCACTTTGAACCAGAAGCACTGAATAGATGATTCACCTTTGTTTCCTCCACCATCACAGTACTCATTCTTCAGACATTTTGATTAGTATATGATATAAATAAATAATGAGATCATGGGATGCAGCAGCCAGTGAGACCAAACAACAACATGAAGACGCGCTCCAGAATTATCCAGCTAAGTTGGTTTCATACAGTTACAGTGCTGAGTTGGACTTTTGTGGACAGAAATCCAAGTCTGTTAATCTGTTCCCAATCATTAGCAGAAAGGATGGCAAGAGTCATCGACACCAAATCAGATTACAGCCCTAATTCAAACGTGGATAAAAGAACTGAGCTTCACAGGTGAAATGAGAGTGACTCACCTTGATAACAAGACTGTATACTGAAAATACTGAAAATGTTGTGGTTGTTGGTCATCTCTGCTCCCGGGCATTATTCCAGGAGCTCATCGAGGAAGTAACCTAGACCCAATCATCTTACTCTGATCTTCCCTTCTTGAAATGAGGCACATAGATATTTGGTGATGACTGCAGAATTTTTCAATAAGACCATAAGCATAGCAGATTATTCCACTTGGCCCATCAAGTCTGCTCCACCATTCTGTCAAGGCTGATGTATTATCTCCTTTGACTGCATTCTCCTGCCTTTTACCCCATAACCTTTGATGCACTGACTAACCAAGAACTTATCAACCTCTGCTTTAAATATAGTCAAAACTTGGCCTCAATAGCCACCTGTGGCAATGAATTCCACAGATTCACCACCCTCTGACTAAAGAATATTTTTTCTCATCTCCGTTCTAAGTGGACATCCCTCTACTCTGAGGCTGTGCTCTCTGGTCCCAGACTCACCAACTATAGGAAACATTCTCTCCACTTCCACTTTGTCTCAGCTTTTCAATATTCAGAAGGTTTCAATGAGACCCCACATTCATTCTTTGAATCTCCAGTAAGTATAGACCCAGAGCCATCAACCATTCCACATACATTAACCCCTTCATTTGTGGAATCATCTCCTGGACCTCCTCTGGACTCTCTCCAATGACAGCACATCTTTTCTTAAATAAGTGGCTGAAAGCTGCTCACAATACTCGTGTAATCTGACCCATGTCTTGTAAAGCTACACCATCGTATTCTTGTTCGTATATTCTAGTGCTTTCAAAATGAATGCCTACATTGTATTTGCCTTCCTCAACACTGACTCAACCTACAATTTAACCTTTAGGGAAACCTGCAAAGGACTCGCAAATCCCTTTGCACCTTGGATTTTTGGATTTTTTCCGTGTTTAGAAAATAGTCTACGCCTTTATTCCTTCTACCAAAGTGCATGGCCATACACTTCCCTGTACTATATTACATCTGCCACTTTTCCCATTCTCCAGTCTGTCCTTCTGCAGTCTCCTTGCTTCCTCAGCACTGTTTGCCCCTCCACCTATGTTTATATTGTCTGCAAGCTATCATCCAAACTGTTGATATAATGTGAAAAGAAGCGGTCCCAATACCAACCCCCATGGAACACCACTTGTCACTGGCAGCCAACCAGAAAAGGCCCCCCCGCCTTTATTCCCACTCTTTGCTTCCTGCCAGTCAGCCAATTTTCTGTCCATGCCAGTATGTTTCCTGTAATATGATGGGCTCTTGTTTAAGAAGTTTCATGAGGCTGCTTACCAAGTTAAGAGCCTGTGGTATTACAGGGAAGTTACTAACATGGTTAGAGCATTGTCTGATTGGTAGGAAGCAGCAAGTGGGAATAAAAGAATTCTTCTCTGGTTGGCTGCCAGTGAGTGGTGGTGATCCGCAGGTGTTGGTGTTGGGACTGCTTCTTTTTATGCTGTATATAAATGATTTAGATGATGGAACAGACATTAGGAGAATGGGCAAGAAAGTGGCAAATGAAATACAATGTTGGAAAATACATGGTCATGCTCTTTGGTAGTAGAAATAAATATGCTGACTATTTTCTAAATGAGGAGAAAATCCAGGAATCTGAGTTGTAGAGGGATTTGGGAGTTCTTGTGTAGAACACCCTGAAGGTTAACTTGCAGGTTGAGTTGGTGGTGAGGAGGGCAAATGCCGTGTTATCATTCATTTCAAGAGGTCTACAATCCAAGAGCAAGGATATGATGCTGAGGCTTTATAAGGCACTGGTGAAGCCTCAGCTTGAGTATTGTGAACAGTTCTGGGCCACTCATCTTAGAAGAGATGTGCTGGCATTGAAGAGGGTCCAAAGGAGGTTCACAAGGATGATTCCAGGAATGAAAGGGTTATCATATGAGGAACGTTTGATGGCTCTGGGTCTGTACTCACTGGAATTCAGAAGGATGGGGGGGGTGGAATCTCATTGAAACCTTTCAAATGTTGAAAGGCCTAGACAGAGTAGATGTGGAAAGGATGTTTCCCGTGGTGGGAGAGTCTAGGACAAGAGTGCACAGCCTCAGGATAGAGAGGCACCCTTTCAAAACAGAGATACAGAGAAATTTCTTTAGCCAAAGGGTGGTGAATTTGTGGAATTTGTTGCCACATACAGCTGTGGAGGCCAGGTTGTTAGGTGTATTTAAGGCAGAGATTGTTAGGTTTTTGATTGGACATGGCATCAAATGTTATGGGGACAAGGCCGAAAACTGGGGTTGAGGAGGAGATAGAAAAAATGGATCGGCCATGATTGGATGACAGAGCAGACTTGATGGGCCAGATGACCTAATTCTACTCCTATGCCTTATGGTCTAAGTTTCATGTGCACCACATTGATGAATACCTTCTGAAAATCCTAGAAAACAGCATCCATTGACTCCTCTTCGTCTATCTTGCCTGTTATTTCCTGAAAGCATTCCAACAAATTTGCCTGGCATGATTTCCGCAAGGAAACCTTGCCAACTTTGGCCGACTTTATCATGTGCCTCCAAGTACTCTGAAACCTCATCCTCAGTAATGAACATCAATGTCTTCCCAACCACTAAATCCAGGCTAACAAGCCTATACTTTCCTTTCTTCTGCCTCCTTCCCTTCTTAAAAAAAGGTGTGACATTTGGAATTTTCCAGTTGAGTAGTATAAATTGGGGAGGTAATGAAATATTATATGACTTGGATGACTTTAAAGCAAAACTGGATAAACATGAAGCTGTCCAGAAAAAAAGGAAGTGACTTGAATCATTCTGCACCTTAACATTCCAGTACTGTAAGATATATGAAACCGGTTGTCTGGTAATGAGCTCGAGGGCTAGCGACCACTGTTGAACATGACCAATATTGAGCTTTTTACTCTAGAGGAATCTGCACTTTTGGGGAAAGCAATGCGGCCAGATTTTAAAATAAGTGGTATAAAACAGTTCCCATTACATCCAGCAGAAGGTAATGAGACAAACTGAAGGCTTCAGGCACTCGTGTCAATACAAGAAGCAGATACTGCCAATGTTCATTGTGTCAGCCTGGGTGCAGCTCTTGAGCCCTACATCTCAACACAGAGCAAGTTTGCTGCAGGCATCCTTTGTACATTGCTTAATGGGATTGCCTTCATGCTGAGCCATGTGGCACAAGGAACCACCAACTATTTCACAGCGATAGGGGATTCACACCAGCCTCTCAGCACACCCACGTGCATGAAGGGTAATTATCTTATTTTAAAGTTCTGTCGGGTACGTACATGTCAGGACAAAAGTGAATACAAATGCACGATAAAGCTGGTTTCTTTAATCAAAAGAGTTGTCTGACATTCACTCTTTTTTTCAGTTATCCTGCCCAGTCCATGCTGCCAAGCACCTAATGGGAAGTTCTGTGATCAAAGAAAAAAACTAGATCAATTGTGTATTAATATTAAAGTAAACTGCACCTGGTACATTCATACTTTTCTGCAATCCTATCTTTCTTCATCTCCCTATTATTAGCTATGGTTTCGGTTAAACTCTTGTACTTTCTTTCCTTCTCCTAGACACAAAAAACTTGGTCCATGCTTTGGTATTTTTTGTTGCATCTGCTCATGTCGTCTTAGGTTTGTACCGATCATTTTGTCACGTCGATTTCCTATGCAATGTGTAAGTGCTTTATTCTGTTGGTAAATCAATTTTAATTTCAATTTATAAATTCAAGTTGTTCTTGTTTTCCTTATCACCATTTTATTTACTGTTTTTCTTCATTGGTTTGAGACCAGAGCAAGACTTCATTTATTTTTCCCAATTTCATATTATCAAAATCTTCTAGATAGAGATTTCTGGAATCCTAACACCAGAAATGTGATCCAAAGAATTTGGGCATTGATTCTTTTATTAGCTATAGTTCATCATTGCGAACGTGTAGGAGAGAGTGTAATTGTTTTAAGTTTCAAGGAAGTGCTTTAATTAATAGCATGAATCGATTCCACGTCTACCCAAGTATGATCTGCTTTTTGTTGGGAGGATAGTTGTGTATCTTGTACGTACTCTAGGACTAAAGAGGTTTAAAAATAGAACCTAATATTAACATTGTAGAACCAGCAGAGTTGTTTAATGCTTTTAGAATATTGTGTAAATGTATCATGTTATTAATTGTTAATTCTAGGTGATTTTTTATTTTATTGTTTTTGAATGTTTCAAGACTTTTTGAATGTGATTTTACATTGAAATCACAGTTCAAAATCTGAAATTTTGGTGGGATCAGGATCTTGATTCTGCAATATTGAAGTGATGGATGCAAAAACCTATTCAGAGTTGGTTTGCGCAATTTACAGAACATTGCATTTGTATAGAGCATTTTGTAACACACTTCTTCATGATACCCCCTTCCCTTTTTGTCTATTGCCCAGAAAGCTCACAAATCACTAGACTACTTTTGAAGCTTGGACAGTTAACTTGCATGTACCACATTTACATAAAGGGAATAATAGTTAGATAATTTGTCAATGTGTGATGCTTTCAGTTTGCTATAGATGAAGGGTGCTAAAATACATTTTCTTTGTTTGAACCCAACACCATGATGAATATTTTCATTGTTGAAACTTGCTTTAGCATGAAGGTGATGTGCACATACATATATATTGTAATGTTGTATTAATAGCTGTTTTCAGATAGCTTAATAAAATTTAAATTGGTAAAATGAATAGTTAAGGATGATAAAATGTTTGAAGGAAGTGTGTGGGCGACTACAGTTAGTAAAATTTGAACAGATGGAAGGCTTACAAAATGTCATTGTGCGTTCAATAAAGTTGTGCAGTGGAAAGCAGTATTCAGTTCTGTTCTAGAGTATTTTTTGTCATGTTGTAAAATCAAATTTATTTTAAACAAGAAGAAAGAATCATGGATTGTTTTGTTTTTAAGTACTTGACTTTGATAGATTTTTTTTTGTACTGTTGAGTACTGGTTTACCCAAGCCAATGGTACAACTTGTTCTATAGTTGCAATTTCTTTTATCTCATTATTCCTTTGTAACATCTACATATTCTCGTTTCTGCTTGGCAGTTGAACAGCCAGTATGGGCTTTTTTTTTAAATGATGTTTTGTAAAACAAAATTGTTTTGCAAAATGCATTCATACGAGTTACTATATGCAATTTTATATTGTCAAATTTAGTGTGAATCCCATTGTATTGTTGCATAGCCTAAAGTATTTTGATATCTGTTACTACAAGTTCTACAAGTTATCGTGTTCATTGACTTCTAATGTATCTGTAGAGTTCGAGATTGAAGTTTGCTTCAATTTAATTCAACCAAGTTGTTATATGTAATCTCTTTGATCACCAACAGGCTAACAATTTATTTATTTGCTTTCCTCTCATTAGACCTTGATATCCTAACCAACACTAATCTGGAATCTTTTAGATTAGCAGTATATTTCATAGTTTGTTCGTGATACTGCATAGGAATACATAACACATCTGTCTTCTGCATCATCTATCGCCAGTCTTCTGCGACCATTGCACAGGGTATTTTCTTCACTACTTCATTATCTTTCCTACTACCTATTTTTATCATCCTTTTTGCTTCATGCCCAGTAGCCTCTGATTTGAGCCTTTGTCAAATCCAAACACTGATACCATTCTGTCACTTAAAGAACACTCCTGTTGCTTTGCCTCTAGCATTTTCTGTTCCTGCATTTGCAGCTTTTAAAACTATCACTTTGTCCTGTGTCTTCAAAACCCTCTCTAGCCTCCTCTCTCTCTTATTCAAAGAGTTATACGGCATAGAAACCCGCCCTTTAGCACACTGTATCTATTCCTGTCAGCGTGCCTATCTTTTGTGTCCTCTGCAGAGAATATTTACCTGCATGCCTGCCTATACTAATCACATTTACCTGCATTAATTCCATATTCCCCTTTTGCCTTGCTCATTCAAATAACCATCCAGATATCTCTTAAATGTTTACTGTTTCAGCCTCTGCCATCGGGCTCTTGCACTACACAGCTCATTCCAAATACCCACCACACTTCGTCTGAAGTATTCACCCCTCACATCACCTTTGTACCTTCTTTCTCTCACCTTTTAAGTCTGCCTCTATTTTTAAATACCCTGTCTCTGACCTATTTATATCTCATAATTTTAAATGTCACTATCATGTCTTTTCTCGTCTTCCTTCATTCCAGGGAAAACAGATCTAGCCTATACAATCTCTCCTGATAACTTAAGCCCTCCAATTCAGGCAAAGTCCTGATGATTTTTCCCCCTCTGCACCCTCTCTCCCTTAATCACATTCTTCCCATAGTTTGGATACCAGAGCTGCGCACAGTACTCAAACCACAACATGATGTCCCAGCTCATGTATTTTTAATGCCTCAGCCAATGAAGGCCATATACCTTCCTCACCATCCCATTTACTTGTGTTGCCATTCCTGAAAATATGTACTTGTACTCTAAGATTTGTCTATTCATCAACACTCCCCAGGGTCCTACCATTCACTGTGTATGTCCTGTCCTGGTTTAACTTGCCAAAATGCATCACTTCTCACTTGTCTGAGGTAAATTCCATTGTCATTCCCTTACTCAGCTTCTAAGTTGATCTAAATACTGTTGGTGGATAACCCTCTTTGCTGTTCACTGTACCACCAATTTTGGTGTCATCTGTAAACTCACTAATCATGGCATCCACATTCCTATCAATATCAGAAAGATATGTTATGAAAAAACAGAGGGCCTGATACTAATTGTTGTGGCACACCATTGGTCAAAATTCTGCAGTCTGAAAAGAAAACCTCTGCTACCACCCTTTGCTTCCTTCCACCATGTCAATTTTGTGTCCAGTTTGTGGCCTCACCCTGGATTCGTGTTACTCACTGATTGTCTTAACTTTCTGGCCTAATCTTCCCTTTGTAAGCTTCTGAGCTTTCCCCCTGGCATGGATGTGCTGCAAGACTCAGAATTCAAAACTGGCTCCTATAGCGGTTGGTGGCAATGTTGTTTGTAGGACGTCTTTGCTATTGATAAAAGGGTTTTCACTTTGGGCATTCAGTGTTGTCAGGAATTCCCAACCATAGAAGGGATGTATTTAGCTTTAGAATTGATTGCATCTTCGATTAACTGTGCAGACTTCCTTTTTGGTCATGAGTAATATGATAGTTATTGAAGACACTTATATTTGCTGATGCCAGGACCAACAGATGGGCTATGACTTGTTTACTTTAATAATAAAAACCTGTTTAATCCTTTGTATTGATCACTAAATAAGCTATTTTCTTGAATATATTTGGATCTGAACCATATTAAGAAGAGGGACGCCTCACATCTTAATAAGCTGGTAAGGAAGGCGGGCTCTGTCGTGGGCAAAGTACTGGAGAGTTTAACATCGGTAGCTGAGCGAAGGGCGCAGAGTAGGCTACGGTCAATTATGGATAACTCTGAACATCCCCTACATAGCACCATCCAGAGACAGAGAAGCAGTTTCAGCGACAGGTTACTATCGATGCAATGCTCCTCAGACAGGATGAAGAGGTCAATACTCCCCAATGCCATTAGGCTTTACAATTCTACCGCCAGGACTTAAGAACTTTTTAAAAGCTATTATTAATGCTTTTTGAGATAGTGATTTAGATGTATATCATATTTTTTACTGAGTTAAGTATTGTATGTAATTAGTTTTGCTACAACAAGTGTATGGGACATTGGAAAAAAAGTTGAATTTCCCCATGGGGATGAATAAAGTATCTATCTATCTATCTATCTATATTTCAATAAGCCAGTGTTTTGTAACAGCAGGAAGGATATACTGTAATTGTACCCAATTGTACCCAGAGGAAATTCGCCAGGATGCTGTGTAGAGTGGAATGGAATAGCTCAGGTTAAGGAGAGATTGGAAAGGCTGGTTTGTTTTCTTGCCAGTATTCCACTGTTGCATTTATCATCTCCAATATACCTCCTTAAGACATATCTTTGCCCCCCACAGTTAAGGGTCTTGCCCTTAACAGTGTACTGTCTTTTTACATTTGTCCTATCAAGGTGCAACACTTCACATTTGGTCAGGTTAAACTCCAGTCTGCTCTTTCTCTGCCCATATCTGCAACTGATCTATATCCTGCTATGATCTATGCTAATCATCTATGCTATCCATGGCACCACAAATCTTTTTAACGTCTGCAAGCTTATGAACCCACCCATCTACAGTACATTCTCATCCAGGTCCCCGCACAGATTCCTTTGGAACATCACTAATTGCAGACTTTCAGCTAGAATAAGTCCCTTCAGTGACCACCCTCTGACTTCTATGAGAAAGCCAGTTCTAAATCCAAGTGACCAATTCACTATGCATCTTAATCTGGATGAGCCACCCATTAGGGATCTTGTGATTTTAGCCTTACTAAAATCCATGTAGACAACATCCACAGCACTACCTAATCAGTCACCCTCATCATTTCGCTAAAAATCTAGAGAGGAAGAAAAGATATTGGTCAAGGCCCCAGCAATCTCTTTACTTGCCCTCTCAGTAACCTGGTGCATATTGCATTAGGCCTTGGGGACTTACCCACCTTAATGCACCTTAAGAGATCCAAATCTACCTTGTCTCCTTTGAAATGTCCTAGCATATAAATACTCATGGCGTGCACTGATCTCCCTATCCTCGACACGCTTCTCCTTGGTGAATTCTGATGTAAAGTGCTTATTAAATTTCAAAGTAAAATTTATTATCAGAGTACATACATGTCACCACATACAACCATGAGATTCTTTTGCTGCAGATCTCACCCATATCCTTCACCCAAACAAACGTTTCTCTGCCCTTCCCCCCGTCCTTTAGAGGCCCACCCTCTCTCTAGTTATCCACTTGTTCCTGATGTATGTATAGAATGCCTTTGGATTTTTTTTAATCCTACTTGCAAAAGGATTTCCATTGCCCCTCCTGGCTTTTCTAGTTTCCTTCTTGAGTTATTTTCTGGGCTCTTTGTAATTCTCAAGGGCTGTGTTTGATTCTAGCTTCCTCGGCTTTTCATTCTTTTTCTTCTTGACTAAATTAATTGCCTCCTTCAACATCCAAGGTTCTCTTTCCTTGCCATCTTTGTCCTTCCTTCTGACTGGAACAAACTTGTCATGTAATCTGTGCAGTTGGTCTTTTAACACTGTTCCTTAACTACTCACCCACTGAAAGGTCCGTCACTTAGCCCGACTCATTACCCAACACCAGATCTAGTACAGCCCCTCTTGTTGGATATCTGCATATTGATTTAAGAAACCCTCCTGGATACACCTAACAAATTCTGCCCCACTGAAACCACTTGGACTACGAAGGTCCCAGTTCATATTAAGAGCAGTACTTTTACACCTTTCCTTAATCTGCCTATATATCTGTTATGTTTTGTAACACCAAAACATGAAAACTAATTGAAAACAAAACATGGGAGATGGGAGGTAACTTGTGTATGTTTGTTTTTACTCTAAACAAGACATGCATGCATGATGTAGTGGCATGATGATGTATGCCATTCAGGTACTTTGTACATATAACCATATATAAACAACAAAGAATGCTTAATCATACAACATATTTATGATGTTACTCAAATATTACTGAAATATTAAATATACAACACACTTACTTAGTTATAAGCTCCAATTTTTAAAATCTTTTTTCCCCATGCAGTCCATTTATTTTTGTCAGCCTGACATATTGTCTGTTGTATTTTCTGCAGGTTTCACCTTTACATCTGCATTGGTCTGGTGTATGTGAGCCCCTGCCACAACAGTAACACAACTTATTTGGCTAGGTCGGTTTCTGTTTCGATGTTGCAATTTTGATCTCGCTCATTTTCATTCATTACTACAACTGAATTGCATCTCTGTCTGCTGTTTCCATTGATACAGCTATTTTAATTGCTCTTTCAAATTGCTCTTTTGTGCTTCAGTTAGGGATCGTTTTTCAATGTGTTCTTGTAGGATTCCACAAACTAAATTATCTCTCAGTTCATTATTAACCCCATTACTGAACTGACAATGCTCAGACAATCTCTTCAATTCAGACATATATGCTGAAATAGATGCCCATTCTGGTTGATTCTGCATATAAAACCTAAAATGTTCTGCAATCAACAATGGTTTTGGTCCTAAGTGCTCCTGCATTATGTTCATAATATCAGCAAAGCTCATTTCAGCTGGTTTGGTTGGAGTTTTTAAACTTTTTTTAAAAAACTGTATGCTTTTATATCCAATGCACTCATCAAAATAGGTACTCACTTTTCAGTGGCTATTTTATTTGCTTAAAAAGAAACTGCTCATTTTGTTCAGCATGCACAATCCAGTTATCTCTGGTGTAGTTGAACAGTCTATCTTTCTGATGTAGCTTGCCATTTCTGCTCCTTTTTAAGTTATGATTATTATTATTATCATCCAGTACTCACTGTTTATGAAGCCATGAATTCATCCAGTTCCTGCTTTTTTTGAACTTGAACATCTCGCTGCACTTCAAAACCTATATTTTTGTTGCCACTGTTGTATTGTAACTCCAAAACATGCAAGCTAATTGAAAGCAAAGCAAGGGAGCCGAGAGATAACTCGTGTATATTTGTTTTTACTTTAAGCGAAGCATGCACGCAAAATGCTGTGGCATGATGATGTATGCTATTCACGTACTTGGTACATATAACTATAATGAATTACATAAGCAGCAAAGAATGCTTAATCAAACATATTTATGATATTACTCAAAAATTACTAAATTATTAAATAGACTATCTGTTCCTTAGTTTCCTGGGGCTATTTGTAGGGTCTGTAGGACAATCTCATCAGATTGATTACATTTTTCCTTTTTTAAGTTTTGCCTATATAGATTCAGTGGACGAACCTTCCATTATGTCCCTCTGAGTACAGCTGTAATATTGACCATGATTATGTGGTGCAACTTCTCCTACCAGTTTTACCTCCCTCTATCTTTTCTAAAACATTGAAACTCTGGGGCATTAAGCAGCCATTCCTGTCCTTCTCTCAACCAAGTTTCTGCAATGGCCACAGTATCATAGTTTCTTGCTCTAAGTTCATCACCTTTACCCATAATACTCCTAGCATTAAACACATACACACTTCAAACTATTCATCCTATCATCTCTATTACTTAGCTCCTGCATGTTTTAACTGGCCCTGACGTCTACCTTCTTCTGCATTCCTCCACTTTCTGAGCTGGTGCTTTGTTTCCCATCCCCCTGCTGTGAACTATTGGATCACACAAGCCACTCTTAGTAATACTGCAAAATTCCATCCCACATCTCACAGCTTGCAAACAATGCCTGGTTGTTCCTTTGTAAAACAAGGTGGAGTACAGCCAGATGTATTGGGAGCTAATCATGCAGGAAATGATACTAGATCATGTGTTGTTGAAGTTATCATGACTGACAATGCATAACTGATCAAAGATAATGCTGTCTGTGTGCATGATCCTCATTCCCACTTCTCATTTTCCCTTCTGTCTACACATGTTTGTCTTAAATTAGTTGTATAAGCTGTCAATGAAGTTCTTCCTGGCTCACTTCCTAAGCATGTAACTATAAATGTCAGTCCTGATGCAGATTCTTGACCAGAAACGTCAGCTATCCCTATAGCTCCTCAAAAGTTGCTTGTCCTGCTGAACACTTCCAGCAGCTTATTTTGTTTCTTTTTGCTCCAGATTCCAATAGACAATAGACAGTAGGTGCAGGAGTAGGCCATTCAGCCCTTCTAGCCAGCTCCACCATTCACTGTGATCATGGCTGATCATACACAATCAGTACCCCGTTCCTGCCCTCTCCCCATATCCCTTGACCCCGCTATCTATAAGAGCTCTATCTAACTCTCTCTTGAATGTATCCAGAGACTTGGCCTCCACTGCCTTCTGGGGCAGAGCATTCCACATATCCACCACTCTCTGGATGAAAACATTTTTCTGCATCTCTGTTCTAAATGGCCTACCCCTTATTCTTAAACTGTGGCCTCTAGTTCTGGACTCACCCATTAGCAGGAACATGCTTTCTGCCTCCAGTGTGTCTAATCCCTTAATAATCTTATATGTTTCAATCAGATCCCCTCTCATCCTTCTAAATTCCAGTGTATACAAGCCCAGTTGCTCCAATCTTTCAACGTATGACAGTCCCGCCATTCTGGGAATTAACCTTGTGAACCTACGCTGCACTCCCTCAATAGCAAGAACGTCCTTCCTCAAATTTGGAGACCAAAACTGCACACAATACTCCAGGTGGGGTCACACCAGGGCCCTGTACAGCTGCAGAAGGACCTCTTTACTCCTATACTCAATTCCTCTTGTTATAAAGGCCAGCATGCTATTAGCTTTCTTCACTGCCTGCTGTACCTGCATGCTTGCTTTCATTGACTGATGTACAAGAACACCTAGATCTGGTTGTACTTCCCCTTTTCCTAACTTGACTCCATTTAGATAGTAATCTGCCTTCCTGTTCTTGCCACCGAAGTGGACAACCTCACATTTATCCACATTAAACTGCATCTGCCATACATTTGCCCACTCACCCAACCTGTCCAAGTCACCCTGCATTCTCATAACATCTTCCTGACATTTCACACTGCCACCCAGCTTTGTGTCATCGGCAAATTTGCTAATGTTACTTTTAATCCCTTCATGTAAATCATTAATGTATATTGTAAACAGCTGTGGTCCCAGCACCAAACCTTGCGGTACCCCACTGGTCACAGCCTGCCATTCCGAAAGGGACCCGTTAATTGCTACTCTTTGTTTCCTGTCAGCCAGCCAATTTTCAATCCATGTCAGTATTCTACCCCCAATACCATGTGCCCTAATTTTGCCCACTAATCTCCTATGTGGGACTTTATCAAAAGCTTTCTGGAAGTCCAGGTACACTACATCCACTGGCTCTCCCTTGTCCATTTTCATAGTTACATTCTCAAAAAAACTCCAGAAGATTAGTCAAGCATGATTTTTCCTTCATAAATCCATGCTGACTCTGACTGATCCTTCTACTACTATCCAAATGTGTCATAATTTCCTCTTTTATAATTGACTCCAGCAGCTTTCCCACCACTGACGTCAGGCTAACCGGTCTATAATTCCCTGTTTTCTCTCTCCCTCCTTTCTTGAAAAGTGGGACAACATTAGCCACCCTCCAATCAGCAGGAACTGTTCCTGAATCTATAGAACATTGGAAAATGATTACCAATGCGTCCATGATTTCTAGAGCCACCTCTTTAAGTACCCTGGGATGCAGACCATCAGGTCCCGGGGACTTATCAGCCTTCAGACTCAACAGTCTATCCAACACTGTTTCTTGCCTAATATAAATTTCCTTCAGTTCATCCTTTACCCTAGTTCCTTTGACCACTATTACATCTGGGAGATTGTGTCTTCCCTAGTGAAGACAGATCCAAAGTAACTGTTCAACTCGTCTGCCATTTCCTTATTCCCCATAATAAATTCACCTGTTTCTGTCTTCAATGGCCCAATTTTGGTCTTAACTATTTTTTTGCTATTCACATACCTAAAGAAGCTTTTACTATACTCCTTTATATTCTTGGTTAGTTTACCTTTGTACCTCATTTTTTCTTGGCGTATTGTCTTTTTTGTTATCTTCTGTTGTTCTTTAAAAGCTTCCCAGTCCTCTGGTTTCCCACTCATCTTTGCTATGTTATACTTCTCTTTTATTTTTATACTGCCCTTTACTTTCCTCGTCAGCTATGGCCGCCCCTTACTCGCCTTAGGATCTTTCTTCCTCTTTGGAATGAACCAATTCTGCACTTTCTGTATTATTCCCAGAAACACCTGCCATTGTTGTTCCACTGTCTTCCCTGCTAGGGTATTGTTCCATTGAACTTTGGCCAGCTCCTCCCTCTTAGCTCTATAGTTCCCTTTGTTCAACTGTAATACTGACACATCTGATTTTCCCTTCTCCTTCTCAAATTGTAGGTTAAAACATATCATATTATGGTCACTACCTCCAAATGGTTCCTTTACCTCGAGGTCCCTGATCAAATCCGGTTCATTGCACAACACTAAATCTAGAATTGTCTTCTCCCTGGTAGGCTCCAGTACAAGCTGTTCTAAGAATCCATCTCGGAGGCACTCCACAAACTCCCTTTCTTGGGGTCCAGTACCATTCTGATTCTCCCAGTCTACCTGCATGTTGAAATCCGCCATGACAACTGTATCATTACCTTTGCGACATGCCAATTTTAACTCTTCATTCAACTTACACCCTACATCCAGACCGCTGTTTGGGGGCCTGTAGATAACCCCCATTAGGGTCTTTCTACCCTTAGAATTTCTCAGTTCTATCCATACTGACTCTACTTCCCCTGATTCTATGTCCCCCCTCGCAAGGGACTGAATATCATTCCTCACCAACAGAGCCACCCCACCCCCTCTGCCAGTCAGTCCGTCCTTTCGATAAGATGTATATTCTTGAATATTCATTTCCCAGGCCCTGTCCGCTTGAAGCCATGTCTCTGTTATTCCCACAACATCGTACTTGCCAATTTCCAACTGAGCCTCAAGCTCATCTACTTTATTCCTTATACTTTGTGCATTCATATATAATTCTTTTACTTTGTTACTCCCCTCTCCTTTCATATCAATTCCTGTTTCACTTGGCCATACTGTATGATCTCTTCTTGAGCTTTCTACTCCATTGATTCTGTTGTCCTTTTTAACTTTTCTTATTTTCACTTTCCCTTTAACTCCATCCTTATATTCCCAGTTCATCCCCTCGCCCCCACTACTTAGTTTAAACACATCTGTGTTGCAAAGGCAAACCTGTCTGCCAAAATGCTGGTCCCCCACCTATTAAGGTGCAACCCATCCCTTTTGTACAATTCATCCCTACCCCAAAACAGATCCCAGTGGTCCAAGAATGTAAATCCTTGCTTCCTGCACCAGTTCCTCAGCCACACATTCAGATCCATTATCTCCCTGTTCCTGCCCTCTCCAGCATGAGGAACTGGAAGCAAACCAGAGATAACCACCCTGGAAGTCCTGCTTTTCAGCCTTCTTCCGAGTTCTCTGAAGTCCTACTGCAGAATGTCCTTCCTCTTCTTCCTGATGTCATTTATGCCGACATGCACTACCACTTCCGGCTGTTCACCTTCACCCTTGAGGATTCCCTGCAATCGAGGGAAATCATCCAAAATGATGCTGGTGACATAGGGTGATGTTTTGTAGGCGAAACTACTAGATACCCTGCTAGATATACTTCTGAACTGTGATCACTGCAATCTGCAGCCTATAATTACCCTTTAAGAAATGTACTTTTGAACTGTCTAAACAAAATGGTGATTTTACAATCTTGAGAATGCGTGTAAGGACATCGCAAGGTGGCCATTGCTGGGGATGGATTCTGTGTCGAGGCCCAAAAGCAGGAAGTAAACCTGTTGTAGTGACTACTTGAAAACAAACAAACAGTAGATGAGAGGCTGTGAGGGAGTATTGCACTGTACAACACACTTGTAACCAACTGAATTCCAAGTCGAAAATGTATGTTTAATCCTTTATTACAAACCAACAATAACATCATTCAATTCTTCCATAGTTCATGTAAAACAAAAATTAATGACAAGTGTAATTGGATCAAGTTCAAACAAAAATTAGTGGTAAAAGATGAGCGTAATTGGTTCAAGTTCCAACAAGGACAACTGGTCAACAAAAAGTATGTGCTCCCTACTCACCCCTTCTCTATTCTGCCATACAGGTGAACAGGTGACCATATTCATTTATTTTACTACTACCCAAACCCACGTGACAAATTACCTTAACCCAGTGTGAGGATGTGGAACACAAATACTATACAGACTGACAATAAATAGATGCATGGCTCCTACACACGTGCTCTGCTCTGTTACTCCACGTCAATTAAAGCATTCATCCAGTTTAAAACATTGATGCCCAAGAGCAGAAAATGAACCAGTGTTCAATGCCGTATGTCTGTGTTTGACATGTCTCTCTCTCTCTCTCCCCTCTCCCTCTCCCTCTCCCTCTCCCTCTCCCTCTCCCTCTCCCTCTCCCTCTCCCTCTCCCTCTCCCTCTCCCTCTCCCTCTCCCTCTCCCTCTCCCTCTCCCTCTCCCTCTCCCCCTCCCTCTCCCCCTCCCCCTCCCCCTCCCCCTCCCTCTCCCCCCTCTCCCCCCTCTCCCCCCTCTCCCCCCTCTCCCCCCTCTCCCCCCTCTCCCCCCTCTCCCCCCCCCTCCCTCTCTCCCTCTCTCCCTCTCTCCCTCTCTCCCTCCCCCCACCTTTCTCTCTCTCCCCCCCCCCCTCGCTTGGGAGGTACAAGTGTCTCAGGTCTCAGGCTGGGTTTGGGAGCAGTTGTTGCCCTGCACTGGTTTCCTGGACCAGCTTCACTCACATCAGTGCTGAACTGACTCTGCAGCTTTGGATTTTCTGGGACTCTGCAGCTTTTGCTCTATTATTTGTTTACTTTTTTTGCTATTTGCATGATTTGTCCTCTTTTTTTTCCACATTGAATGTTTGTCCACCTTTGTGTGTGGTTTTCATGGATTCTATTGTTACTTTTTTCTGTGGATGCCTGCAAGCTGAATCTCTAGCTTGTTTACAATATTCATATATACTTTGATAATAAATATGAACTTTGAACTCTGGACTTTGAGATTCCAGCATCTGCAGTCTCTTGTTTCTACAACGCTAGATGTGTATATTTTATGTGAGCCAAAATGTCATCCTTTCCAGGCAAAGCAGAAACTGCAAGAAGACCGTGATGAACATCTGCTGTAACACTTGCAATGAACACCTCAGATACTGAGTGACAAATGCATGTTATTTGAAGATGGGATCTGCCTGATTTAAATCACTGGGCAGTGACACAAGACAGGAAGAAAGACTGGGATGCATGGTCACTCAGAGTTCAGCTGCAGAGGACTCTGTTAAAACCTGGTGGGGGCAATCGATAGGGACAGGCTGAAGGCAATCCACAAACAAATGCTTACTCTATTAGGAAGACTCTGTTCAATACCAAGGAATGGGAAGAAGTTTGTATCTTAATATGGGGTATCTTGCACATTTGGAAATGTACTATTCTAGTGTAAATAAGATGGCCATCCTGACCATGAAACAATTTCTTCGGGCTGACATTGCAACTTCTATTAGACACAGCAGCCACCCATCACTGGGTACGCGTGTTTTTGCGTAAAGTTAGCCTGCTAAATAAGTGCAGGAATAAATAACACAGATGTGCAGGTTATTGGGGGTTGTCCAGCAACTTATCCTCCAATTGATTAATGGGAGCTTCTAACTGGAGGGGGGTTGAGTAGCAATTGACATGAGCCTCCAGATGCCTCCTTGCAGTCCAGTCATTCAGCATGTCCCCTTTCCTGATGCTTGCAGCCGGAATTATTGCCACCTCCACTGTGATTTGGGCTCTAAGCCAGTTGGTTGCTTGAGATCAATTAGTTGCCAAGGACAAGCATGGGCCCTTGGGGAATTCTCAAAGCCATTAGTTGGCTTTGAGTTATGACCTACTGTCTTCTGATCTCCAGCAAGGCAAGTAATGGTTGTGCATAAACAACACACATCGGTGACCCCCCATACTTCACATCAAATTGATAGAATTATTTGTATCTCTAGGTTGAAGGAAGCCATTTGTGTAGAAGGTCACAGTCACAACCGCCATGACAGCTGCTGATTTTGATCTTCTAATCACATATTTTTTCCATTGTTGCATTACTTTTTTGTAACACATAGCGCACATCCATGGCACTAAATTTTATGTTGTCAGCACTATTGAGAATTAAATGTACCATTGATGCTGTACAATTTAACAAATGACAACTGTCCACCAAATGTTCACCCCTTTCACCTTGATATTAATTACTGAGCTTGGAATTTTATTTTTGAGGTAAAGTGCATTGTTCAGGTATTTTGAAGCTCTCGGGAAGGCTGCACAAAATAAATTGAGTAGTTACAATAATGGGTGGAATATACTGATATCTTTATGAACGCACTGTAGTGTGGGAGGATAAGACAATTACATTATGGTTGAAGTGGCAAACTATATTATTGCAAAAAAAATTTTGTAGATCAAACACAAGTACTCGAAGTTGCTGGTTTAAGGCAAAGATCCACAATTTGAACATGAATTACCATAATTAATCCATTCGATAGTTGAGTAATGGTGGCTTTTTTTAAAAAAACGCTTGAGCAGTTTGATAGTCAAACATGATATAAATACCATGAAAAGTTGGACTTTTCAGGAATGTGAAATGAAAGACTTTGCTTTAAAAAAGTCAATAAAAGATCCAATCGAGCATTTGCTGGAACGTCTCAGGAAGATGGAAAAATTGCATTTTGACATTGTAAATTTGATCTGTGGATTTCAGAATTATGCCATCATTATTTTGTCAGATACACAGTGTTGGAGGAACTCAGGAGGTTAGGCAAGATCTATTGAGAGTAAGTAGGTCAGGCAGTATTTATCGATGCTTGGGGCCAAGACCCTTCATCAGGACAGGAAAGGAAGGGGTAGAAGACAGAATTAGAAAGTGGGGAAGGAGAAAGAGTACAAGCTGGCAGGCGATGGGTGAAACAAAGTGAGGGGAAAGGTGGGTGGGGAATTAGGGGCATCTGCAGAATCTCGTGTTTATCATTATTTTGTCGGCTTGAGCTGGGTAAAATGTCGGACACTAAATAATATCCCAATAATTTTCGTAGTCATAGAAAAGTACAGCGCAACAGGCCCTTCAACTCATGCTGAACCATTTAAACTGCCTGCATCACTTGATTATTTTTCCAATTTTTTTTCATATTTTACATTTGGAGATTCAAAGCTGAAATGGCTGTTATTCTACTTTTAGGGCAATGAAATTTTAAGAACTATAAAAAGTTGGTCAATATGGGCCAAATGGTATGTAAGTAAGAAAATGGCCAATGTTACGTGTGATGTGACTATACCAGTAAAAATCATTTCAATTACTTTCATCCCTGAGTACACTATCAGTTGCTGAATATCTCTAAGGCAAGGATAGTGAATTTTAAGTGTTTTGACAACTCAGACAGTTCTTACCGATTGATGCCAGACGAAAGCATGAAAACTTAAGGTCTTAGATTAACTTCAAATCTAAAATAATCCCTGCAATATAGAACACAGAAAAACTTGCATTATTGTAAAAGCACAGCTAATTCATCAGTAGGTTCAGGAGACCTGTCATTACCTGATGTGGGTTATAAATGACTCCAGAAATCTACAGCAATATGGTTAACTCCTTATCTTCTCTCTGAAATGGGCAGCACGGTAGCGCAGTGCTTAGCATGATGTTTTAGAGTACAGGCGGCCTGAGTTCAATTCCTGCCGCTGCCTGTAAGGAGTTTGTAAGTTCCTTCCGTGATGGAGTGGGTTTTCTCTGGTTGCTCCAGTTTCCTCCCACAGTCCAAAGATGTTAATTGGTCATTATAACTTATCCCGGTATTAGGCTAGAATTAAATCAGGGGATTGCTGGGTGGTGTGGCTTGAAGGGCCTATCCTGCAGTGTATCTCAATAAATAAATTGTATCAAGAAAAGAAATGAGGCATCCAGATGGAAGTATCTGAATTTAAATTAGCCAGATTAGCTGGGCATTAATTTCGGACATGCTAAAGTGTTTCCCAGCCAAATTAACCTGGCAAAGTAATTTTTACAAGCATGCTAAGGGCTGAGGACTAAATTCAGAGAGTTGTTCCAGCCTGACATAGTCCAGCTTACAGAAACATGCTCTATAGATATTACACTCGACAGCCCTTGCAGGACAGGCCAATCATTGGACCAAGTTTTGGAGGGGGTGGCAATGTGATTCCTCTGCATTGACTCAAGACTCCAAGGCGTCTTGCAGTATCAGGACAGATATAGAAATGGAAACTACTTTCTGATTACCATCTATTCTCCTTGTTTAGCTGTAATATAAATAGTGTCAAATAGCACTCTGGTGGAAAGGGCACAACGGTATCCTTCATTGTATTGTATGGCATTGTAATCAGACAATCTGGAATAAACTCCAAACAGATTTGGCAGGTTGAAATTGGACACCCGCGACGTACTATGGGTTACAGTATCTCAGCCTCTATCCTTGTGAACTGGTGTACCCTGCAATTTATAATTAAGTCCAGAATCAGCCTGATTCAATGAAGAGCGTAGAAGACATTTCTGAGGCAACCACCAATGTATCTGAAAGTGTTGCCAACTTGGAAAAGTTGCAACAAGGACTGTGTTTACAAAAGCAGCATATAAGAGATAACTGATGCTACAATGTTTAGCTCTCTTCCCACAGTTGTGAATGGTGGGGTGATGTGTCTCTGAAGACATCCCTATCATCCCCCTCGATAACGGGACAATCCAACACATGAGTGATAATTTTAAGGCTGAAATATTTGTACTCATTAAGTGCTAGAAATACTCAATACATCAGACAGCAGCTGTTCAAGGAGAGACTGAATAAATATTTCAGATCAATGACCCTACATCACTTGTGAATCAAGTCATTGACCTGAAACAGACTTGAAAATCCTGTCCTCAGCAAGTACCTTGCCTTTGTCCTCCTCTGCCCATACCTCAGTGAATTTTGTCCTGCCATGATGCCAAGCTCTTCTTCAATGGCATCCCTCTCTGAGCCTATCTCCTTGGCAAGAATTCCCCACCACTCACTCACGGATGACCCCTATTTTCCTATTCTCCCATTTTCAACTCTCCTCTTGTTCTTGGAGACACTGTTCTGATTCTCTGCCTGCTCTGGATGTTTTCATCTCTAATAGTCAACGAGACATCAATTGGTTTGACTTTAACACTCCTCACTCCTCTTTGAACCTTACCCCTCTGAACACACTGCCCTCCGCTCTCTCTGCACTAATCCCAACCTCATCATCAAACCCGCAGACAAAGGGGATGCTTTTGTAGTGTGAACTGACCTCCAAATTACTGAGGCCAGGAGGCAACTCTCAGACAACTCCTCTTCCTTTCCCCTCGATAAGGACCCCACTCAGGACCATCAGGACATTGGCTCTGACACCATTATCAACCTCTAACTCTGGAGATCTCCCATCGACAGCCAACAACCACATAATTCTCTTACTATGATTGCCTGTTTGTACCTCTTATCCAAGATCCACAAACCTAACTGTCCAGGTAGGCCCATTGTTTCTGCCAGCTCCTGCCCCACTGAACTCATGTCCTTATTCCTTGGCACACAAGAAAATCTACAGATACTGGAAAGCCAAAGCAACACCAACTCAGCAGGTTAGGCAGCTTCTATAGAAATAAAGAAACAATTGATGTTTCAGGCTGAGACCCTTCATCAAGACCAGAAGTCAGAGTAAGAATGTGAGGAGAGGGGAGAAGTACAAGGTGATAGGTGAACCTGGGAGAGGTGAAGTAAAGAGCTAGGAAGTTGATTGATGAAAGAGATTAAGGGTTGGAGGAGAGTAGGAGAGGGTGGAAGATAATGGAAGAAAGCAAAGGAGGAGTACCACTAAAGGGAGGTCATGGGTAGATAAGGAGATGGGGGAGGGAGAGAAGATGGAAACAAGAATGGGAAATGGTGAAGGGCAATTACCAAATTCAAGAAATTGATGTTCATGCCATCAGGTTGGAGGCTATCCAGATGGAATATAAGGTGTTGCACCTCCATCTTGAGTGTGGCCTCCCAGTACAGGAGATCATGGACTAACTGAGTTGGAGGAACTGAAGGAAATACATGTTAGTAGGGAAGTGGTGTTAGGTAAGTTGAAGGGATTAAAGGCAGATAAATCCCTAAGGCCAGATGGTCTGCATCCCAGAGTGCTTAAGGAAGTAGCCCAAGAAATAGTGGATGCATTAGTGATAATTTTTCAAAATTCCTTAGATTCTGGATTAGTTCCTGAGGATTGGAGGGTGGCTAATGTAACCCCACTTTTTAAAAAAGGAGGGAGAGAGAAACTGGGGAATTATAGACCGGTTAGTCTGACATCGGTGGTGGGGAAAATGCTAGAGTCGGTTATCAAAGATGTGATAACAGCACATTTGGAAAGAGGTGAAATCATCGGACAAAGTCAGCATGGATTTGTGAAAGGAAAATCATGTCTGACGAATCTTATAGAATTTTTTGAAGATGTAACTAGTAGAGTGGATAGGGGAGAGCCAGTGGATGTGGTATATTTAGATTTTCAAAAGGCTTTTGACAAGGTCCCACACAGGAGATTAGTGTGCAAACTTAAAGCACACGGTATTGGGGGTATTTTATTGATGTGGATAGAGAATTGGTTGGCAGACAGGAAGCAAAGAGTGGGAGTAAACAGGACCTTTTTAGAATGGCAGGCAGTGACTAGTGGGGTACTACAAGGCTCAGTGCTGGGACCCCAGTTGTTTACAATATATATTAATGATTTAGACGAGGGAATTAAATGCAGCATCTCCAAGTTTGCAGATGACATGAAGCTGGGCGGCGGTGTTAGCTGTGAGGAGGATGCTAAGAGGATGCAGTGTGACTTGGATAGGTTAGGTGAGTGGGCAACTTCATGGCAGATGCAATTTAATGTGGATAAATGTGAGGTTATCCACTTTGGTTGCAAGAACAGGAAAACAGATTATTATCTGAACGGTGGCCGATTAGAAAAGGGGAGGTGCAACGAGACCTGGGAGTCATTGTACACCAGTCATTGAAAGTGGGCATGCAGGTACAGCAGGTGGTGAAAAAGGCACATGGTATGTTGGCATTCATAGCAAAAGGATTTGAGTACAGGAGCAGGGAGGTTCTACTGCAGTTGTACAAGGCCTTGGTGAGACCGCACCTAGAATATTGTGTGCAGTTTTGGTCCCCTAATCTGAGGAAAGACATTCTTGCCATAGAAGGAGTACAAAGAAGGTTCACCAGATTGATTCCTGGGATGGCAGGACTTTCATATGAAGAAAGACTGGATCGACTAGGCTTATACTCACTGGAATTTAGAAGATTGAGGGGGGATCTTATTGAAACGTATAAAATTCTAAAGGGATTGGACAGGCTAGATGCAGGAAGATTGTTTCCAATGTTGGGGGAGTCCAGAACGAGGGGTCACAGTTTAAGGATAAAGGGGAAGCCTTTTAGGACCGAGATGAGGAAAAACTTCTTCACACAGAGAGGTGAATCTGTGGAATTCTCTGCCACAGGAAACAGTTGAGGCCGGTTCATTGGCTATATTTAAGAGGAAGTTAGATATGGCCCTTGTGGCTAAAGGGATCGGGGGTATGGAGAGAAAGCAGGTACAGGGTTCTGAGTTGGATGATCAGCCATGATCATACTGAATGGCGGTGCAGGCTCAAAACGCTGAATGGCCTACTCCTGCACCTATTTTCTATGTTTCTATGTAACATGTCGGAATGGGAATAGGAAGTGGAATTGAAATGGGTTGCTATGGGAGTTACCACTTTTTCTGGTAGGAGCGTATGTGCTCAGAGAAGCGGTCTCCCAGTCTACATTGAGTATCAACAATACACAAGAGGCCACACTGGGAGCACCGGATACAGTAGATGACCCCAACAGTCTCTCAGATGAAGGGTCACCTTATCCGGAAGGCCTGTTTGGAGCCTTGAATGGTAAGAAGGAAGGAGGTGTAAGGACAGATGTGGCATTAGTTCTACTTGCAAGAATAAATACTGGGAGGAAGATTAGTGGGAGGGACAAGTGAGCAAGAGAGTCGCGTAGGAAGTGATCCCTGTGGAAAGTGGGATGTGGGGGATAGGGAAAGATGTGCATGGTAGTGGGATCCCATTGGAGATGGTGGAAGTTGCAGAGAATTATGTGCTGGACATGGAGGCTAATGGGGTAGTTTATGAGGACAAGAGGAACCCTATCCCCGGTGTGGCTGTAGGAGGATGGGGTGAGGACAGACGCACACAAAATGGAAGAGATACAGGTGAGGGCAGTGTGGATAGTGCAGGAAGGAAAGCCCCTATTTTAGAAGAAGGAAATCTCATTACAGTAGTTCTGGAATGAAAACCTCATCCTCAGAGCAGATGTGGTGGAGACGGAGGAACTGAGGGAAGTGGATGGCATTTTAATAAGTGACAGAGTGGGAAGAGGTATAGTCCAGCTAGCTGTGCTCCTCCTTCCCATTCTTCCATGATCTTCTACCCTCTCCTATCAGATTCCCCCTCCTCCAGCCTTTTATCTCTTTCACCAATCAACTTCCCAGTTCTTTACTTCACCCCTCCTCAGTCCCGGTTTCACCTACCATCTTGTACTACTACTCTCCCCACCCCCACCCCCCCACCTTCTTACTCTGATTCCCAGTCCTGATGAAGAGTCTCGGCCTGAAACGTTGACTGTATATTAATTTTCATAGATGCTGCCTGTCCTGCTGAGTTCTCCCACCATTTTGTGTTTTGCCTCTGTATTCCTTAACTCCATTTTATCACCCTTGGTTCATTCTTTTCCCACGAACATCCACGACACTTCACGTGTTCTTGATCTCATCAACAACTTTCAATTCCCTGGTCTTGATCACCTCGTTTCCACCATGGGTGTCCTGTCCCAATACACTCTAACCCCATCAAGATGGCCTTAAAGCTCTCCATTTCTTTCTTGAAAACAGACCCAAACAGTTCCCCACGTTCTCTGTCAGGGAGAACTGGTCCTCACCCTCAAATTTCTCCTTCAGCTCCCCTTACTTTCTGCATGCCCCAGCTATACCTGCTTTTTCATTGGCTAAGTGGAACAATCCATGTTCCCAGCTTTCCCTGATAATGTTCCCCACCTCTTTCTGCGCTACACTGACAACTGCAGTGGTGTTGCTTCATACACCCATGCTGAGCTCATCAATTTCATCAATTTTGCCTCCAGCTTCCACCTGGCCCTTAAATTTACTTGGTCCATTTCTGGCACATCTCTCCCCTTCGTCGATCTCTGTCTCTAACACTGGAGACAAACAGTCTACCGATATCTTTGTTTAAACCTACCAGCACCCACAGCTATCTCTTCCCACCCTGCCTCCTGTAAAAATGCCATTCCTTTTTCTCAGTTTCTTCATCTCCACCTTATCTGTTCCCAAGATGAGACATTCCTTTCCAGGACATCTGAGATGTCCTTCTTCAAAGAGTGGGGTTTCCCTTCCTCCACTATTGATGCTGCCTCACCCTCATCTCCTCCATTTCCTGGACATCCCTCCCCCCTCACCCCATCTTTCTGCTGCCTTAACAGAGATAGAGTTCCTCTTGTCCTTACCTACCACCCCATGAGTCCCCACATCCAACACATTATTCTCCACAACTTCCACCATCTTCAACAGGAGCATACCACCAAATACTTTTACTCCAAACCCCCCCCCCCCCACCAGCACTCTTCACTTTCCACAGGGATCGCTCCCTCTGTGTTTCCCATTCCCATTTGTCCCTCCCAGTAATCTCCCTCCAGGCACTTACCCCTGCAAGTGGCCAAAGTGCTACACCTGCCCATTCACATCCATTCAAGGCCCCAAACAGACCTTCCAGGTGTGGCAACACTTCATCTGTGAATCTGTTGAGTTAATCTACTGTATTTGGTGCTCCTGATGCAGCCTCCTCCACATTGGTGAGACCTAACACAGTTCAGTTCAGGGGACCACCGCCTGGTGTCCCTCCTCCTTTGCTTTCCCCCATGATCCCTCTCCTATCAGACGCTTTCTTCTCCAGCCCTTTGCCTTTTTCACTTATCAACTCCCAGCTTTTTAATTCATTCCCCTCCCCACCCACCTGACTTCACTTATCACCTAGCTTGTCCTCCTTCTCTTCTCCCCACCACCTTTTCCTGGCATTTTCTCATTTCCTCTCAGTTGGCCCAAAACTTCAACTGTTTATTCATTTCAATAGATGCTGCCTGACCTACTGAGTTCCTCTAACATTTTGTATGTGTTGACCTGAAACATTAATCTTGTTTTGTCCCTCCTTTCCCGTGGATGCTGCCAGGCCTCCTGTGTTTGTAGCACCTAACATTTATAATTCAGATTTCCAATATCTACAGTATCCTAATTTTCAATTGTCCTTGCTGTCATATTCACCTTGTAGTGCTAAGTGGATGAACCAATTCATTTTTTTCCTTCAAGATTTCCACAATCTTTAAAGTTAGTTTTAGTAATGTCAATTCACTTCTCATCATGTCAAGAAATGCTTGAGAGTATATTAGAGACATCCTAGCTGCATTGAAGACACACTTTTGAGAACCAGATAGATATTCTGCCAAGCTGTTAGAGCACAACTACAGTGCAGGCTTCTTTCCAATGTTGTGGAAAATAATTGGCCAACTGTATTTGTCCAGCAAGTGGAAGACAAATCCAATCCACCTAATTGCTCCCCAATCAGTTGACTCTCAATCATCATCAGTGTGATAGAAATTGTTGATATTGCTGCTATTATGCAGCACTTACTCATGATAACTAGCTCACTAGTGCCATGTTTGAGAAAAACTGGGATCAGTTTGTTCCAGACTTGATCACAGCCCAGGACTCTCAAGCTGAATTCCTCTCGGCCTACATTGTGTCAATTTATACTCTATACCCTTTTGTGTCATCCATATCTCTCCATTCATTTTATATTCATACATCTGTATAAAAGCCTCTTAATCTCCACCAATTTGCTTTCTGCCACAAATACCCCTCCCAGGCACCTCCCACTCTCTGTGTAAAAACTAAACTTATCCCTCACATCACCTTGAGACTTCTTCATTGTCCTTCTCCAGTGAGACAGTGATGTGTCAGTGATATATTTTGAAATTAGTGTTACAATTACAGACTAGGTAGACCCATTTTAGGGTTTTAAATCATGTGGTTAACTGTCTAGGCATCCTTTGAAGGAATAGAGCAATTTACTCTGGATGCCTCCAATTCCCTAAAAGCATCCTGATACTTCCAAAAATGTCCTAGACTGTGGTGTTTTCTAGGAGATGGGAGACTTTCTACAATCCAGTGACATCTTTCAGTGGTCTAACATCCCAATTATTTTCCAGCAAAGAAAGTGTTTACAGTGTGGTTTGCATTGTATTATATGGATTCCATTACGTGGTCTGCTTGGATTTTAGTGAAGTGTTTGATAAGGTCTTTCATGGGAGGCTCATCCACAAGATTACAGAATGCAGAACCGATGACTTGGCCATTAGATTCAGAATAATTTTGCCCGTAGAAGACAGAAGGTAGTAGTTGGTGGAATGTGTTCTGTCTGGAGGTCTATGACTAGCTGTTTTACAGAGGGATCTATACTGGTACCTCACTGTCACAAACAGCAAGGTACCTGTATAAATCATCACCCTGGCACAGTATAAGGTACAAGTTATCACCCTGGCACGATGGTGCCAAGAAAACAACCTCTCCCTCAATGTCACAGAAACAAAGGAGCCGATTGTGGACTACAGGAGGAATGGAGACAGGCTATTGTGCTGCAGGTTTTCTGTGTTTCTAACCCCTATTGACATCAATGGATCTGAGGTTGAGAGAGTGAACAACTTTAAGTTCCTCGGCATAAACATCACCAAGCATCTCATGTGGTCTGTACATACCAGCTGTGCGGTGAAAAAGGCACAGCAGCGCTTCTTACACCTCAGACAGCTGAAGAAGTTTGGTATAGGCCCCCAAATCCTAAGGACTTTCTACAGGGGCACAATTGAGAGCATACTGACTGGCTGGCTGCATCACTGCCTGGTATGGGAACTGTACTTCACTCAGTTGCAGGACTCTGCAGAGAGTGGTGTGTACAGCTAAGAGCGCCTGTAGATGTGAACTTCCCATGATTCAGGACATTTACAGAGAAAGGTGTGTAAAAAGGACCTGTAGGATCATTGGAGATCTGGGTCACCCTAAACACAAACTGTCCAGCTCTTACCATCAGCATAAAAGCCAGGACCAACAGGCTCCGGAACAGCTTCTTCCACCAGGTCATCAGACTGATTAATTCATGCTGACACAACTGTATTTCTATGTTGTATTGACTGTCCTGTTGTATATACTGTTTACTATAAATTGCACATTGTACATTTAGACGGAGATGTAACGTAAAGATTTTTACTCATGTATACGAAGGATGTAAGTGGATGTTGTGGATAGGGTAAAAGACTGCCAAAAGACACAGTGGGATATAGATTAGTTGTAGATATGGATGGAGAGATGGCTGACAGACTTTGATCCGACCCAATGTGATGTTTTTAATTTTGTCCCTTTACATTTGATTTCCCAGTGCGCTGTCAATGGCAAGACTCATACCAGAGATGATGTGCAGAGGGATCTTGGAGTCTTAAGTTCACAGCTCTCTGAAAGATTAATCAAGCATGTGGCATGCTTGTCTTTATTAGTTGAGGAATTCACCTTGAAGTTCAAAGTAAATTTATTAACAAAGTGCCTAAATGTCAGCGTATAAAAACCCTGAGATTTACTTTTTTTGCAGGCAATCAGTAAATACAAAAACTCAATAGAGTCAATGAAAGACTGCACCCAACAAGACAGACAGCAACCAATGTGCAAAAAGAAAAACAAACTGTGCAAGTGCAAAAAGCAAAAGAAATAGTAATAAATAAGCAATACTAGATTCCTAGATACTAGATCAGATTTTCAGCAGTGTGGTGGGTTGCTGGGTGCTTGGAATGTGCTGCCCGGGATAGTGGTGGAGGCAAATATGATAGAGGTGTTGGAGAGCCTCTTATATGGGCACATGAGTATGCATAAAATGGAGGGATATGGACATTGTGTTGACGGAAGTGATTACTTCAGTTAGGCATCTGATTACTCATTTACTTCAGCACAATACTGAGGGCCGAAGGGTCTGGCCCTTTGCTGTATGTTATGTTCATTATTTAAGTATGATGTGACAGTGGCCACATCCCAGTACACCGCTTCGGCTTCAACAGGCAGGCTAAACCAGGTGAGGGTAGCTAGCAACCCTCAACACTGGTGGGACGGATATGCCAACCCCAGCATGCAAAGCCAGTTCCGGCAGACTGGGCAGATGAGGTCAACTGTAAGATCCAACAGTCAAGAAGGTGGTGCTGCAGTGCTCCGTGGAGAGCAGAGGGCATGACAAGGCACAGCCGGCATCGTGGCTATCCACTGCAGCCGAGGAAGTCTCTAGTCGTGATGATTTTTTTGTACCATTGGACCAAGATTTAAGGCCGAGAGAGTGGAGCTGCCCCAGTGCAATGGCTTTTTCACTATAAAACTACTCCTGCACAGGTCTGTGTCAACATTGGAAATGAAGAACAACAAACACACATTTATGTCTGAGATTGAAACTCTTCTGAAGTATTTTGAAGATTTGTCCCTAGGTGTTTGGTCCTATAGGTTCCTCGGCCAAGTGCTGCTCCTGGTGATGTTTTCTTTTATTTCACCACTTCCTTCTCGTGCTCACTGCTGCTCAGTGCCTCTTTTTTTTAAAAAAATCTTCCTGCTCACTGATTCTAGTCGAGCAGCGGATCGTGGTCTTTCTGCCGTGTCGTTTGCAATCTCCCAGAACGATGCTGTGATTGTCATTCTAACCAGCCTGCATATCTGAGATTTCTATTCTATTATGGAAAGCAGAAATACTTGTTTGTCAATGCGCATGCCAATAACCCTTTATTCTGAAAACTTCTTGGCTTCATTAAAGAATATTTTAATAATCTGAGGAAGCCTACAACACCACAGAACATTTTAGTGCCTACAGTTTTGATCTAATTCTCCTCCCTTTTAAAAAAAAAAGCAGCTAAACAGGGTAAGCAAGTTGTTCCAGCAGACTTAAAATATACCTTGAAATACTTAGAGCAAAGAACATTCAGCACAGAAGCAAGCCCTCTGGGCCATGATGTCTGTGCCTAACATACCAATTTCAACCAAATTTCTTCTGCATGCATGTGATTCATATTCCTCCATTCCCTCAGGGACTTATCAAAAAGCCTTTTAAACAAGTTTTGCTACTACTTCCACCATTATCCTTGGCAGTCTTTTGTTTTTAAAACTTTCCCACAAATTTCCGTTAAATTTTCCCCATCTCACCTTAAACTCACGTCCTCTAGTATTTGACGTTTCTACCCTGGAGAAAAGATTCTGACTCAACTCTATGCTTCTGTAATTTTATAAATTTTTATCAGGTCACCTGTCAGCATCAAAACACTGGTGAAAACAACCCAAGTTTGCCCAGTTTCTCCTTGTAGCTCATACCCTCTAATCCAGGCAGTATCTTGCTAAGATAGCTATGCATATATATTAAAATAGAAAGAAGTATTTCCTGTTATCTTGACTACTACACACCCTCCCTGATTTGGAGTTCATCCTCTGCTGACAGGTGCTCTCATATTTTCCTTGCGTCTCCTCCCCAGCAATGAATACTGATTGTGAGCCAGGTTTACATTCAAAAGGAAAGGAGACAGTCTAAAGGATATGTGCGAGGGTGTTTGAGTGCTTTCATTGTGCTGCAAAGAAGTGTTTATTCCTTTAAGTGGTTAGGGCTTGTAACACTATCTGTTATCGAGTGCATAAGCTGATTGAGAACGCTCTTTGTAGAAATCAGTTTCCTTGAGATGCAGGTGTTTGGGAATTAGAGCTTGATGTGTAGGGAGCAAGAGAAATGTTCAATAGCAATGCTATTACTTATAATGATCACCTTGAACTACTAGTAGACCTTTTTTGCCACTGCGGCATTTCTTGGGATGGTGTAGGTTGCACTGCTGCCTCTGTCAGCTCTCACTGTACAGCCAGTATAACCGAGGGCCTCCTGCCCTTGCTGCTCAGCAGTCTGATTCTTCTGCCCCTTCGTTCAGCAAGAGGTAATCCGATGCCCTTCTTATCGCTCATCTTCCTCACATCCTCATTGTGATAAAGCTGCCACAGCTGGTCAAAAAGCATATCTGGCTGAAACTTTGCATCAGAACTATTCCTGCTGCAGCAGCAAGCATATAATTAGTGATTACCCTCCAGACCTTCCTACATGGGGAAAGCCAAACCTCAGGATGAAGGTCTAATGGTTTGATTGTGGCTTCAATTAAGGTTAATATCCTTCTGCACCGCCACAGATTGATTAATGAGAGGAGGATTTGCCCAGTTAGATCATCAAATTAAAACTTCACTTTGTGAGTTATGGTCATCAATGCATGTCATCTTTGATAGTTTTAATTGGCTTCCTCATTACTTACATTTTAAAAAATAGTGGATTAAGATAATGCACATGAGTTTTGTAATTAATTCTGATTTATCTTTTGTGGCACCTTGAAGACTACTGCATGTTGGTGCACTTGTATTTAATTTCCATAATTAATTCCCTTCAATTAGGTTATGATTACTAATTACTACTATTCTGTACACTGGAATAATACTACGGGCTCTTCAGCTAGACTGACGCCTGTGCACTGCATGCTGAGTGTGATCTATTTTCCCATTTTACCATGCTTCATATAGAGTGGCAGCAAATTTATCTATAATGCTTCATCTATTGTTGACTCATATACAACATGCCTTCTTCAATAGATTTTGCTGTTTGCTTCTTTGTTGTTCAGTAGCTTCTACCTCAATTTCCTTAAGCTATAAACATGTTCATATTAAATAATATCAAGGAGCTCTATTCACCACATGCATTTAGGTATTTTCTATGGTGTGTTAGGTCAAAAAAAACCAACATTCAACAATTATAAAGAATAGGCAAGTATATAAAAATAAAATTAAAGGATGGTAAGGAATAAAATGTGCATTAAACATAAAGTGTCTACAGTAGAGTCAGATACTTTATATGTCTGATGCTTTAATATTAAGAATTATATTGAACTTATTCCTAAGTGTCACAAAATTAATGCAGCAGATAACTGATACATAATTGTAAAACAATATGATTCAATGCACTCACGGTGTATAATGCCAATACCTACTTAGATTGGTGGTTCCCAGCCCTTTTTTTTAATGCCATAGACCAAAATCGTTAATCAAGGGGTTAGATCCTTATTTAATATGGAGTTCTGTTGGACATCATTTGTGCTGTTACATGTATTATCAAATTGGTTCAAACCATCCTCAAAAATATTTGGAAATTAACTCAGAACAATGCATTTCAGTGTGAAGGTTAAATCCAGCAAAAACCTGAGTCCATTTGGAAATAGACTCCTGTCTTTTAACTTCTGCAGTTAGGTGAAGTGCTTCCATACAGGCAAAAGTCCAATTAGTTTTAATGTATTTTCAGTTGACTCAAGCGATATTTCAACATAGCTTTTGTTTAGTATATCCACAGGTTTCTGTAAGTAGCCATTAATATCAAGGTGAAATCATGAGAACAGTTAATGGCTGGTTAAGACTTTATTCTTAAAGTCTTAAGAATAAGACTTAAGACTTTATCCATTATTCTTGGTTTGTTGTGATCAGGTTGATCAAAACAACTTATGAAACTGGTTCAAGGAAACACTGAGAAAGTGAAGAAGTAGCGGAGAAGTAGAAATGCCAAAAGGGAAGGCCTGTGATTGATGGGATTTAGCAGAGATAAAACGTTAAAAGAGTTCAAAGCATAAACAAGTGATGTTGGAACAAGTAAAACAAAAGATGGGTTTATTGGAGAGAGCAGAATCATTATCTGAAGTAACTGATTTCAGATGCTGTCTCTGGGGTGCACTAGCTAGGAAACTGTTAAAGTGAGAAAGGAAATGATAAACTCTTAATGTGTGGAGGAGTCAGTGGAAGAGTCTCAAGTAGGTGTGTGGATTACGATGAGACAAGGAGTGTTCAGAAAATAGGGATGCATGGGATTCCGAGAGAATTGCAGGTTTGGGCTCGGAACTGGCTTGCCAGTAGAAGTCAGAGTTGGATTGGGTGGATGTTATTGTGGATGGAGGTCCATGACCAGTGGTGTTCCGCAGTGATTTGGATGAAAATGTCCAATGGGTGGATTAGCAAATTTGCAAATGACACAAAGATTGGTGGAGCTATGTATAGTGTGAAGGGCCATCAAAGATTAGAATGGAATATAGATGAGTTACAGATATGAGTAGAGTCTTGGCAGATAGAGTTTAATCCAGGCAAGTGTGAGGTGCTACACTTGGGGAGGTCAAATGAAAGGAGGAAGTATTTAATGGTAGTGAATGGTAAATGAAGTATTTAACAGCATTGAGGTACAGAGGGATCTTGAGATCCAGATTCATTGTTCACTGAAAGTGGGAATGGAAGTGGGTAAAACCATGAGATATAGGAACAGAATTAGGCCATTTGGTAGTAACAAAGGCAATGGCACGATTGCCTTCATTGGTAGTGATGTTGAGTACTAGAGTAAGGAAGTCATGCTGTAGCTACATGAAACTTTTTAGTCAGAGCATACTTGGAATGCTGCATGCATTTCTGGTCTGTTTTAGGAAGGATGTGCAGAGGGTGCTGAAGAGGTTTACCAGGATGTTGCTTGGATTACTGGTTAACATCTATAAAGAAAGGTTGGACAGACTTGGATTGTTGCCCCAACGGTATTGGAGGCTGAGGAGAGATCTGATAGAGGTTTTTAAAATTGAGAGAGTAGACAGTCAAGTCTGTTCTCCAGGGTAGAAACATCAAAAACCAGAGGACATTGTAGGCAAATTATGCCATCCTTCTGGAATATTATAATTCCAAAGGCATTGTGTATTCCTGATTAACTTTGAATAATATTTGATTAAAAAATAGACATCATTTTAATATTAAAATAAGATTGCTAATTTCCAGTTTCTTCTAAGTGTCAGTTAGAGGTAGAGGAAATTAAGGATCCATCAGACAGATAAGTGAACTCTAATGTACCTGCCGTTTGTGATGGAGATGGAAATATTTGTGGTTCAATCATGTTTATATACCTCTGTGGAGGGTTTTAATAAAGAGAAGTTGAATGGGACTGATCAAAGAAGTATACAGATATTTCTGTGCTAGAATTCAATTCAGTTAATAATTATTTCTTGAAATTTTATTTATAGATTCCTCAAAGAAATTGAAAGATGTGCTGGAGGAATTTCATGGAGATGGGGTGCTGTCCAAATACAATCCTGAACAGGTAACTATCTATCGCTCTTAACCTTTCCGGTTTGTGTGCTTTATAATAACACATGCTGGAGCTGCTCTTAACATGGTGCTGAAAGTTCTTGTGCTTTCAAAGTATTAGTTTTCTGTGGAATATAACAAAATAAATTCACTAAAGTAGAAAATATGCATTATCTTTCAGTTTAAATGAAGTGAAGAAAGTTAAGATATTTAGGTCATCGCTAAGTGATGCTTTCCCAAAGGATCTATTGATGTATTATTGTATTCTGTCCATTGTGCCTAAATGACATTTCCCTTTGTTGTGACAATATAACAAATTATTTAGAAGACTTTGTGCTGATAATTTTGCAATGTCATGGACTTGCATTTTATTCAAATTAGCAGTATCATTAGATTAATAATACAATTTGCATTGGATTTTATGAATATCAGCATGTGTTTGTGAAAATTATTTATCTTTAATCTATTATTTTGATTGAGTCCCTAAGTCCAGCTTTTTGCTGTTGTACAAGCTCAGAAGTGAGCAGCATGGATTTCATGACGAGGGTTGTTTTAGTTGATGGAAGGATAAAATATGGAATGAAAACACCATATTGATCGGTAAAGACCTTAGTTTTGACCTGCAATCTATAGGGCAATATGATTTGGTAGTAGAACCAGAAAAAGTTCCAGGTTTGACCTTGGATCTATTCTGGGCATACAGATTTGAGCATGGCAGTGGTTGAGATTAAAGTTAATTGTAGGTAATAAATATAAAATGGAATACCTCAAGTACTGCTACATTCAGATTTGTTGGCTCATCATAGACCCAAATTTTGACACTGGAACTTATAGTCTTGTGGTGAACTAGATATACCTGTCTGGACTGCTCCTGTGGCTCCTCCCACAGACCCCTGCTGACTGCTCCTGTGACTCCTCCCACAGACCCCTGTATAAAGGCGATTGAGGCCTGAGCTCGGCCTCATTCTCCAGGATGTAGTGTTATTCATTCTTCCAGTCAATAAAAGCCGATATCTCGCTTCTTACGTCTCAGAGTGAGTTATTGATGGTGCATCAAGTCTAATGATTAGAACCTGGCTATCCAATCCAAGTTGGAAAGGACCCTATTATACTTGACGGGGTTGAGCAGGCTGTCAAGCTTTAATTGTTTTTTTCCAGCTGATTGCTTGATCTGTTGTGAAAGGCTGTTAGTGCTCAGTTTTCTGTTTGAGTGGATGGTTACTTGGGAATTTTTAGTAACCGTCAGAAATGTTCTCTAGTGATCTTGTCGATACTCATCCCTCAAACAAAACCTTAAATGGATGATCTTGTCATTGATTTTATTGCTCTTTGTTGGACCTTGCATAACTTCCTGATCAGCTTTCCAATATTATACCCTTGATAGTGCTTCTGAAATGCTTAAGCAACTATAAATGCCTCCTCGGGAATATTGCGGTTGTAAGGGACAATGTATCATTCTTTGTTCTTGCTATAGCTTCATTCTCTTGCTCTTTTTTCAGACTTGTTCAAATTAAGTTGGACTTGTCTTTAAAGCCAAAAAAAGGAAGTTACTGTATGTAGTTTAGGATATTTGGGATTATTATGGTTTTATTTATGAGATTTTAAGTTTTCATTTTCACATCAAACCAATGCAAATAGTAGTCTCTTATGTGCTATGTCAACTTGAGTTAGTTCAGTTTGATACTATTAAACTAATAGTATTCCTATAAAAGGACAGAAAACTCATTTCCATCAGCAAAATAAATGAAACTGGAAAGATTTAGCATTCACCAAACACATTTTTTTCAGTGTTGCCTATTTTTAGCAAATATCAAATAATGAACATGCACCACTGAAATGTAATGTTTCATTTTGATACTTAAGGCTTTGCGTTTTATTCCTGTAGCCTTGCAAAGTGACACAGTCTGAATTCTAGCTGCAGTTGATTTTATTTACGCATTTGCCTGTAGTTTTAAGTTGTTTTTACAGTGATAAATTGCATTTGTTTTGCAGGCTGAATATTCATTGCACCAGAGTAAAGCGTAGGTGGCTGAAGGGAGGTATTAGAGCAGTATATGGAATCATGAAGGACATAAATACAGTGAATGGTCTTCGGCTTTTCCCCAGATCTTTTAGTCCAAAACTAAAGAACACTGGTTTAAAGTGAAAACAGAAATATTTAAAGCAGACTTGAGAGGCAAATTTTTCCACACACAGTTGTGAGGAATATGGGCCAAACGCAGTGAAATGGGGCTAACTAAGGAAGCTTGTACGTACTCCTTGTGATCACACGGGTTTCCAACGGGTGCTCCAGTTTCTTCCCACAATCCAAATACGTAGTGGCTAGTAGGTTAATTGGTCACTGTAAATTGTCCCACAATTAGGCTAGAACGGAAATCAAATAGGGCAGTGGAACTAGTGTTGATGGAGAGCAGCCATTGATTTTGCTTTAACTCAAAAGTTAAAAATTTTAAAATCTAGGTATTGCTATACATGGAGGGATTATGTATTATTGACCGTGGATGTAATGGGTTAACCTAGCAGCTTCAGTTGAAGCTGATGAAAGCGAAAACAATTTTTTTTTTTGGAAGTTGGCAGCCGAGGCACAGCATGCACAGAGTAGAGATTATGGGAGCAGGACGTAGCTCAGAAGGTTCAAGAAGCATCTATGTGATATCACAAATATTTGCCACACTTATAAGACATTTGTCAATGACACAGGAATGACATGACATTGTGAATAGTGTAGCTGATAAAATTTCATTGCAAAGTGGTCGGAGTGGCCATAGTCCTGTATAACACGCTTCACAAATATACAAATCTCTATGTCTCTCTCTCTTCTCCCCCCCCCCCCCCCGTATTTTTCAGGCTTTCCTCATCATCATCAATCATTCAGTTCTGTTACCCTCTCTATCATGTTCCCTGCAATTATAATAGGAATTAGTTATTGTATAATATATAAAACAGAAGGCTGAACATTGAGGGCTCTGGATGATCTATTTTTCCATCCAATTTGCAGCTCTCTCCTGATTTCTATGGGATTACATTTTTTCTAATTTGACATGTGCGACCTTGTCAAAGATTCTTACTGAACATCAAACTCACTACCTTTGTCAACCATCCTGTAACGTTCTTGAAGGTTTAATCAAGTTAAACACAAGCTTCCCTTAACAAGTCCATTCCACGTGAAGGTCTACAGTGGCCCCCTAAACACTAATTAATGTAATTAGCCTACCAATTTTATTCCAGCATACACACACACAGTGTACACTTTAATAGGTACCTACTATTCCTAATAAAGTGGCTATTGAGTGTATGCTTGTAGCCTTCTGCCCATCCACTTCAAGGTTCGAAGTGTCGTGCATTCAAAGATGCTCTTCTGCATACCACTATTGTAGTATATGGTTATTTGAGTCACTGTCGCCTGCCTGTCAGCTTGAACCAGTCTAGCTGTTCTCCTCTGACATCTCTCATTAACAAAGCATTTTCACGCACAGAACCACCAATCACTGGATGCTTTAGTTTTGTTTATTTATCGCCCCATTCTCTGTAAACTCTTGAGACTATTGTGTGTGAAAATCATTAGTTCCAGAGATGCTCAGGCCACACCACCTCTCACCAACAATCATTCCACAGTCAAAGTCACTTACATCACATTTCTTTCCATTCTGATGTCTGGTCTGAACAACAACTGAACCTCTTGATTAAGTCTGTATGCTTTAACCATTGAGTTGCTGCCATGTAGTTGACCGATTAGATATTTGCATTAACGAGCATGTCTACCTAATAAAGCGGCCACTGAGTGTAGGTCAGTCTTAACTACAGGGAGTGGTACATTTTATATCTGCTTGGCTTGTCCAAGCCTGCTGGGACAGCAGAAGTTTAGAAGTGGTTGAGGAGTACTGAATGGTAGAGGTAGGAATTTGTGGGAAGTAGACTGCATGAAAGGGACGACATGAATGAAGATGTTGATAGAAGTCAAAGGAGGGAAAAAGAAAAGAAGAGATAAGACAAATTGGAATTAAGAGGCCTTGTTACAGAATGGTAGCTAAAATGCATATTGAGATGTGATTTCTGGGGTTTGTAAAGAAGATTCACATCAATTAATCAAGTTTTGCATTTTTGTGATTTTTTTTTAAGAAACTTGTGATGAAAGCGACCAAACACTTTGTTCCCGGTCATTTTAATCACAAACATCAGAATCTTGACATTACAAAACTTGACCATTTGTAATGAAAAGACTGCAGATGCTGGAAGAACACAGCAGGTCAGGCAGCATCTATGGAGGGAAATGAACAGCCAGCATTTTGGCTAAGATCCTTTTATCAAGATGTCCTCCAGCATTTTGTGTGTTGCTACTTGAAATGAATCTTTTTATTAAGGCTTCTTGTCTGAATCTGAGTATTATTATTGTGTGCCTTTTGATGCTGTCGACACTGAAGTGCATTATTAAATGTAAGTGATCTTGTTATTTCAAAGGTCAGAGTTTTTTCCGCATTTTAACTAGTAAAATTATATTTCATTATTCAAAAATGAACTTCATTAATTTGTTGGAATGAAAACCCAGCTATTAGAGGTTTTAAAGTTTAAAATAATGTTTTGGCAATGAACTGTTGTGTTGGAAAATTGTGATAAATACTTAGAAACAAAATTCACTTGGACCACAAACAAGACAGAAGTGTTCTATAATGGCGGTCTCAAGATTCCAAGGCCATGTAGAGAAGGCATCAATATATGATCATGACTGTAAAAACATGAAGGTGAAAGAATATGAAATTAATTAGTACACACAGAAGTCAGTGAAATGCAGAGAGGGAAAAGTTGCTGCAGACTTTAAGCAAGAACAGATCAGCTTAAATTTTCATTCTCTACTACAAAGTATTTTTGCCCTAGCCAATGGCTTGATCTCTCTCTTTATTGTCTGATTTTTTTTTAATTAAATTGACCTCTGAACTTTGCCACTGACTCCCATTGCTTCTCCAGCACCAGGACCACTGCTGAACCCTTCATCCATTCCTTCATTAATTTTAGGCTTGACAAGTCAATGGTGGACAAGTCAATAGGTCTTCTCTCAGTCATCAGCAAGATAATGGTAGATATTGTCAGCCATGATATCAAACAACACCCAGCCATAGAGTTCAGTTTGAGCTTTGCTCAGATCACTGCAGAACCTCATCAAAAGCATTGACTTCAAGAGCTCATTCATATGTGATGCAAGTATGACAGGGCTTGACAAAATGTATTATTTCACAGAGTTAGCCCTCAAGGAGAGATTATAAACATGAGATTCTGCAGATGTTGGATCTGAGCAACACACACAAGATGCAGATCAGGCAGCATCTATGGAGGGGAATAAACTCCTGATGAAAGGTCTTGGCTTGAGATGTTGACTGTTTATTCTCCTCCATAGATGCCAGCTGACTTGCCGAGTCACTCAGCACATTTTGTGTGTTGATTAAAGTCGATAGCAAACTCTCTTCTGGTTGAAGATGCATTTTGTAGAAAAGAACAGAACTAAGATTGGTGGAAAATAATGATCTTGTCCCCAGGACATTGTTACGGCAGGTACTAATGGCGGTAACTTAAGCATAGTCATTATCAGCTTGTTTATCAAAACCCTGCTATCCATCATAGAGGCAGAAATGGGATGCACATTGATTGCACAATGAGTTTTAATACCAGCTCTTCAGAAAATGAAAGTTGTACCTGCCTACTGCAAGACCTAAACAACAACCATTCATGGGCAAGTAATATTCATGACACATTGGTGGTAACAGCCTCCTACACAAGAGAGCCTAAGCACTTTTCCCTGAGGTTGAACGGCATCAACACCTCTATCACCATTATCCTAATGCTTACTATGTATTCAAGACTTAACTGGGCCACCTGTGTAATTTCTACTCTTACCAAAATAAGTAAGGTGTGTGTTCTTTTGGAAATAATTCACTTTCTGACTCCCTAAATGGGTTTGAGGATTTTCAAAGCAGAACTTCAGTAGCACTGGAGAGACTTAACAGCTCTCAGAAATATGCAACCTGCTTGACTGGCATCCCATTCATCACTCAAAATATTCACTCTCCACCAGCAGTATGTGTACACTGTGTGTTCCATTTTTAACAATGCACTAAGTTTGGGCTCAAGGAAATAGCTCATACCTCCTCCTCCAACATAATCAGGGATGGGTAGCAACATTAGAGGAAGCTGGAGAGATGGGTACAATTGCAATATTCAGAAGACATTTAGACAGGTATAGGGACAAGAAAGTTTTAGAGCAATATCGGCTAAATGGAGGCAAATGAAACTAGCTCAGGTAGACAACACACATCGGTCCAAAACGTCGACTGTGCTTCTTCCTATAGGTGCTGCCTGGCCTGCTGCGTTCCACCAGCATTCTGTGTGTGTTGCTTGAATTTCCAGCATCTGGAGGTCTCCTTGTGTTTGTGTAGCTCAGTTAGACTTTAGTTTTAGCTCTAATTTTTGGAATGTGACTTGAACTTTCCAATCATCAGAAACAGTTTCAATTAGAGTTCAGAGTTGACATAGGGAAATTCCTCAACTGTAAAGGGTGGTTGAAATTTGGATTTTTCTTACATAGAGCAGTTGTTAATTTCAAATCTGGAGTAAATTGATTTTTTATAATTTAAATGTGCCATGAGGTGTGAGCCTGAGGACCAATTTGGTATTAAGTGACAGATCTGCCCTGATCTTACCAAATGGTGGAATTGGCTTGAGGGGCTAAGTGGTCTATTTCTGTCCTTTGTTCACCCTTCATGTCTGTAATATGTTTACTTGATGTCAGTTCTATTGGCAAAAAGTGTGATGTTCCATGCTGGTGATGCATGAATACTAATATGATGGGCTTTGAACTCGTTGGCAGTGCCTTATTTATACTCATCTTTGGAATTTAATCTGTTCTTTTCATCAATCAAGAAAAGAATCCTTGTCTTTTTCCTCTTCAGATTTTTAAATACATTTGACAGTGAAATGTGTTAAGTTTGCTGCTGACCTTTACTGACTTATTTCTCTTCCTGTCTTGCACCACTGTTTTTAATTATGTTTTCTTACAGGCTCAGAGTCAGAACTCTGTCCATACCATTTTGGTAGCAAACTGTAATTTATCAAAGCTTAAAGTGTCCTTTTGGTTTAAAAAATAAACAATTCTGGCACCAATAAAAGAGCCAGCAATCCAATCTTGCAGACCCACCATTAATGCATAATGTTCTTCTTGACTACTGGGTACCACATGGAGTTCAGGGTCCTATACTTTTCAGCGCATGATGATTCTTTTTCTGTCTTAGCCATGTTGATCGTGTGGAAGAATTTGTATGTTAGACAGAGAGATTACAATTGAATTGCAGTCACATTGCAGTACGTGGCTCTGCAACATTTGAACACAATTGCCCTGTGTGACTCCACAGTGTTTTCCCCAAACTCTTGTAGGACTATTGCAGTTGCATGCCAACCATGGCATTGTAGAGACAATGGCATTGGAATGCCAATGCACTGATACATGACTTTGTGCTCTGATACCCAAGTTTGGAGGGTGACATTAAGGCAGGCCAGATAAGCTTAATTAGAAGCACTGCATTTCAGAGGTTTGAGGTGAATCAAATGGGCAAAAATTGAACAGAATGCTTCCTAAATTGTATGTTTGAAGTTGCGGGGGTCCACACCATGTATTTAAATCACTGGTGATAAACAAGTATGGAAAATAATTTGAAAAATATTATTTGAATTCTGCCTATGCAGTGCTATACAGTAATACAAATAAAATCTGCTTGGTTCAGCTTGAGAGTATTAAGACTCTGGGATAATTTTCCAGGACATTAAAAGAAGATGAGATGATAGCTATTTATGTTGACTGGGAAACCTGGGGTGAGAATTGTAGTTTTAACAACTGGGTTCCATACCTTCCAGATGATGACTTAAGAAATAATTCAGTACAATTTGGATGGTGGTGATGTGTAACTTACCAGATGGAATTTGATGCTTATCCATTTGTTAATATTAGTGTATTCTTTTAACCGGAATTACTAAGAGGTACAATGAGAAAGCATTTATTACTCCATGGATCATCCATAATCTGTTTGAATGATGAAGAAATTGTACATTGCCAAAAGCCTTAAGTTTTGGTTAACAAAGGGCTGCATTTATTATATCGATCGAAATGCATGTTGGGAAACCGTGCTAACAATAGTCAGAAACTATCGGTCTAAGTAAAGTTTGCTTTTTGTTGAACACTTTCATAAATAGTTGTAGATCAACTTTGTTTTATTTAAGAGTACCCATGTACCATACTAATTCTAGATCCTATTGAGTCAACAGAATTGAATTAAAATAACTCGTATTTCGATACAAGTTAAAATTCACTACATATTAAACTATCTCCATCTCCATGCATTATATCAGAAATTTCCTAACCAACTAGTCTTCTCTGCTTTTTGATATTGAATGTGTAGGATCAAAACTCAATGTAAGTAGATTTTTTAAAAACTGCAAGAGTTCTCTCCAGCCTCTAATTCCCCCACTCCCCCAAGGCCCCAAGTCAGGTTGTTGTTGCCCCTATGGATATGAAAGTAAGATTTGCATGCTGTTGGGTAATTGTCTTGTTAAAACAAGCTGTAACCCCACCTTTAAAACCCTGCAAGACAACAAGAGATTTTGATTTATTGAGGTTGCAACATTATTGTAGGGGAAAGACTAGTGAGGGCTGATAACTAGTAAATAGGATGTGGACTGTGCTAACGTGGTAACCAAACCACAAAGACTAGACGTAGAGACACGGAATGCAGCAGTGACAACACACATTTCAGGAACTTCAGTAATTGTGTTATAGTGTGCACCCATTCCTATAATAAAAAATGGATTTGCTGTTAGATGTGTGGATAATCATTTTATTCTGTAATCAGGGCCTAGTCTGTAACTTGTGCTTTCTTATGGCCACTATTCTGTTATCAAAAAATAATTTTGCTGGTAATCTTGTAAACTGAGAATGTAAAAGTTGTACTGGGTTCATGGTCAAGTAGATCAGCTTTGACTGATCTCCTGATATGCACTAGTTCTTAATAAATCACCTGCAGTTTCGAACTCCAACTCCAAGTGGCCTTTTAGTTTGCTCCTCTAATTGGCGTAGTTGGCAAGATACCCCACTGGATTGCTCCTGGTTGGATGAGTATGTTTAAAATACCATCCTGTGAGGTACAGGGATAACCCCACAGTTGACTGTGACCATAAGTTGTGGTAAAAAGAAAGCTAGGAATGTGAGGAACATTGGTGTCGAGGAACAGGGGATTGGGGTGTTTGGTAACTGGTGGACGAGTTCTTTCCAGGGTTGTCAGGAGGGCACATACAACATGAAGAAATGGTAAGGGAGTTAGTTGAAGCTGCTAAACTGCGCAGGAAGCAGCAGTCATAAAAATTAAGACACACAGAAGGATAGACATCCCTAAGCGTTTGTTGATCAGACAGTTAAGGCAAATGTGTAGGAATCTGGTCCAGTCCCTGTAGGTGAAGTGATGAAGATTTAAAGGCAATACAAGAGGAGGCATTGTCAGAGGGAAAGTGGATTTGAGAACAGTGCGATAGGAAAATGAGATGTGGGGAGGTGAACATTTGAAAGCCCCAGATTGCATCTGACATGCATTGTTAAAACCTACCATGGTGGGATAAGATGAGGACCCAGCTAGAAAAATGTTGCTGGTGCCTGGGGAAGAGGAGAGAGATTGCCAAATTCTGCCAACAGTGTATAGCTTGTTGCCCAGCTAGTGTGACCCAGGAAAAACAGTTAAATTCCAACTAGGGCATCAGGCAGAACCTCAAGGTCTATGGGAACATCTTCAGAGGCATCTTACAGGTTTATTACCCAAGTGTTGGGGTAAATGGTATTGCTTGGTGATCACTGATTACTTCACCATGATGGGTGGAAGTATTCCTGTATTGGGATTGCTCTGCCAAGTGGGGTTGCCCATGTGCTAGCTGAGGAGGTGATAGCTAGATGGAGAGTGCCGGCTGACCTTGAGTCGGAGCAGGGGACAGATTGTACTGGAATGGCGATCAAGAAGGCTAGCAAGTTGTTAGGGGGCAAGCAGACGTTTCACGTTCCATACTGACCTCGGTCTTCTGACGTGATTGAGAGAATGAATCGCACCCTAAAAGGGAGCCTAAAGAAGGCCTTGACGGAGTCTGAGGAAAGGTGGTCTAGGGTATTACCAGCATTGTTGATGGAAATAAGAGGAAGTCCTGCTTGTGGGACAGGATTCACTATCTTTGAATTAATGACAATATGGGCCATGCAATTACCACAGGATGTGATGATGAGAGGATTGGAGAGCTGCAACTTAAGGAACTGATTGCCCAGTTTGTACAGGAGTTGGCAACTTGTCCCTGTGATCAAAAAGCAGCAGCGCTCATAGTTTCATTAATCTTTGATGGAGTGCGGGCTGTGAGCATGAGAATGTCCAAGTGAAGAGGAACCTGTCAGAAGCAGGAGGTAAGGTCATGGTTAAGGTTGTACCAGCAAAACCAGAACAACAACTATTTCTGGTCATCCTGACTGCAGAAATGTATGCCCTGGTGGAGACTAAGAAAGGGCTGAACTGGAAACATTAGTTCCACCTGGGAAGATAGTTTTGGCAGGGATGATTTAATCAGGCAAACGTATCTGCACAGGAACGGTAAATATGGAACCTGACAAACTAAGCTCAAAAGAATTTGCGTAATTGAATGTGTCACTCTTTTGAGCTCTTTCTCAATAGTAAGTAAAAAGGCCACAGTGATGAGGTTTCTCGCAGGTTGGCGACGCTTGTTTAAAAGTACAGAAGGGACAAGCGGAGTGGCCATTGTTGGGAATAGGCCAGTGGTGAGAGTATGAGTGTCAGGCTTTGGCTCAAAGGAGGCTTCAGCTTGTAAGAGATGTTGGCTTTGGATAAGATCCTGTTAAGGTTCCCTTTTTATTTTCTCTTACTGTACCTGGTGTAGTAAATGGCTGTTGTGTGTTCTTCATACCGGATGTTGGAGTCCTGGGACACCCAGAGTTTCCCAGGGAACCAAATCAGCATGGAGTGCATCTGGCTGCAGCTCCTTGAAGACTGTTGGGGATCTAGAGCAGCAGCTAGATGGCCTTCAGCTTGTACAGGAGAGCAAGGAGATAATCGATCAGTTACAGGGAAGTAGTCACATTGAAGTTGCAGGAGGTGAGTAGCTTGTTGACTGTAAGGAGAAATGGAAATATGAACAGGCAGTTAGTGCAGTGCACCCCTGTGGCCATTCCCCTCAATAATAAGTATACCATTTTAGATACTGTTGTGGGGAATGACCTCCCAAGGGAATGTCACAGAGACTGGGTTACTGGCACTGAGCATGGGTCTGTGGTACAGAAGGGAAAGGGGGAGAAGAGGGAAGTGATAGGGGACTCAATAGTCAGGGGAACAGACAAGAGATTCTGTGGCTGTGAATGGGATGCCTGAGTATTATGTTGCCTCCAGGTGCTAGGGTCAGGGATGTCTCGGATCGTATCCACAACATTTTGGAGAAGGAGGGAGAGCAGACAGATGTCTTGCTACATATTTTGTACCAATGGCATAGGAAGGAAAAGCAAAGAGTTCCTGAAGAGAGAATTTAGAGAGCTAGGTAGAAAGCTGAGAAGCAGGACCTGCCGGGTAGTAATTTCTGGGTTGCTAACTGTACCATGCACCAGTGAGGGTGGAAACAGGATGATTTGGCAATTTAATGCAATGCTGAGAAGCTGGTGCAGGGACAGGGCTTCAGGTTCTTGGATCACTTGGATCTCTTCTGGGAGAGGTATGACCTGTTTAAAAGTGACAGGTTGCACCTGAACCTAAGGGTGACCAATATTCTCATGGGCAGGTCTGTTAGAGCTGTTGGGGAGGGTTTAAACTAATTTGGCGGGGGAGTGGGAACCAGAGTGAGGGGATTCAGGATAGGGTGCATGGTTTAAAAAAAAAACACAAAGATAGCATGCAGTCAGACTGTCGGGAAGGGCAGACAGATGATAGGACATAATTGCAGCCAGCAGGGTGAGTTTCAGTGCATTAGGGATGCAGAATCAAAAAGGGTAGCAAATGCAGGACTTAAAGTGTTATATTTCATTGCACAAGAGTTTAAGACATAAAGTAGATGACCTTGTTGCAATATTACAGATTGCCAGTTATGATGTTGTGGCCATCACTGAATCATGGCTGAAGGATGGTTGTAGTTGGGAGCTGGATGTTCAAGGTTACACGTTATATCGGAGGGATAGGAAGGTAGGCAGAGGGGGTGGTGTGGCTCTGCTGGTAAAGAATGGCACCAAATCAGTAGAAAGATGTGACATAGGATCGAACAATGTTGAATCCTTGTGGGCTGAGTGAAGAAACTGCAATGGTAAAAGAACCCTGATGGCAGTTATAATACAGGCCTCCCAACATAGATTACAACAGGAAATTGAAAAGGCATGTCAAAAGGGCAATGTTATGGTCATCGTGGGAAATTTCAACATGCAGGTTGATTGGGAAAATCAGGTTGGAAATGGATTTCGAAAGAGTGAGTTTGTTGAATGCCTACAAGATGGCTTTTTAGAGGAGTTTGTTGTTGAACCTACTACTGGATTGGGTTTTATGTAATGGACCAGAAATGATTAGGGAGCTTAAGGTAAAAGAACCCTTAGGAGACAGTGATCGCTGTATGATTGAGTTCAACTTGAAATTTGATAGGGAGAAAGTAAAGTCTGACGTAGCTGTATTTCAATGAAGTAAAGGAAATTACAGTGGTATGAGAGGCTGTGGCCAAAGTAAATTGGCAACGATGACAGTAGAGCAGCAATGGCATGAGTTTCTGGGAACAATGAGGAAGCTACAGGATATATGTATTTCAAAAATGACGAAATCTCAAGTAGCAAAATGGTTCAATCATGGCTGACAGGGGAAGTCAAACCTAATGTAAAAGCAAAAGAGAGGGCATACAGCAAAGCAAAAAATAGTAGGAACACAGGATTGGGAAGCTTTTAAAATCCTAGAGAACAACTAAAAGAATCATTAGGAGGAAAGATGAAATATGAAAGTAAGCTAGCAAACACTATCAAAATGGATAGTAAAAGCTTTTTCAAGTATGTTTAAATAATTAAGAGAGATGAGAGCAGATATAGGACTGCTAGAAAATGAGGCTGGAGAAGTAAGAACGGGGGCCAAGGAAATGGCAGATGAACTAAATGAGTATTTTGCATAAGTCTTCACTGTGGAAGACGCTAGCAGTGTGCCAGATGTTGAAGGCTGTAAGGGAAGAGAAGTGGGTGCAGTTACTAATACAAGGGAGAAGGTGCTCAAAAAGCTGAAAGACCTAAAGGTACGCAAGTTATGTGGGCCAGATGAACTGAACCCCAGGGTTCTGAAAAAGGTAGCGTTAGAGATTGTGGAGGCATTAGTAATGATCTTTCAAAAATCATTGGATTCTCTGCATGGTGCCAGAGTACTGGAAAATTGCAAAGAAAGGTGGAAGGCAGCAGAAAGGAAATTATAGACCAGTTAGCCTGACCTCAGTGGTTGGGAAGATGTTGAGTCAATTGTTAAAGATGAGACTATGGAATACTTGGAGACACAGGACAAGATAGAACATAGTTAGCATGGTTTCCTTAAGGGAAAATCCTGCCTGACAAACCTGTTGGAATTCTTTGAGGAGGTTACAAGTAGGATAGATAAAGGGGATGCTGCGGATGTTGTATATTTGGAATTCCAGAAGGTCTTTGACAAGGTGCCACACATGAGGCTGCTTACCAAGTTAAGAGCCATGGCATTACAGGAAAGTTACTGGTATGGTTAGAGCATTGACTGATTGGTAGGAGCAGTGAGTGGGAATAATAGGATCCTTGTTGGCTGCCAGTGACTAGAGGTGTTCCGCGGGGGTCGGTGTTGGGACCGCTTCTTGTTGTGCTGTATATCAATGATTTAGATGATGAAAAGGATAGCTTTGTTGCCAAGTTTGCCGATGATATGAAGATTGGTGGAGGGGCAGGTAGTGTTGAAGAAACAGGTAGGCTGCAGAAGGACTTGGACAGATTAGGAGAATGGATAAGAGTGTGGCATATGAAATACAATGTTGAAAAATTCACGTTCGTGCACTTTAATAGTAGAAATAAATGTGCAGACTATTTTCTAAATGGGGAGAAAATCCAAAAATCTGAGATAACTCATCAGTTAATAACTCATCAGGGGTGATTGATAAGTTCGTGACCTATGGTAGAAGGAGATGAGTTATTAACTTTAAACTTTCTGCATAATCACTCAAAGAGTTTAACTGTATGTGCATGTAATGAGAGCTGTACAACTCATCTCCTTCTACCTCAGGCCACGAACTTATCAATCACCCCTGCTGTGGACAGTTTCTGGAGGTCCAAGATCCGTATGCTCCACAACTGCTGGACTAAGTGTGTAAATGTAGGAGGGGACTATATTGAAAAATAAATGTGCTGGGTTTTCTAAAATTAACTCCTCCTACCTTAGGTCACAAACTTATCAATCATCCCTGGTGTAACATCTTCAGTCCTGTATTCATCACCATTTTCAATTGTGCCCCCATGTTAACTGGCCCATTCCAATGGCTGCTGCCAACTGGCTGCTCTGATTACACCTTTTTATTGCCCTTTGCTTGGATAATTAGTAACTTAGTAATCTATCATTCAGCAGACAAGTCCTTCGAGTCTGTGGTTGCTTTTTAAACCTAGCTTATAAAGTCCATGGTGAGCTGTCTCCAACTAACTCTTTGATCTTCTGCTCGGTAGACAAATCAAGTCAGTAGTTCTGACTTGTTTGTACAGTTGATTATTTAATGACTCACTATTTGTGTGTGCAGATTGGGGGGGGGGGGGGGGGGGGCAGGTAAAACTTTGGCATTACAGGGATGGTAATTTCGTAGGCCAAACCAGACTACAGTTCGGGATCCGACATTCTAGATCAAGGGTGGGGGGTGGGGGGACTGATGTAGAGGAAGGATTAGTAAGAGCCAATGACTAGGAAATAACTATGTAGATTGTACTAATGTGGTAACGGAGCTGCAGACAAAGCCTGGAATTAGAGAGATGGAATGCAGCAGTGATGACATCCAGGTTTCAGGGACTTCACTGGCGTGTACCCATTGTACAAAGTTGGATTTGCTGTAGACCTGTGGATAATCACTTTATTCTGTAATCAGGACCTAGTCTTATTATTTAAGTCTTTCTTCTGTAATTAAAATGTCATTTTACTGGTAATCTCATCAACTGAGAATATAAAAGCCCAAATTCAGTCCCAAATAGGTCAGCTTTGTCTGGTATCTTCGTCCGCACTAGTTTTTAGTAAATCACCAATTATTTTGAATATCAACATGTGGTCTTTCAATTTGCTCCTACAAATACTTACTAAAGAAGCTTTCAAAGAAGCTTTCTCAAAGGCTTACAAGAACAATCTACTTATCTGATATGGAAAATAACCATGGGAATAGTACTTGAACATGTTTTGAATAGATTTGTGGATGACTTCTATTGAAGACTTTAAAATTACCACATTAAACTGATTGCTATATTGTCTATAATTAACTGCTCTCTTTTTGTCTTTTGAGATCAGAGAGTTAAAATTCTGGAGTAAATTTGTACTCATTAGCTCATCCTGGCCTAACCTGAAGTCTCCTATGGATTGCTGAGGATGTGAAAGGTCCTTGGATTGTATCCAGTGATATATTTAACTGATCAACTTCACTACTGTAGGTGTCACCCATTTGGTAATTAGAGGTTCTTGGGTCCAAGTCCCATTCTAGAGATGAAAAGAGAAATCTGGTCTGAGACTGTAATGCAGTGCTGATAGAGTGCTTCAGTGATGAAGAAATTGTCTGCAGATGAGACCTTAAACCAAAAGCCATCTATTCACTTGTGGATAGAGAGAATCCTCTGGATTTTAGATCTGAGGTTTTAGAGATTTATCCTTGATGTCCTGACCAATGTCTGTCTATCAGTTTACATAAGTTTTAAAAACACAGGCTGATGTTGAAAAAGATGTTGATAGAACTGCTGCATTTTGGAGATGTGCAACTGGTGACGATCATGTTATATTATGCTAACAAAGTAGTCATAGCTGTAATTAATTGGCTGTTAAATACCCTAGGACATTCTAAGGTCATTAAAGGTGCTGCATAATTGCAAGTTTAATGTGATGGACTCTGCTGTGCTGGATTTTGTAACAAGCAGCAATGAGTGGAAACTTGCCAGGTCAGTTGCCATTTGCAGAGAAAGTGCTGCTCTCCTCACAAATGTTGGCTGCAAGGCAGTGTTACATTCCTGTGAGCTATTCATAACCTGAGCAGTTTTCAAGTCAGGAATGCAGCTGTCAACCATGTTCCCATGTGGCAGAGGTTGCCTACAGCCCTAAAGAGGCTGGCAGTCCATTCCTGTAGTCCCCTAAGCACTAGTTCACTTGTACAGTCTGTACGTAAGTTGGGCGATTGTAACCTGGGTAGAAGTAAAATGTGATTCTTGTTTTTTCTACCCTTGTTAAAACTATATTCCATTGAACACTGAGCAACATATCGCCAGTAATAAAAACACAGGGATACATACACTCAATGGCCACTTTATTGGGTAAACCTGTACACCTAGTTAATGTAAATATCTAATCAGCCAATCATGTGGCAGCATCTCAATACAAAAAAGCATGCAGACATGGGCAAGAAGTTCTGTTGTTAATCAAACCAAACATCGGGATGGGGAGGAAATGTGCTTTAAGTGACTGACCATGAAATAATTGTTGGTGCCATACTGGGTGGTTGGAGTATGTCAGAAACTGCTGATCTTTTGGGATTTTCATGCACAACTGCTCTAGAGTTTACAGAGAATGGTGCAAGAAACAAAAAAACAATCCAGTTCTGTGGGTAAAAACACCTTGTTAATGAGAGAGATCAGAGGAGAATGGCCAGACAGGTTCAAGCTGGCAGGAAGATAACAGTAGCTCAAAAAACCACATGTTGCAACAATAACTCACACAAAATGCTGGAGGAACTCAGTAGGCCAGGCAGTATCTATAGAAAGGACAAACCGCCGAGGTTTTGAACTGAGACCCTTCTTCAGGATCTGAAAAAAAAACTTCTTAAAAAATTAATTAGAAACATTTATTTCTCCTGAGTATATTTTGAATTTGCAGCTTAAGTACAGCTCCAATGCCATATTCAAGTTTGCTGATGCCACCACTGTTGTAGGCTGAATCAAAGGTGGCAAAGAATCAGCATATGGGAGGGAGATTGAAAATTTGGCTGAGTGGTGCCACAACAACAACATCTCACTCAAGGTCAGCAAGACAAAGGAGTTGATTAGACTTCAGGAGAAGGAAACTAGAGGTCCATGAGCCGGTCCTCATCAGAGGATCAGCGGTAGAGAGGGTTAGCAGATTTAAATTCCGAGGTGGTAGTATTTCGGAGGACTGTACTGGCCCCAGCACATGAGTACAATTATGAAGAAAGCAAGGTAGCAACTCTACTTCTTTAGGAGTTTGCGGAAATTCAGCATGACATCTAAAACTTTGACAAGCTTCTATAGATGTGTAGTGAAGAGTATATTGACTGGATGTTTCACAGCCTGGTATGGAGACACTAATGCCCTGAAAGTAAAATCCTCCAAAAAGTAGTGGATGCAGCCCAGTCCATCATGGGTAAAGCCCTCCCAACCACTGAGCATGAAACATGAAACACTGTCGTAGGAAAGCAACATCTATCAAAAGGGACTCCCACCACCCAGGACAAGTTTCATCTCGCTGCTGCCATCAGGAAGCAGATACAAGAGCTTCAGGACTCACACCATCAGGTTCAGGAACAGTTACTATCCCTCAACCATCAGGCTCTTGAACCAAAGGGAATAACTTAACTCAACTTCACTTGCCCCATCATTGAAATGACTGTGGTGGGTCTCATCAGCAAGAACGATGAGTCAGCTTACAGAGAGGAGGTGCAGCGGCTAACGGACTGGTGCAGAGCCAACAACCTGTCTCTGAATATGAACAAAAAACAAAAGAGATGGTTGTTGACTTCAGGAGGGCACAGGCGACCACTCCCTGCTAAACATCGACAGCTCCTTGGTAGAGATTGTTAAGAGCACCAAATTTCTTGGTGTTCACCTGGCGGAGAATCTCATCTGGTCCCTCAACACCAGCTCCATAGCAAAGGAAGCCCAGCAGCGTCTCTACTTTCTATGAAGGCTGAGGAAAGTCCATCTCCCACCCTCCCATCCTCATCACATTCTACACGGGTTGTATTGAGAATATCCTGAGCAGCTGCATCACTGCCTGGTTCGGAAATTGCAGTATCTCGGATCGCAAGACCCTGCAGCGGATAGTGAGGTCAGCCGAGAAGATCATCGGGGTCACCCTTTCTGCCATTACGGACATATACACTACACGCTGCATCCACAAAGCAAACAGCATTATGAAGGACCCCACGCACCCCTCATACAAACTCTTCTCTCTCCTGCTGTCTGGGAAAAGGCACCGAAGCATTAGGGCTCTCACAACCAGACTCTGTAACAGTTTCTTCCCCCAAGCTATCAGACTCCTCAGTACCCAGAGCCTGGACTGACACCTTACTGCCTTATTGTCTTGTTTATTATTTATTGTAATGCCTGCACTGTTTTGTGCACTTTATGCAGTCCTGGGTAGGTCTGTAGTCTAGTGTCGTTTTTTTTTCTGAGTTGTTTTTTTACGTTGTTCAGTCTAGTTTTTGTACTGTCTCATGCACACCATGGTCCTGAAAAACATTGTCTCATTTTTATTATGTACTGTACCAGCAGTTATGGTCAAAATGACAATAAAAAGCAATTTGACTTGAAATGTTCCCACAACCAATGGACTCACTTTCAAGGATTCTTCATCTCATATTCTTGATATTTATTGTTTATTTATTATTATTGCTTTTTGTATTTGCACAATTTGATGTCTTTCATTGATTCGGTTAAGGTTATTATTCTATAGATTCATTGAGTATGTCCATAAGGAGATGAATCTCAGGGTTGTATATAGTGATGTATATGTACTTTGATAATAAAATTTATTTTTAACTTTAATTTTGCTATTGTTTTGAATGTCAGAATGTTACATTAAAAGGCAGCTCTTAAATTTGAAAAATACTATTGTTCTTCATCTTAAGTAATCAAAATACAATGTTGAACAGAACATGGAGATGTTTACCTAACTATTTTCTCTCTCAACTTTACTGGTAGGCTCTTGTTGCAGTGCCTTGAAAAAGTATTCGGGCCCCAACACTTTGTTCACATACAGTAAATGAGTATTACAACCAGAGATTTTGATCAACTTAATAGAAGTTTTATTTGTGAATCGCATGCTACTTTTTTCACAGTAGAGTCCAAAAAACAGGGAAATTGTGAAGCATGAAAAACTAAAAATTCAAAAACTGACATGTCAGCAGTTCAAAAGAATTCATCCCCCTTTGCTCAGTACTTAGTTGAACCACCTCTCGCAGCTATTACAGCCAGTAGTCTTTTTGGATACGTTTCCATTAGCTTTGCACAACGTGATTGAGCAAGATAGCTTGTTCCTACTTGTGAAATTGCTCAATCTGTGCCAGGTTAGTTGGGGAGCAGCGATGGACAGCAGTCATGAGGTCTTGCCAGAGATGTTTGATTGGGTTAAGATCAGGACTCTGACTGGGCCACTCAAGGACATCACTTTTCTTCATTTGAAGTGCATGGTTGCTCTAGCAGAGTGCTTTGGGTTGTTGAACTGCTGAGAGAAGAACTTCCACCCCAGTTTAAATTTTCTGGCAGAGGTTAGCAGAATCTTATGCACAATCTCTCTGTATTTAGCAGCATTCATCTTCACATCAATTCTACCCAGATTTCCAGTCCCTGCTGTTGAAAAACAGCATAGCATGATGCTACCTCCACCATACTTTACAGTTGCAATGGTGCTACCTGGCTGATGACCAGTATTGGATTTATGCCAGACGTATCACTTAGTGTTAAAGCCAAAAAGTTCCACTTTCGTCTCATCTGACTAAGACCTTCTTCCGCATCTTGATATTATCTTCTAAATGACACTTTTTACAAAATCTTTACAGGAAAAGAAATGCTTTTTTTAGCCATGTCTTCTTCCTTGACACTTTTCCATAGATACTCTTTTTGTGCAAGGCCTGAGAGATTCTGGAGCCATGAACTTTATCTCCAGTTATAGCCACTGATTTCTACAGCTCACTTAGCGTGACTGTTGGTATCACAGTAGACTCTCTTACAAGTGCCATTCTTCTCCAGTGACTAAGTTTAGAGGGGAGCCTGACCTAGGCAAAGGTGCCTGTGGTTTCATATTTTTTCCTCTTTTTCATGATGGGCTCCACTGAGGTTGGAGGTCTATTCAGTTTCACGATAGACTGCACTAAATTCTGAGTCCTTTTGAAATGGTTTTGTACCCTTCCCCAGGTTTGTGCTTCTCTATTATCATTTCCCTGACTTTCCTTAAATGCTTTGTCTTAATTTTAGTTTGATCTGTTGAAAATCTACCATAGTGTTGGATCTTACAGAGAGAGTGGGTATTTATAGTATTCTAATGAATTCATTGAAAACAGGTGATCCTCTAATTTTCTATATCAAAAATTTGGGTGATTTGTTAAGATACTATATTGCTACTGAAGGAAGTTAGCATAGTAATTGTAAAGAGGATGAAAACTTTTTCCAGCCTCATAATTTTGGTTTTTAATTTTGAGTAAATTGTTGATTTGGAATTTTTATTTAACATGATGCACAATGTTTTGAAGATTAGCTCAAAAAACCTACTTCAATATATTTTAAATTTAGAAAATGAGATAGTAAAATGTGAAATTAGTTGTGGGGGCTAAATTCTTTTTTCAAGTTATTCCTGGAGAGTGAAAGATGGGAACAATCAAGTTCAGAACGCGCATGTCAATGATGATTGATGAGCACCATGTCACTCCTTTGTGGGCCTTAGCTGTACTTACACTTGCAGTGGGTGCTAGAAACTCTTTCTTTAGGAAAGACAAAATATTTTTATTGCATCTATATCTATAAACAACATGTTCAGGATCAGTGATCTTTCATCAGTGAAGTGTTCCAAAAGCAGATGACTTGAAACGTTAATTTTCTTTTTCTACCCTCTCCACCTCTCCTGGTTTCACCTACTGCCTTGTACTTCTTCCTCCCCTCCCCCACCTTCTTGCTCTGACTTCTCATCTTTTTCTTCTCCAGTCCTGATGAAGAGTGTTGGCCTGAAACGTCGATTGTACTCTTTTCCATAGATGCTGCCTGACCTGCTGAATTTCTCCAGCATTTTGTGTATGTTGCTTGGATTTCCAGCATCTGCAGATTGTTCTCTGGTTTTTAAATTGTCTTTTTCTCTTTGTGTAGTTGTTGTCTAACTTACTGTGCATTTCTAGTGCTTTCATTTCATATTACTGGCATGTTAGTATTTAGTTCTGTATACTGCAGTTCACTTTTCCTCGACTATTTTGTTGAGTTGTCATCTTGGAAAAAAAAAGATGAGAATGTTGAGAAAAAGCATTGGCTCTTTAACTGCTTTTAAAAGCATTAGCTTTACTTGAGTTGGTGTTTTGGAACTCGTGTAATTGGAACCTTTCCATTTGAACAGAATCACATTACAAAGCATATTCTGTTGCCATTAATTAGATAGAACAAGTTGAAGCAAATTTGCAGACAAACTACAAGTATGCAAGAATGGTAAAGGTAATGATTTTGAAAAATTTACAAGGATCTTGCCTGGACTTGAGGACCAGACTTATAGGGAAGGGCTGCCTAGGTTAGGAAGTTATTCCCTGGAGTGTAGGAGAATGAGGGAAGATTTGATTGAGGTATATGAAATTGAGGGGTATAGATAGGGTAAGTGGAAGCTGTCTTTTTTCACTGAGGTTGGGTGAGACTAGAACTAAAAGTCATACATACATAAGGGCAAACGGTGAGATATTTAAGGAGACGAGGGAAAACCACTCAGAGGGTGGTGAGAATGTGAAATGAGTTGTCATCAGTAGTGGTGACTGTGGGTTGAATTTCAGCATTGAAGAGAAACTTGGGGAAGTTCAAAGATAGGAGTGGTATAGAAGGCTATGGGTCAGGAGTGGGCGGATGGGACTAGAGAATTCAGCACGAACAATATAGTCCAAAGGGCTTGTTTCTGTGCTGGAGTTCTCTATGATTCTACCAGGATTATCTGACTTCATTAAAAACCAATTAGGCTTCAGTTCTTCTTACTCCAACTGAACCTAATATGTTCTAGGTTGTTCCCTCACCCATTCCCTACAAGCACTGACTGATTCCTCCTCCATCCTTAGCCCTCTTTCCATCATTTGTTAGGCTTAACTTTCAAAGTTCAAAGTAAATGTCTTATCAAAGTACATATGTCACCATATACAACTCTGAGATTTGTTTCCTTGTTGCATACTCAGTAAATCCATAGAATAACTATAACAGAATCAATGAAGACTGCCCAATTAGGTCTCAACCAGAGTGCAGATGACAATAATATTAATAAATTATAAAGATTGAGAGCATGAGATGGAGAGTCCTTGAAAATTAGACCATTTGTTATGGGAACATTTCAAGGATGGGGCAAGTGAAATTGAATGAAGTTATCCCCTTTGGTTCAATAGCCAGATGGTTGAGGGGTGGTAACTGTTCCTGAACCTGGTAATGCAAATCCTGAGGTTTTTGTACCTTCTTTCTGATGACAGCAGCAAGAAGAGAGCATATCCTGGGTGGTGGAGGGCCCTGATGATGGTTGCTGCTTTCCTGCAAAAGCGTTTCATGCAGATGTGCTCAGTGGTTGGGAGGGCTTTACCCGTGATGAACTGGGCAACCACTATCTTTTGTAAGATTTTTCATCAAGGGCATTGGTGTTTCCATACCAGGCCATGATGAAGCCAGTCAATATACTCTCCACTACACATCTATTGAAGTTTGTCAAAGTTTTAGATGCCATGCCGAATCACCATAAACTCCTAAGGAAGTAGAGGCTCGTACCTCCTAACTCCCTGATGTCCCTCCCCTATCTCCTCAGAATATGCCAAGCAACATCAGTGGTCTTCAATACAAGGGCAAGCTGGACCTAATCCCCCATCTTGGCATCATCAGGCCAACCATCCACTCCTCTTTCCATCTCCCCAGTGCCAGTGAGACCCCAACCACGTCCCCACAACACTTGCACAACTGATTCCTTCCCAGTCCCTAGACTCTCTCGACTCAAGTGCCAGTACAGTATGCCCATCTCTGTCCCTTACCTGCCAAGCACTCTGTCATCCGTGGTGTTGATCTGATATTTAGGTATTATTTTCCAGAGAAGTGTGAACTAGAAAACGTGGTTAAATTGTTTGTGTTTCAAGAGGAAGAAAGCCAAAAGGACCTCATGCTATATTGTTGGAATGACAATAAGTTAATGTTAATAAATTAATAACTATATTAAAATTATGTGTCCTTCAAAATGATTCTAGATGAGAGTGTCCATTTAAGAGTAGGTAAAGCATCAGAGTTATGAAAATATACATCTCTTAATCAAATGCAAATTACAAAACTTGCTACAAACCTGTAAGATGCACAATGTAATAATGTAGAATCAGAAAAAAATACCAAAAATATGCACTCTTTCTATTCTTTGGCATATCTTTCTATTACTGTTCAATAACCTATTTCTTCCTTCCTTTCTTTCTCTCTTTTTTGTCTGTCCTTCAATTCACACAACTCTGCAGAAGCAAGATATTCTAAAGCAAGTAAGAATGTTACAATATTTTTGCTTTATCCTCTCTGCTTTCTGCCTGCATTTTATCATTCACCTTTTATTCAATGGCTCAACATATTTTGAGAATTTTTAAGGAGCAATCCCTGTACCATTCTACTGTTAATGAAGCAATTTGTAATAAAGAGCCATTGTGAAAGAAAGTAATTCTATTTGAATTTAATGAAAAATCTGCAGAATAGCTCAACTCTAGCTGTGTTTCCATTGTGAACTAGAACTACAATTGCAGGGTTTTCAATTCTTCTGTCTCTGGAAAGGAGACTGCAAAGTGCATAACTGAATTCTTGACATACAATCTGAATAAAATATGTTCTATTATTTTTTGAAAAAGCATGACCGTGGCATAGTTTTATTTAGTATTGCATGTGTTCAAAATTGTTTATCCTTTTTATCTGATTGTATTAAGGAAATAGTAGGATGGGTGGGGTAAGGGGTTATGAAACATGACTTACTGTAACTTGACAAATGTCAGTCAGTGGCCGCCTCAATGAAGCCACACTCAGGCTGGAGGGCCAACACCTTGTATTCTGTATGGATAGCCTCCATCCTCATGGCATGAACATTGATTTCTTGAACTTCCAGTAATTCCCCTCCTTCACCATTCCCCATTCCCATATCCCTCTCTCACCTTATCTCCTTACTTGCCCATCACCTCACTCTGTTGCTCCTCCCTCTTCCTTTTCTTCCATGGCCTTCTGTCCTCTTCTATCAGATCTCCCCCTTCTTGAGCCCTTTACCTCTTTCACCAATCAAGTTGCCAGCTCTTCGCTGCACCCCTCCTCCCACCCAGTTTCACCTGTCACCTACCATCTTGTATTTATTCCTCCCTTCCCTCCACCACCTTCTTATAGTGACTTCTCTTTACCTAGTCCCGATGAAGAGCCTCAGCCCAAAACGTCTACTGTACTCTTTTCCATAGATGCTGGCTGGCCTGCTGAGTTCCTCCAGCATTTTGTGTGTGTTGCTTAAATGTCCACGGTGCTATTTTAGAGAAAATTATGAATTTTATTTTTTTGTGGAAATATACATATAAATTGAATATCTGTGCTTTGTCAAAATAAGATAACTTGTGATTGTGGTTTGAATGTATTTTTTTCACTTTGAATTAAAACTAGTCAACCTTAATAATTCCATTAACCAGATGTTCCTGAATGATATTGATTCTAGCTGCTAAAAACATCCATTACCTTCCTTTAAGAAATCATGAGATTGTTCTGTGGCACAGGAAGGTTAGTTAAAATTGCAACAAATAATATGGTAGCTTCATTCACACCCATGCTGCAATACTGTACACTTCAATTTTCACACAGCTCATTTTGCCATCACGTATCCACCAAAGGTACCTCTTGCTCCAAATTGCACTGGATGGTAATGGCTATCCAGGTACAAATGCCTTAGTGTAAGAGGTGTACTGTCACTACAAAGCAAACTCTATCACTATACAGAGGCATCATTGCTAAAGCACTAAAGACCCAATACCAAATTTACTTTTGTTCAAGGTGTTTCTGTTATCATGAATTGTAACTTTATTGAAGAAAAGTATTTACTCTTAAACATTTAACAAAGAAACGGTATGTAATTATGCAATATCTTTTGTTAAATATATCTGGTCCTGCACTGAAATTTGAATATCTGAGTTTATCATTGTATCTGTAGAAACATTTTACATCTACACTAGAATATTGTCTTAACTTGAAAATGATTGGGTTAAATACTCGTTTTATGATGCATAACACTATAAACTATTATTAGGATTATTGAATTACATGAAAGGTGAAAAGCTGTCACATTTGTGCAATCAATGCCATTCATTTCATCATCACAACAAATTTTCTTTTCCACTTCGAAGTTGTCTTCATTTGGCTGAAAAGTAGATCTTTTTTTAAAGGTTTATTAGAATGATCACATCATAGATGTGACTGTTGGCCTATTTTGACAATGTCACCTCTTTCAGAGTAACTATCTCTATCTCCCAGCCTCTGGCTCTGTCACTATAGTTTTTAGCATGCTTCAAAAACAAGTGCAACTATGGTGGTGAAATGCTTTGAGAGGTTGGTCATGGCTAGAATCAACACCTGTCTCAGCAAGGTCATGGAACCACCGCAATTTGCCTATCGCCACAATAGGTCTACAGCAGATGTGATCTCAATGGCTCTCCACACAGCCTTGAATCATCAAGACAATGCAAATCTCCCTGTCAGGAAGTTGTTTATTTGCTGTGGATCTGCATTTATGACTATTATTCCTACAGTCCTGATTGAAAAGCTACAGAACGTAGTCCACTGCACCTACCGCTGCAGCTGGATCCTCAACTTCTTAACCAGAAGACCACAATCTGTGTGTATTGGAAATAACATCTCCACCTCACTGACAGTTAACACTGGTGTTCCATAGGGATGTGTGTTTCGCCCACTGCTGTACTCTCTCTACACCTATGACTGTGTTTTTAGGGTGTTGGCAGAATTTCAGATAGTGATGAAAGGGCATACAGGACCGAGACAAACCAGCTAGTTGAGTGGTGTCACTGCAACAACCTTGCATTCAGCATCAGCAAGACCAAAGAGCTGATTGTGGACTTCAGGAAGTGTAAGACGAGGGAACACAAACCAATCCTCATAGAGGGATCAGAAGTGGAGAGAGTGAGTAATTTCAAGTTCCTGTGTGTCAATATCTGACAACATAACCTGGATGCAACATATTGATGCAGCTATAAAGAAGGTAAAACAGCAGCTATATTTCATTAGGAGATTGAGGAGATCTGGTTTTCAGCTAAAACATTCAAGCTTCTACAAAAGTACAGTGGAGAGCATACTAACCAGCTGCATCAGCATCTGGTGTTGGGGCTACTGTACAAGATCGAAATGAGATGCAAAAACTTCTAAAAATTTGTCAGCTCTATCATGGGTACCAGCCTCTAGTATCCAAGATATCTTGAGGAGCGGTGCCTTAGGAAGGCAGCATCCATCATTTACAGATCCAGGCGTGCCCTGTTCACACTGTTACCATTGGGAAGGAAATACGAAAGCCCCCGCTATTCAGAAACAGCTTCTTCCTCTCTGCCATCTGACATTGAACTCATGAACACTACCTCACTACTTTTTTATTTCTGTTATTTTGCACTATTATTTTAACTTAACTATATATATATAATATGTGTGTGATTCAGATTTTGCCCTATTTTTTTTATTATTTGTTTCATTGTATTGTCATAAAGTTAACAAATATATGTCAGTGATATTAAATCTGATTCTGAAATGTTTTGCAGTTAATTAGAATAAATGATATTTCAGACTTCATGCGTCTTCCTTTGAAATAATTTAATGTTTTACTGTTGGAAAACAAAACAAAAACTGGAAACAGTTTGGTTTAGTAGCATACAAGTTTAATGCACTTGTCCTTTTGGATGGAGGGACTGTATTGGGGTGGATTTTGCAGTCAGCAGAGGGCGCTATGAGCTCATCTCCAACCTTTGTTTATCAGGGTTGCATGAGCTTTCTATAATTGTTGGTGAGAACAGAGGAAATTGATGAGCGGATTCTCTGTGGCAAGTCTTCCTGTGCCCATATGGAAAAGGCTATTGTTACAAAGTCATAGAATTGTTCAACACTGACACAGGCCCTTTAGCCTGTCTTGTCAATGATGGCCGCAATGCCTTTCTACATCAGTCCAATTTGTCCCCTTTAGGCTATATCGCACTGAATCTTTCTTATCCAAGTGCCTGTCCATGTGCCTTTTAAACATTGTAGTTGTATCTATCTCTACCATCTCTGGCAGCTTGTTCCACCAGCCTCTATGTGGAAAAGCTTGCCCCTCAGATGTCCTTTATAGAAACATAGAAACCCTACAGCACAATACAGGCCCTTCGGCCCACATGGTTGTGCCGAACATTTTCCTACCCTAGAAATTACTAGGCTTACCCATAGCCCTCTATTTTTCTAAGCTCCATGTACCTAACCAAAAGTCTCTTAAAAGACCCTATTGTATCCGCCTCCACCATCGTTGCCAGCAGCCCATTCCACGCAATCACCACTCTGAGTAAAAAACTTATCCCTGATTTTTCACATATCATTTTAAATGCAAATATTTCAGGTTTAGACCTCCTTACCATAGGAAAAAGACCATCTACCCTATCTATGCTGCTCAAGTTTTATAAACATTTACAAAGTCACCACTCACCCTCCTACGTTCCAGTGAGAATAATCCAGCCTACCTAATTTCCCCCTAAAACTACAGCCTTCCGTTCCAGCAACGTAGTGGTGAATCTCTTCTGTACCTTTGCTAATGTTATCGCATCCTTCCTGTAGTGTGGTGGCCAGACGGCACGCAATACACCAGATGCAGACAGACCGAAGGTTTGTACAACTGCATGATGACATCCCAACTCTTATACTCATCACCTCCCTTTGCAACTGGATCCTCAACTTCCTGACCAACAGACTGCAATCAATAAGGACAGGGAGCAACACTACCACAATTATCCTCAACACTGGTCCCTATGACACTGCGTCCTTAGCCCTTTACTTTACTCCCTATACACTCAATATTGCAAGACCAACTCTGCTCTAACTCCATCTACAAGTTTTCAGAGGATGGGCTGTATCTCAAATGATGATGAGTCGGAATACAGGAAGGAGATAGAAAGCCTTGTGACATGGTGCCAACAAAACAAAAGAGCTGGTCATTGGCTTCAAGAAAGGGATGTGGTGCACATCCTTCTGTTTACATCAGTGGCACTGAGGTTGGGAGGATTGAGAGCTTTAAGCTCATGAGTGAACCTCACCAACAGCCTGTCCTGGACCAATCATAGAAGCCGTGGCCAAGGAAACTCACCAACACCCGTGCTGAAGAAATATGGCATACGGTCTTTGACTCTCACCAGTTGTTATAGATGCACTGTAGAAAGCATTCTCTCCAGGTACATCACTGCCTCCCTTCTGTGGACTCTGTCTACACTTCTCAGTGCTTCAGAAAAACCCCCACCCACCCTGGCTCTTCTCTCTTCTCCCCTCTCCTGTTCGGCAGAAGATACAAAAGCCTGAAATCAGGTATCATCAGGTTCAAGGATAGCTTCCATCCAGCTATTTAAGACTATTGAAGGACCTCCTGTTCATTAACGTGGATTCTTGACCTTGCAATCTAACTTGTTTAGCCTTGCACCATTTTGTCTCCCTCCTCCACTCTCTCTGTAACTGCAGCAGTATGTTCTGCATTCTGTTACTGCTCTTCCATTGTACTGCTTTATTGCACATGTGATAAAGTGGTCTGTATGGATGCATACATACAGATCGGCATAGTTACAATAATAAACCAGTTTACTAAGATGTTGGCAGTATGAGAAAGGGTGCAGAAGAGATTCACTGGGATGTTGACTAGAATAGAGGTCTGTAGTCATAAGGAGAGATTGAATAAGCTGGGTTTGCTCACACTGCAATATAGGTGGCTGAGCATGACTGTACAAAGGCCTCTGAAATCTAAGGGACATAGATACAGTAGTTGATCTGGATCAACTATTCACCCCAACATCTGGATGATGGGGTGGTAAATTGGATTAGTAAGTATGCACATGACTAAGATAGGTGGCGTGGTGGATAATGAAGTAGGTTTTCAAAGCTTGCAGAGAGATTTAGGCCAGTTAGAAGAGTGGGCTGAAAGATGGCAGATGGAGTTTAATGCTGATAAGTGTGAGGTGCTACATTTTGGTAGGACTAATCAAAATAGGACATACATGGTAAATGGTAGGGCATTGAGGAATGCAGTAGAACAGAGTGATCTAGGAATAATGGTGCATAGTTCCCTGAAGGTGGAATCTCATGTGAATAAGGTGGTGAAGAAAGCTTTTGGTATGCTGGCCTTTATAAGTCAGAGCATTGAGTATAGGAGTTGGGATGTAATGTTAAAATTGTACAAGGCATTGGTATGGCTGCATTTGGAGTATTGTGTACAGTTCTGGTCACCAAATTATAGGAAAGATGTCAACAAAATAGAGAGAGTACAGAGGAGATTTACTAGACTTTTACCTGGGTTTCAGCACCTAAGTTACAGAGAAAGGTTGAACAAGTTAGGTCTTTATTCTTTGGAGCATAGAAGGTTGAGGGGGGACTTTATAGAGATATTTAAAATTATGAGGGGGATAGATAAAGTTGATGTGGATAGGCTTTTTCCATTGAGAGTAGGGGAGATTCAAACAAGAGGATATGAGTTGAGAGTTAAGGGGCAAAAGTTTAGGGGTAACACGAGGGGGAACTTCTTTACTCAGAGAGTGGTAGCTGGGTGGAACGAGCTTCCAGTAGAAGTGGTAGAGGCAGGTTCAATTTGTCATTTTAAAAAAAAATTGGGTAGGTATATAGACAGGAAAGGAATGGAGGGTTATGGGCTGTGTGCAGATAGGTGGGACTGGGTGAGAGTAAGCATTCTGCACGGACTAGAAGGGCTGAGATGGCCTGTTTCCATGCTGTAATTGTTATATGGTTATATATAGTTGTTTTTCCAGTACAGTGGACTCTGGAACTTATAGGCTTGAAGTAAGAGGGGAGAAAATTAGAGCTTTGAGAGAAATGTTTTTCATGTAGATGGTGTTGAATATCTGTAACAAGCTGAGTATAGACAATGGTATAGACAATACAGCTAATGTGTTTAAAAAGTGTTCAGACAGCTGCTTGGATAGAAAAGGTTAAGGGTGATCTGGATCTCATGTTGGTAGGTGAGATTGGGTATCATGGTTGACATGGGCAAGGTGGGTCGTAAAGGCTTGTTTCTGTGCTGTCCATTTCAATGATATGACTTCCTCTGGGGCTTAATGGTCCTAATGTGTGTGACTTAATGTAGTGCACCTCTTAGGTTCTGGAAATATGGTTTTTGCTGTCTCTGCGTCAGCTTCAACATTTAAAATATTATCTGGAATTCTTTCTTTGATTTATATTTTCAAAGTTTTAGTAGCATCATCATCAGTAAACACACATAAGTATTTTCCAGTCAAAATTCTTGCCCCTCACCATTAAATGCCATGGTTTGCAGAAAGGCCTTTCCTTTGTCTCTCAAGCCTTCAGCTCTGTGTCCGGCTCTGTGATGTTTTACTTTGTATTCCTAATTTCTTTGCGCATCATTAATCGATAATCTGGCAGTTACAACACTTCTGATACATCCAAAAATCTCAATATTAATTTAATTTTGAAAACCAGAAGAAGATTTTTCCCTCAGTTGTTGTTTTGATCTGTTCCTGGCGTCATTTCAGCTCCTTCCTAACTTCCCTCTGCAAAGTTTTCTGGTAGGGTCATTTTGTGTGATGGTTGAAGAGGTAGAAAGGCTTTGCTCAGTTTGACGAGCGTGCATTACTTACTGAGTGAATGTGTCCACGCAGAGTGTAAATTGGAATGTATTTTCCTCATAAAATTGTAAGCTAGTTCTTCAGGAGTGAGTTTATATAGCATATGTTGTTAAATCTGTTAGCCTCTATGTTTCTAATTATATCAGTATGCAAGAGAACTCTAGAGAGAGTTAAGTACACCAAGTTCCTGGGAATTCACATCATGGATTACCTCACCTGATCCCTTAATATCTGAATAAGATATTAACCTGATCCCTGAATAAGAAGGCACAGCAGAACCTCCACTTCCTAAGGAGATTGAGGCAAGTGATGCTCCCCCACCCCTTCATCTTAAATTAATTTTACAGGAGCATCCTTAAGAGAGTCCTGACAAGTTGCAACTCTGTCTGGTATGGGAGCAACCTAGCATTGGACTGGAAGTCCCTACTAAATGAGAGCAGCTGAGAGGATCTTAGGGGTCACCCTACCGTCCATCAGGGTCATTTATCAGGAGTGCTGCATACACAGGGCCCTTAGTGCTATTAAAGATCCCCACTCACCCATCCAGCATCCTCTCTGCTGCTTCACATTCAAAGTGTCATCAGTTAATCCATTCTGTACCTTACCATATTTAATTTACTCACTTTGCTTTGTTTCTTTATGTGTAATTGATCTGGAGATCGTGTGCTATGTGTATTACTGTGCTTTGCACCTTGTTCAGAGAAACGTTGTCTTCTTTGATGCTATACGTGTATATAGTTAAATGACAGTAAACTTGACTTGAAATGGTTGGAGGAACCCAGCAGGTCAAGCAGCATCTGTGGAGGCAGATAGAAGGTCGACATTTCAAGCCCTCTGCTTCACCCACAGAGTTCTTCCTGCAGTTTGCTCCAGATTATTATATTTCATATTTGCACAATTTGCTGTCTGTTGTACATGCATTATTTGTCCAACCTGTGTGTGGTTTTCATTGATCCTGTAGTGTTCCTTTGTATCTATAGTGAATGCCTGCAAGATCATGAATCCCAGGGTTGACATACATGTACTTTGATAATAAATTTACTTTGAACTTTTAGTCTCTAGTGTCTGCAAAGTATTTGAATTTGTTAGATTTCTGTAAACAAAACTGGCCCTGATTTAGTTCAATGGTAAACATCAGCACTTGCCATGTATTGCAATTAACACTTGCCTAGAACATCCTGTGGGCCCTGCATCACAACTTTCCATTTCTAGAGAGCCAAATCAGGAAGGTTTTCTCAAAAGAAGAAATGACACCTGTATGAAAAAGGCAAAAAGGATACGTTTGCAGTCAGGTTGTAGAATTCTTTAGACATTCAGAGTCTAAACCAGGAAGTGTGAACTGCAATATTCAATTCAATGTAAAGTTATGTACAGTAGACATAATAAGAGGGAAAGAAAGAGAAAATGCCTGAAAAGATGACCATTGTAACCATAGTTTTAAGAACTAAGATGCCAAACTTGTAAAGGCACGTTTCCCATGCCTCAATTGTTAAGACATGTCATTCCATTTAAAAAATTAGCCGCATTTGAACTGGCAAGTCCCAAATATTGCTAACGAGTTAAGAAAACCAACTTCACTGTAATACATGCCTGTGATTGTGGAGACCCTTGCAAAGGTATTGACAGAGATATCCTGAATTTCCATGTTTAATGGCACATGAAAGGGCAAAGTTAGCTGCTTAGTTTACCCAAAAAAGGCAATCACTAACAGCATTACTGCTGCTGCCACTTATTACATGCTACATTTAAGCACTAAACATTAATGAAAAACAATTAAATGTGTCTCAGAATGATTCTATGTCTCTACCATTTTAACTACACAGCGGAAGACATTGAATGAATGCTCATGTTAATTGGCCCTCATTAAAATCTTCATGATGAGATCAGGAAAGGTTGTCCGTCTCCTATATTAACACGTCTTTAAAGATGTATCCCTGCTATTTAATAAATGGTTCAGCATATGAATATTTGTCATTTAATATTCTGAATGCCAGAGAAAATGGTAGAGGTGGGTATGATTACAACATATAAAAGACATTTGGAAAGGTACAAGGTATGTGGATGGGGTAGGGTTAAGTCAAAGGTTCTTGTTCTGGTCTTGACCAGAAGGAGATTGCTATCAGGCTTCTATTTCTCATGAAGGGTCTTGGCCCGGAACGTCAACTGTTTACTCTTTACCATAGATGCTGGTTAGCCTGCTGAGTTCCTCCATTTTGTGAGTGTTATTTTGGATTTACAACATCTACAGATTTGCTCGTGTTGGAGATTGCTATCAAGTCACTTTTCTATAATTTAACAACAAGAGAAGATAAACTTATCTGTCACCTTATTGTGAAGTAGTCCTCTGTTGTGGAATCTGTAAGAAAATCAGGCAAAAATGGATTTTGCTATGGTTGCTTCCTATAATTAAGCAGCTCTGAGAAATAACTAATCAAAGGTTCAAAGATCCAATTTAATGTCAGAGAAACGTATACTATATATATCCTGAAATGCTTTTTCTTCACAACCATCCATGAAAACAGAGGAGTGCCCCAAAGAATGAACGACAGTTAAATGTTAGAACCCCAAATTCCCCCCTAGCACTCCTTCCTTCTGAGTGTAATTGGCAGTAAGCAACAATACCCACTTGTCCCCACTGGCAAAAAAAAAGCACTGGCTCCAGCCACCGAGCACTCAAGTGTGAGCAACGCAATAGCAAAGACATTTGCCCCAAATGCCCCAGTTACCCCAAAGACTTCACGTTTCACCTGGTATACAACATACCACAGGCTCTCTCTCTCTCCCTAATGAGGAAGAAGGAGGTGTCTCCATTTTCCCAGTGGGTGGGGAGATGTAACAAACAATTTGCTGGTTTATGATGTTAAAAGTCCATTATGTTGTTTTTTTTCGAGCTCTGTGCCAGAAGATCTCAAAGATCTCAGATCTCCGGGCACACAGCCGTAGATATTCTGAGTCCCGCGATGGCACATGGGTCTCCTGCTGTGACACCGACCCTCTTTCCGCCCATCTCCAGAGCCCTGAGATCCTAAGCTTTCAAATCTGAGCCAGACTCTTAGGCCAAGCCCTTGGCGTGCCAGACAACGGCCGGTTATGAAACCCTGAGAACGGGTCCCATTCCCACAAGGAACCAAAGTCAGTGTGCAACTCCAGGTCAAGGTCTTCAAAATAACCCTGAAAGGGAAAATTAAGATATTAAAGATGGAAATAGAGCTGTTTCTGAAGATGCAAGCAAAGGAGTCGCCATTTAGCGCCATCATTACTCCGCTTCACCTCTTCTGTGGGTTACTTATATTAACAAGGGCTACTTCCATTCCTAAATTAACCTCTAATGTGGGCAAGATCCTTTAAGAGAAAATGCAAACACAAAAATAGATTGAACAAATTATGCCCAAGATTTATGCCCTCTAGCATTATTCATGGGTAATATAAGAGGGCATAATTTTAAAGTGATTAGAAGAAATTATAGGGGAGATATTAGCAGAAGTTTCATTTCCACAGAGAGTAATGTATGTGTTTAACACGCTGCAGGGGTGGTTGTAGAGGCATAGAAATTATGGGCATTTAAGAGACTCTTAGAGGGGCATATGGATGAAAGAAAATTGGAGGGCTATGTGGGAGGGGTGGGTAAGATTATCGATCTTGGAGTAGGTTAAAAGGTTGGCTCAGTATCATGGGCCTAAGAACCTTTACTGTGCTGTACTGTTCGACGTTCTATAAAAGCGTGAAAATTGATTGTTGTCACAGACTTTGTTTCATTGGTGTACTTCTCAATAGCTGCAATGGAATCCACTATTCCTTCTGGTCAACTAATCAATTTCAATTTTGCTATCTTTAATTTCATTAGATTTTGCAATATAATAGAATATCATGCACCATTTGCATTAATATAAAGGAACTTCAAACTTGCTTTCAAATTTGGCATTTTTTTCCTATATTGTTTTCCAATCATGTGTTCTATTTTAAATGAATTATTTAATTTTTTTAATGACAACAGTTGTAATCATGGTTAACGATAGCTGTGCCAAGTTCTGAAAGCTGCATGCATTATTTAGCATTGCATGAAAATATCGATGCTCATTAAATGTTGGGCTTTTTGGTGTGTTTAATTCTGTGGCATATGGTCTAACTGATACTCAGTTTAATGAGTTGGCAGTAAGTATGCAGTTTATATTAATACATTCTATCATGATAAAATAATTATCAGGACAAAAAGTTTACTTGTGATAATAATAGATCCCTTTAATATAAATTATGTAGCAGATTTAGCAGTCAATGCCAGATCGTGGCTTTCTATTTTCCTTCTACCCCTTCTGTGTGCTGCACGTACCAAATATTTGTGGTATCATGTCAGCTTTGATTTTATGATCATGACTGAATATTTTCCTGAAGGGATCTGCATATGCAGAGTATTAATATGGAATACTAAGTATCACAAGGAAATGAAAATCACATGAGTAGACTACAGCCTGACTTTCTTCAATATTCTTCTTAAAATAATGATTCATTAAAGCAGATGACAGGAACTTGTAGCTATTCTTTGTTTTTTTTTAAATTCAATTTAACTTGTGACCTACCATTCAATAGTTTATATAATATAAAATAAATTGTTAGCTTTGTATGTTTGCTTAAATACCATTTTTCCTTGTCACCAGCCTATAGATTACGAAGGTTTCAGATTATTCATGAAGACATATCTGGAGGTGGAAATCCCAGAAGAACTCTGTGAGCACTTATTCATGTCATTTAAAAGGAAGACATGCCAAAATTCACCGGAGTCCCAGAAGCAGAACTCAAGTAATTCACAGTTTAATCTATTAGGTAAGGACAGAGTGAATCCAGTATCAGATTGCTCTTGGAAAAATGCACATTTGGTTATTGGAATATGGGAAATACTTAAAAATGCTTGGAGCATAAGACCTAAGAACAGGAGTTGCCGATCATGACTTTAAACACATCTGCAAATGTTGACAAAGTAATGAATGTGGCATTGAGGTGCATCATTATATTTCAGTATTTTGATACAATTACAAATTTACTTCAGAGTGCATTCTACCAGGTAGGTATAGAACCTGCCTGATATTGAAAAGACTAGATCCTTTGTCTAGAAAATAGCAAACAACAGGGTAAAGAATTCATCTTAATTTAATAAAAAAACTGACATTTGCCATTACTTGCTCCTTTTCAGAACAACTCCACCATGTTTGACGTAAATGTAAAGACTGACTAGAATATTTCTTTGGTGTAACAATTCAACATTTCCATCTTGACTTAATCAGTGGACTGCAAAACTGCTATTCCATGTTAGTTTTTTGACAATTGGTTACTCTCCCAAAATGAATATTAGAAACAGGTCAGGAAAAGAATTCTACACAAAAATTATTTTTAGTGAGGATAACTCATGTGAGATAGGATGGACGGAAAGTAAAGTTGTTAAAAATAGTTGGTAAAGGAATGAACAATAGTTAGTGGGAGAATAAAACTGAAACAGAATGGAAAGAGTTATCCTTTTTGTTGCTGATGTGTATACCTGCAGACATTGGACATCCTCCCTTCATTGTCCACTCAGTATTACAATACTCTAAACACTGATTGGAAAGCCATCCTCTTGGGATGACCATTTAGCAGCACTCAACATTCTTGCATTGTGGAACTAACAGCCTCTGTATTAGACACAGCACATTAAACACTGAAATACAGAAATTACTCTCTGCAGTCCCCCACTTCTCTTGTGGAGCTGTGGGCGGATTTGCAGCTTTCTCTAGTGTAATTTTCAAATCAATGATCTGATGAGAATGTAAGGTATTTGCAAGTAATTTGGTTTGTGAGATAATTCTGCTGTAAATACTGTTTAGCCATCTTTATCTGAAGCTAAAATTAACATTTTATATCTGTGCATTGTAATTTATTAATATTTTAATATGTGAGGGAGTTTAATCTTAGAATTATTATGGTGAAGAATAAGTCAGTTTAGCCAGTTGATCCAATAGCAACACCTTAAAGGTCAATGCATTTTATCCTGTTGCCCTAAGCTTTCTCTGTGGCCCTTATAAGTGAATTTCCCACAAATGCTTGTGTAATTTCCCTTTACAAAGTTCCTGCTCCATTCCGGTTCCATCATCTATTTTTTTTTATTATTTACTTTTGTTAAGAAGTTTATGACTTTAGCTTCATTTTGTGTATATTCTGATCTTTTTTTCTACTCTCAAAATGTTAAGAATTGTGTTTTGCTTTCTGGATAGTTGAAAAGAAGTCACTGTGATATTATTCAAGAGATGCATTAGAGTTGGCACTGAATAGCGATACACTTTCATGAACCTTTAGGACATTGTGGTGTACAGTGCCACAGCAAGTAGCTCTGCTGTTTCACAGTTCCATTGACAAGGGTTCAAGCCTCATCTCAGATGCTGTGTGGCACTTGAACATCCCTCTAGCTACATGGGTTTCATCTGTCTGTTCTGGATCTAAACACATGGGTTAGTAGATTATTTGGCCACGGTAAGTTGTCCTGGGTGTAACTGAGTGGTAGAATAATAAGGTTTGATAGGAGTATGAGGAGAGTAGAATACAGGAGAATTAAATGCTGAATGGGATTGCTGTATGAACTAACATAGATTTGATGGGTCAAATGGCTTCCTTGACTATTATAATGGAAACGTAGGTTGTTTCACTTTGCTGTTGATTGTATTGTTAGAATAAATATAGTGACGAGTTGAAAATTTATAAATCGGCACAGAAAGGCAGAAGTTCCTAGAAATTAAAAGTAATTTCCTTTCAGATTGTACCGATATTGAGAATTGTATGCATTAAGATTTAACATTGTAAAATATAATTATGGAAATATTAATTTAATTAACAGAAGGTTGCAGAAGCATTGAAATTTGTTAGCAGTAAATGAGCCAGCAATCTCTAGCCTGGCAGGTAAATTAAAGTCATTCATATTAACCTGCCAGCTGTAATTAAAATCAGTAGCCTTGTTGATTAATACAATAGATCAGTATTATTTAGGGGGTGCATGTTTGAAAATTTAATTAAAGTTGTATTTTCATGTAGATATTATATTTAACTATCAGTGCAAAATAAACCCAAAAACTGGATAAAGGGAAAGCTGTTTTATTTGATCTTATAATTGAACATAGCTAAAATTAATGTGAAGCACATTAAGTTCAAGTTCAAATTTAATTGTCATTCAACTATACACATGTATACAGTTAAATGAGATAGCGTTCCTCCGGTGCCATTGCAAAACATAGTATAGTTACAAAAACACATACAGTCACAAAGAATTAATATTAGCACAAGTCCCTGTGTGGCATGACCTGAAGATGGTGCATGGGTGTTGTCCTGGAGCCACGTTTCTATAAGAACAAGTACATCATGGTTGCTCATCTTGCACTCGGTCAGCTGCAGACGAACACAAACTAGCTTGTCTTCCAGGAGCAAACACTGAAGAGCAGCCCTGATGGGTGAGCCAAGCTGCAGGGGCCAGCCCCCCAACACAGTACAGATTCCAGCATGCCAGCCACGTCTCTGTTCTCTTCCACATCACCTCTGCCCCTGGCTGAATATTTCAAGCAATGCCGTGGCATTAGAGCCTAATCTGCGGGAGAACAACAAGGTCACGCGACTTTTCCGCAGATGATCTCGCCAATGAATCATATTTGCAGTATTTTATAGTACCGCTCTCTTAACAGGGTCTTATGATTACAAGAAGACATTTAAGACACATGTTTACAGCCACCACCACCTAACCAGAAAGCTGCCTTCTTTAATTGAACAATAATAATCAGTTTTTTAATCTATTGTATTTTAACAGCACAATGAATAATTGTGATGTGTTTATTTAAAAAAAACTAAAGCACTGTGGAATAAAGTTGGTCATTGGCAATGGTGAATAAATTGTGAACTTGGAAGTCTGTTTTATAACTAGTATAGTTTACTTCTCTGCAAAATAAACATTTATGTATTTTTTTCCTAATTTATTAATGTTCTTGATTTTTTCTTTTACCATATCCAATCCTTTCACCATCTTAGTGACTCCACTGGTTATGTTCAAATTCAAGTTTATTGTGTCATCCGACTGTGTGTGTTTGTTTGTTTGTGTGTGTGTGTGTATGTATATATACACATACACAAGCAAATGTAACAACATTCCTGCAGACCACAGTGCCCCCACAAAACATATAGTACACACAGCACATAAATCAAAATATTACCATAAATACATTAATAGAATATATTTCAAAATGCATGCAGCACAGATAAACAGTCCAGTGTACAATAAACAACACACTGACTGAGTGACAAGACCTCGGTGGTGGCAGGGTATTCTTTAGCCTGACAGCCTGAGGGAAGAGGCTGTTGCCCAGTCTGGTGAAACTGATTTATGATAGATTTCAAAATATTTTCACATTAAATATACATGTAAGTTAAAGTTATGTTTTGGTATCTTATGAGAGAGGTCTAATTTGGATTCTGTGGAATCGGCCCTTTTGAGGCTTTTAAAGTTACTAAGCAATGAAACAAAACATTATTTTGTGAAGTTGTAATTATCTTAGATCTACAACTAAGTCTGCCATCTTCTCAATAAAAACATTCTCTCTTATTTCTGAACCTTCACAGATTCAATTTCATCAGTATCTGACCTTGCAAAAAAAAGGTATATTGCCCTAAATGTTCCATGAAATTTTCAAATTTAAGCTGTAGAATATATTGAAGTACGTATTCAGTAAATCTTGCAAGTTCTCACACTTGAATTTGGCAAGATAGTGCAACTGCTGGAAATCGGCAATAAAACACAAAATGACTGAAATCCAGTACATATTTCCAGCATTTTCTGTTTTGTTTCTGTATTTAGTAATCATGATTCACTGCATCCACAGCATCCTGTCCCTAGTTCAATACAAACAGGCAAACTTAAACTGATGTCCCTCAATAAGGACAAAACGAAGTACTCCCCACAATTGTATCACACTAAGTTTGCATTAAGTTGACTTTGACTTTCTGTGATTTAATTACATAACTTTGGAAAATGCTTAGAAAGATAATATTGCTTTTAAAACTAATGTAAAGGGACTTAATAAGTTTCCATCTGTCTGTGTCGTCCACCTATAAATCTACCTGATAAATAACATATATGTATGTGTGTGTGTGTATGTATGTATATATGTATTGAAATTTATGTATTGCACTGTACTGCTGCCACAAAAAAATGCACATTTCATGACATGTGAGTGATGATAAACCTGATTCTGATTTGGGTCTCTATTGTGGATTGAGAGTGGGAAGGAGGCAGGGAGAGGGGAATCATCATTGGGGAAAGGGGGATGGGAGCAGGAAGCAACAGAAAGATGTTCTGTAATGATCAATAAACCGATTTGTTTTTTAATCAAATTGCCTTGCCTGATTTCTCAGTGCTAGGCGTGTCTGCACCCGCACCCACCCCCTTCCCTGTCACCTGTACCACAACCTTCCCACAGTGCTCCACCCTCACCTTTCCCAACATCCTTCGCTTCCGCCAGATTTACAAACTCGCTCTCCACTCCACGTTGACAAATACAGTACTGTGCACAAGTCTTAGGCACCCTAGCTACATATACATGACTAAGATTTTTATGGATTCATGACACGGTCAATCGCCTGATGTTTAAGTCCAACCTCAAGCACTGTGATCAGTATATGAGTCAGTTATGAATCACTGTAGCTCAGGCAAAACCTGATTCTTGCCTGAAGGTACATTAAGTGGGCCATGGGCTAAAGAAATGTGATCAAGACCATTCAAAAGGGCAGATTCTGAACTTTACCCCAGTGAATGCCATTCTCTAATTCACAGGAGTTGTGTCACTGCATGATTACAGTATGGGAATCGTACTAGCTAACACTGTACTATAGTAGTGACTGGAAATGATACTTGGGCTGGGCCCAGAAATAACATTATTTCTTCAGTCCAGATTTCTCATAATATGCCAGATACAGAATTGTCACTTTGCTTTACAACAAGTATAACATACTTCGACCAAAATCTAAGAGAACGGTAGGTTAGTAAGAGTTGGAGTGATTACATGACCATTGTAATCATTATGAGGCACTGAAGATCAATTAAGTAATTTATTTCTTAAATTAAGCCTGCAATCCCTCAGCTGACCCCCCCCCCCTTTGCTACTGAGCACTTCTCTTGTCTACCCCCTTTATCTTTATCACTCACTGTCTGCAATGGGTTAATATCACCCACTTTGGGAACCACTGCTCTAAGTGCACCTCCACAATATTGGAGCCTGCAGTACTGGTTGTACTAATTCTGTTATCTCTTCAGCAAATCCTAGTTACAGCTCATGCAACACTCAGAATAATGTAACATTTTTCGTTTGCATCTCCACTAAAGGAAAGTAAATGTGTATTTTCTGCTGTATCAAAATGCTTATTTATAAGAACATAAGACATGGGATTCAAGTCCACAAGACTCATGATTGAATTGAATTGACTTTATTTCTATATCCTTCACATACATGATGAGTAAAAATCTTTATGTTGCATCTCCATCTAGACGTGCCACGTGCAATCAAAGTACTTAATAATAATTCATAATAAATAGAGCAGTCAATGTAATATAGAGTACACCCAAGTCAGTGTGAGTTCATCAGTTTGATGGCCTGATGGAAGTAGCTGTCCCAGAGCCTGTTGGTCCTGGTTTTTATGCTGCGGTACCGTTTCTTGGCTGGTAGCAGCTGGAATAGTTTGTGGTTGGGATGACTTGGGTCCTCAATGATCCTACGGGCCCTTTTTACACACCTGTCCTTGTAAATGTCCTGAATCATGGGAAGTTCACAACAACAGATGCTTTTGGCTGTCCGCACCACTCTCTGCACAGTCCTGTGATTAAGGGAGGTACAGTTTCCATAGCAAGCAGTGATGCAGCCAGTCAGGATGCTCTCAACTGTGCCCCTGTCGAAAGTTCTTAGGATTTGGGGGCCCATACCAAACTTCCTCAACCATCTGAGGTGAAAGAGGCAGTGTTGTGCCTTTTCACCACACAGCTTGTCTGTACGGACCACGTGAGGTCCTCAGTGATGTTGATGCCAAGGAACTTGAAGATGTTCACCCTCTCAACCCCAGATCCATTGATGTCAATAGGGGTTATCCTGTTTCCATTCCTCCTGTAGTGCACAACCAGCTGCTTTGTTTTTGCGACATTGAGGAAGAGGTTATTTTCTTGACACCACTGTGTCAGAGAGATGATGTCTTTCTTGTAGCCCACCTCGTTATTGTTTGAGATTAGGTCAATCAATGTAGTGTCATCAGCAAATTTAATTTGCAGATTAGAGCTTTAGGTGGTGATACAGTCATGGATATACAGAGAGTAAAGGAGGGAACTCAGTACGCAGTCCTGAGGGTCTCCTGTATTGAGAGTCAGAGGGTTGGAGGTGAGGGAGCCCACTCTTACAACCTGCTGGCAATCTGATAGGAAGTCACGGATCCAGCTGCACAAGGCAGGGTCAAGGCCGAGGTCTCTGAGCTTCTTGTCAAGCCTGGTTGGAACTATAGTGTTGAATGCTGAACTGTAGTCCAAGAACAGCATTCTCACATAAGCATCCAGATGTGTAAGGATGGTATGTAGAGCAGGGGCTATTGCGTCATCTGTCGATCGGTTGTGTCGATAGGCAAGTTGTAAGGGGTCCAGTTTGGGTGGTAGCAAGCTGCAGATGTAATTCTTGACCAGCCTCTCAAATCATTTGCTTATTATTGAGGTAGGTGTGACAGGACGCCAGAGGTTCAGACACGATACCTTGGCCATTCAGTCCATTATGTCTGCTCCACCATTCCATCATGGCTGATTTATTATCTGTCTCAACTCCATTCTCTGCCTTCTCCCCATAACCAATGACACCTTTATTAATCAAGAAAATATCACCTTCTGCTTTAAATATTCCCAATGATTTGGCCTTCACAGCCTTCTATAGCAGTAGATTTCATAGACTCTCCACCCTCTGGTTAAAGAAATTCCTCCTTTGCGTTCTAAACAGACATCCTTCCGTTCTAATTCTAGACTCCTCCACTATGGTAAACATCCTCTTCACTTCCACTTTAACTAGGTCTTTGAGTATTCAATAAGATTCACATCTCTCACTCTTCAAAACTCCGGTGAGTACAGGCTCAGAGCCATCAACCACTCCTCAAACATTAACCCTTGCATTCCCGGATCATACTTGTGAACCTCTTCTGGACTCTCCAATGCAACACATCCTCTCTTAGATGTGGGGCCCAAAACTGTTCACAGTAGTCCAAGTGTGGTCTGACCAATGCCTTATAAAGCCTCAGTGTTACCACCTTGGTTTTATATTCTAGTCCTCTTGAAATGAAATAATTTTCCTTTTGAAACAAAAAGAGATGCTTTGGGGGTCCTACGGGGTAAATACGATTGGCAAGTAAGAAACCCTAATTATCTTATGCAAATTGTGCAAGCATTGTAAATGAAATCACTGAAAGTTTACATCAGCTGATTATTCTGGCACAGGATAATGTTGCATGACCTCTTATACTTGCTGCAGGCATTGTCATAAAAACCTTCAGTAACAAACTCAAAATGGTAGCTATTCACCAAAAGCCTGCACTAAAATAAATTGATTTCATTTAATCAGATTCATTGTTAAGTAGACCTAAAGCTCTAGGCTACCTGATAACAGTTTCTGTTCTAGGAATGACATTTCCATGCATTCTCCATCTTCCTGTCATGCCTAAGCATCTTTAATTGAGACTCTCTCCCCCTTTTGTAAAATGAATATGTACACTTGACTTTGTTTACTTTATATGGAAGGGCAGGTGTCTTTTTGTATAAAGAGAGAATACTTGCAATATATCTCGGTGCATCTATGGCTGTGATTTAAAAATTTTCATTGTGCTTAACTGTTAACTCTTGTACACCTGGCTTCCCAGTCTGCTTCTCAGCCCACCCCCCACCCACTCTCTTCCCCTCCCCTCCTCATTCCCTCCATATGTGGGAAAATCAGTGGAGGTGGACGTGTAGTTATTATGCATCATACCTGATCATTGTTGAACTGGTGACATTGATTGAAGTGTGGAGAGGATCTCATGGACTACATTGGGAAAAAGAAACACCTCTATTTTGAACGGTTTCCTATAGCCCTTGTCAATAGGCCTTCCCCTTTACTTTCCACTTGGTACAGCTGCAGGTAGTAAGCACTGTCCTTCCCCAGTACCTGCTGTTGCTTACTTTGTTCCTGCTGATGTCTGAAATGTGGGTATCGTATGTCTCCTGGCTAATTTTCCTATGCTACTGGATGATGTCCTTGGCTTGCAGGATTGTGCTGATAGCAGTTCACAGTAAAGTTGCAATATCTATTTGTTATGGACTAGAGCCAAGAATTTCTTCCTCATCTGTGTACTGATTCCCACGAACCTGCTGATTGTGTAGGTGTCATTATATCTACACTCAGCTACAGCTTCTGTAGGGTGTATTGGTGTAAGCAACACTTCCCTCCGGGTGTGTCAGTGAAAATGGTCCTTCCTTCTGGGTGTGTCAGTGTAAATGGTCCTTCCTTCTGGGTGTATGGGTGTCAGTGGTCTGTCTCTGGATGTTGTTGGTATCATTGGTTTGTCTCTCGGTGTTGTTGGTGACAGTGATCTGTCTCTGGGTGGTGTTGGTGTCATTGGTTTGTCTCTGAGTGTTTTGGTGTCATTGGTTTGTCTCTGGGTGTTGTTGGTGACAGTGATCTGTCTCTGGGTGGTGTTGGTGTCATTGGTTTGTCTCTGAGTGTGTTGGTGTCATTGGTTTGTCTCTGGGTGTGTTGGTGACAGTGATCTGTCTCTGGGTGTGTTGGTGTCAGTGGTTTGTCTCTGGGTGGTGTTGGTGTCAGTGATCTGTCTCTGGGTGTGTTGGTGTCAGTGGTTTGTCTCTGGGTGTGTTGGTGACAGTGATCTGTCTCTGGGTGGTGTTGGTGTCAGTGATCTGTCTCTGGGTGTGTTGGTGACAGTGGTTTGTCTGTGTGTGTGTTGGTGTTGGTGATCTGTCTCTGGGTGTGTTGGTGTCAGTGGTTTGTCTCTGGGTGTGTTGGTGTCAGTGATCTGTCTCTGAGAGTGTTGGTGTCAGTGATCTGTCTCTGGGTGTGTTTGTGTCAGTGGTTTGTCTCTGGGTGTGTTGGTGTCAGTGATCTGTCTCTGAGTGTGTTGGTGTCAGTGATCTGTCTCTGGGTGTGTTGGTGTCAGTGGTTTGTCTCTGGGTGTGCTGGTGACAGTGATTTGTCTCAGGATGTTGTTGGTGACAGTGATCTGTTTCTGGGTGTGTTGGTGTCAGTGGTTTGTCTCTGGGTGTGTTGGTGTCAATGATCTGTCTCTGGATGTTGTTGGTGACAGTGATCTGTCTCTGGGTGTGTTTGTGTCAGTGGTTTGTCTCTGGGTGTGTTGGTGACAGTAGTTTGTCTCTGAGTGTGTTGGTGACAATGGTTTGTCTCTGGGTGTGTTGGTGTCAGTGGTCTGTCTCTGGGTGTGTTGGTGTCAGTGGTTTGTCTCTCGGTGTGTTGGTGTCAGTGATCTGTTTCTGGGTGTGTTGGTGACAGTGGTTTGTCTCTGAGTGTGCTGGTGTCAGTGGTTTGTCTCTGGGTGTGTTGGTGTCAGTGGTTTGTCTCTCGGTGTGTTGGTGTCAGTGATCTGTTTCTGGGTGTGTTGGTGACAGTGGTTTGTCTCTGAGTGTGCTGGTGTCAGTGGTTTGTCTCTGGGTGTGTTGGTGTCAGTGATCTGTTTCTGGATGTTGTTGGTGACAGTGATCTGTCTCTGGATGTGCTTGTGTCAGTGGTTTGTCTCTGGGTGTGTTGGTGTCAGTGGTTTGTCTCTGGGTGTGTTGGTGTCAGTGATCTGTCTCTGGGTGTGTTGGTGTCAGTGGTTTGTCTCTGGGTGTGCTGGTGACAGTGATTTGTCTCAGGATGTTGTTGGTGACAGTGATCTGTTTCTGGGTGTGTTGGTGTCAGTGATCTGTCTCTGAGAGTGTTGGTGTCAGTGATCTGTCTCTGGGTGTGTTTGTGTCAGTGGTTTGTCTCTGGGTGTGTTGGTGACAGTAGTTTGTCTCTGAGTGTGTTGGTGACAATGGTTTGTTTCTGGGTGTGTTGGTGTCAATGGTCTGTCTCTGGGTGTGTTGGTGTCAGTGGTTTGTCTCTCGGTGTGTTGGTGTCAGTGATCTGTTTCTGGGTGTGTTGGTGACAGTGGTTTGTCTCTGAGTGTGCTGGTGTCAGTGGTTTGTCTCTGGGTGTGTTGGTGTCAGTGATCTGTCTCTGGATGTTGTTGGTGACAGTGGTCTGTCTCTGGGTGTGTTTGTGTCAGTGGTTTGTCTCTGGGTGTGTTGGTGTCAGTGGTCCTTTTCCCTGCGTAGCTGAAAATATTTGCAGCATGTTCTCCCTCAGGATGCAGTCCTGGAGATTTAACATACATTGGGAGAAAATTCTTTTTTGTGATCCACTCCAGTTCCAAGGGTATTTAAGACATACTTGCTGATATAAAGCTTTGGATTATTAATGGAAACCCCTGTGGGCATGTGTGTAGTCAGGGGATGCCTGGGCTAGTGGGAAACCAGCAACATTGGCAAATCCTAGTGCCTGAGATGCCTCCTGTTCCTCATTAACATCAAGGCCAGTAAACATTATCACCCAATACAGTGCCAGGGAAGTCCTCAAATAAGCAACACACATTGAATTGGGAGATGCCACAGAGACCTGCAGTGCAACTTGGTAAGATTCTAGGATCAGGAAGTTGAGAGTGTGATCTTCACCTTCCGAGAGAGCAGTCCAGGCTCCAGGTCTGACTGCATTATGTTATCTATCTCTCCTTTGGACTAGCCTAGGCTGGAAATGCATTGTACCTCAGAAAGGTCCAGACAAGATGTGGTCTCATTGAAGATGAAATTATGCCTCCTGCCCTAATCTCCAACTCGTCAATACACAGATGTGGCTATGATGATACATTTGATGACACCATAGGACTCTTAATAGAATGTGTATTTCACAAGCTTGAGTGTGGTAGAGGAAAAATTACTTAGTTGAAGCATACTTAGTGGAGTTTGGAAGGTATCTGAACAGAAGGTATCTGAGTCCTGAAACTGCTTAGTCAGGAGTCCGAGCATCAGCAGACGGGGCTTTTTAACACTGAGAAAAGTAAGAACTAGTCTGTCCACATACTGGAGCTGTTCTACACTGGTCACAATTTGAAGCTTTGAGTTCTAGTTTATGTTGGGTGGGCTGAAGAAGCATTATGTGACTAATAGTATCAGATTTCAGTGACGTATGTTATGCACTTTGCACACAGAATCAGATGGTCAACCTTTGTTGGTGGAATTGACTGCTGAAAACACCCTGATGAACGGTCTCGGCCCAAAACATTGACTGCTTACTCTTTTCCGATAGATGCTGCCTGGCCTGCTGAGTTCCTCCAGCATTTTATGTGCTGCTGAAAATATCCAGCAGTTTGACCCGGAATGTGATCACAAACTAGCCTAGGAGTAATTAGTACTGTGCCTTTTTTCGCCTTAAAATGAATGCAGCACATTTTAGTTTTTGAGCAGGTCTTTGCCATGACTTATTACAGTGAAGATAAAGCGATACGTATCATAAAACTGCATTTTGGTTATGTTCAAAGCCAAAAAAAATAGTGAGGCATTCAAAAGTATTCTGGATTTTCACAGTAAAATGCACTATATAGTATTAAGAATCTCAAAAGGGATGATAAATTAATGTGATAATGTTATTTTTGTAAAGCAAGGAATTATTGTAAAACCAGTTATTTCTCCATGCATCATGTTTCCAAAGTATAAAGTGGGAAGAAAGCAACTTCAGTATATCCAACTAAAAGAAATTGAAATTCGCTTAAATTGAAAAGTGGATTACCACTGAATGATTTTACCAGGTACTGCTTAAAAATTTAAAAAGAATTATCAAACCACTGTGACATTAAAAGCCAGATAGATGGCCTAAATCCTCTTCTAAATCTCTAAACTCATACTTTGTGGTTATATAAGCTGTTTGAAAAAAGATAGGATGTAATATTTAAAACATTAAAACACTGTGGCGATTCTCGTCCATTTGAAGAATCTTATTCATCCACCTGTCAGTATTGTTCCAACTGGAGAAATGGAAAACTGAACATTGGGTGGAAATCTGGGCATGATTCTGCTATGATCATAATTTGAATGGAAAATCATTTTGCATAAATTTAGCTTTTAGATAAGATCAGGACTTGATTATAATTTTTGATTTGGTTATGTTCTGTGCCTTAGTTCTTGCAGAAGTTATGAGGGATGCTTCTTATACAACACAGGCCACTTGGCCCATCGAATCTATGCCGGATCTCAGAACAATGCTATTCTCCCACATTTCTCTGTTACCTGTTCACTCTTGTATGCCCACCAATTCTTCTCAGATTCTCTCCTCTCCCCAACACCCCCACCCCCCCCCCCCCCAACCTACATTAGGGGCAATTTACAGTGCCTTATCAATCTACCAAACAGCATATCTTTCAGATAGGAAACAAAATTAGAGCATCTGGGCATCGGGGATAAGGCCAGATGGTCACAGGGAGAACATGCAAACTCTGCACAGAAAACTCCAGAGGTCAGGGTTAAACTCCAATAACTACTGTTTTGAGGCAGCACTACTACATTGCTGTACAGTATAGCCTTTTTAATGACTGTACTTCTGATGTATTAGGGCAAATAACCATCGAGTTGACTACGTGTAGCTTCCCTCTGAAGCTGATCACGGCAACTTAATAAAATAAATCGAATGGTAATGCTTAAAAAGAAGGCTTAAGTGTTTGGAAAGTTGTTAGTAAATTTTGCTATTTTAGAAATGGCTTTCTGAGGCTGTAAGAGGATTCACGTCTTGTAAGTTGCGTGCATCTCAAAGACACGAGAGATTTTGGAGGATTTCAGTACTTTCAAAAGGGTCTACATTTTATTCTCAATTTTGACCTAGATTTCCTGCTTTAGTCATTCAGCAGACTATCATGTATTCATTGAGATGGAAAGGAGTGCAAAATTTCTGGTATGGTTTGCTGCTGGACCCTCTCCAAAATAGATGTCTGTAAATGATACCTGTTGATGCCAATTTTGAGGTAGAAATTTGAGCCAGAAAACATGCTGGCTCAGCAGATGTGAAATGTAGCCCTTACCTTTAACTTAACATGGGTAGTGTCTTGGGAACATGGCTGGAGTGCATTTTATAATGACAGTTTGCTACAAATGAGAATAAAACAGCCAACCTTTCCACCTGTACCCAGAATGGAGGAAATTATTTTCCAGTTCACTTTTGTGGCTTGCTTTCAAAAGCATTAGAATTGGGTATTTTTTATTATATAGAGTATTTTTAGTAGAAATCTGCAATTTAAAATTTTTGGGTTTGTATTACTGAAATTTTATTTATGTAGGACATATAAACTGGTTTACATACAACATTGAAAATTTCAGCAACATAATAAATACTGGGCGAATTTTAAATCGATGTCCAACTAAATGGCCATACAACTTTGTAGTTTGTGTTTTGGATGATAGTATGTTCCATTTTGATTAATGTTCTGAATTGAGACTGCAGTATTTTTATTTCATGTATGCTTTTGAAGTGGTCCACGAGAATGACAATCTATGTAAAACAGCTAGATTGTATGGTTAAAACAGAATTCAGGTCCTCGGGTTATAGTTAAGCACTGGAAATTTTCTTTAAATTTACTGAGCCACCTATCTCTGTTGAAACTATCTTTAACCTTGACAAATTGAGTGCTACATTTGCTTAACATATTTCTTCGGCAATTGCAGCTGAAATAAAATTTCTTCAACTTTGAAAATTTGTTGCCTGAGGTTCTTTTTTACTCCTCCACATTGGATGAAAGCAACCTTAAATAGAGTTTAGGAAATCACTTATTACATAGAACAGCTAGTGCAAGGGATAATCAAAGTAATCTTTAATAATTTAACATTAGCTAGGAAGTGGCTCAATTGTATCATACTTGTGTCTTACTGTGGCCACAAGTGTTTTGGATTTCAAATATTTTTGGATTTGGGGATAAATAATGAGGTCAGTTTAGGATTGCCATCATTTCCAACTGCATTTATGTTCTACTGGTAAGCAGTCTTTGTCTTGTACTTGTTCATCATGTATTTGCACTGGTGTAGCCATTCAGAATGTTAAATTTTCATCAGTGATGATCTTCTCAAACTCATCAATGAATTTCTCTGCTGCTTTTGAGATCAGCAGATGCTCTACCACCACAAATCTTTAAAAATGTAATGTTGTTTAATTCACAATTGCCTTCAATGTTCAGTTCTTTGTGATAGAATAGGTTGTTTCATGATCAACATACAGTTATGCAGCATATGTTCACTCAGACACTGATGAATCCATACTTTCAATACACGACCAAGATCTTCATTTTTTGCTTTATGCAGTGATTTTTCTATTTTTCATTGACTTTTGTTCATTACATATGTGAGGTCACTTCTCAGAACTGTCTGTGGCATGCAAATACCTGTGCATCGCCTGGGAAACTTCCCAGCGCATTGTGGAATTTTCCATTTGTGATGTTATGTCAGCGCTCAAAATATTACAAACTTTGGGGTTTTTTGAATTTGAAATTTCAAATAAGGGGTACTCAACCTGTACTGCCTGAAACAATGGCCCCAATGCCTCTTGAGATCATCCCACACATTAGCCCCTTGGCCACGCAGCTACCAATGACATTAAGTACTTACCTTTAAGGCTCCTACTAAAATTTAATAGCATATAGAAATACCTTGAATTTACAGATTCATTATGAATTACTCCTCATACAAAAATTGAGGAAGTATTGATGTGAAAGGGAACCCAACTAATGCTGGATCTTACATGGCACGTCACCCTGGAGGCACATTGGAAGCTGATGCTATGGACTCTTGCCAGCTAACATTGGCCAAAAGTTTAAAAGAAAAACAAAAAAGTGCAGATGCTGGAAATTTAAAACAAAAGCAAATTTTTGGAAATACCCAGCAAATTGGGTCACATCTGTGGGAAGAGAAACAGAATTAATGTTTCAGATTGATTTTGTACATTTGGTTGTTTCTAGCATAGATTTGGGCGCATCGACCATTCTAGCACTCAGGCTTCGTTTGAATATGGTGAGTGAGGTATAGCGGTCTGCTGGTTCTTACTAGGAAGCCAGCCTCTACTTTGAGACTGTCAAATGAAGATAAGAGCATTGAGTCATTTGGCTGCCCCTTGGCAATCTTTATTATTGTGTAAAGATGTTTTATCCCTGCAGGATTTTTCTGCACAAATCTCTTGTGCATTGATTCTCTTATTATCTAAAATTCTGTTCATCTCCAACTTGCTTGCACTTGAAGACTGAAACTCTCCAGCCTTTGTGGATGAGTAGTCCAAAGATTTACTACCCTATGAAGTTAAAATACAATTTTGTTTTATAAATTAGCCATGATTATTTAAAGATGTCCTAAAATAAGATTTCTACATCAACTTATATTATCAATATTCTTGGACAGAGGTACTCTGGACAAGAAGTGTTTGCATTTGAAAGCCCACACCAATATTTAGGCCTTTTAATTGGGGTAGTTAATGTTATGCCCCCAATCGAAATCAAGGAATTGTGCTGTATTTCGGACATTGTTCACTGCAATTGCTCATTTAACAGCCTTTTGATTACAGAATTTATTCAGTTTGGTAGTGTACATTGTTGTAACTTCTCGCATATCTTTTTTAGTAATATGTAATAATCTATTAAAGAAGTCATGCAGCATTTAGTGATTAAATGAAACTGCTTTTAATTATTGTTTGTTATAGAACCAAAATCTCTAGATTCTGGCATCTCCTTCCAGACAGAAGTAGCATGTGCTCCTATTACAGGTACATCGTGCATCCTTCTTTCCATTGAACTTATTGTTCTTTTACCTTTGTGCATGTTAGCTATATACCAGGTTTGTGCCTAGTTGTACTATGGGCACAGAGATAGAATTGTGCATGTTATCATATCATTTACATGTTTTGCTCACAATAAACATTTTCAAGAATAAGCCATTGTCTTTGGGTTCCTATCACTTGCTTACTTCCCTAGCAACTCCATCACTATCCCTAGCAGCTCCCTGAAACTGTGCTTGACTGCTCATAACCTCGCCTTCATAGTCTGAGTAAAGCGGTGAATCTCATGCCTAATTTCCTGCTCAGTAATATTACTTAATTCAGTTCATGTGCCACTGAAACCCCCATTCATACAGTCATTGTATGCAGACTTGTATATTCCGATGTGTACACACCCAGTTGTCCATCTTCATTCAAAGCTCAGTAAACTTGAGGTCATTCAGAACTTTGCTGCCAATGTCCTATCTAATTTACCCATGGCTTCTGTGCTTGGTGACCCTCAAACAGATCACAACTGAGCTCATACTCAAGCAGTGCCTCTGTTTTATAAACCTCTTTTTTTTGTTTCTTTTTAATTTCTTCATGGTCTTTTGCCTTCCTTGTTTTTGTCCTGTCCGGTCCTCTACCATGCACTTCCTTGAGTTATCTGCACACATCTGATATTTGTAACTTCTGCATCTTTAAAATGTATCATTCCTTAATTAGCAAGTGGGTCTCCAAATGCCAGGACATGAATCTCTAAATTTTCATGTCCTTTTCTGTCTCCCTCTCTACAAGTCTGCTATCCAAACTTTTGCTTATTTCCCTAATATTTTCTTTATGCTCTTACAAATGATAAAGCTTCTTGCAGTGTTTAAAAAATTATATTAATAGTATTGTAGAATGAACTTGCAGAAGTATTCATTTCTTGTATTAAATCTACAATCACCTCTTAAAACATAATTGGCAGAGTGGAAGACAGAGATAAGTAATTCTGGGTCGAATCTTTTCCATTTCAGTATTTTCTTGTGCACCTGTCTGTGCTGAGTGATGTTGAATATGTTGTATAATATGTCCTCCTGTAGTGAACTGCATTACTGTAAAATCTACCTGTTTAAAATATGTTGTGTGGTGTTCTGTTTTCTTTCTCTTTCAAGTCTTTAGTCACTAAATATTGCCCTCTAAGAGGCGGGTAAAACAGACTGGGCTGCCATGGATATTTAGTTCAGCCATGCACTGTGACCCATGGGCTTCGGTTTAAATTGGGTTTAAATTGTTCCAATCTTGGACTGATGGAACACTAACATTAGCAATGTAGACTTTCCAATGAGAATTAAACTATGGCCCAGTCTACTCCAAAATGAATGTAAAAAATCCTTGTGACATTGTCTTGTAGTAGAAGACTGTTAATTATCCTGATGTCCTGACCATTATTTACTTCCCAGCTAACATAACTAAAAGTGTTATTCCCCTTGCTTTGCACAAATTGCTTATGCCTTTCCTAAATTAAAACATTAAGCACATTTTGAAGTGTAATCAGTCAGCTGAAAACCACTGTAGGACAGCCCAGGATTGTAAAAACAATTACAAACAAGAGAAAATCTGCAGATGTTGGAAATCCAAGCAGTACACATACAAAATGCTGGAGGAACTCAGCATTCCAGGCAGCATCTCAGCATCTATTGAAAAGAATAAGATGAGGTTTTGGGCCGAGACCCTTCAGCAGGACTGGTGAAGGGTCCTGATGAAGGGTCTCTGGCTGAAATATCGACTGTACTCTTTTCCATAGATGTTGCCTGGCCTGTTGAGTTCTTCTAGCAAGCATTTTGTGTGTGTTGCTTTGAAAATACTAAGTTTTTCTTTCTGTGACCAAAGTTGATTTGCAATCAGTCAGCTGAAGTCACAGTTCAAGAAGCATTTGATCAATTATGACCCAGTTCTATCCTATCCCGAGGCAGAAATGTTTGTCCTCAACATGGCATTTTATCTTATCATTAATCTGATATTTGAATTATTGAACTTCTTTATGACTTGCACCAGTAAATTTATTTTGCTGGATCCTATGTTTGTGCATTTAGAATAAGTATACAAATAAAATGCTTAATTGAGAAGCCAGAATTTAATTAAGGTATTCATCAGTTAAATCTAATTACAGATACTAAAGAGATTTCAAAAGTATGTTTTATATTTAGTCTAACTACAAATTCATCCATGAAAACTACTTTATCTGTATCTTCCAAAGCAAAAATCTGATTTTTGATTAAAATGCATGCCATTTGAGGATTCAAAGACTGGCACTTCCATTGCTGTTGATTTGTTGATGAAACAAATAGATTAAACTCACAGACTGAATGGACTGAAGTCCAGTTCATTTCCAGGAGGGCAGGGCCTGATGATTAGGACTGTGCGGGGGAAAAAAACTAGACAGGATTCCCAATCATGGTCATCACAAGTAAAATCTACCAAAAAGAAATGTATGAAATTTCCAGTTAAGAATAGGATTGACCAACATAATGTTACCCCGTGGATTATTGACATAGATTCATAAACTGAACATTGACATTTAGAGATACCACTGAAGAAAGTTTTACACTTCCACTTTGTTTCTTAAGGTAAAAAATAAGAAATGTGCTGGGATTCTCCTCCAACCAAGGTCCTCCTGTAAATCTTTTTTCCAATATTGCTGCAATATGAGCTAAGGAAGGGAGAAAAGTCAGACCTACCTGGCTTTATTGCAACTAATTTATTTCATTCTAAACTGCTATTCATTTCTAAACACCTTCAGGTGATTAAAAATGAAAATTTTTAACCTTTCATTTGTTTTATGTTAATCTTTATTATCTTTGCACTAATACTGCAGGAATTAATGGCAAAAGTATTCTGAATGCCATGAGAAGACATTCTCCAGATGGAAGGAATTCCCAGGTTAACCTCACCGATCAGCAATTTCCCAGCTTGGCTCCTATTGCTGCTGCTGCCACAGCAACTTACTCTCCTGGTTCCTCTCGGTCTTCTTCTCAGAAATCCACTGCTGCTGCTCACTTTTCTCATAACTTCTCTGGCTCCTTCAAGATTTCCTCTGCCTCATTGCTTAACTCTCAGTCTCCAGGTAGTCCTTTCATCTTCCTTTCAGATTTTGCAAAGGATTCAGTGCTTGTTCATCTGTCAGATTAAATTTATTTACCAGAAATGCTGTGTTCATTATTATTATTATTTTTAAACTTGATCTTCCGTGTGAGCTGTAGGAAATGGGAATTGATTAAGATGCCAAAATCAACAAACCCAACATGAAGTTTCTAAGGATTTTTATCATTTCAGTGCATTTCATAAAGTCTTAGTAATTAAAACAGTGATAATATTAAAAACCACTGTTACTCTCCATAGTCTGTGAAACTTTAAAATTGAAGTTCTTGATTCATTGTTTGCCAGATAATTGAATGTGTGCATTTTCCTTTATATGTTGTTGAAATAGATTATTTTTGTAACTTTGCTTTATTTTAATATAATGATGGCCTGTATTTCTTTGCTTAGCAGACACTACCTTTGGATGTTATATTAGCATGGTGTCTGGTGTCTAGTGAATGAATCAGTATTTGCAAGGGGTGCTGCAATAGAAACAGTTGAATATCACTACTTCTACTCTTGTTGCAATTGAAAGTAATCACTTATAATTGAAGATTCCTTTGTAGCAAAAACTTTGTTCACTTGTGTATATAGCTATAACTTTACACATTTAAATAGAATGCCTCTACTAATTACTCTGGAGGTCATAAGCAACATGTGAAAATTAAATACAAAATGTTCTTTATTAGCTAGAATAAATAACAATTGGTTGTTATTTCTGTTTTAATTAATTATTTAGTTTGTTTCTGTTCATTTGCTACTTGTTGAGACTAATAGGCAGCACAGAAGATGATCAGCTTTCAGTGCTGTAAACAAAGGCATTTTGAACTTCTTTTTGGCTAATGAACCAAATTTTGTTTATAAACTGTAAATGAAAAGCACCAACATGATTTTGCCTTTCAAGTTTGCATGATTGACTTTTGACAAAATTAATTGAACTAAATCGGGTAGACAGAAAATTGTGAATGAAGTTAGCCACTTTGATTCAAATATTCTGAACATTTTGTCTTAAATTATTCTGGCATTTTTGCCTCCAATAGTCCTGTCTGGTATAATCACTATATTCATTGTTCATTGAATTTCCTGACAGCTGTATTCCCACCAAAAAGATTCCTGTCAAGTTTCATTTGTTCCATGCCACATTGGCCATTTCCGATAACATTTAACATAATATCAATCTTCGTTAAAATATAATCAACAGTTTCTGTATTGTGTTTGTAGCTTTTGTTTAAATATGCTTACATGTCTTTGCCATTCTTGTCCACTTTGTTTTCTGGTATTTTCTGAAATTCATTTTACTTCTCAGTAACTTTCATGTTATTTCTAAATTATAGATAGTTACGGTCCCACTCTACACTGTGCCTCACGAGGTGATTTTCCTGCTTTGGCCAACACTCTTCTAATGAGTACTTATTATTTCTTCCTCCTGTTAAACCACTTCCTTTATCTTTATCTGCTGGAAGGTATTAATTTGAATCTCACCTTTTGGAGTTACTTAACAGTGTTACAAATTGAACCTTGCAAATTTAAAGGTTTTCCACATTCTCATTGGATTGATAATCCCTCAGAGAAGTTAAGTCTCTGAAACCATGCTGATTGTAGCTGTATGGACTCTCCTTGGGCTTATTTGTGATGATTGACTATAAGCCCATAATATATTGGAGCAGATTTAGGCCATTTGGCCCATCAAGTCTGCTCCACTATTCGATCTTGGCTGATTTGTTTTCCTTCTCAGCCCCATCTTCCTGCCTTTTCTCCATCACCTTGAAAACAAATTCTAATTGATTCTGTTGTGTTCCAATGTAGATATCCATGCGTGCATCTTACCTTTTTTATTTAAATTTGAGAAGACATTAGTCTGCTTTATGGTCTTATGGTGCATCCATTGTTTGAAGTGATCAGCCTCCTGCAGAATGCAGGGGCCTCCAAAGCTACTTTATTCAACATCATTTATCCTCATGAACTTATTTGTTTTTAATCTGAGCATTGATTTCCATCTGACTAATTATGCTTAATTTATTTGGAAAGTAATTGAAGAGGCATATTTAGTTCTTATTTCGTGTTACTTAGAGAATAGCCGCAATTCTTAGATTCAAGTCTGTTTGCATTGTAATTTTTCACAGCATATGCTCTGTTGTTGTACTAGGCACCTTCTATATCTTTGCTTTTATTACATTTTAGTAAATCTCTGATCAAGCTCATCTTCCTCTTAAGCACTTCTTTCTTCCTAAAGATTGCCCAGGGTTTATTGTATCCTGGAATTATTTGCTAATGTATTTAAGTCATGTTTGATTTGCCTGTTGAATTAGTCCTGATGAGTCTTGCATAATCAGAATTTTATCTTTTATAAAGGTATGTTTGGATAAATCTCTCTGTAATATTGGACTAATCCTAATGATACATATTGAAAACTGCTTCATCTGGCACCCAAGGACAAATTTAAGGAGAGAGATTTCAGCTTTTTTTTATATTGTGTTTTGCATTTTTAGTGCTTGGATCTAAATATTTCAAAATAATTCCATTGCACTGGCTTCAAAATAAATGTGACCTGCCACTCTAAAAACTTCAATACCTCTGCCTTTGTCTCAAGATTTTGTACGGCCCAACACCCAAGCAATAACATTGTCAATTTTGCTGACAAAACGACAGTGATGGGGCTCGTCACCAATAATGGTGAGATCTTGAGGCCTGGTGCCAGGCAAATAGTCTTTTCCTCAATATCAACAAGACAAAGGAGTAGTTATCGATTTCAGAAAAATATCACACCGCTCACATTTCACTTCACATTGGTGGCACAGCAGTGGAAACTTTCAAACTCCTGGGAGTGCACATCTTGCATAACTTCTTATGGTCCCCAGAACATATTATCCACATTCAAGAAAGCCCATCATGTCTGTCCAGTTCCCATCGGGGAAGAAGATATGCAGCATTCATGCTGGGACCATCATACTCAAAACAGTTACTTCCCTCAACCTGTCAAGCTGATCAACACCTCCACCCATTAACTCACCCCACCACCACAGCTTTATCATTTCCTGTCAGTCAGTCACCTTATGTGCAAATACTCCTGTACCTAGCGTCTCTTTCAGTCAGTCCATGTATATAAGCTAATCTTATGTGTTTGTTTTTATCATATTGTTTATTGTGTTTTTTATGCTAAATCAAATTCAGAGTAACCAACATTTTTTTCTCCTTTACACTTGTGTACTGATGTATGATCATAAACAATCTTCAGTCTTGAAGAATGTTAAAGTGGCCATTTTTCTGAGGGAGTGAATGTCATTTTTTTTCGTAATCCAGGTGTCTTACTTGGATTTTTCTGGCCGTAAGCCTTCCTATGATCCAGACACATACCACTAATGCTTCACAATGCATATTGTTGGACTTTGAATTTGCATCTGGGGTACAACGACAAAATCTTTGGCAATTTGGACTGCTGCATTCTTAATGCTTTTCTATGCGCTAGAATGAGACTGTCAAATTCTAAACAGTTGTACTTTTATAACTCCTTCAGAATTTGTTGCAAGCTTTATAAATTCTATCAGCATCAGCCAGCTTGCAGAAGAAAAGTGTGATTGTTGCAGGAAGCAACTGTTTCATGCCCCTTTTTTTATGTCATTCGCATTGCCTCCAGACCCAGTTAATTTAAGCTTGGGAAAGAAGCCAGAATGATTTCATAATTGAACTATTGGAGCTCTAATACTTCACAGTACAGATGATGCCCTTTGCCAAGGAAAAACAAGTATGTTGAACATATAGTCTAGTTAACCAAATCTGAATCTTTCCTCTAATGTTGTTACATTGCAACATGAAATACATAAAAAACAAATCTTTCTTTAAGGTCTAATTGATATTGGCCAATTGTGAGTGTAGAGATTTGTTTCTCTTCAATGTAGAGGTTTGTACTGTCAAATCTTAAAGACCGTCACAGGAACGAACTTTGCCATTGCAGAATTTTAAACATTGTGAGGCTTTAGTAGCCTTGCTCATTATTTGTGACCCTACTCTAAGATAAATATGCAACAATGATTTACTTTTGATTTTCTTCTCCCAGAAGAAAGATGTTGAAATAAACTACATGACAGTTGACAAATGTGAAATAGCTATTATTGCAAAAAAAAGCATAAATGATTAATGTTTTGAGAAAGGAGTTGTTATACAATTTGTTCTTATTTGAATGGTAATGTAGACAGCTATTGTAAAGAAAGATGTTACATAAATCAACACTACTGAATGAATTACACTAAGCAGTGGTTGTGTTTCCACGTTTATGACATAGTTAGGTTAAACTTATCTTTCCATATTTAATAGAGGTGCAGGTCCAGACATAGAATGCAGTGTATTTCTTTTTTATTCAGGAGGTGCTGTCGGTTGTCAGCATGTGTTTTCCACTTTTAATTACCCTTGAGAAGGTGGCGATGCTCTGCTTCCTAGAGTCACCGCAGTTCATTTCATAGAGTTAGCTCCCACAGAGCTTTCTGCTTTGGAGTTCCAGGTTTGTGACACAGTGACAATGAAGGAGCACTGATATATTTGCAACTCCAGATGGTGTGTGATTTGGGGGTAAATTTGGAGATAGTGTTGTTTCCTCTTTCCTGGTGTCCTTGACCCTCTGGGTGGCAGAGGTTGCTCATGGGGAAGTGTTGATGAAGCCTTGTTGAGTTGCTAAAATCCATCTTGTATACACTGTTGGTCCAGAGTACAAGTGGTAGAGGAAATGAAGATTTAATTTGGACTAGAGAGTGGAGTTCAAATGGGCTGTTCTGTTCAGAAGTACCAACTGGCACCTGTGTGCTACAAATGTCATGAATTAGCCATGCCTGAATGGGATGCTCTGTATTCTGAGAATCTGGAAATGGAATTGATTGCTCAGTTGTTGGGAGCATTCCATTCCTGACCTTAAGATGGAAAGAAAGACACTGATGAAGTAGCTGAAAATGGTTGGAACCATGATGTAAAGGGGGGGGGGGGGGGGCAGGTGACCAGTTTTGTTCCTATTGTTCTTATCTCCCATCAAACACCTGCAATGAAGTCTTGTGGAAGAGATGTCCAACCACCACGGTCACCTTCCTTTGGGGCATGACTCCAACCAGCCAGATATCGTCCCCTTGATTCCACTGACTTCAGTTATATCAGTATTTGTTGATTGCATGCTCTGTTAACTACTGAGCCACTGTCTCTTCATCTCTCATCTCTGCTGTACAGATCTTCAGTCAGTGTTTGGTGACCGACATGATGTGTTCCCAACAAAACTCCAACCAGCCATTGATGGGCTGGTTATCTCTCAGGCATTACTGGATAGTTTTCCATGTTGCTGAATATGTTCCTAATGTACCAACACAGCACGGAAGGGATTTATAGAGTCATAGAGCCTTTCACCCCATCCCAAACATGCTGACATTTTTCCCATCCCCACTAATCCCTTTTGTCTTCATTAGGACTGCATCCTTCTATACCTTGTTCTTTCTATTTGTCTAAGTAACCCTTAACCATAACTATTGCACTTAATTCCACCACCACATCTAGCAGCCCACTCCAGACATCAGCACTTACAATTTTTTTTTAAAAACATATCCAGATCCCTATAAAGCTGATTCTTCTTAAACCTATTCCCACTTTGTTTTTGATACCTCAAATCAAGAAAAAAAATTGACTATATACCCTCTGCCTCTCATAATGTTGTATACTTCTTTCAGATCACCCATCTGCACCTTTCACTTGTGGAAGTAAATAGTCTTTAATCTTCCCTATAGGAAAAACATAGAAAACCTACAGCACAATACAGGCCCTTCGGCCCACAAAGTTGTGTTGAACATGTCCCTTCCTTTGAAATTACTAGGCTTACCCATAGCCCTCTATTTTTCTAAGCTCTATCTACCTATCCAAAAGTCTCTTAGAAGACCCTATCATATCCACCTCCACCACCGTTGCCGGCAGCCCATTCCACGCACTCACCACTCTTTGCGTAAAAAAAACTTACCCCTGACAACTCCCCAGCACCTTAAACCTATGTTCTCTTGTGGCAACCATTTCAGCCCTGGGAAAAAGCCTCTGACTATCTACATGATCAATGCCTCTCATCATATTATACACCTCCATCAGGTCACCTCTCATCCTCTGCCTCTCCAAGGAGAAAAGGCCAAGTTCACTCAACCTATTCTCATAAGGCGTGCTCCCCAATCCAGGCAACATCCTTGTAAATCTCCTCTGCACACTTTCTATGGCTTCCACATCCTTCCTGTAGTGAGGCAACCAGAACTGAGCACAGTACTCCACGTAGGGTCTGACCAGGGTCCTATACAGCTGCAACATTACCTCTCGGCTCCTAAATTCAATTCCATGATTGATGAAGGCCAATACACCATATGCCTTCTTAACCACAGAGACAACCGTTGCAGCTGCTTTAAGCATCCTATGGACTCAAACCGCAGGATCCCTCTGATCCTCCACACTGCCAAGAGTCTTACCATTAATACTATATTCTGCCATCATATTTGACCTACCAAAATGAACCACTTCACATTTATCTGGGTTGAACTCCATCTGCCACTTCTCAGCCCAGTTTTGCATTCTGTCAATGTCCCGCTGTAACCTCTGACAGCACTCCACTCTATCCACAACACCTCCAACCTTTGTGTCATCAGCAAACTTACTAACCCATCCCTCTACTTTCTCATCGAGGTCATTTATAAAAATCACGAAGAGTAAGGGTCCCAGAACAGAACCCTGAGGCACTCCACTGGTCACCGACCTCCATGCAGAATATGACCCGTCTACAACCATTCTTTGTCTTCTGTGGGCAAGCCAGTTCTGGATTCACAAAGCAATGTCCCCTTGGATCCCATGCCTCCTTACTTTCGCAATAAGCCTTGCATGGGGTACCTTGTCAAATGCCTTGCTGAAATCCATATACACTACATCTACTGCTCTTCCTTCATCAATGTGTTTAGTCATAAAGCCGAGCTGACTATTCCTAATCACATATACCTCTCCAAGTGCTCATAAATCCTGCCTCTCAGGATCTTCTCCATCAACTTACCAATCACTGAGGGTAAAACTCACTGGTCTATAACTTCCTGGGCTATCTCTACTCCCTTTCTTGAATAAAGGAATAACATCCGCAACCCTCCAATCCTGCAGAACCTCTCCTGTTCCCACTGATGATGCAAAAATCATTCCCAGAGGCTCAGTAATCTCCTCCTCCCTCGCCTCCCACAGTAGCCTGGGGTACATCTCATCCGGGCCCTGCAACTTATCCAACTTGATGCTTTGCAAAAGCTCCAACACATCCTCTCTCTTAATATCTACATGCTCAAGCTTTTCAGTCTTCTGCAAGTCATCACCACTGTCACCAAAATTCTTTTTTGTAGTGAATACTGAAGCAAAGTATTCATTAAGTACCTCTGCTATTTCCTCCGGTTTCATACACATTTTCCCACTATCACACATGATAGGTCCTATTCTTTCACATCTTATCCTCTTGCTCTTCACATACTTGTAGAATGCCTTGGGGTTTTCCTTAATCCTGCCTGCCAAGTCCTTCTCATGGCCCCTTCTGGCTCACCTAGTTTCCTTCTTAAGCTCCTTCCTATTAGCCTTATAATCTTCTGGATCTCTAACATTATCTAGCTCTCTGAACCTTTTGTAAGCTTTTCTTCTTGACTAGATTTATTACAGCCTTTGTACACCACGGTTCCTGTACCCTACCATAACTTCCCTGTCTCATTGGAACGTACCTACTCACAGCTCCACACAAATATCCCCTGAACATTTGCCACATTTCATCCGTACTTTTCCCTGAGAACATCTGTTTCCAATTTAAGCTTCCAATTTCCTGTCTGATAGCCTCATAATTTCCCTTACTCTAATTGAACACTTTTCTAACTTGTCTGTTCCTATCTCTCTCCAATGATATTGTAAAGGAGATAGAATTATGATCACTATCTCCAAAACGCTCTCCCACTGAGAGATCTGACACCTGACCAGGTTCATATCCCAATACCAAATCTAGTACAGCCTCTCCTCTTGTAGGCTTATCTACATATTAGGTCAAGAAACATTCCTGAACACACCTAATAAACTCCACCCCATCTAAACCCCTCGCTCTAGGGAGATACCAATCGATATTTAGGAAATTAAAATCTCCTATCACGACAACTCTTATTATTACACCTTTCCAGGAAAGGAGAAAAATCCAGAAATTATTAAAAGGCGACTTACATTTCTACAAATTAATTTTGAATATATGAATATTAAGTAAAATGAAGGAAGATAGCAAACTATTCAGCTACATTAACCTTTTAAATCAAATGAATGAGGTTGCACTACTCTGCCAGTTAATCCTTGCATGAAGTCAGGGGCCTGGAACTCACCTCTGATTTGGACATTGCAGTCTACGGTTGCAAAACTCAGGACAAACCTGCCTTGCATACAGGATGCAACCATTAGTCTCTATAAAATCACCAGGCGCTAGTAATCAGTGGTTAGTTGTCCGGTCCTGAAAAAAAAATTGATGTACATATTACTGCAATATGTACCACACCAAAAAAGAACTAGGAATTCAATTCATTTATTCACACACATGATAGTTGAAGATTATGTTTTACACATGTTTTTAAGGTTGCATCTGTCCTGAAATAGTTACTTTATTGACTGTGGTTATTAACTAATTTGTGCATTTTCAAGCTAGCCAATACTGGTATAATAACATTGTATTTTTATAATTCTAGTCATCTAGAATTATAATAATGAACTGTTATAATTATACCAGTATCAGAGGAAGAATAGGGAAGCTTTGGAAAGGATAGAGGGAAGTTTAGCTTGATGGATTAGAGGGCACGGGCTATAAGGACAAGGAAGACAAACGGGTTATTTTCCTGGAGTGTCAGAGGCTGATCATGGTTTATAAAGTTAGAGGAGGCATAGTTGGTGTAAACGATCAAAGTCTCTTTTCCAAAAGTAGAAATATCAAATACTTGAGGAACACACACAAAATGCTACTTGGCCTGCTGAGTTCTTCCAGAAAAAGTACAGTCGACGTTTTGGACTGAAAAACCCTTCGGCGGGACTGGAAAAAAAAAAGCTGAGGAGTAGATCTGAAAGGTGGGGAGAAGAGAGCGAGAAGTGCCAGATGATAGATGAAACTTGGAGGGGGAGGGATGAAGCAAAGAGTTAGGAAGTTGATTGGAGAAAGAGACAGAAGGCCATGGATGAAAGAAAAAAAAGGGGTGAAGAGCACCAGAGGGAGGTGATGGGCAGGCTAGGAGATAATATGAGAGAGGGACAAGGGATAGGAAATGGTGAAAGGGGTGTGGTTGAGAGGCATTACTGGAAGTTTGATAAATTGATGTTCGTGCCATCAGGGTGGAAGCTACCCAAACGGAAAAAAGGTGTTCTTCTAAGCTAAGCGTGGCCTTATCCCTACAGTGGGGAAGGCCATGAGTACTCAAGGACATTTGTTTAAGGTGAGAGAAGAAAGTTTAAGGAAGATGTGTGGGGTAAGTTTTATACAGAGCACAACGTGTTTGGAACAGGCTGCCACGGTTCTGATGGAAACTGATATGAAAGGGACATTTAAGAGAATTTTAGATAGACAGATGACTATGAAAGGAATGGAGTGTGATATTGGTCATGTGCAGACAGAAGGGATGTGTTGCAGCATCCAGTATACTCTGTTTAAACAGTCTCTGTTAGGAAGGATTATTAGATCAAAAATCTAGACCCAAAAGGCTCAGTATGTGCAAGTAGGTATTTTAAGAGGCAATCCTCACTGTAATAATATTCTGACTGAATGTTGCCCATGTGAGTTGGAGCTTTGTTGCAATAGTGATTTTGAATGTATAAATATAAAATAAAAATGGTCCAATTCAGAGAGATCAGAAGTGGGAATGAGATAGAAAATTATCATGGCAGGCAACCAGAAGTTCAAGATCAGAATTACTACTGTGGATCCTGGTTAACTGAGTCATCAGTTAATCAGACAATTGCTTATTTGGGACAATGCTTAAAGAACAAAACATAATCAAGAAAATTGGAAGGCTTTCCTTTCTTTATCTGGGATGCTATGCTGCTTAATTGGAGTAGGTGATTATTACCGGACAGCTTCTAGCTAGTGTCAGTCATGTGCACTAGTGTGGCCATTAGACACACATTAGTATCCTTAGAACAAACGGTTTTTAAATAGCGTCAGTTGTGTGTCTTTTATGTTCAAAAAGTAGCAATTTTTGTCACTGATCGCTAGTGAGAAATAAGCAGTAAAACTATTCAGAATTGTTTTACTCACTACAGTTTTGAGCGTTTAGGCTTGGAGATGCCAGAAATGGCCGGGAGTGAAAATGAAATGATTTTACTACTTCAGCAAGTTAGGAACTGCAAAGGATTTGAAGGCATCAATGATCTCTTGAAGGTTACAATGCAAATGAAGATTTGAAGGATGCAATCATCAATAGCATTGTATGAAGGAATTCTGTTATCTGAACTAGGTGTCTGCACTGATTTTGTTCATTGCATACACTGGATGAATTCCTTTGTCAATAACTATTTGGAGCTGATATACTTCTATAGAACTATAGTGCCATTGGTAGTATTCTCATTTGTTCTGTATATCATTTAAATATATAATTTGTTACCCAGTTTGTCTTTTTTTATACCTACTCTGAGCTTCCTTTACATTACTGACCAAGGCTAATTGCACCCACTCCACAGTAACCACCATTCCACTCATGTCACTCTTCATTGCTTTGGTACTTAAATTGCGAGTGATTTGAAATTTTTTTTGGGATTAAAATATTGTATTTACTGTGCCATAGAAATAATTTAGATAACAGAATTCTGTGCTTAGATAATTTAGAAGAGAAAGTAAAATTAAATTTGCTATTTGTTATTAGAACAGAAATTTATTAATTTTTAGAATAAGGTGTTTTGTAGCATATTGAGGAAAATATATTCAAAAGACGTTCTCAAAAGTTATCAAAAAAGCTTAACAGTACAAACTTAATTTTCATGGTAATTGTGAAAATGGCAGTAGTAAAAGCCCTATCTTTCTAAGTCGACAAACTTTATTAAAAAGGTCAAGTAAATCCTACAAAATAGTCATTGAAGGATAAAATGTAATGAAATAATACAATAATATATGCACTACAGAAGTTAATACATCTCAGTTCTAATCCTTGCTAGGCATTTTACTACCTTGGTTTACTAATATTGAAGTTTATTTAAATTCAGCAGTAGTACTCAGTCTGCTGTGTTTGCACAGTGGATGAATATTGATACTCCTTGTTAGATTCTGTGTTGCTCAGCAGGTCATGATCTGCAGGGATGTTATTAACTGTCCATCATCAGAAGGCATGACTCTGTCAGAAACTGCTTGCTTGGCAAGGCTGACTGGTGAGCTGTCGAAGGGGATGGATTTGATCTTTGTTGGTACCAAAGTACAGCTTGGAATCACGTGTAATTGTTTGACGGCACTAATTAAAACTTTCATTCCCTCACCAGGTTTGCCTTCCATAAACATCTTAATTAAATCTCAGCATGGATGTGGAAATCATAGGTGTGTTACCAAAGGGCCACTATATTCAGACATACGGAAGCAAGGGAGGTTTTGCTTAGTCACAAACTCCCATCTGCCCAAATGTCAAGGTCACAGTACACTTATGCAAGATGGTTTCAGGATCTCAGCAAGAGTGACTTTTCTTGCAAGTTGAATTTGAAAGCACCTGCTGAATATTACTCATATCCTCAGCCAGATTGAGCAGAAATGAATAATCGGGGAATCGAAATCTCAATGGGGGAGTAAGGATTAAAGAAACTCTGCGGAAAAATGAATCACTTCCTTATCAGAAATGTAGTAAATGGTTCTGAAAGAGGATCAAAATTTTTAATTAAAATGTTGTGAAGTGTTTTCAAAATTTGTTTGAACATGAGTTGCAACACTTTGGTTAATAGGCATTCTTGTTAATTTAAGGATGATTTAAACTGTGGTAATATTTCTTGTTTGCCTCTTAAATTAAAAAGCATGCATGATTAATACTTTAGAAATCATTAAGTATTGTGAAACTTTTCAGTGCCACTATTTAGAGAACATAGTGCAGGTCAAATACACAATTTGTTATCAATGTGACATTTCAATTTCAAAGTAATCAAACTAATTATGTTGTTTAAACATTGCAACATGTACAGAGAGTTCTTAGTAAACTGAGTACAGCAAATCACAGAGGGCTAATATTTTGGAGTAGTTTAGAAGTAATAATTTAAATGAAGTGGTTTCTTGCTATTTTTAATAAACAGTTCATTTTTTCATAAATTTAAGAAAATAAGGGATTTTGTAGAGCACAATATTGTTAAGTGAAAAGTTTGTATGTAGTGGTTAAACTGTATGGAACATAATAATAGTTCAATGGAATGTTTAAAAGTTTTGAGTTAACACAATATTATGCACACAGGCAGCAATTTTTTTCAAGTGCAGTAAGATTTATACATTCGTCACTAATTGTTGTTCCAATTTGAATTACTTCAAAAAGTAGTCTTTGATGTTTTTTTGATGGTTCATTTCAATCCACATATCTTACTGAAGTACACAATTCAGAGAGTTAGCAAGTTTGTTTCTTTCTCAGTGACATCGTGAGTTACTCACTCTCTGCTCAACTGACTCCATCCATTCCCGCCCTGGGTGCTGTCCATTTGGAGTTTGCATGTTCTCCCCGTAACCTTGTGTGTTTCCTTTGAGTGCTTTGGTTTCCATCCATATTTCACAGATGTGTGGATTTGTAGGTTAATTGACTACTATATATTGATCCTGAAGCAGGTGAATGGTAGACATGAGAGGAAATTAAAAATAACATTTGTGCAAACTTTGTTTAGATATTTACTTAGTATAAACTTGATGGGCCAAAGTGCCTGTTTCCGTCCTTTTTTTGTGTGTGAGTCAATATATCACTGCTGGAGTGAAAGAACATTTGCAGAGCTTTAAGTGCGTCATAAATTAAGAAGCTGTCATCCCACTTTCTTGTTCAATATACTGATCACAACAGAAGAACATCATTGTTATCAGCATTTTTAGGGTTAGGAAAAGGATAATTGGCCAAGGTTCCAGGTCACTTTTCATTGACTTTTTGTTTGGCAGTATCCATGAATGCTATGTAAAGACCAGAGTATGATGTCTTTCAATATGAAATTTCCTACCAGTCCTCAGTTTCTCAAAGTTGGCCATTTGAATAAAATACAGGAAGCAGGAAACATGTTCATGTGAGCAGATGTAACATTTGAGGATGTTTCCCCTATTGAAGTCATGAACTATTGGATATAATCTCAAAATGAAGGGTCAGTCAGTTGCTTAAAATCAAGATTATCAGTAAACTGAGTCGTTTATTCTTTCCCCAGATTGCAAATCTTTGGCATAATCTGGCCCACAAAGCGTATTCAAAGCTGAGTTGGACTGATTTTTGACAACTGGAGAAATAAGGATTCTAGGGGCTGGGCTGGGAAATGGAGTTAAGGTTAAGGTCAGATCAAGCACGATGCTATTGAAAGTTGGGTTATTGGACTTACTGCAGGTCCCATTATTTGTTATATTCCTGTGGCACAACATATACCCTTTATTTTATCATGTGGGGGGAAATGGTGGTGTCAGTTTAGTTTATTGTGTAGGGTAATGTTATTGGTGGAGATGTACATAATTCACAACCACTGACATTGAGTTGGGGTTCACTTTAAGATGCTGGTCTGATGTGATAATGTAATGACATGAAGTCCTGTTACCATGCTTTGCGTTCAGTGTTTTGATTCCAATAAATGAGTTGCTACGGTTTTTCTTAAACATTAAATGTCATTTTATTTGCGAAAGCCTACATTGGTGACCCCAATGCTCCAGGACGATTGTAGAATTATTGGACATGATGGGGAATGCAGTAATTTTGAAACTGCTGGAGTTTTGGGAGAAAAATGCCATTGCTGGGTTTGTACAAGCTGAGGCTGAATTTGCGCTGCGGGGAATCATAGTGGACCACACCAAATTCTACAGTGTTGCTCAGCAGTTCCACAGCATCGAGAGTGGTGAGTCTACTTGATCACCCACGAGAACATGATAAAAACCAATCGTTGAAAACTCACCTTATACAGACATATCAGAGTCTGAGCACGCCAAACAGATGCTCTGCTTGCCAGGCCTTGATGATGCTAAGTCAGCGGAGCTAATGGACCACAAGCTGTCCCTCCTGGGATATCACCGTCGTTGTGGAGTTATGAAGTTGTAAAGCTGGTCTGGGGCTGCCTTTTGTTGACTTCAGTCTTCCCATGACTTAGAGAAAATTACTTAAGCTTGTTGGAACTAGGTTCAGAGGCAGTGAATTGTTTTAGCATGGGAGTAAAAGTAGTGCTGAGTTCCATGCTTGTTTTAGCATGGGAGTAAAAGTGTTTAATTTGTTAACAGTGTAAGCAAGTGAAAGGGTGGTGCTGGAGTGTGGTTTGTTTGGATTTCTGCAAAATGTGCCTGTGGCAACCCTTTCAATCCATGGACAATGTAGCAAATTTATAAATCTGAAGATGACATGAAGATGACATAATGGAGACATAATCACTTTTCATAAGTGCATTAAATTAGTTATCCAACTTTTAAGCTGGACTAAGAGTTGTTGGTCTAAATCAGCCATTCTGAAGGGTAGAAGAGTAGAATGGTAGGCACACTGTCAATCATCCAGAAGGCAGTAAAAAGGAACAATGTTCCATATTGCAGTTAGCAAAAATATCATCCAGGGTTTAATTTGGAGTGGATGGAGAACTACGAAAACCTGACTGGAGAGGTTTAAGTAGGAAGTGGTGGGAAAGTTGACACAGGTCTAGAAGTGTTGATATGTTTCAGGGTGCTGGAGAGTTAGGAAATTTGGAAATGGGCCAGGAATTAGTCCGGCCATCAGGGTCTGGGCTGCTTTTTATTGGAAATGCAGGATGATGATAGTGATTTTAGCCAAAGCTAAGATTGTTCTGCTTGGAGTAAATAAGGATGATGGGACTTTGGCACCATTGAGTCTTCAGTCACTTCATAACTTATTACCTTCACTAAAACAGTGAATTCTGAAACCCCAATTGTTCCCCATCCAGCTCTGGTGAAAGAAAGGGATGAGGCAAATGGACAATGCAGCTGTCCAAATGAATTCATTTTTAGAGGCACTATTAATTACCTCTGATTCTCCAGGTAATGTCAAAATCAAGTTTATTATCATGTGGACAAGTACATTTATGTACAGGTGAAATGAAGAACTTACTTTGCTGACAGTCAACACAGGTGCACCTCAAGGACGTGTGTGTAGCCCGCTGCTTTACTCCACATTCATGACTGTGTGCCTAGCCCTAGTTCAGACACCATCTATAATTTGCCAAGGACACAACCATTGTTGGCAGAATCTTAGATGGTGATGAGGAGGCATATATAGGAGTGAGGACAACTTAACTGGTTTAGTGGTATTGCAACAACAACCTTGCACTCAAGTAAGATCAAGGAACTGATAGTGGACTTCAAGAAAGAAAGTTAGGAGAACGCTAACTAACCTTCATTGGGGGGGTCAGCAGTGGAAAGGGCGAGCAGCTTCAAGTTCCTGCATGTCAACAAGTCTGAAGATGTCTCCTGAGCCCAGCAATTGCGAAGAAGGCATACCAGTGGCTGTATTTCATTAAGAGTTAGAGGAGATTTGGTATGTCACCAAAGACACTAGCAAATTTCTACAGCTGTACCATGGAGAGCATTCTGACTGGCTGCATCACTCTCTAGCATGGAGATGCCAATATGCAGGGTCAGAAGAAGCAGCAGACGGTTGTAAACTAAATCATGGGCACTAGCCTTCCCACCGACAAAAGCATCTTCAATAGATGATGACTCAAGAAGGCAGTATCCATCATTAAGGACACATCATCCAGGACATGCCTTCCTCTCATTGCTACCATCAGGGAGGAGGAGTTTCAAAGGCCTGAAGATACACACTCAATATTTTAGAAACAGCTTCTTCCCTCCATCATCAGATTTTTTTTGTAATTTATTTTTTATTGATTTTCATCATCAAGCAAACATTTCCATAAGATGTATTTCAGGTACTGTACATATATCATATATTCATATTTGCCACAAATCTCTACATAATATTTATCTGAGGTATACATTTATAGAAAAGAGAGGAAAGAAAGAACAAGTAAAAGGAGAAAACTATGTACAAGTAGGGAGTGATCTTTTTTTTATATACAGCATATTCATTGATTTGTGAGAATAAAGTCAGGTCTATGAAGTGTTGTGTAGTTAAACCATTTTTCCCAGTATGAATCAAATTGTTCCAACTTATGATTAACAGATGCTGTTATCCTCTCCATTTTGTAAATGTCCATTGTAATTTCCATCCATGCATTTAAGGAAGGAGTTTGAATGGAAAAACTTGATAAGATATTTTATTACACCTTCTCAGAAATCCCATTATGATAGTAACCTCCCTGTTTGCTGGAGAAATTGTGGAAATCAAAATGCAAACCATTACCATATTTTCTGGGATTGCCCCGTTATCAAAGACTGTTGGAGTGGGATACACAATGCCCTACAAGACGTTTTTAAACATGAAATACCCTTAGAAAGTAAGACCATATACTTTGGGTATATACCTCAAGAATGTTTGAAAAGAGGTAAATATTTAATGAATATACTGCTGGTGGCTGGTAAAAAGACTCTTACCAGGAAATGGTTATCACAGGAGAGCCCATCATCAGATTTCTAAATGGCCTATAAACACTACTGCACATTTTGCTCTTTTTGCAGTTTTTTTCATTTCTTCCTGTACCTTAGTGTTTTTATGTATTGCAGTGTAACAATTTCTCGATATACAGTATGTCAGTGACTATAAACTAGACTCTGATTACTTGCAGTAGCATCACAGGTTATTAAGCTTCATAACTCTAAAACATAAAACTTATTGAAAGAAAAGTACGTAACTGGAAGATGTGTGTCTGATTCATTATTTTTACTTTAGTAAGGCTTACACATATCGTGATGATGTATGCCATTCATGTCCTTTTACATATAATCTGTAATAAATTATATAAACAAAGAATACTTAATCAAACAATATATTTACAATATTACTGAAATATTAAATAACACTCCTCCCTGCTTAGCTATAAATTCCAACTCAGTATATAATTTATACAACTTATGTGTGTATGTATGTATATCCTGACAAGGGAGATCACTCTGCTTGGCAGATGAGACCTGGCTGTGAAGTAATCTTAGGTTCTGGGGTCCCCTTTGTTGTGGTTGATTCTGAGACTGCAGAAGTGGTTCTGACAGCTCTGAACACCTTTCTTTTGGACTTGTTGGCATCCCGAATACTGCATGGTAAGTTGCTTATCTATCCCAGGCCACCAGACCATGCTTTGAGCTTTCATTTTGACCACCCCTAGATGACTGGCATGTAGCTCCTCCACCATTTTAGCTCTCAGTTTGGATGGTACAATAACTTACAATCCCCACATAAGGCAACCTCCATTCAGGGTAAGTTCATCTCTGTGTTGGTAAAAATGGGATAAGTGGGATTTCTGCTGCACGTTTCAGCCATCAGGCTACATAGACCTGAGACAGTGTGAGGTCTTTTTCTGGTTTCCCTTTGGATCATCTCTGCTGTAATAGAGAGACTTTTGATTTACGTTAGGAAGATTATATCACGAGGAATATCCTCTTTTGTAAATTTTTCAGTTTATTTCCTTTACCAAGGGTAAATGGGACAATCCATCAGTATTTCCATGATTAGTCATCCTCTTGAATTCGATCTCGTAATTGTGTCATCCAATGAACAGGGCCCATCTCTGCATTCATGCTGCTGCTATAGTGGAACACTCTTCTGTGGATCAAAATGGACACCAGTGGTTGATGATCAGTAAGAAGGGAAACTCACTCCCATGCAAGTACTGGTTTAACCATTTTACACTCCAGATCAGACTCATGGCCTCTCTGTCAATCTGTGCATAATATTTCCCAGCGGTGATAAGAGAATGTGATGCAAAGACTATGGGGTGTTCAGTTCCATTGCTCACGATATTTTACAAGGCTGTACCTATAGCATAAGGCAAGCTTCACTGGACGATGTGGATCATAATGTGTGAGTACAGTGTCTGACGTCACCATTTCCTTTGTCTTTTGGAAAGCCACCTCACACTGCTTTGTCCAATGCCATTCCTGATCTGTAGTAATGAGTTCAAGTGTGGAGTGCTGTAGCCTGGTTTAACAGGAACCTGTTATAGTAATTGACAAATCCTAAAAAGGACCACAACTGTGACATGTCCTGGGGCATCCACCACTGTTTGAATTTTCTCAGCACGCTTGTGTTATTCTTGGGCATCAATGGTGTGACCACAGTAAGTGATGCTTGGTTTAAAGAATTCACACTGTGCTCTGAGCCCATAATCTTCTAATCTTTTTAACACTGCCTTGCAATTTTGGGGAAATCCCTGTCATCCTTACAGAACCAGTGGTATCACCCAGATAATACTAAGTGCCCGGGCAGCCTCACCGCACCTGGTCCATAGTTTTCTGTCAGAGTGCAGGTGCAGATGCTGCTATAAAAATAAGCAGATTATAGTGTTAAAGCCATCTGTGAGCGCTTATGGTGAGAAACACTTTGGAATCTTCTTCCATCACTATCTGTGGGTAGGTCTCAGTTAAATCCACTTTGCTGAAGTGTTTTCCTCCAGAAATGTTTGCAAATATAATCTCTATCCTGGGCAGAGGGTATAAATGAACATGTCAAATATTATATTAATCAGCAGATTTTAGTTATAAAATCTGTAGTCTGGTCTGTTAGTGGGATAAAGACTTTGTTTTCATTGGATTACAGTTTATTGTTCAGGATGTAGTAGGTGGTTTGATAAGAACAATGGGCTCAGTCCTGGTTAGTTATAGTTCTGTATATTAAAAAGGCTGTTTTAGTGTTGCTAAGCTATAGTGATTAGGGTTTTGCTGAATGGTTGATGGGAAATAGTTACTCTTGAACCTCGTGGTGTGGGATGACAGACTTCTCTGTGTTACTTGTCCATGTAGCATGGATCTAGTTCCTACACTCACTGTCTAGGGCCCCAATCTCATCAAAGTCAGTTAATTCTGTTGGCTGTGCTCACTTGAAACTGACTGGGTTGCCATGTGTTCCTTAACCTTAACTGCACCTTCTATCCTACATGCCCTTTAAGTGTACTGTGTGACATTTAAAGAGAAAAAATATGATAGACCATTGATAGGTTAATTACTGTTAGTACAAAAAACCTGCTAGTCTAGCACCGCCAGAGTTCTGAGCATGTCAAATGAAAGGAGTTTTACTGAACCCTTAATGTACTTTCCACAATCTCAATGATGTACAAAGTGTTACTGAATTAAACACTTTGTGAAAGGAGCAAAATCTTTTGTAAGTTGAGGAATACTTGCACAAGATCTTAATTATATAGGGTAAAATGGCGGGAAGCTGTTCCAATCAGCAAATAGTTCAAAGACCAAGGGTACAGATTTAGAGTTTTGATGGAAGATTTGCGAGAATTTATTTTTTTTAGCAGATAGATAATGATCCAGAACTGTAACAACAGTGGCATTAGGGAATTGGTTAGCTACTTGAAAAGGAATAATTGTTTAGGGCAGTTGGAAAGGAGCAGGAGAATGGAACTGATCAGATTGCTCTACCCCATGGATAAATGGCTTCTTTCAATACCATAATAATTTTATGATAACAAAAGTAATGGCCTCAACAGATAATTGAATAATATTGGATTATATTTGTCTAATATGGACTAATAAGAATGCATAAAACTGTTATTGCCTGACTTCTTTTTGCACAGATATTTCTTTGGGTACTATTGCATGATCTAGAAATGGTCCATGTATTTCTACCAAAATCTCAGGAACTGGAAATCACACTGAATTTGCTCAGAGATGCTGGTAATTTAAGTTCTATTTGGAATTGCAGAGGAGCATTAAGTCATTGTTTTAAAAATAATTTTACTCAATACATCCAACACCAGTCCGGTTTGGCCTTCCTGCCCAAAACATTTTCTAACTATTATGGGCAAAGAGAGTCCAAACAGCACCAAAAAATGATCAATCATTCATAAAATGGTATCTTAGCATAAATATGCTTGGGCACTGATTAAATGCTGTTTTCCTTTTGGCAAAAAGGGCAGTGTCTTTTGATAAATAACTTTTATTTCAACCATTAATCAGAGTTAGGCATGCAAAGGCCAATGTCACAAAACCAGTCAGCTAGTCTGCTAACAGTGACTGTTTTCAATTGGTATATTGATTAAACAGTAGATAGCTAAAGGGCGATGCATGGCAATGGACTCAGTCTGGTATAGTTCCACCTCAGCAGAGCACTGTTGAAAATGAGGGCCATATGGACATGAATCTCATGTAATCCTGTTACTTTACTATTGGATTATCTTTTACACTTTAAAATAGGCAGCCCAAAGACTCCTTGTCTGATCAGCTAAAAATAAGTGCCTTTCACTGGTAGGATCCATCATTAATTTAGGAGCAAGCTAAGATGATACACTAAATATACTGACTTGGCATAAGGATGTAATTACATTGACTGATCAAATGTTGATTTGCCATGGCAGGACAGGCAAGATATTTTTATAAAGGAACATTTCAAACATTATATTACTCAGTAGCAGACGTGCAAATTTTAGATATAAAATGAGTAGTCTGGTCAGTTAATGACAAAAGGACTTTGTTTTCATTGGATTACAGACAGTTTATTGTTTAGAATGTAGTAGGTAGTTTGATAAGAACAATGGGCTCAGTCCTGGTTAGTTACAGTTCTGTATGTTAAAAATGAACAGTGAGCACAATTAAATATTGGTAATTTAATATATAGATCAGGTTATATTTTTTGTACGTCTTCTAAAGGGCATTCCCAGGTAGAATCTCTTTATGAGTAGGAGGAAAAGAATGAGATTTTTAAAATCAGATTCCATTTTCCAAGTCTTACAACATGATGGTGCAAGGGAAGGGAGCAAAAAACATGGGAAATTGAGAGCTTCCTCCCTTCTCAAACAAGAGAGAATCTGCAAATGCTAGAAATCCAAGTAACACACACAAAATACTGGAGGAACTCAGCAGGACAGGTAGCACCTATGGGGGAAAAAAAATACAGTCGATGTTTCGGATCCTGCTGAAGGGCCTCGGGTCAAAATGTCAAATGGGTTCTTTGCCATCGGTGCTGCCTGGCCTGCTGAGTTCCTCCAGCATTTTGTGTGTGCTTCATCCCTTCTGTAAGGTTTCTATGTCATGTGCAGAAATGTAGAAATGCATGTCCAATGGGCTTGGACTGCCTGTTAACTTGAGAGTTAATCATCTCCAGGTTCAGAATCAGAATCAGGTATATTTTCACTGACACATTGTGAAATTTATTGTTCTACGGCTGCAATACAATGCAAGACATAAACTGTTATTAAATTACAATAAATGAATAATGCAAAAGAGGAATGATGAGTTAGTGTTCATAGACAATTCAGAAATCTGATGGCAGAGGGGAAGAAGCTAATTTTAAAGTGTTGAGTGTGGGTTTGGATGTATGGGGGCTTTATTCAGCATGGCAAGCAGACATTCTGGTATAGTCTCTTGGGAAAATCTTTCAAAAACCCAAAGTAAATTAAGGTTTATTACTCTTTAAAACAAGGAGATAATAGCAAGTGATCAACTGTTACAATTACAATAGTTTAATTCAATATTTTGGGTGTGGGCAAATGACTCCATAGAACTGAATGTATTTAGTGGGAACATATTTCAACTCAGAATCAGAATCAGGTTTATTATCACCGGCATGTGATGTGAAATTTGTTAACTTAGCAGCAGCAGTTCAATACAATACATAATCTAGCAGAGAGAGAATAAAATAATAATAATAAAATAGAACATAATAATAAACAAGTAAATCAATTACGTATGTTGACTAGATTATTTAAAAATGTGCAAAAACAGAAATACTGTATATTTTAAAAAGTAAGGTAGTGTACAAACCTTCAAAGTCCATTCAGGAATCAGATGGCAGAGGGGAAGAAGCTGTTCCTGAATAGCTGAGTGTGTGCCTTCAGGCTTCTGTATCTCCTACCTGATAGTAACCGTGAGAAAAGGGCATGCCCTGGGTGCTGGAGGTCTTTAATAATGGACGCTGCCTTTCTGAGACACCATTCACTAAAGGTGTCCTGGGTACTTTGTTGGCTAGTGCCCAAGATGGAGCCGACTAGATTTACAACCTTTTGCAGCTTCTTTCGATCTTGTGCTATAGCCCCTCCATATCAAACAGTGATGCAGCCTGTCAGAATGCTCTCCACAGTGCAACTATAGAAGTTTTTGAGCGTATTTGTTGACGTGCCAAATCGCTTCAAACTTCTAATAAAGTATAGCTGCTGTCTTTATGACTATATCAGTGTGTTGGGACCAGGTTAGATCCTCCGAGATCTTGACACCCAGGAACTTGAAGTTGCTCACTCTCTCCACTTCTGATCCCTCTATGAGGATTGGTCTGTGTTCCTTCGTCTTACCTTTCCTGAAGTCCACAATCAGCTCTTCTGTCATACAGACATTGAGTGTCAGGTTGTTGCTGTGTCACCATTCCACAAGTTGGCATATCTCACTCCTGTACGCCCTCTCGTCACCACCTGAGATTCTACCAACAATGGTTGTATCATCAGCAAATTTACAGATGGTATTTGAGCTGTGCCTAGCCACACAGTCATGTGTATACAGAGAGTAGAGCAGTGGGCTAAGCACACACCCCTGAGGTGCGCCAGTGTTGATCGTCAGTGAAGAGGATATGTTATCACCAATCCGCACAGACTGTGGTCTTCCAGTTAGGAAGTCAAGGATCTAATTGCAGAGGGAGGTACAGAGGCCCAGGTTCTGCAACTTCTCAATCAGAATTGTGGGAATGATGGTATTAAATGCTGAGCTATAGTGGATCACCATTCTGACGTAGGTGTTTGTGTTGTCTATCATCAGTTGGTTGGCACAGGTTTTCAGAGCCTTACCAGGTACTCCATCAGGACCTTCTGCCTTGTGAGGGTTCACACTTTTTAACGACAGTCTATCATCGGCCTCTGAGACAGAGAATACCTCAGCATATTCAAACACCTTTATTGAGAATCCAGACGCCCAGCTTTGCGATGTGGCTCTCTCTGCAGTCAATAGAATTTGTTTAATTACTGCTTGTATTTTACATGTGAACGAGTTTTCATCTTGAAGACTGGTTCTTGGTTTTATAAATGGCTGCAGCCCCAATCTGATTGAAAATGACATTCAAACCTGAACAACATAGAAACATAAAACATCAGTACTGTCTAAAGGGGAATTCTGTTAAACTCACATTCTAATAATCCGTCATCTCCAGGATTAAGACCTGAACACTATTCTCTGATTTTATGGAAAAGGCTTGTCATAAGACATTGGAGCAGAATTAGGCCACTCAGCCCATTGACTATGCTCCATCATTGGTGATTTATTAACTCTCTCAACACCATTCTCCTGGCTCCTCCCCAAAATGTTTGACTAACTAAGAGCCTACCAGCCTCTACTTTAAATATACTCAATGACTTTGCCTTCACAGCCTTCTGTGGCAATGGATTCCATAGATTCGCCACCATCTAGCTAAAGAAATTCCTTCTCGTCACTGTTCTAAATGGACATCCCTCTATTTTAAGCCTGCCTTAGACTCATCTCCATGTCCACTCTGTCAAAGCCTTTCAGTGTTCAATAAGTTTCAATGCAATTCCTCCACATTCTTCTAAACTCCAGCAAGTACAGGCCTGGAGCCATCTAATGCTCCTCATATGTTAACCCTTTCATTCCTGGAATTATTCTCATGAAGCCCCTCTGGACCCCCTCCAATGCCAGCATATTTTTACTTAGATAAGTGGCCTAAAATTACACACAATACTCCAAGTGTGGTCTGATCAATGCCATATAAAACCTCAGCATTTCATCTTTTCTATTCTGTTCCTCTCAAAATTAATGCTAACATTGTATTTTCCTGGCCAGGCAGCATCTATAGGGAGAAGCACTGTTGACGTTTCGGGCCAAGACCCTTCATCAGGTCCAGGCCTGCTGTGTTCCACCAGCATTTTGTGTGTGTTGCTTGAATTTCCAGCATCTGCAGATTTCCTTGTGATTGTATTTTCCTTCCTTGCCTCTAACTCAGCCTCAGAATCAGAATCAGATTTAGTATCACTGACACATGTCCTGAAGTTTGTTGTTATGCGGCAGCTGTGCATTGCAGTGCATAATAAAAACTAAATTATAGTAGGAAGAATATACAGTATATATATTTAAAAAGTTAAATTAAGTAAGTAGTGCAAAAAAGAAAAAAAGTAGTGAGGTAGTGTTTGATGCCATTCAGAAATCAGATGGAAGAGGGGAAGAAGCTGTTCCTGAATCATTAAGTTTGTGCCTTCAGGCTCCTGTACCACCTCCCTGATGGTCCTTAATAATCGATGCCACCTTTTTGAGGCATTGTTCCTTGAAGTCCTGAATACTGGATGCATGTCAACCTTTAGGAAAACCTGCACAAGGCCTCCAAAGTCCCTGTATATCTCTGATTTTTGAATTTTCTCCTCGGTTAGAAAATAGTTTGTCTTTGTTCCTTCTGCCAAAGTGCATTATCATACACTTCCGTACATGATACAGGTGTCCCCCGCTTTACGAATGTTCACTTTACGCCGCTTCGCTTTTACACAAGACCTACATTAGTAACCTGTTTTCGCAACACAAAGAGGGTTTTCGCTTTTATGAAAATTTTTCCCATATAAATTAATGGTTCTTCGCTTTACACCATTTCGGCTTAAGAAAGGTTTCATAGGAACGCTCTACCTTTGTAAAGGGGGAGGGGGAGACACCTGTATTCCATCTGCTACTTCTTTGGCTATTCTCCTAATCTGGCTAATTCCTTCTGCAAACTCTCTGCCCCTCCACGTATCTTTGTAACATCTGCAAACTTGGCCACAAAGTCATCAATTCCATCATCCAAATCATTAACATATAATGTGAAAGGAAGTGGTCCTAATACTGAGCTCTGTGGCACACCACTGGTTACCAACAGCCAGCTGGAATAAGCCCCCTTTATTTCAACTCTTTGGCTCCTGCCAGTCAGTCAATTTTCCAATCGTGCTAGTATATTTCTTATAGTACCCTGGGTTCTGTCCTGTTAAGCAGCCTTATATGATGCACCTTGTCAGAGGCCTTCTGAAAATCCAAGTAAACAACAGTCACAGGTTCTCCTTTGTCTATCCTGCCTGTTACTTCCTCAAAGAATTCCAACAGCAAGTATTTAGTGGTGTCTACCAGCCGCTTGCTCACTGCTACTGGAGGAAGGTGTGTGTATCCTCTCCATCATCTCTCTCTCTCTCTACATCTCTCTCTCTCTCTTTACTTCCCATCTCTCTCTCCCTCTCTCCCCCTCTCTCTCCCTCTCTCCCTCTCCCCCTCTCCCCACTCCCTCTCTCCCCACTCCCTCTCTCCCCACTCCCTCTCTCCCCACTCCCTCTCTCCCCACTCCCTCTCTCCCCACTCCCTCTCTCCCCCTCCCTCCCTACACACACACACACACACACACACACACACACACTCACACTCACACACACACACACACTCACACACACTCACACACACACTCACACACACACACACACACACACACACACACACACACACACACACACACTCACACACACACTCACACACACACTCACACACACACACACACACACACACACACACACACACACACACACACACACACACACACACACACACACACATCCACTGGTGTTCGGAGCAAGGTTTTATCATCCCTATTTGTGGACTGGACTCTAGCTTGCATTATCATATGTTTCTAGTTTCTGGTCACTGCTTTTTATCATTGCTATTTTGTGTGAATATGAATCAGAGTGGCCGCAGATAAGGAGCACTGAGTTTTGGGAAGGGGTGGTTGAATTTTTTCTTTCAATGGGTTCCATGGTTTCTCTTTGTTTCATGGCTATCTGTGGGGAAGACAAATCCTGGGTTGTATACTGCACACATACTTTGATAATAAATGTACTTTGCAACTTGGAGATCATCTACCTTATTCCATATACAGTTTACATTCAAATATAAAACCTTCTATCCTATATTTATCACCCTTTTTAATTTTGCACTTCGCCTCATCCCACTGACTGTAATTTTGCCCTAACATCTGCCTCACAGTCTCACTACATACTGAATCGGCTTCTACTACTACTGCCCCATCCTTAGCCCTGTCATTCCAGCTCCTTTCCCCCGCCATCTGAGTTTAAACCCTCACCGACAGCTCTAGCAAACATGCCTGCAAAGATATTGATCCCCCTCGGATTCAGGTGTATTAAATCGTTTTTGTACCGGTCATACCTCCCCCAGAAGAGATCTTTGTGATCTAGGGATCATTGCAGGTAACGATGCCAACTTTAGATATACTTTATTGCGGCAGCAATCAAATGCATAAAAGCATGCAGAGTTGTGGCTAAGACCAAACATCAAAATGGGGGAAGAAATATGATGACCTAAGTGACTTTGACCCATAGAGTGGTGATTGTTGGTGCTAGACAGAATGGTTTGAGTATCTCAGGAACTGCTGATCTGCTGAGATTTTCAGGCACAGCAGTCTATAGATTACAGAGAATGGTACAAAAAGTGTCCAATGGGCAGCAGTTCTGTGGGCAAAACCATCTTGTTATTAAGGGACAAGAGAAAATCTGCAGATGCTGGAAATCAAGCAACACACACAAAATGCTGGAGGAATTCAGCAGGCCAGGCAGCATTTATAGAAAAGAGTATAGTCGACATTTTTGGCCAAGACTTTTCGGCAGGACTGGAGAAAAAAGCTGAGAAGTAGATTTAAAAGGTGGGGAAGAGAAGAGAGAAACAACAGGCGATAGGTGAAACCAGGATGGGGAGGGGTGAGTAGAGCTGGGAAGTTGATTGGTGAAAGAGATACAGGGCTGGGAAAGGGGGAGTCTGAGAGGAGAGGACAGAGGCCATGGAAGAAAGAAAAGGGGGGAAGGAGCACCATAGGGAGGTGAGAGAGGGAAAAGGGGATGGGGATCAGTGGGGGGAGCATTACCAGAAGTTCAAGAAATCAATGTTCATACCATCAGGTTGGAAGATACTCAGACAGAATATCAGAGTATAAGGTATTGTTCCTCCAACCTGAGTGTGGCCTCATTGCAACAGTAGAGGAGGCTATGGATAGACATATTGGAATGGGAATGAGAATGGGAAGTGGAATTAAAATGGGTGGCCACTGGGAGATCCCACTTGGGGCAGATGGAGCGTATGTATTCGGTGAAGTGGTCTTCCAGTCTACGCTGGGTGTCTCCGATATACAAGAGGCCACACTGGACACAGTATATGACCCCAACAGATTCATACACACCTGGAAGGACTGTTCGGGGCCTGGAATGGTAATGAGGGAGAGGTGTAAAGGCAGGTGTAGCACTTGTTTGGCTTGCAAGGATAAGTGCCAAGAGGAACATCAGTGGGGGGGGCCGAATGGACAAGGGAATCGTATATGGAGCGATCCTTGCAGAAAGTGGATGGGGGAAGGGAAAGATGTGCTTGGTGGTGGGATCCCGTTGGAGATGGTGGGAGTTCCGGAGAATTATGTGCTGGATGCAGAGGCTGGTGGGGTGGTAGGTGAGGACAAGAGGAACCCTAGTCCTGGTAGGGTGGTGGAAGGATGGGGTAAGAACAGACGTGCATGAAATGCGGTTGAGGGCAGTGTCGATGGTGGAGGAAGGGAAGCCCCTTTCTTTCTCCTTCATTCTAGAATGCAAAGCCTTATCCTGAGAGCAGATGTAACAGAGACGGAGGAACTGAGAGAAGATTAAATGGTCAAACTGATTCTAGCTGAAAGGAAGGTGAAAGTAACTCAAATAACTACATGTTACAACCGTAGTGTGCAGAGGAGTATCTCGAATGCACAGCACATCAAACCTTGAAGTGGATAGGCTACAGTGGCAGAAGACCACGAACATACACTCAGTGAGTGTGCAAGTAACTGTAGATTTAATTGCATAATATGTACCCATCAATTACTCCACTTTCACTCTAGTTAGTTAGTTAGAGCTTTATTGCCATTGCTGAGGACAACGTGAGTATGTCAACTATTCCATTCAGTGCAAAAGAGCATAGTGGCGATTCAATTCCTACAAGAACAATGACTAGATTTAAAATAACATCAGAATTTTTTTAGAGTGACATCTAAATTGCAGCGGAATTTAAAACAAACAGCTCAAAAATGGGGAATTGTTCAGTTGGACGACAGCCCTGGGGGATAAAACTATTCTTCAGTCTCAATGTCCGTGCAGCCCACTGTAGACATTGTGAGTTGTAGATGGTTTTCATAAATGCTAGATGGTGTCCCAATGATGTTTGGTGCAGTCTTGATCATTCGCTGAAGTGCTTTTTGGTCGATCTTGTAGCTAGTGTATCATTCTGTCATGAAGTCATGCAGTAAGTCAAAGGCCATTCAATGTCCATTGTTAATGAGATGATGCTAAGACTTGCTTCATCAAAAGTAAACTGAGTGGACTCCATCATCCAGTAGCATAACCTATGACAAAGTGATAAACAGCTTTTGTACGTGTTCCTGACAATTTTATAACTAGTAAATCAAAGTACCCAAGAACCATTTCCAGACCACTTCCTAATGTGGTTCATTTATTTCCTAGCCAATCTGGTAGAACTGGTAGCACCAAGTACTGGGCACATTGATCATCTCCAGCTTCCGAGTGCACTGGCCTCAGGAGCCTGAAATGAAACTTATCTTGCAGTTTCTGTGATTTTTGTGCTTTCTTGTTCAATCTCACTTATGCTGCACGTTCTGGAATTCCTGGCATACACTGAACTGATGAGAGTGTTGTCTCTCTTGTGCAGAGAACAATTCCAGAAATTCAATCACATTTGAAAAACAAATAAGTGGCAAAGATAATTGGAAATATTGACAGGTGTTCTCTTGGCTACAATTATATTTGGCTACAATTTGAATACTATAAACAAGACTTGTTTAGAGTATTAAAATTTCTGCAGGAACTCGATTCTTTGTTCATGGGTTCTTCACGGTCTAAAACAATACTGTAATGTACAGTGCCAGAAGGGCACAGCTGGGTTAACAATCCTCTAGAAGGCTCACAAGGGTAGTGGTACAATTCACTGAGGATTAAAATAAACTGTAGATGTAAAAAAATCTGAAATAAAAATGAAGTACTGGAAATGCCAGGCAGCAACAATGGGGAAATAAGCAGTTGATGTTTCAAAGTTTAAACCCTCCAAAAGTTAATATTGAAACATTAACTCCATTCCTCCTTCCATGGATGCTGCCAACACTGCCGATTATTTTCTTGCATTTCCTGATTATGTTTCATTATAGTTAAATGTTAATGCAAAAGCTTAACTTGTTGTATAATTTTATGCAACCAGCAAATGCTGTAGCAAATCAGAGGTTTCATTTATGTTAAATTTCTACTTGGAATTTCTTCAGTGAGACTTACCTCACTGCTTTCACCTTCCCATGAAACTTTCTTCCTGACTATATCGTCATCCTGAGGCAGTAATTACTGCAGAGTTTAATCCTTCACTTGAGGAATTAAAATTGTTTATTCTGGCCTATGTTCTAGAATGAATGTAACTTGATTAATAGTATTCCATTAAAATTCTCTTACCCGCACCCACCAGGGTCAGATTTGTGAGTCAGCGGTCCTTGTAAAAATTGTTTCTGTATCATCTATTGATTATGTCTTTTCATGGCTAGGGAGAAAATAAGTTATGAAGATACGAGCAGTACTAATTCCAGCAGGATGGTTCGTTAGAAAAAGTACAGTATGTGCTGATAAAATTGGTGCACTTTTCCATCAGTGATACTATAGACAAAGAAAGGGGGAGGGTAAGAGCGATGAAAGTGTTTTGGAAACCATGCATCTTAAAACTAAAACAAAAACAGTAAAATTAAAGCTTTTTAATTGAAAAGTTTAAAATGTGTCAATTAAAAATGAAATACATGTTTATTACTTCTTGTAATTTTTTCCTGGCCCTTGAAGGCACTTGTACCCAGCAATTCATACACATGAATTTCTAAGTTTCTTGCATCAGTAATGAAAAATTGTGGCACAATCCTCACAAATAGTTTTCCATTCAAAGCAAGTTTATGTTCAACAGTATAATCCTGTGTTCTTTTTAAAAAGTATTATTTGTTAAGAATATTTGCAATGAGCCTCACCAACCTAAATATCACAGTAAAATCACAAAGAGAAAATCTGCAGATGCTGGAAATTCGAGCAACACACACAAAATGCTGGAAGAACTCAGCAGGCCAGGCAGCGTCTATGGAAAGGAGCCCTGCGAAGAGTCACATAAGTGTTGCCCAGCCTCCTGAGCTCCTCCAGCGTTTTGTATGTTTCACAATAAAATGTTAACTGTGAGGTAGTGAATCTAAAGAGCAAACTTTCTCAACACCTCTACGTTTTTTACTTATAATTCGCAGGCTTGTTTGTTTTATGGAAATGCACAACTATTGACGTGAAAGTCAAGGACCATGTTAAAATGTAGAAAATCCAAGATGGTCTGATGAGCCAAGTGCACTTCACATTGGCATATATAAGTAACACAGTCCATTTCTTCTGAATGCAGTCACTAACAGAAAGTGAAAATGCAGGAGTGCAGTTAAATATTATATTTCTTTATGTTTTACTTGATACTATATTATAGAGTGTATTTTAGGCATGTTTAATTGATTTTTAAAATCATTTATTCCTTTTGTAATTAAAAATGATTAAGACTGTTTTTGACATATCTCTGAATAACATACTTGCTTGCCTCCACTAGCTTCATGGAGGATTCTTAGATACAGCCTGATATTCCCTCTGATCAGATCGGAGGCTGATTAGTGCAGGTGGACACTATGGGAGTTGAGTTTAGACTTTGCCCAGTTCCTGCACACTCCAATACAATTATGTCTTTTGTATAATTTACTTATAGCAAACTGAAGGAAACATCTCTATATTGTGGGGTACAAACTGAATAATGATAGAAGATAATATTGGATATGCTAAGTAAAGGAAGTACTGCATACAATTTTAGTCCCCTACTAAAAAAGATTAGAGGCAGTACAAAGATGGTTCCCCAAGCTTAATTAGTGGGATGAGAGGGGTTCATATTGAGAAATTAAAAATAGCTTGGGCTTGTAGTCTTTGGAGTTTAGAAGAATAAGGAGACCTTATTCAAACATATCCTAAGGGACTTGATGACTTGTTGGGATGATTTCACTGGCGTGAGAATCTTGGAAAAGGGGGACATAGTTTACAAGATAAGGAGCCGGTCTTTTAGAATGGAGGTATGTAGAACTTTTTTTTCACAGAAATTGGTGAATCTCTGCAGTTCTCTGAATTATGTGGTGAGAGCTGGATCATTAGAAGTATTTCTAGAGGAAGTGGATAAGTATTTGAGAGATTGAGGTGTAGAGGGGTATGGAAAAATGGCCTACTCCTGCTTCAGTTTTCTTCTCTACTTGTGCATTAGTGCGCTGACATGACAATCTTCACAAAACATTGTGCTAGTTTTGGTAAGCACTGAACATTTTTCTGTTGATTGGATATGTACTCCTACAGCATTATCAGTATTGCCCTGGAATGGTAAAATTCTTTGATACACATAGGTTTTAGTTCCCAAAAAACCTGTGTGGTTAAAATTAATGGAATTGTTAGATCTGAAGTATGCAGGTTTGATTTCCAGTCAGTGCTGAATTGTTGATTCGGTTGTAGAGTGTGTTGCAGGGTAACTAAACTTGCTACCCCTGTTTCTGGTGCCTGCTCTAATGTTTGATGGACAGTTTGTTGGAATAGAATGCATGCAAAATGAAGATTTTTGTCTTGATTCAATTATAATACCTACCTTAGTCATACTGTATGCTGACCTATCTTAGTCATATTGTATGCTGTTATGTACACTCTGGGATTAGCCATCGCAAATAGCTGTTTTGGCAATGTGCCCAAGCTGTTACTGATGCTCATGTCATCATAATAAAAAATGGGTTTGCAGGGGAAGATGGAAGTCAGAGGAGAAATAGCATCAACAATATCAAACATAAATATTTAATCTGAATAAAATTGTTGGAGCTTGATTGTTTGTGCTTTAGCAGCTAAAGTTTAGACAGCACTTGTGCTTCAAGTATTTCATTTTATTTACAACTTAACAAAAGGGCTTTGAGCTAGAAATGAGCTTCTCATCATAATGTCACTGATACTATCCAGAACAGTAGCAGCAAGTCACTTTTTCACATATTCTTAAAGTGGACTGTTGCAATTACCATCAGCATGAATACAGTGCTTTGAGTACATGTTTTCATCTACCAGGAGGTATGAATATTTACACCTGAGCTAACTCACAATAGAACTAGGTAGGAATGGGCGCAGTTTGCTTTGTTGAAGCAGGTAACTTTCTTGGAGCATATTTTATCCATGATTTTGCTAGTCTTTGTGCCAATGCCTGTGGGACAGAGCAATTTGTGAAAAGGTATCATAGTATTTTAAAGCTTGTTTTACACAAATGGTACATGGCATTGAAGTGTCAGGAAGTAACTGCACTGCATTAATCAGTCTGCAGTTCATTGTATTTTCCACTCAATATTTGTCCTTGTACTATATTTAGTGTTTGATGCGAGACTTGAAAGGAAACCTAAAATAAAAATAACAAATGATAACAGTACATAGCAAAATATCAGGCTTAAAATAGTTCAGAAATTCTGGTGAACAATTTTATCAGATGTGCATTATTGAAAGGAAAGGTGCTTTATGAAAAGCATGAGGATGACAAAACAAATGACTAGATTCAAAGTTCAGATCTGATAAAGGAAACCAAGACACAAAATGGAAAACAAAAATGTAACTTAGATATAAGGCCATTGCCAGAACCAAGTCTGTCATAAAAGATTCATAATTTGTCATGTTACTGGAATGCTGATGTCAGGATGATCTTAGACACATGAAAGCTTCTGGAAAGATTAAAGATGAGTTAACCATAACTTCAAAACTGCAGAACAAAATGGGGAACAATAATTCTACTCCTGAGGATACATGTTTGAAGCATCAACTATGTAGTGCTACCCACAGATTCACAAAAATTTTTCATCATTTTATATTTTAGATTTCTGCCAATTTTAGCATTTTTTGTTGTTCACTTCTTGTCTGATCCTGCTTTATCTTTTCTTCTATGCTCCAATTCCGATACTGTAGTTATGATGAGAGGCTTATTAGGAGAGCAAGCTGAACAACAGAAACACCAAAGGATTCACAGGCAAACCAGATGTAATTGAAGAAATGTCAAGTGCTAGATTAGAAGAGACTGAAAGTGGTAGCTAATTTTCTACAGACAGGAGAGAAAGAAGTTTGAAAAGAAATAAACTATTTTGGTGGGGGCGAGGTCTGATTTATTTGTAATATTCTGTTTTTAAAAAAATCAGACCACAAAGGGCAAACCCAGTTTAGCTTAGTTTGATCCTGTTGCTGTTCCATTTTGTCCCTTGATTATAATATTACAAATATTAGACCCTTAACTTGTGTGTGGCCTGTTAGTGGTACTTTACAATGTAATCTTTTTAACACTACTTACACTTATAAGCTCTTCCTCGTCACAAAACTCACAATAACTGATTTACAGGTTTTAAATAAAATTCGTTGAAGCATCTTTTAGGGCCAACATATTGGCAGTGCTGATGTGCTGAAAAGAGTGATAAATTGAAATACATGGCACTAGCTTAAGCATAGACTACTGAAACTAGTGTGTTATCCAAAATGAATCTCCCTCATTTCATCCATTAGGATCATTGGCACAAACATTGGAGATTCTAGATGTGATAGCACTTTAGGCTCGCAGATCTGATCCGTTGATTGTGTGAATCAATTAGTTGTGTCTGCATGATGCTTTTGATCATTGACTAGGCTATCAGCTCATTTTTTAATATTCTTGCTACAACTCCCAGCATGCCCTTTTGCAGTTCTTATTGGACAGGGTTGATCCCTTAACCTGATGGTGGTGACTGAGTGAGGGTTACACCCAGCCATGTGGTTACAAGCTGTGATGGTATGCTAGTCTATTGCTGCTTAAAGGCAAAATGAGCACAGCATTTGAGCTGGAGGAATTTTCAGAATCTATCCAATTTAGCATGACACAATAGATAGTATCTTCAGTGTGAAGGTAACACTTTATGTCACAAGGACCACTTCCACCACATGCATCTGCAATACTGAAGTCAGTGAGAGTAAAGTCTTAGAGGTTTAAATTCCCATGTTGGTTCACTCAGTGCCTGTGACAGACTCAGTATGGCAGCTCTGTGCTTAGCCAGCCTGGTCAGTGATGGGACCATTAAGTCATTCTTCATGATGGCCACTGAAAAGGACTATTTCTGTACCCTGGTAACTTTCAGTGCTTCTAACTTTATGACATGGAGTAACATAATTTATCATCTGAGGAAGGATTGTAGGTTATTATTAGGAGGAAGTTTCCTTCCTGTATTCGATCTGATATCATGACACTTAATAGGTCTGGAGTCAGCATTGAGGATTCCCAAGAGTCACTGCCTTTCAGTATCAGAGTACAGCTATTGAGACAAGATTAATCCGTCAAATGTGATGAAGGAATCTAGCACATTGAGGAGGATCTTTGCAAGGTTAGCTGAGCAGGGAGTGACTTCTAAGTATGAAATCGGTGCCCAGTTTAGTGGCAAATGGTATGTTCAGTTTAATTGTCCAGAATACAATAATGTATTGGTTTTGCAAGATTTATCAGTATTATTGATTAGCTGATGTCCTTTTATGTTTTCTAAATTCCAAATTATTAATTGGACTTAAATTCCACAGCTGTCATGATATGATTTGATCTTGTCTCTGGATTGTTGGTCCACCACTATGACTAATATTTTCATAATTTAACACCATACCATTTTAAGTTTTTGTGGTCCAGTTTAATACAAAATATTAGGAGTGAAAATAGGTTTGCACTTTGCCTACCAGGAGCACACTGGAGTTGATGATGCTGTCATCTACCTGCTGAACAGAGCCTACTCCCATTTGGGTAAGCAGGGCTGCCCTGTGAGGATCATGTTTTGTGATTTCTTGAGTGCCTTCAACACCATACAGCCCTCACTGCTGGGGAAAAGCTCCGTTCAATGCAGGTTGGTGCTTCCATTGCATCGTGGGTAATGGATTACCTGACTGGCAGACTGCAGCTTCAGAGCTGTGTGTCAGACGTGGCTATACGCAGCACTGGGGCTCCACGGGGGACTGTATTGGCTCCCTTTGTGCTTACCGTGTATACCTAGGATTTTAGATACAACACTGTCATGTCATTTGCAGAAATTTTCTGCTGACTCAGCAATAGCTGGGTGTGTAAAGGGAGGACGGGAGGATGAATACAGGGTGCAAGCTGAATCATCTGCAGCTCCACATCAGTAAGATAAAGGAGATGATGGTTGAATTTAGGAAGACTAAGCCTGCACTGCTCTCTGTTACTATTGATGGTGAAGACCTGCAAGTACCCAGATGACAGATTTGATTGTAGCACCAACACAGAGGCTGTGTACAAGAAGGGCCAGAGTAGCCTCTACTTCCTGAGGAGACTGAGGTCCTTTAGAGTGTGCAGGGCTCCCCTCACATGTTCTACCAGTCTGTTATCGCCAGGACAATCTTCTATGCAGTGATATGCTGGTGCAGTGGCATCCACACGGTTGGAAAGTTTGGCTCTGTTATAGGAGTCAAACTGCACACACTGGAGGCTGTGGTAGAACAAAGGGCCCTATGGAACATCCTGGCGATTCCGGACAATGTTTCTTACCCTCTGCATGCCACCTTGGCTGAACAGAGGAGCAGTTTTAGAAATAGACTAAGCCAACTATGAACTCCAATGAGCACTATATGAGGACATTCTTACCCTAAGCCTTTAGGCTCTGTAATGAGTTAACCTATAGCCTCCCTCCTGTTAGACTGTCTGAGGTAATTTATTTCTTATTCTTTCCTACTTCTAATATTTGTGTGTTATAATACTACTGAGACATTGTAATTTCCTTTGGGATCAATAAAGTATCTATCTATCTAGCTAGTATTCATTAAGTTTAATCGTAAATCATCTTTAAATTTGTCTTTAATAATGTGAGTGATGAAAGCTTATATTTGAAGGTAACAATTAAAAACATGATTATTATATTGTTAGCCCACTCATAATAAGCAATTGTAAAAAAAATCTTTGGTGCCACTTATGTAAGTGTAGCGATTTGGTGAAAAAATATGAGACTTCTCATTCATGCGATAGCACTTTATGTCAATTTAAGCATTCGCCATCCATTACTTTTACTATCCTTTCTAAATCCAATGCTTGTTATCCTATTTTTTTCAAAGCTGGGGGAAATCATGAGGAAATGAAAAAAACTCAGTTGTTCTGATCGTATACTTGATTCAAGTGGTATGCTCTCATCTTTTGGAAAGCTATGAGATACTAAACTGTAAATTACATTTCAGTCTCTAATCCATCATCATATTCTTGAAAATAGTGTTTTTTTCCCCCCAGGCAATCATCAGTGCCTGGAGGCACTGTTGAAATTTAGTGCTACTCTGCAGTCACCTGAAATTTTTACAACATCCATTAATGAATGGACTTGTGTAGCAAGTGCATTTTTCTTCCTCTGGAGTAGGTATAGGAGGATAGGTAGTTGCAAAATTGGTGCATCAGTTGACCTCATGAAATGATTATTTGCATAAAGTAAATATTACACACAATTTAACTTAAATTTATATTCAAAGCATGCATTTGCATTGCAGATAATTGGATTTGCAGACGAAAGGTAAATCCTTTTCTAACTTTAAGCATATTAATATGCTTATTAATGGTAATTAATTAATGGTATTAACAATGGTAATTATTAATGGTAATTTAATTTTCCCAGTTGTATTTGATCTTAATTCTTAATTCTATTATTCAAATACCAGAAATCATTTGTGTAATTTTTTAACATTTACACCCAATTGATTGCAGTATTTTTACAAAAAATTATTTTGCATACAGTCGACTCATGGCTGTTATTACCATTATGTTCTTACCCAAAAATGTATTGTAGAGGTTTAACAGTATGTAAATGCAGGTGAAAGTTTAAATTCATTATTCCAGATTGTCCTGAAAATTGAAATAATTGTTCATTTTCATCCTTCAGTGCACCACCCTCTCTTTTTAAATTTTCCCACTCTTAATGGTTGTAGAGAGGAGGATGAGATGATATTAATGAAGGGAAGTGACACAGGGGAACAAAGGAAGAGGGGAAAACTGAGGAGAATAAAAGCAATGAACAAAGAGGAAAGAGGGTGAGAGCATAAAACATTTCTTTGCTACTGTTTCTCCAATTAAACCCAGATTCAATTTTAACTGAATTCTTCAGACACCAATCTTTCTTTATTTTTAAATAAGCATAATTAATTATCCCACAAACTTTCATCATAAAGGAGCCTGTTTAGAAAAGATACAAATAAAATTGAGCTTCAATTATGATCTCTAAAATTATCATCTGGACTTCCTGGGGCTCCACACTAATATTTGACAGCAATGTATTTATTCACTTTGCTGACCTCTGGACCTGGGAAATCCTGCATAAGGGGAAATAATGATGACCGGTAACTGCGGCTAAAATTGAACCTGGCCTTAAGTGGAAAAATCCAGCAATATTTCTAATTGCTCCTTGCCATTGATCTGCACACGGGTAAAAAATGGACTTGGAGTTTGTCTCACTGAAAGAAAAACTAAAAAAAAAATTGCGTCTACAACGTCGATCTGAATCGGTTACTGACAACTTTATAAAATTTTCCATATTTAAATTGATTGAGCTTATATTTGGAAATATGCAAGCTGTAGTGATTTGTATAGTGCCATCAGCTTAGGAATACATCTCAACATTCTTCACAGTTGCAATATCAGACCTGATAATGAAAAGAGAACATTGTAAGGTAATTGGCCCACTCTACCCACATTGCATTTCTACATTTCTTTGCTATATTCTGAATTATGTTTTCTTTTTACTACCTTGATGTACTTACATACTGTATGACATAATCTGTCTGGATGACAGGAAAACAATGCTTCTCACTGTGTCTCGGTATGTGTGACGGCAAAAAGCTGAAACCTTGCTGAAAGAGGCCGAGGGATTTAAGAAGTATCAGATGCATACATGCAAAAAAGCAGGAAAAGTAACAAGCAAGTCCGCAGTTTTCTTTGCTAGTTTTGTTGTTCATTTTTGGCAACTATACTTGCAACTGTTGTTTCTTACTCTGGTCATGTTATTGGTGACTCAATTTGTCCATAAACATGGGGCTTGTAATAACTGAAGCAGCTTTGCATCAACAAATATCACCAGTCATTATTACCTTTTGTTTTTAGAAACAGCTCTCTCCAAAAAATGTGTTTACAATTTAGAAAATTGCTTCTATTTAGAGGTAGATAGTACAAGGTAAAAGTAGATTTTAATCTCTAAAACTGTTGTGTCTGAGCACAACTACGTATCAATTAAATAAACACTATGCGGAAGTTGGCATTAACTGGTGTATTCACATTGCGACGAGAGAGAAAGAGAACAATGCTCATGCTAGACAACAGCACATGGGGGACAACGCTGGGAGGGAAGGGGTCATTGCTCTAAAAGAAATAGATCCATACATTACATTTCCTCCTCCTTTAGATTAATGCAACATAAAACTTCATATGTACAAAACATTCAATTTCCCTTTCATAAACCCATATTCCAAATAAACATGCTTTCACAATAACAGTTCATAACTTCACAGTTCTAAAGGTACAGTCTTTTGCGTGGTACTGTGTTTCTTTCAGGAGAGTGCCTCTGGACCTGTGGAATGGTATCAGGTTTGGCAGGTGGCTTGTCTAAGACAACGTTCTAGGTTTCCCACGTCACGTTGCTGTCAGTGACATGATCATCACTGAGTGGTAAGTCCAGTGACTGTAATGCGTCCATCTTGCTGGCGGCATTCAACTCAGGTGTGTTCTTCGGTTGAGCATCCAGTATCTGGTGCACGCGACATCTCCATGTCTGATCTCCACCCACATCTACTGTGTACTTCAGTGGTCCAGTTCTTGTAGCTATCCAACTGAGTGTCCACTTTTTTTCTCGGTAATCATGCCTAGGACTTCCTGTCTAATCTCAAAGCTCCTTGCTGCTTCACATGGCAACTGGCTGAACTGTTTATTCTGCACTTCTCTCCAGACATCTGGTTTCAGAAGGTCTATGTGATATCTCACATTTCTGTTCATGCACAGCATTGCAGGTGTTTGATTTGACGTTGCATGAACAGAGTTCTGATACACAAAAAGGAAGTTGTCCACCTTGTGCTGTAGAGAAATGTCCTCTGGTCCATCGCTTTAATGGACTTCTTGAAGATTTGGATACACATTTCAGCTAACCCATTCGTTGCTGGGTGCTGAGGAGCTACCATGAAATGCCTGATACCATTTTTCTTCATGAACAGTTGGAATTCTTCTGATGTATATTGTGGTCAGTTGTCACTCAGTATTTGTTCTGGTAAGCCATTTCTGGTGAAGATAGTCCTTAGAGCAGAGACAGTCTTTTCTGAGGTGGTTGACTGCATTGGTATAACCTCCGGCCACTTTGAATGAGCATCCACAGCAATCAGAAGCATGGGGTTTATGAGTGGCCCCGCAAAGTCAATATGTACTCTTTGCCATGGTGACGACGCTCACTCCCACAGGTGTAACAATGTCTGTGGGGTTACACTTTGAACTTTATAGCATCCCGAACAGCTTTTGGCCAAACCTTCAATCTGTTTATCTATTCTTGGCCACCATCTTGACTGTACCCAGATGTCCTTCATGCAGAGTTTCTGACACTCTAGTGCTTAGTTTAGAGGGAACCCAACATGTGATCCACACATCAGCATTCCTTGACATACTAACAAATGGTCTCATCTTGAAGAGAACTCTGGAAACATGGGGTTACCATGAGCTGGCCATCTTTGCATGATGATTTCATAGACTTTTGACAATATTAGTTCATTCTTTGTTTCCCTTTTGTAGTTTGGAATTTGTTACCAGCAACTGGTCCACCAATGCGGTGTGGAACACTTCTGCTGGGTCACAATATGAAGACTTTCCTTCTTCAGTTGCCAATAGTGGAAGATGTGACAAGTCATCGGCATTGCTGTGTTGTTCGGTACCATTGAACTCTATGTCATAAGAGTGGGCTCCTAGGAATATTGCCCAAAGTTGCAGCTGGGTAGCAGTCATCACTGGAATTCCCTTCCTGGGATTGAAAATGGACACAAGGAGCTGGTGATCTGCTTCGTCTTGTGTTTGAGACTTTTCATGTAGTTGTGCTTTTTGTCTGCCTTGCACACTCTTTGGGAACTTGTCCGTGACACTTTATGCAGGCTCTTTCTTTGAACCAACTGTCATTTGCATCATGGGAGGACTTACCACCCCATAATATTTTTGGTTTTTTGCACTATTCAGGGATATTTTGTGCATTTCACATTCTAACTCATTTTCTGTAGTTCTGCTGCATCCTTTGCTGCAGTCCCTAATACTACTGCAATGATTGATGCCTGTTCTGGGGTTAGGTCTTTGGATAGTAGCCTCGTTTGAGTGCCTTTTCTATGCATGCCACATACAAGCCTGACCTTTAGTGCATCAGAAAGTCCATCTCTAAAGTCACAGTACTGCGAAAGTTGGTGCAGTTCTGCAAAGTATTCAGACAGGCTTTCATCTTTTGACTCGTTCCTTTCATAAATTCTAAATCTCTCAGCTATTACCTGTGGTTTAGAGCTCAAGTGATTTTGTAAAGTTGTAACAGTTTCATCGAACGTCTTGCTTGCTGACTTTTCGGTGGTTACTAAGCTGCATAAGAGATTATGTTCTTGGGCCCATTAAGCTAGGAAGAGCAGGGGCCTTCTTTCTCGTCTTCATTAGCACTATCAAATTCGTCAACTTCCCCAACTGAAGCCATTGTCACGTTATTTTGTTCTTTAAGTTCAGTGCGTCTTTCACTGTTACTCATGTGTTCCTTTGTTAGCATCCATGACAGCTTTCTTGTACTGTTTAGCTCTCTGTTTCGTCCCATAACTGTCAATGCAGTTCATGATATTTTCTAACATTCAGGTTCGTACTCGTCGCCAATTTGTTGTGTCTGTGCATGACTACATAAAAGCATGCATGAGGAAGACGGCTTTAACTGGTGTATTGTGCAGACAACAGATCAATATGTAGTGCTGGGGGGGGTCATTGCTCTAAAAGAAATAGATTGTGCATTGCACAAACCAGTTATTTAATTGATATATTATTTCTCTGCAAAAATCACAACTGTATTTTAAGAGAGTTGTTAGAATGCAAACCAAAACTGGAAGCACTGGTGTTTTAGCTCTGACCATCAAAGTCAGTGCCAGAGGGAGACGTAGAGATCTATAAAATAATGCAAAACACACGTTTTGTAGCTGAACAATTGAGAACAATAGGATGTAGTTTGAGTGCTGAGAGAGGATCAACATACTGATCTATTTGGCAGACGGAAGAAGGGAAACTAATCCAGTTGAGCATACTGGATGAATTGGCATGGAGATAAACCAGCCCGTAATCCATTGATGAGAGAGAGTCATTGGGCTGAAAAGAAGGAAAACCTTAAGATTATGAACCAGGAATCAGGATGGTGAAGGACTTTTTTTTTTGAAGCTGGGATCAGATCACAAATAAAATTGCTTCTGTTCTACTTAATTTTGAATAGCTTAGCCCACAATGCAGTAGCATTTAGCCTAATGAGTTACAGCGCCAGCAAACCTCAGAAAGATCAGGGTCCAACTCCTGCCACAGTCTGTAAGCCAGTTGTACATTCTCCACATGGGTTTCCATCATGTGCTCCAGTTTCCTTCCATATTCCAAAGATATATGAGTTGGGGTTAGTAAGTTGTGGGCATGCTATGTTGTGCCAGAAGCTTGGGGGCACTTGTGACTTGCTCCCAGCACACTCCGTTGCTCATTGACGCAAATGATACATTTCACTGTACGTTTCAACATTTCAATGTACTTGTGACAAATGAAGTTCATCTTTATATGGAAGTTAAAACATCATGTTAACATTGGTTTCATACTAGTTAAGTATTTAAAATATTTTGCGTTGAAGTAGATCTATACATTTTAATTCTATTTTTACATAACTGAGGAGGGTTTTTGCCAAGTTGAGATTATGCAATACTGTACTGTACATAGATAAACCTACAGTGGCAGCTGCTGGTAGAGAGCTGAATTACAAAAAGCAAGAAGTTTTTAAGAAGTGTCATAGTTTATGATCAATGGGCAAATATTTACCTCCCTGAAGAAATGAGGACTTCATGGAGGAAATAATGGAAACCTTAGTAGAACTTGTACTTCATGGCCACAGTGAGTGTGCTGTTAGTACTTGAAGGTGTAAAACTAAACTAGGTACTTGGGGGAAAAAGCAAGCGATGTGATTGCAGTTCTTTGCACACCTTATTCTTTCTGCGATCCTAAATGTGCTTTAGGGAAGTAATCAGTAATTGGTTCCAAGTGCTCTACGTAGATATCTAGTGTATTCAATATTAATCAGTAGGAAATAGATGGCTTCCCTGTCAAGTCTGGAGTCAGACCGGATTGTCTAACCTCCCCTGTCTTGCTAGAGTGTTGCATTGAACCTTTACTAAATGCATCAGGAAAGACAAGAGCATCAGAGGGATCACTCAAATAAAAAAACTGCTCTGTACATGGACCATGTCACTATTTTTTGGTTGAACCTAACATCATTCTGCAGATTTGTCAGCATCTGGAGCAAATTTGAGTTTGTATCCACAGCTGAAATCGATTGTAGAAAGAGCAAGGCTGTGCTCTTCTGTAATTGGCCCAACTGATCCAGTGGCATCTTCAGAATCAGGCTTGACTACTTGAAGGTGCTGGGATCTAGTTCAGAGGGGCTGAGGTGTCTAACAAGAATTGGCTGCAGCGGATTGGAAAGATTAAACAAAAATTGGGACTGCGGAAATAGCGTTTTCAGTCAGTAACTGGGATGAACTTGGTCATCAGATGCAATATACTCTCAGGGCTGCTGTACTTGGTTCCTCACTCATCTGCCTCAGAAGTCACCTGGAACATCTTCCGGTTTATCTGGGAATCCAAGATGGAGTGAGTCCAATGGGCCACACTGCATGTCTCCAGAGAATAGGGGCATAAGTGCACTCATCCCAATGACCATCTTAGCCTGCGGCTGTACCAGGCAGTCTGTGTGGACCCCAGATATGCAGACACCAAGTGTCATAACATGTTAAGATTCCACCTTTCCTTGATGTTGTGAAAAATAGGCCTATCCTCTCTGCTGCACAAATCCTAGTCAGCTGAACATTGCCCATTACCTGCTGACTGGGGGAGAGTTCTTCCAAGTAAATAGCTTTGACCCCAAGCCCATCCAGTGGTTGTCAGCACAGTGTACTGCAAACATGGTGGGACAGGGACACTCTGGATTCTGTGGGTTTCTTCCATGAGCAAACAGTCCAAACCATCTGCAGAATGTTTTGTCAATAGCACCAAGATCCCGCCCATCTGGCCATGAGAGGTGCCCTCCCAGTCAGGGCCTTCCTCTATAGACAACATATCACCCGCAGTGCAAGCTGCTCGGAGCAGTTGCATGGGGAATTGACAGTCACCCAGCTCTTTGCAGCCTATGGATTTGCTAAGAGTGTGTGGAGATGGGTGCAAGTGTAGCAGAGGGCTGGCTCTCTGTTCGTGAAAGCACACACCAAGGCTGAAAGGTCATCAACTCAGTGAAGCACAGACACCCTTTGATCTGCCTGAAACTTGTTAGGCTTTCAGCACAGAGAGGCGTGTGGAAGGAAATTCTGCAGACTGGCACAGTCTAGGCTGCAGGTATACGTGCTGAGCAATGCTCTGAAGCTTGGTGCAGCTAATACTAAGGATGTGTGGTGAAGGGGACGGTATAGGCTTCTTCCACTCCTGCTCATGGAGAGGCAGATTTGAGTAGGGAAGCTCCTTGAGCAATGAGAAGTGTATCACCTCAGAGAGTCACATATGTGGCAATGGTGCTACGTTTGTTTGTGTTACTTTTCTTTGAAGTTTACACCACTGAATGCAATGACCACAAAGCAAAAAGGTATTAGTGCTCTTTCTTCCTTTGTATATAGTTTTTTTTATCATGAATAAAGTCTTTGAGATAGCAATAACGGTGGCTGCCACACTGCAGAAGCAAACCAGATAATGTAATGAAACCGTGTTTGCAGAGCACCTTTTAACTTCATGATAACCAAAGATAGTTACAATGTTGTCAACGACCTTCAAGAATGTGCCTGTTGAAGTTGACGTCAGTGATGATCTGATAGTTGGTAGGCTTTCCATTTTTGGAAGCATTAATGCAATCTAGTCTCTGCCAAGTTATATCTCTATGATTAAATTTCGTTCTTGCATTCTTCCTTGGGCATGAGGGGATAAACACCTCTGGATCACATCAGATCCATTGTACCATTCCAGCTCACCACTGCATCAGTGGATAAAAATCAGCACCAGGCTTAAAAGTATTTTTTTAGGTTGGTCATCTATACGCAAAGCAAATGACATTTGAAATTACATGGCTGCCTGGAATATCCTCTCACTGTCCTAGTGTGCTCAGTGGTGGAGGGTCCATCTCACCGACACCCCTCCCCACCCCACGGATAAGACTTCGTCTTTGCTCAAATCTACAGCTGAATTTAACATGGTTTTAATGTTTCTTTAAATTAAAAAACTTTCAAAATTGATTAAAATAATTTTAAAATGTAAAATAATTAACATGAGAAAATTTGCAGATGTTGGAAATCCAAAGCAACACACATAAAATGTTGGAGGAACTCAGCAGGCCAGGCAGTATCTTTGGAACTGAATAAACAGTTGACAATTTAGGCAGAGACCATTCTTCAGGAAATGTAAAATACTGTACTAGATTTATATTAAACTGAAATCCTGTAATCCCTATTGAAATGAGGCTGTGGAAGGAAGCTGCTTCATGTGAAATCTGATGAGTGGTGTAAATGAGTGTTCCAATTAGACTGATCTGTGCTAATAGAGTCCAAGAGGAGGCCAGCGGTGAAGTATATGGTAGATTCAATCCCTGCCTTTCCACAGTTTTAGAATTTATCAGTAAGTCCAGGAGTTCTATGCTTCACAGTGAATGGATCTAACTCTGAGATGTAGTTCAATTTGAGTAGCTAAATTTATGACTAAAACATTTCATAACCAAATTGTTTGTTCTATCAATCCCAAGCTTTCCCCATCCCATGCTCAATCTTCTCACTCTTGCGAACAGTTAAGGTTAATTCAACATCTGTATTTCACAGGTACAAAAAGTTTAGACAAGAAGATGAATTTATCATTTAAGAAGAATCACAGCCCTCTGAAGACACCACCCCATGTGCCACAGCCCCAGATGCCCCAAGTGGTCTACCTGAAGGATATTGTCTGTTATCTGTCACTGTTGGAGCGAGGAAGAGCTGAGGATAAGCTGGAGTGTAAGTTAAACGTTGTTGACCTTTATCCGAATTAGAGTTGGGCAGTTGTAATATGACTTCATTCTAGAAAGAAATCAGTAATTTTCCACATTGCATCTACAGTATATTGCAGATTAAATGCTGCTGATTTTTCCAAAGGGCTTTGTTATCAAGAAGTATTGGATATTGAGTAAGTTGAGAAAAGGATTAATATGACCTTAGTTTTAGTTTTAGTCTTCACCACCTTTGAAATTGTGTTTTTTACTGTTGTCCTATCACTGTGCCTGACCAGTAATCCTAGGCTTTGGTCATGAATAATCTCCCCATAGAGCTGCTAGATCTTATATAATTCTGTGTGTAACATTGAATCAGCAGCTGGTGTTTTCACTCACAACTGTGATGTGTATTTTAACGAAGAATAATCAGAACAGTTGAAACAGAAAATATTATGGGAAAAGTGTTGGATTCACTTGAAAGAGATTAAAAAGTCACATGTCAGTAATGTGCTTACACACTTCTATGAAACTTCACAATAACAGAATTTAAATACTTTTCTGAAAGTTCCTTTTTGCTACTTCATGAATTAAATTGCAGCTTGAGAAGGTAGTAAATTTGCAAATGTCAGCCAGAAGGAGGGCCAAGAGAATGTCTGGAGCATGAAAATGGACCTATATGATTGAGTCCACAATTTTATTCAGTACATTATCTTTTACGACCTGAAAATCAAAAATTGGAGTTGGTGTCTGTCCCAGAATTATTAATACATATTGAATCATTTGAATTTTGAGCTGTGGTAATATATCGTGTTTTCTCTCATTAAAGCTTGTACTTGTATAGATTAGAAATCTTTTGCTGGTCATCCAAAATGACTTTAAGTAGACAAATGATGAAATGGCCAAGCCATTCTGTGTTTGTCCAGTTTGGATGAACTGTCTTTTCTCTAGTCTGCTGGCTGAGGCAGTTCAGAAATGATGACTTTTCCTGTTCCAGTCGTATTTGGCAAGAAGAAGCCAAAATGAATTCTTAAATAGAAACAAGAAGTCAACTGACAGTTTAATGATAAATTCTGCTCTATTTTAGTACTGAAGCTCACAGTTTGCTGTCATGCATTGCTATATATAAACGCTATACTCTCGTCAAAATCATTTCACCAATAACTGTAGTGAATGTTTTGAAATCTGCATTATAAACCAAACTGCCATCCAAATCTATTGCGAGGACTATTTTAATTAGTTCAATCATTTGTTGATTTTTGTGTAAAACAGTGTTTCCAAGAACCAGTGGTATTAATGATTTGTTCCAATGTATTTCACATCACTTCTGCTTACATTGTCAAAGATAAGTTTCATAAATTAAATTTGATTGTTACGTGTGCTAATTGATTTTACAGCCAAGCCTAATTCAGAACATTCACAGGAAGAGAATTAATAATCAATTATGTAAATATGAACTAGGGGAAAACTTTTAATAAGGACTAAGTTTGATTGAAGAAAGTGTTTTTCAATAGTCACAAAGTGGTTGGATGAAGGTAGTGTAGTTCAAATCAAATTGAGTTTATTGTTCACAAGTATGGTGAAGTAACAGTGGAAAACTTGCGGCAGGATCACAGCCACAAAAGTACAGACAACACACTTTATAAATTATACAGAAATTGTCCAACACAAAGAAGAGAAGAGAGAAATAAAAAGTGTAAAAACAAGACATTAGTGCAAACAAAAAGAACATTATCACAGGCAAGTCCATGGTTGTGCTGGATTTAGTAAATTGATGAGTTTGTTATTGGTTTCCAAGAAGTATTTTGTAAAATACTGCTTGCAAGCCTGGTTAACAAATGATGCCTAGGGGGCTAAAATCTGAAATAGCAAAGAGTATTTTTCCCAGACTAGAGTGATGCAAGGACCACTGCCTGATAAATGTTATTGTTGACTAATATTCATGTCTTGGTGTTACCAACCATAATTTCAAAGTTAGCAAATGATACAAAACCTGGAAATACAGCAAACAGAGAATGAAATGGTAATAGTATGAGAGGACATCAATGGCTTGTGGGCTGGTTTGCTAAAGCTTTTGAGGAGGGTTTAAACTAATTTGGCAGGTGGATGAGAACCAAAGTGATAGGGCTGAGAATAGGGATGTTGGTTTACAAGCCAAGGCAGTGCTTAGCTAGATTGTCAGGAAGGAGAGGCAGATGATGAGTTGCAGTGTAATGGGGACAAAATTGAAAAGGGTGATGAATACAGGACTGAAGGAATTACATTTGAATGCATGTGGTATATAAAATAAGGTAAATGATCTTGTATTGTAGTTAATGATTGGCAGGTATGGTGTTGTGGGTATCACAGAGTCACGGTTGAAAGACAATTATAGTTAAGGATACACAACCTATCAAAAAGACAGGCAGGTAGACAGAGGAGATGGATGACTCTACTGGTACAAAATGAAATCAAATCTTTAGAAAGAGGTGACATATGATCGGAAGGTGTAGAATACTTGTGGGTAGAGTGACGGCAGAACAATAATCGCTGGAGTTTCTGGGAGCAATTTGGAAGGTGCAGGATAGATATATCTCAAAGAAGGGGAAATGTTCTAAGGGAAGGATAATGCAATGTGACTGACATTGGAATTCTAAGCCAACATAAAAGCCAAAGCGGGAGCATATAATAGAGCACAAATTAGTGGGAAGTTAGAGGATTGGGAATTTTTTTAAAAACCAATAGAAGGTAATTTAAAAAACCATAAGAGGGGAAAAAATGAAATATGAAGTTAAGTTGGTCAGTAATATCAAAAATGATACCTGTTGTTGTGTGAATGAAGTCACTGGATTACAGTACTGGAAGCTATGAAGCAGCTTTTTGATTCGACACCACAAAGTACCTTTGGCATCATATGGAGATGCTTTTGGTCGAAAGGTCTGCCTGGCCCAAAGTTAGCCTCAATATTTTATGTGCTGAACAAAAAAAGGGCAATTCCATATTTACAGTGTATGAACAATGCTTTCTTTGAAACTACACGCAAACTTCACACCTCCCGATTCGTGCACACGTTGCAAACATCCAAATGAATTTTAATCAGCATTGTTTGGTCTGGGATTCACAGCTTTTATGAACCCATTTTTCAGAGCTGCAATCTAAATTAAATCCACAATTTATACTCAGACCCAAAGTCATTTGTTAAATGTAAATGTGTTAAACCCAAAAATTGCTCTAACGATACCAGAAGTTTTTTCAGATATATAAAGAGTAAAAGAGAGTAGATATTAGACTGTGGAAAATGACACTGGAGAGATAAGAACGGGCAAGGAAATGGCAGACGAACTGAATAAGTATTTTGCATCAGTCTTCACTGTGGAAGACAGTAGAATGGCAGAAGTTCGAGAGCATTAAGGAGCCAATGTGAATGCAGTTGCTATTACTAGGGAGATGGTGCTTAGAAAACTGAAAGGTCTAAAGCTAAATAAGTTACTTGGACTTGATGGACTACACACCAGTGCTCTAAAAGAGGTAGATGAAGAGACTGTGGAAGCATTAGTAATGAGCTTTCAATAATCAGTGGATTCAGGTGTAGTTCCGGATGACTGGAAAATTACAAAAGTCACTGCACTATTCAAAAAGGGACAGAAGCAGAAGAAAGGAAAGTATAGGCCAGTTAGCCTGACCTCAGTGGTTGGGAAGATGATGAGGTTAATTGTAAAGGATTTAGTTTGGGGGTACTTGGAGGCACATGACAAAATAGGCCAAAGTCACATTGTTTTCTGAAGGGAAAATCTTGCCTAACAAGTCCATTGGAGTACTTTGAAGAAATAACAAGCAGGAGAGACGAAGGAGAGTTGGTGGATGTTACATACTAGGATTTTCAGAAGGCCTTTGACAAGATGCCGCACATGAGCCTGCTAAACAAGGTAAGAGCCCAGGGTATTACAGGAAGCTACTAGCATGAATAGAGCGTTATCTGATTAGCAAGAAGGAAAGCGTGGGACTAAAATGATTCTATTTGGATTGGCTGCCGGCAACTAATGATATTCCACAGGGGTCTGTGTTAGGAATGCTTCTTTTTACATTGTATGTCAACGAATGGTGAAATTGATGGCTTTGTGGCTGAGTTTACAGATGATATGAAGGTAGGTGGAGGGGCAGCTGGCATGGAGGAAGCAGAGAGACTGCCAAAGACAGATTAGGAGAATGGGTGAAAAGGTGACAGATAGAATAGTGTCAGGAAGTGTGCACTTCAGTAGAAGGAATAAACACATAGACTATTTTCTAAATCGGGAGAAAATTCAAAAGTCCAAGGTGCAAAGCGATTTGAGAGTCCTTGTGTAGGATTCCTTAAAAGTTAATTTGCAGGTTGAATCTTTGGTGAGGAAGGCGAATGCAGTGCGAGCGTTCATTTCAAGAGGACTGGAATATAAAAGCAAGGATGTGATGCTGAGGCTGTATAAGACACTGGTGAGGCCACACTTGGAGTATTGTGAGCAGGTTTGGGCCCGTTATTCAAGAAGGGATGTGCTAACTTTGGAGAGGATTCAGAGGACATTCATAGGAAGATTCCAGGAAAGAAAAGGTTATCGTATGAGCAGCAATTAAGTGCTCTGAGCCTGCTCGAATTTAGAAGAATGAGAGGGATCTCATTGAAACCTATCAAATGTTGAAAGGCTGAGATAGAGTGAATGTGAAGAGGATGCTTCATTTGGTGGAGGAGTCGAGAACCAGGAGGCACAACCTCAAAATAGAAGGACGTCCATTTAGAACAGAGATGAGGAGGAATTTCTTTAGCCAGAGGGTGATGAATCTGTGGAATTTGTTGCACCGGTGGCTGCGGAGGCCAGGTCACTGGGTGCATTTAAGGCAGAGGTTGATAGGTTCTTGATTAGTCAGGGTGGGAATGTTTATGGGGATAAGGCAGGAGAATGGGGTTGAGATCGGCCAGGATGAAATGACCGAATAGACTCATTGGGCCGAATGGCCTAATTCTGCTCCTCTATCTTATTGTGTTTAGAAAAGCGCATCTGTGGCAGATGAAATTCAGAAGGGAGGTTTACATCTTGGTAGGGGGAATAAGAGAAAATATAAGTTAAACAATACTACTATGAAGAGTGTGTAAGGCCCACAATGTTAGTGCATAAATTTTTAAAGGTGGCAGGACAAGTTAGCCAAACAGATCAGAATGAAGCATATCCAATCTTGAAATTGTATTGAAAAGGCATAAGGGTGGCGGGGTGGCATAGTGGTTAGAGTAACGCTTTACATCGTGAACAATCAGGGTTTAATTCCTGCTGCTGTTTGCAAGGTGTTTGTGCAATACATTCACCACCATGATTGCGTTGGTTTCCTCCTGGTGCTCCGGTTTCCTCCCACATTCCAGACATACGAGTTGTGGGTATGCTACGTTGATGGCGGAAATAAGGCGACATTTGCAGGCTGCCCCCAGCACATCCTTGGGCTGTCTTGGTTGTTGACACAAAAGCTGCTTTGCATTGTACCTGTATGCTTCGATGTATGTGTGACAAATAACACTAATCTTTAAATAAAATGAAACAGAACCAAATGGTTACTGTAAACCAATAAAAAAATAATTTCTCCAATTCTGGCTAGAAATGTTGTGGCTAATTCTGGGTACTGCACATTGAAATGTTTGCTGAGAGAGAGGAGAAAAAGAAAGGAGTTTAATAAAATGATTCTAATGATAAAGATTCAGAGATAGGTGGAGAAACTGCTTGTTTTCAGTACTGTGAGGAGCATAACAGAAAATGTGCTTGGCATGTTTAAAATCAGAATGGGGTAGGTGCAGTAAATAACTAGAATCTGTTTTCAGTGACTGAGGGGGTTGACAACCAGACAAGATTTAAAATGATGTGCAAAAGAACATAGGTTTCATTGAATATCTAGCATTCAGAATGTACTCCCTGTTGGGGTGATAGGCACAGTTCAAATAGATGGATTCTAAAGGGATTTAGGTTAACATCTTTTAAAGGAAAATAGTTCTAAATGTATGGGGAAGGCAGGGGTGTGTGTACCAGCTCCTCTCAAAAAGTAAACTGTCAGTGGGTTGAATAGCATCCTCCTGGGCAGTTTTATTCTAAGATTGATGCAGGATTATAAATAATCCATATAATCATCTAGATCATATCCAAACCAATTGAAATGCAAATTGTACGTACTCGTTTGTCTTTGGCGAGAACAAAAAGAAATTATCGGAAGATACCTAATCTCGTCTCACATGCCAGGTGGTTTTTCTGAAAGTATTTGCTGATGTGCTTAGCTTAGATCGTGAAAATTTGTTTGCACCGGCTGGTTTCAGGCAAAAGAGAATGAAAAGTGGTTCATATTCCTACGGTTAAATCATAGGGGTTACCCTCTTGCAATACTCAGTGGGAAGCAGACAGTGTCTTCTGCTGGTAAGACTTGGATGTAAAACTAGTTCTATTGGTGGCCATCATAATTCCTATTGTTGCTGTGCACTTGTAGTTGCGACAACTGGCAGATTACTGTGAAGCCCATACTGTATATGTTAGCTTTGTAGAGAAGGTTCGGGTAGAGAAATGAATGCCTCAGCATCGTCAGTGAATATTTTCCTGCTGAGGCCTCATCTTCCCTGTTGCCCAGCAGCATGTCCTGCTCTATATGCTCAGCCTGCATTGCCTTGATAAGTTAGTAAATTGGTTTATTATTGTCATGTGTAATGAGATAGTGAAACTCTTTGTTTTTGCCTGCCATCCATACAGAACATTGCGTTACAACAGGACATTGGGTTAGCACAATGAGGGAAAACAGTGCAGAATAAAGTTTAATAGTTACAAAGAAAGTGCAATACAAGCAGCCGGTAAGGTGCAAGGCCATAATGTGATAGATTGTGAGGTCTTATTGTACCAGGGAACTGTTCAATAGTCTTGTAAAAGCGGGATAGAAGCTGTCCATGAGCCTGGTTGTATGTGCTTTTAGGCTTTTGTATCCTCCACCCAAGGGGAGGGGGGAGTAGAGTAGAGAATGGCCAGAATAGGAGGGTGCTTTGGTTATATGAGGCATTGAAGAGTATAGACTGACTCCTTGGCGGGTTTCCTGCTTTCCATGATACTGAGCTGTGCCCACAACTGTGTGGTTTCTTGTGGCATTGCACAGGGAATGCATGTTAATGACAGCTGGATTCAGCCTAACAATGAAGTCAACAAAAAGTCTTCAGCAGCTGCCACACTGCTCCCTGGAGATGTCTACAGCTTGAACTGACTCTATGCACACAGAACTCCTGTAGAGTTGTTGCAACAGCAAAAAATATCAGCATACCAAACTGTAGGTAATTCATTGTCCCTTTCAGGGGTTGAGCCTCCTGCTTATTGTGTGCAGCTGGACAGAATAAAACTAGGGCCTTTAGATGAAATGTTGAGCTCCCAGATGTGAGAGCTCAGTTATAAGGTTCCAACTGCATATTTCGCAGTGGCTTAGCTTGTAGAGCTGCTGCCTCATACCGGCAATGGCCCAAGTTCGATCGTGACTTCTGATGCTGTCTGTGTGGAGTTTGCATGTTCTCACATTGGTTTTCACACTCCCCCACACTCCAGTTTCCTCCCACAGGGTTGGTTTATTAATTGGTTACTACAAATTGCTTTTAGAGTGCAGAGGAGTAACAGAATTTGGACAGAGTTGATGGGAATGTGGGGAAAATAATGGAATTATATAGGATTAGTGTAAAGGAAGGCTTGGTGGTCAGCATGGACATTGTGGGCTGAATGGAGAGGCTACTGAATCCAATGGTCCTATCGTATTGAAAACTTATTAGTCAGATTTTGTGCTTTCACAGCTGCATTCTCCAGAAAATGTGTGGTGGACAGGAAGAATATAATTGTGTAAGAGCTACCTTTTCTATCCTTGTGCAGAAGTGAAGTGCTTCAAACAGTTTTAGTTATCTCAGTTCAATTTGGTTTTTTACATCCAGTTGAAAATTACTGAAACAAGAATAGTTAAACATGCAAACAAAGATTATTAGAAAAAAATGCACTTCAATTGCAATTCTTCCACTGGATCATGAAGCTATAGCAGAGAGAAATGGTTTTAAGAGAGAGCAGTTATTTATCCTCGCTTGACATGGGGATGTGTTTGCTGAAGAATACAGAGAAGGAATAACAACGCCAGTTTCACTGTTTCAAGAATTATCCAAGACTGTTTTACTTGCACTACTTAATATATTAATCAATCTATGATTAACATTTGTCTTACATTAACTTTTGAAAAGCTGTGATGTCAGTTATCAAAATGATTTTGAGATCAAATACCTGTTATGGTCCCTTCTGGCAATCCCCCACCTGGCTATTGACCTCAGGAATTGGGCCTCAATCCCCTCGCTTAGTTTCCAATCATTCCCAGGTTCCACTAAGTACACACACCTGCCTTCCATCGGCAAATGCAGGATAAAAACCCTGTGATCACAACAAGGAGCTGCCAGTTCATTGGTCAACTCTGGTGTGAGTAACTGTTACAAACCCTGTAACCGGGTATCTTACCAGCAAAGATAAGAGTATCCGTTGAAGTCTGATGATACTATTTTTAACAGTATTTATTAGTAAAAATACACAAAAATAATATCAATGCAAATCTACAGATAATATACGTCATCAATACTAAACCTAAAAGTGCGGGTATAATAATAATCAATAAGAAATAAGCTCTATCGTTGTCTAGGGGATAATGAATTGTCCGATGGAAACATAAAGTTCAGTTCAGTTCATGCAGGCTGTGGTAGTTGTTGATCACTGTGTTGCAATTGTTGGAGAGAGAGAGAGAGAGAGAGTAACAGCTATTGACTTGCCGACTTTCCTTTTACGATCTTGATCCGTCGATGCGTTACTGTTGTGGCCATTCACGTATGACCCCTCCATCCTTTAGCTAGACCGTTCCGTGGAGGACTCGTCACCCAGGCAAGGGTGGACACACACACAAGCCCCCACCGGTCTCGTAGCGTCTCTCCTGGTGCATCTGAGGGGTGTTCCCCAGACCCGACTTTTATCCCCACTCACGGGGTCTCAGGTGTCAATCAGGTTGGGATGATGCAATCCCTCAACCAGACCACTCTGGTTGCCCCCTGAGAGGTTTCAATGAATAGAACAGTACTCAATACACAATTCCTTCTCCAAGAGACAATAGCAGTAATCAGTGGTTCTGTTCCGCTTTTGTTAGGAGGAGACATTCCACCTTTGTGTATCCCTGCGTTGTCTCTCTCTCATTACTGACATGAGCTGTTTATCTCTCTCATTTCCTGGGTATCAGACCTGAAATAATAGCGATTTTGCAATTCTCAAAAAGGGGGGGGGGGGGCGACTTTGCACCCTTCTGCCCCTCAGAGTTGCTCCTCATTCATAACAGTAACCTTGTTTCATGGTTCTTAGAACTACCAGGTCTAAGTCTAGCATGGCTCCTGGATACGGATTCCACACTCGCTACGTCAAGAATGCCTCCTAACTCTGCCTCCGCGCCTGCGTCCTGCACTCGGGTTCATCCTCAGCCTTGTCCTTGCAACAGTGCCATTTGTGGTATAATGCTGAGAAGTGATATTGGCACCATTAAATAGATTCCTGTTATGTTTCTGTGTACTTATTGACCTCACTATCCATCTTGATATGACCTTCACCTTATTGTCTACATGTGCTGATCTTTTTCTGTAGTTGTTACACTTTAGTTTGCACTTTGTTGTCATGTTACCTTGTATATACCCTCAATAAACTGTGTAATGAATTGATCTGTAAAAACAATTTGCAGGACGAGCTTTTCACTGTACTTTGGTCCATGTGGACAGTTATAAACCAGTTCCAATTCTTGAATTATCAAGTGGGCTTTGACGAGTAAGATGGCGACTGTTGGTCCTTTTATTAAAGAAAATGCAATTATGCGAATTATCTTGTAGGCCTTTGCTATGGAGGGTGTTGGAAGAAGCTTGAGAATTTATGAAGTGCCATGTCACAGTTTTATTTTATTCCTGATCCCAGAGCAGATCCATTGACATTTCTAGGCATTAGCTACTTGGAAGTGGCCTTGCATGATTCATTTTTGGTGATCTGCTCCAAAATAAAAGCATACTGAAAATAGGACTAGCTGTCACTGTTTATTACTTAAATTTCTCAACACTGATATCAAACCTGAGTTGTTTTCATTTATACTTCCATGCTTTTTATGTTTTGCTTCAGTTTAATAGTGAGGTAGCGGGTACATTGAACAACCTGGCTGCATGAAATATGCCTCATAGTTGCCATATATTGTGCAAATCTCAAACTCAGTTCAATGTTCTGTCATAAATATAAGCTACATTTATGCCATGTAACCAGTATTTAGTTCAAAATAAAGGTACATCAATTATATGCACAAGAATTATAATGCTGATACTATTCTGGCATGCTCTGGATATATCTGTTCTTCAGAAATTTGTTAAACTTGGACCTGGACGTGACCATACTGCCACAAAATGTGCATTTATTGTGTTTTTGGCTTTGAGTTAAATTTGCTGTAACCTGTGGCTGGATGTGAACTACAGTGACAGTGGAGGCAACGTGGAAATTGATGACAATAATCCAATTTAAAATGTGCAGACTGATAGCTACATGCAGCATCACAGAGACTGCCATTTCATGCCTGACCAGAGAAGTTTGCCTTGCAATACAGTGGATTTGTTGCACAAATAGAAGGGAGACACAAGAAGTTGGAGAAGCTGATGTCTGCTAACATGCCTCCAACAGCCTACCTTTCCAGCTAATGCTCGCCCTGGGACAAAATAGTAACTCACTATCTATGATTTTTGCATTAATTTTAATTTCAGATTTTCTTAGATAGTAGAAGATACTTTTTCCTTTAGTCTGCTGTCACATCCAATTTTTTTTAACATTTAAGGTTTAAAATATGTTTGCACTTTCCACTTGTAAATATGTCTGAACACAGAGAATTAATCTCACCTTTTGTGTATTAAATGCACACCTACTGCAGATAAAGGAAATGAAATTGATTTGTTTTATTTCAGAAGGGTACCACAGCAATCAGCATGGTATTATCATACTGTAGAGAAGGAAAGCAATCGAAGTACATTACAAAAGTTGGTCGATTGTGATTTAAAATCTGACTTGACAGAGCAATATGTAAAATGTTAATCAGCTAAGACATTCGATGTTTTAAAATATGTATTATTACAATTATATTAATATAAGGTTACAACATTAAGAATATTAATGTTATTTGAAAATTTCTATGAATTACAAACACGAGAAATTCTGTAGATGCTGGAAATCTGAAGAAGCGTACACAAAATGCTGGAGGAACCCAGCATGTCAGGCAGCATCTATGGAAAAGAATAAACAGTCGACATTTCAGGCTAAGACGCTTCTCCGGGACTGAGAAGGTAGGGGGAAGATGCCAGAATGAAAAGGTGGGGTGAGGGGAAAGAGGCTAGCTGGAAGGTGATAGGTGAAGCCACGTGGGTGGGAAAGGTCAAGGGCTGGAGGGAAAAAAAGTCTGATAAGAGTGGAGAGTGGACCATAGAAGAAGGGGAAGGAGGAGAAAGCCAGGGAGAAGTAATTGGTCAGAGTGGGGGGCAGAATTCATTTCCTGGAAGGAGAAATTGATATTCATACCATCAGTTTGGAGGGTATGGAATACAAGGTGCTGCTCCTCCACCATGAGGATGGGCTCCTCTTGGCACAAGATGAGGCCATGGATTGACATGACAAAATGGGAATGAGAAGCGGAACTAAAATGTTTGGCCATGTTGGAATGGGTTCTGCTCTTAGAAATTTCTACTATATGCAATTTATTTTATTTCTGGTACTTAAGTTATATCTGCTGTGCCAGAAAATAGGAGGATCTTTCGAAATCCTTCTGTTGGTAGACATGGAAATAAGTTAAAATTGAAGACTTATTTGTTAGGCATTGCAAACAATGTGACATCTCAACGCTGAGATTTCTCATTGTTTGTAATATCTCAGTTTAATCCAGGATTCCTCACGGGAATCATACATTTTGTGTTTCCTCTTCTGTCACAAATATAAGAGAAGCTTGGATTAGTAGGTGTTTGGGAGTGGGATGGAGGGTTATGATCCAGGTGCAGCTCAATGGGATTAGTAGAATAATAGTTTGTCATAGCCTAGAAAGGGCCTATTTCTGTGCTGTAGTGTTCCGTGACTCCAAATCTCATCTACCTTGGTGCATATATGCTTCATTAATCGTAGGAATGAATACATTTGTTTCTGTTCTTTCACATGGGGTAAATAAGATGTAGTTGAAAATTAAATGGGAATTTCTTCATTCGTAACTTAAGTATCCCTTTTAATATCATAAACTGTCCCAGAGCATTGGGCAATATTGTTCTTGAGTGAGAATTAAATCACATCCACTTCTAAGGAGCATAGAAAGACATCATAATTTAGGAGAGAGTTCCAAAGTTTAAGGTCTATGACCTGGAAAGTCTAATCGTAGAGGGGTTAAATGAATTGATGCATGATAGGCCAGAATTGGAGGAGTACAGGGACCTTGTATAGTAGATATCATGGCAGAACTTCAATTGCCAAAGCTGCTGGAGGGATTTGAAAATAAGGAAGAGAATTTTAAAGTATAGGTGTTGCCTGATCAGGAAAACCTAGATTACAAAATTCTGTGTCAGCATTTCTATGTTGTAGTTAAACTCATAGGCTACAGATCTTGCATGAGATAAGGTTTACAGAAGGTCAAACGTGGGTGAGCTGCAAGAGGTGAATAGTGTTATGTTTAGTAACTTCAAAACATTAAACTAATTCAAATGAAGACATGGGAGTCCAGAAATGAGAGTCTAATTTCAGATTTACTTTAAGTGAGGCATGCCTGTATCACGCGATAGCGTGATGTATGCAATTGATGTATTTATACATATAACCAGTAATTAATTATTTAAATGCACAAGAATGTTTAATCAACCAATAATATATTCAAGATCACTCAAATATTACTTAAATATTAATTTGACAACACTCCTCCCTACTTATCTATAAATTCTAACTCAATATAGAATGCGTCTGGATTATATACACAGTATGTCATATAATACAGCTACTATATACAGAGCTCCACAGTATAGTAAATTTAAAGTGTCCCATTAAGACCTAAAAATTTAATTGCTCTGAGGGATTTCTTATTCTTGTGGGATAACACCTTTCCTGACAAGGGGGATCACTCTGCTTGGCTGTGGAACAATCTCAGGTTCTGAGGCCTGCTCCGTGTGGTTGTAGGAGTAGACCCTGAGACTGCAGCAAATACTTCTGATACCAGTAGCCAACTTCCTTCTCTAACAATTGACTGCTCTCCTCGGCTGATCAGTGAGTTGTCTCCAGACGATATCAGACACAACCTGCACCATGCAGGAGAGTGGGCGAGTTCTGTCCTTAATCTTTCCGAGTGCCCACTTTTGATCACCTCTGTAGTCCCTCGCCAGGACTGCTTGTCCAGGTGTGAAACATTGAACCTTTTTGTTTGAGGAGCCTTTAACGTGTCTCTGCTGTTTGTCCTTCATACTCCTTCTGAGACTGGGTTTGAGGAGTTTCATGAGTGAAGACAAGGAATGGCCCAAGAACAGCACGGCTGGTGAGTTGCTGTTGTGGAATGTGCTGCATTACGATATGCAAGGGGAAAGCTGGTGAGCTTCTGATTTAGTGTAGTGTGGTGTGTTCTGCTGACATTGCTTGCAGTGCATTCTTTAGAATCAGGAACAAAATATTCTGCCAAGCCATTAGTAGCTGGGTAGTACAGTACAGATGTAATATGTCTTATTCCATTCATTTTTAGAAATGACTGAAACTGTTCTGGAACAAACTGATCCATTGTCACTGACTAAGTGTTCAGAAACACTTGCAAGGAGGCTTCCCAATGCATCAACAGTGTGCGAGGTTGTAGTGGAGGCTATTGGGAGCACATCTGGCCACTTGGTAGTTGCATCCACTACTACCAAGAAATTTGTGCTCATGAAACAGTTTGGTAAAATCCACATGAATTCTCTGCCAGGGCAATGTAGACCAGTTCCAGGGATGGAGAGGCGCTGATCTTGGCGTCTCAAACAGTGCATGGTAAGCTGTTCCATCTGCTGATCTACCCCAGGCTACCAGATAAAGCTTCGAGTCAACACTTTCATTTTGACTACACCTAGGTGACCAGCATGTAGATCCTCCAACACTTCAGCTCTCAGCGGTGGTAAAAATGGGGAAACAAGAGCTTCTGCTGCACATTCCAGCCATTTTGTGTGGCTGTGTAGACCTGAGACAGTTTGGGGTCTTTTCTGGTTTCCCTTTTGATCATATCTGCTGTATTAGAGAGACTTTTAATTTGCACTGGGGAGAATACGTCAAGAGAAGTGTCTTTTGTTTCATAAATTTTCCAGTATTCCCTTTTCCAAGGGCAAACAGAGCAATTGATCAACATTTCCATGATTAGTTGTCCTCTTGAATTCGATCTTGTAATTGTGTTCTCTAAGAAACAGTCATCTCTGCGTTTGTGCTGCTGATGTTAGTGGAACTCCCTTTATGGATTGAGTATGGACTCCCATGGTTGATGATCAGTAACAAGGGTAAACTCTTTTCCAGACATCCTAAACCAGACTCGAGGCCTCTCTGTCGATTTCTGCGTAATTTTTCTCTGCAGCAGTAAGGGGACGTGGTGTCTGGTGCATGCGAGTCCCTGACACATCGGTAACACAATCTGTTTGGCCAGGCCAGTTTCTGCTTAGACGCTGCAGCTTTGTTCACACGTCTCGGAGCAGGTCTGCCACAGGTAATTTCCTCTCCCTCTCCCTTAGAGTGTTCACAGGCCACTAGCTCTATTTCTTCCCCCTCTCAGGGAACATTGCAGTAGCTTGACAGTTTTGGGTGCTTCAGAGGACAAGAAGAAGCTTTGTGTCCTGGCTATTGACAGAAGAGGTGAACAGCAAACTGCTGTCTTTCTCCTGTGTAGACCCTGGTGTAAAACTTCTGTCTGTCCCAGAACACCTATACTCATAGTGGCTGTCCTCTGTTTCCACGGCTGCATCAAAACTGGCCAGACAACCCTTGTCCAGGCATTCAGGTGCTGCTGAGAACCAGCTGGGCTGCAGCTAAGCCATTTGCAGGTTCCTGTTCCTGTAGCCATGTACGGATATCTCCTTACAGCAGCAGCTCTAGCATGATGACCTCTCTGACGTCACCCTTGGTCCAGAGCTCCGGCTTCACTCAGCGGCAATATAGTCCCTTCAGATGGGTTGTAGGTCTCTTTCTTTCTTTTTAAATCTTTTATTGATTTTCAAACAAAGCATAGTAACAATAGAAATACAGAGAGGTTGGAATACGAAGTTAATAGAGCAGTATACACAAGTATAAACTATTGATAACACAAATGTACCAAATCTCCCAAACTCATCCTGTATTTATATAGTAGAAAGAAAAACCCCCAAATTGAAAAAAAATTTAAAAACTAAAAAAAAAACTAACTTGCAAACTAGGTCTGATTTGATGACTGCCCTGGTGGTGTAGACCAGGCTCAGAACTTCAACCAATAGGTCTCTGGAGAGATGTTAAACTTGGCAAGGAGAGCCTCCTTCAGCTGAGGACACTGGTTGGATGGCTCCTCATCCATCATAGAGTTGACCTTGAGCGCTTTCTCCATCAGCAGTGGGATGAGCTGGTAAGCACAAATCCTAACTGAGCACTCGAAGTGCAGCAAATAGTTTCCAATGTCCTCTCCATCTTGCTCTGTTCTGTAAGTGAGGTCTCTGTGTCTCAAAATGGCCTCCTGCATTGCAGCTCCTTTACCTGCCTGAAGAGACTGCCAGGGAGCTGGTAGGGGTAGCCTTGGGCTGGAACTTAAGTGAAAGCTGGATGGACCCACAGCAGGGACTGCTCTGGTTCTCCCCATGCCCCCCAGCTGAGGTAGCATTGTTAGACTGGCTTTCAGCTCCAGTAACTGCTGGATCAGTTGTTCCTCCTGTGCCTGCTGGACCGTCAGGAACCTTTCCAGGAGAGTTGTGACATCTGACATCTGGCGCAGTGTCGCTGGGTCAGCAGGGGGTTCTCGTGTCTTTGGGTCAGCACCAGGGGCGGTATACCACCCATCTTCTGACTCCATGCTGTCCCATGGCTCGTTGTCAGATCCATCATGCTTGGCTGCAAAAGGAGCCATTGTGCGTGAGTGCAAACCATTCCCTTTTTGTTTTGAACACTTTTATTTTCCTGCGGCTTGCCGTCCCACCGCTACCACCAGCTGGATCATCAGGGACATCTTAGACTCCTTTGCGGCAGACCTGCTCTGTCACTTTCATTCCTGACTGCAACTCAATTGACTCTGTGTCTGCTGTTTCTGTTGATACAACAACTTCAGCTGCTCTTTTAAATGCAAGTTGTGCCTCATGAGGAGCCATTTTTGAATGTTTTCTTGTAAGATTCACAAACTAAGTGATATCTTAGTGAGTCGTTAAGCCTATCATTGAGCTGACAATGCTCAGACAATCTCTTCAATTCAGCCACCTAAGCTGAAATGGACTCCCCTTCCTTTTGATTATGCTTATAAAACCTAAAGCATTCTGCAATCAACAATAGTTGCAGTTCTAAGTGTTCCTGCATTACTTTCACAATATCAGCAACACTCAATTCTGATGCCTGTTTCAAAGCATCAGAAGCAGTTAGAGCAGTTAAACTTCAAAGCAAACTGTATGCCTTTAAACCCAATGCACTCAGCAAAATTTTACACATTTCTCATTAGCTACTGCTTTTGCTTAAAAATGTTTTTGAATTAGCTTAGTATACCTATTCCAGTTATCTTTTGTGTAATCAAATGTCAGTTTTCCCAACGTAGTCAGCCATTTCTGCTTTTATTATCAACCGGTATTCACTCTTTATGAACCCATTTACTGTTGGGGTTTTTTAAGCTCGCCGGTCTGCATGTGCTGGGCTGCTTATTTTGCCGTTCCTTGCTGCGTTTTGTTTTAGTCTGAATGTCTCTCTGCGCTTCAACAGATCGATAGCTGTCTTGGGTTCGTTTTAAAAATACCCCGTTGCCAATGTTATGTTTTGTAATTTCAGAGCATCAAACTAATTCAAAGAAAGGCACGAGAGTCCAAAAGAGCGGGTCTAATTTCGGGCTTACTTTTAAGCGAGGTACGCGCGTGTTAGTGTGATGACGCATGCAATTCAAGTATTTTCTACATATAACTCATAATGAATTATTTAAACAAATAGGAATGCTTAATCAACAAATATATATACAAGGTCATTCAAATATTACTTAAATATTAAATAGACAACAAATTGGAAGAGGCTAGAACTAACAAAGACAAGAATGAGGCCTGTCACAGCAAAGGACTGAGGAAGGCCAGAGACAGGCAATGCTACAGTGGTGAAGAATTCTAGTCATGGTGAATTCAGTTGGGTAATGCATAGTCTGCTCAGGTGAAGGCTGAAGGTGGTGGGTGGAGTAAATGTTTGAAATTTGTGACTAGAGAATTAAATTATTGAATCTGTATTCATAATATTTAAAATATCTAAACAAAATATGGGAATAAGGCTGAAAACAAATGCTATGAGACAGAGAGGCACAGAATTTTGGAAATGTAATTGCATATTAATTGACTTTGATTGACAGTGTGAATTATGTTTATTTTGAAAGGAACAATTTGTTCCAAGGACTTTTACTGGTTTATAAAGCAGTAACCCCCTAAAGGCAAGCAGATTTAAATATGGATACACTTTATAGCATTAGTTCTGAATCAATTGAATGAGGTGCTTTCTTGTCATAGTAATGTGTTGGGGGAGAGGGGGGAGAGAGCAGGGTTGTCATGTAGTGCAGTAAGCTGGGAATAAACGTGAAAGATGGGGTTTGGTTATATTATTTCTGGTGTAGTTGTGGTGCTGTAAATTATGACATACTGACCCTTGGACCCAAAAAAGGACCCATTTCCTGTTTGGTGACTTTCACACTGCTTCAGGCATGTTCTGCACAGTTAGGCGAGGTACATGCTCTAGAGGGTATTCAGGACTTCTTGGCAAATCATTACGTTGATTATGTGTGATACCAGAGTGTTTTACCAATGATTCAAACATTGAATGATTTCCAGCCAGGAGTGCAGCTCCTTGTTAGAAACAAATGTGAGCTGTCTCATGACATTAAATCCATTGAAAGATTGGAGCGACTGGGCTTGTATACACTGGAATTTAGAAGGATGAGAGGGGATCTGATTGAAACATATAAGATTATTAAGGGACTGGACACACTGGAGGCAGGAAGCATGTTCCCGCTGATGGGTGAGTCCAGAACTAGAGGCCACAGTTTAAGAATAAGAGGTAGGCCATTTAGAACAGAGATGCGGAAAAACTTTTTCACCCAGAGAGTGGTGGATATGTGAAATGCTCTGCCCCAGAAGGCAGTGGAGGCCAAGTCTCTGGATGCATTCAAGAGAGAGTTAGATAGAGCTCTTATAGATAGCGGGGTCAAGGGATATGGGGAGAGGGCAGGAACGGGGTACTGATTGTGTATGATCAACCATGATCACAGTGAATGGTGGTGCTGGCTAGAAGGGCCGAATGGCCTACTCCTGCACCTACTGTCTATTGTCTATTGTCTATCCACATGACGGATTTCACCTTGCACTGTGACACGGAATAACTACTTCAGGAGGATATACAGGGTTGAGGAGAGAAGCTGTAGTGACTGAGGGGGGTCACTGGGATAGTAAGTATCTGGGTTGAAGAATGGCAAGAAAACAGTTGGAAAAAAGGCAATAATTCTAATCTAACCATTTAAATATACATTGTATTTAAATTATTCCTACCAATTCATGTCAGTCATTACTATTGGCATTAAATGATAGTGGATAAAATCAGAGAAGTTTGACACAAATGGCTGGATAGAAATCAACTGTGTTTATTCTGAGGCGCCTGCTACAAATTGTTCTCCTCTGTCTGCCATTATCACATTTGCCACTAGATGGAGCAGTAGTGCCACCAAACTACTGAGCCAGATTTAGAATGGGAGGCAGCTGCTATTAGAATCTCTTCTGCATGTTGCATGCTAAAGCAGTTCAGTTGTGAATTAATGACACTATAGGACATGAGAAACAGGGCAACCAATAAGGTGTTGCGTCAATCAGCTGGATTTAAAGATACAGACTTAAAACTGAAAGGATGGCAACATAGTGTTTGGACTTCTCATCAGGTAGAAGCTAAATATCACACTTTTTTCTCTCCAGATAACAATGGGAGAAATATAAATAAGACATATTACATCAGATAGGCATGTTATACCCTCAGGATTCAAAAATTTCATGGCTAACACGAGAGAGCACAGTTTTAAGGTGCTTGGAAATAGGTACAGAGGAGATGTCAGGGGTACGTTTTTTATGCAGAGAGTGGTGAGTGCGTGGAATGAGCTGCTGGCGATGGTGGTGGAGGCGGATACGATAGGGTCTTTTAAGAGACTCCTGGAGCTTACATGGTACTGGTACCTATGATACTTACATTGTCTAACATGGCAGAGACCCCATGCCTTCCTAATGTGAAAACAAGTCACAGGTTCACAGGATTGGGCCAAGTGTGTACTGAAATATCAACAGACCTTTTGATGGGGCGCTGCAAGGATTGCTGGCAGATTTTGTTGGAGAATGGCTGAAGCAGCAGCTGGAGCTTGTTCACTGTGTTACCACATTTGGGACAAGTATAGTGCTTTGAGGCGATTGGATTCTAAGTGAAAGAAATGAAGGCACCAAAATCTGAGCTGATAAATGCTCGACTGCAGACGTTTGTACACACCTGGGGGAGAATAATTATTTGAGGAGAGTTGATGATTCGTTCATTGTACAGACCAAGAAAGACTTCACATGAGAACATGATATGTGTTGATGTGGGGAGGAACTGCAGCAAACCTGACCCTTTGGTTACTTCTGCGGTATTTCTTTATTAGAGCAGGCCCAGTACTAAGTGACTTACTGTGTGAAAGCAGAGAAACCTCAAGGGCCATCCTGCACCAATAAGAAGTGCATTCAGAGCACCAACAATTAGCCAGACTTACTGCACTCAGAGGTTTAAAAAAAGGCATTTGGTTGTGCTCTGTAAATTGGGGGACTGCTTCGTCAAGCACATTCACTCCCCCTGCCAAAAGTGGAACTTCCCGGTGGCCAAACATTTAAATTCCGATTCCCAATCCCGTTCTGACATGTCGGTCCATGGTCTCCTTTTGTACCAAGATGAGGCCACCCTCAGGGTGGAGGAGCAACACCTATATTCTGTCTGGGTCATCTCCAACCTGATGGCATGAATATCGATTTGTTCTTCTGATTTAAGAAAAATTTCCCCCCCCCCCCCCCGCCCCTCTTCCTCTATTCTTCTCTCCTCTTCCCCTTCTTCTCCAGCCCTTTACCTTTTCACCCTCCTGGCTTCACCTGTCACCATCTAGCTATCCTCCTTCCCCTCCCCCCACTTTTTGATTCTGGTGTCTTCCCCCTTACTAGTGCTGAAGAAGGGTCTCAGCACAAAAGATTGACTGTTTATTCATTTGTCTCGATACTGCGTGACCTGCTGTTTTCCTCTCGTATTTTGAGAGTGTTGTTTAGGCTGTGAGCTTGAGGGTTTCGCTAATACAATGGGAGACATGTATTTTCTGCAGATTTATCACAAACCCTTAAAACTGATTGCAATAAAGAATCTCTCCAAGCTCCAGTGAGCCTGTACCTATGATACTTACATTGTCTAACATGGCAGAGACCCCATGCCTTCCTAATGTGAAAACAAGTCACAGGTTCACAGGAGTGGGCCAAGTGTGTACTGAAATATCAACAGACCTTTTGATGGGGCGCTGCAAGGATTGCTGGCAGATTTTGTTGGAGAATGGCTGAAGCAGCAGCTGGAGCTTGTTCACTGTGTTACCACATTTGGGACAAGTATAGTGCTTTGAGGCGATTGGATTCTAAGTGAAAGAAATGAAGGCACCAAAATCTGAGCTGATAAATGCTCGACTGCAGACGTTTGTACACACCTGGGGGAGATTAATTATTTGAGGAGAGTTGATGATTCGTTCATTGTACAGACCAAGAAAGACTTCACATGAGAACACGATATGTGTTGATGTGGGGAGGAACTGCAGCAAACCTGCTGTAAGTTCCATTGGCCAGGTAAGGCTGTGTCCATGAGACATAGGTGCATAATTAGACCACTTGGCCCATTGAGTCTAATCTGCCATTCCATCATGGCTGATTTATTATCCCTCTCCTGCCTTCTCCCAGTAACCTTTGACACCATGAATACTCAAGAACCTATCAACCTCCACTTTAAATATATCTAATGACTTGGTCTCTACAGCTGTCTATGGCAATGAAATCCACAGATTTGCCACCCTCTGGCTCAAGAAATTCTTCCTTACCTCTGTTTTAAAGGTTTGGCCTTGTATTATTCTGAGTTGCAGCCTCTTGTTCTAGATCACCTTCGATAGGAAACATCCTCTCCACATCCACTGTATCTAGGCCTTTCAATATTCAATAGGTTTCAATGAGCTCCCCCTCTTTTTCTAAACTCCAGGGAATACAGGCCAAGAGCCATCAAATGCTCCTCATACGTTAACAGTTCCATTTCTGGGATCATTCTCATGGACCGTCTCTGGACCTTCTCCAATGATAGCACCTCCTTAAGGGGCCCTAACTTCCAACTTCCCACAGTTTGCTGCAGATCTTTGTAAAATTGGTGTTTGGCTCACTGATGCAGAGTACAATCTAATAGAAAGGCAGAGTATATTGTAAAGTTAATGTTGAAAGATTAATGGCTATAATATTTGAGAAAAGTGAAGGAAGTGGTTGAAGCAGGTACCTCAGTGTTTTGGCTTACAGAAGTACACCAAGGCTAGAGTTTAACTCTACCCCAGCCAAGACAGAATAGACAGAAGGAAAAGCAGCACATGCAATATACTGGAGGAACACAGCAGGCCAAACAGCATCTTTAGAAAAAAATAGTACAGTCGACGTTTCAGGCACACATTGAGGGATCTCAGCTTCCTTAGAAAATAGAGCCTGCTCATCTTCTTGTTGATTCAGCCAACAACAGTGGTGTCTTCAGAAAACTTAAATATGGCATTGGAGCTGTTCTTAACCTCACAGTCATAAACATAAAGCGAGTCAAGCAGGGGGCTAAGCACACAGCCTTGTGATGCACCTGTGCTAATGGTGATGTGGATGAGATGTTGTCGCCAATCCATTTAATTATGTTGTTTCTCCATTACTGGACTGTGACATGAGATTTTCAGACTGAGATTGGTTTCCACTGCTGTGATCGCTGAGCTGCGGTTATTAAACAGGAAGAGTTCATCACTGAATGTTAAATGTCGTGTTTCGTTGCACATGGTAATTAGAATTGCTTGTCTCCTGTTGTCAACCATGATTTGAATCATAACTTCTGTTTCACGAAAGTTTTAATCTACAGTGTACTGACTTCCCTGTATTTGTTAGCAAAAACTATTAATTATACAATTCCAGTCTAAGCAATTAAATTAGGAGAAGTGTAGGCTGGGAATTTAGAATAATTATGTCACAAGCTTTTCTATGCAGTCAATCAAATTAGCTATAAAAGAGATGAGTAACAGCAAGAATTCACAGTATAGAGTTCTGATGCTTAGTTTAGAGCTCTTGCATGGCTATTTCTCATTTTTCAGATAGTGCATTCTTTGCATTAGTGATACTTTCAAATGAGATATGGGGAGCATAGAAGCACGAGTACTGTTAGTCAAAACGGACGCATCTAGTTTGCCATTAGCCTTTTTGTTTAACAGTTGTGTGATCCAATGATGGTATTGCTGACCATTCGATGTCTCATGATGTATCAGTGTATCATGAGTAACCATTAATGACATACTGATACACCATTAATATGGGACTTGGTTAAAGAGGAGGATGCAGCTTTATTTTATTTAGAGAGACCACAAGGTACGGGCTCTTCCAGCCCAACGAGCCCACGCCACCTAAATAGACTTATGTGTCCAATTAGCCTACCAGCTTGTACATCTTTGGAATGTGAGAGGTTTTGCCCCCATAATGTTCCCACTAATGACCATGCAATGGAGAAATTCCAAAGGCAGTATTCCAGTAATAGCTTTCTCTGCATAGCTTCTCGATAAACCTTCTATTTTAGTAAGGAAATAGAACAAACCACTTAACTAAAGCTTTGCCTCTGATGCACATTCAAAATTTCAGTTCAGTTCAGCCTGAAACTGCATACCAGTGTTATCCATCACCTGTGTAGCTCTGCAGTGTATTCTTAATAACTTTTACATTGTTTTAGAAAGTAAACTGGATTGTTGAAAATTAACCTTGTCAACAACTTTTTTGATTTTTGGTAATTGGTTATTAGCTTATTATTGTCAAATGTACTGAGATATAGTGAAAAATATTGATTTGCATGTCATCCATACAAGTATACCACTTTGGATACTGTTGGGTGGCGATGCCTTAGCAGAGGAAAGCCACAGCAGTCAGGTAATTGGTACTGAGTCTGGCTCTGTGGCTGAGAAGAGGTGATAGGGGATTTAATGGTTAGGGGAGCAGACTAAAGGTTCTGGGGATGAGAATGAGATTCCTGGATGGCATGTTTCATCCTGGGTGCCAGGATCAGCGACATCTCAGGTCAAGTCCACGGCATTCTTAAATGGGAGGGTAGGCAGCCAGAGGCCATGGTTTCATGTTAGTACCAGTGACATGGATAGAAGTGTGACGAGGTCCTGCAAAGTGAGTTCAGGGAGTTAGATGCTAACTTAAAAGTCAGGACGCCTAGGGTTGTGATCTCAGGATTGCTACCACTACCACGTGCTAGTGAGGCCAGAAGCAGGAAGATAATACAGTTTAACACACGACTAAGGAGATGGTGTAGGAGGGAGGGCTTTACATTTTTAGATCATTGTGGTTTCTTCCAGCGAAGGTGGTATCTGTAACTGTCCAGTGGCACTTGAACTGGAAGGGAACTAATATCTATGTGGGAAGGTTTGCTAGTGCTGCACGGGGTGGGGTGGGGGTAAACCAGAGATTCAGAGGGATGGGAACCAGAGTGCCAGATCAGATGGTGGAGGGGTTGTGGGGAAAGATGTGTTAAGCCTACACGCAAAGTCAGAAATTGAAAGGTTAAGCATGGTGGGACTAACGTTCTGAGTTGTGTTTATTTCAATGCAAGGAGTATGCAGGGATGGCGGATAAGCTTAGGGCCTGGATCAGCATGTGGGTTTATGACATTGTAGCCATTAGTGTCGGAGGGATTAAAGAGGGAGGGGTGGCATTACTAGCCAAGGACAATGTCATATCAGTACTTAAACAAGATAGGCTGGAGAGCTCATCTACTGAGGGTACATGGGGGAATTGAGGAATAAGAAAAAGATGACCATGTTAATGGGATTATATTATAGACTACGCACTTGTCAGAGAGATCTAGAGGAGCAAATTTGAAGAGACATTGCAGATTGTTGCAAGAAATATAAATTGTGATGGTAGTTGATTTCAACTTCCTTATTGGATCTTTCAACCTGTAAAAGAGCTGGATGGGATAGAGTTTGTCAAACACATTCAGTAAAGTTTCCTTAATCTGTCCATCGGGATCCCAACTAGAGAGAGCGTGATACTAGATCTCTTATTAAGGAATGATACAGAGCAGGTGACAGAAATTTGTGTAGGGGAACACTGCATCTAGTGACTATATTACTATTAGTTTCAATATAATCATAGAGAAGGATAGGTCTGGTTCTCGAATTGAGATTCTAAATTGGAGAAAGGCCAATTTTGGTGTTATCAGAAATGATCTGGCAAATGTGGATTGGGAGAAGTTGTTTTCAGGCAAGGATGTGCTTGGTAAACGGGAGGCCTTTATAAGTAAAATTTTCAGTGTACAGAGTTTAGAATAAATGGCAAGAATAACAGGTTCTTGGTTTTCAAGAGATATTAAGGCCCTGGTTAAAAAGAAGGATGAGGTACTTAGCAGGTATCGGCAGAAAGAAAACAATAGGTACTTGAGTATAAGAAATGCAACAAAACAGTTAATCAGGAGGCCTGAAAGAAGGCATAAGGTTGGTCTAGCAGACAATGTGATGTAGAATCCCAAAGGGCTCTACAGATAGTTTACAAGCAAAAGGATAACAAATGACACAGTTGGTCCTCTTGTGGTCATCTATCCATGGAGCCAAAAGAGAGAGCTGAGATCTTAAATTGATTTTTGTAACTGCATTTACTTTGAAGATGGACACAGAGTCTATAGAAGTGAGGCAAATCAACAGCAAGATTACAGAGGAGGAGGTGTTTGCTGTCTTGAGCCAAATTAGGGTGGCCTGACAAAGTGTTCCCTTAGACCTTTGGGAGGCTAATGCAGAAAGTACAGGGGGCCTAGCAAAGGTATTTATAACATCCTTATCAACTGGTGAGGTGCAGTAGGATTGGAGGATAGACGCTGTCGTTCCATTGTTCAAGAAAGGCTCTAAAAATAAACTGGAAATTTTAGGCTGGTGAGCCTCAAAACAGTAATGGGTAAGTTATTGGAAGGTATCCTAAGGGACCAGATATATAAGTATTTGGATAGATAGCGACTGATTAACAACATGGCTTTGTGTGTGGTAGATCATGTGTAACTAATCTTGTAGAGTTTTTTGAGGAAGATACCAGGAAAGTTGTCATACCAAGATGTGATACATCCAGATAGGATGCTTTCTATGGTGAATCTATAAATATTTCTGTCAACTGTGATATTCCGAGCATCCTAAGTTTTCTGATGTGTTGATCTGCTTTCTAAGCCATGATATCAGTGTGGATGGAGCATAACAAGCTGTTGCTCATATGTACACTTAGAAACTTGAAAGCTCCCAACAACCTCCACCTCAGCACCTTCGATGCATACAGGAACACGTGCTCCACCTTGCTTTCTGAAGAAAGGGTGGTGTATTTTTGATGTGAGCTGCCAGAGATGGTCATTGAGGCAGGCACATTACGTACAGATTCTATGACGTTGACCACCTCTTTCACTTTGCTGACATTGAGGGAAAGGTCGCTGTCTTGAAACCATGCCAGTAGGCTTACATCTCCTGTATGTATACCATCTCATTGCTATTTGAGATTCAGCTCACCGTGATGGTGTCATCTGGAGCCCTTGTTGAATGTCTTGAACTAAGTTACTTTATTTCACCCAAAAATTGAATGTGCAAGTTCAGGAATCTTTATGCCTTTTACAAAAGCAGAAAAAAAAAACCAAAGTGAACTTGAAATGATAAAGGGAGTGCAGAATTCCTTCTGACATGTTGATTAGGGCTGCTTCTTCTGAGCAGTTGGTCACAGCTAACAAACTTTTAAGAATGAAGTTAATGACAATGTGTCCAAATTGAACTAATTTAAGGAGACAAATCAGTTCATGATTAGAACACAGCAGAGAAAAAAGTTAATTGGATTTTCATCCACAAAAATAACTTCATTCGGGACTGAGGGCAATTAGCAACTTTGAAAATGTGCAAATTATCATATGATAGGTGTAAAACGAAACTGAATTATGACTGCTGATGATTGGAAAATAGAAGTTGAAAAGCTATTGATATAACAGCAACTTTCTTGTATTTCTAATTGTCTGTAAGTAAACAAAATGCAGGGCTACTACCTCACACATTATGTTTTGCATTTCTCTAAAAGAATTAAATCAATTTGAACTCTGTTTTCATGGGGTATGTAAATAAATGATAGAGTTAACCCATAATATCAAATGTTTATACTTCGGTTTACTGATATGCTGTTTATAATTCTTTATCTATTTATTAAGAAGGCCAACATTTCATGCTCTTGAGAAGGTGATTATGGCTCCCTTCTTGAAGTGCTGTGGGCTCGCTAGTTAAGCTGATGCCCTAATGGTATTGGAGAGTGAGTTCTAGGCTTTAGACCCTAGCATTGATCTAAGAATGGCAGTGTGTCTACAATGCCTTCCTCAAAGTTCTTCAGGCTGAGTGTAGAAGATTGGATTTGTCCTCTGTTTTTGTGAGCAAGGCAAACTTAGACGATTTTCCAAACTGCTGGGTGGCTGTCTCTGTGGTAACCATGCTGGGATGGGTTGGCTTGGAATTTGGTAGCTTTGTTATGCAGATCCAGCCAGCATGGTGTCTGGTCCCACAGCCTTCCCTGTATCATGTATTTGATAATATGTGAATCAAATTAGCTGTGGAAGGCTGTGGTGGACTTTCTGGCAAGCCAGTCGAGTCCTGAAGAAACATTTATCAGGTTTGGTCTGTGGCAGCTAGAATTGTCCCAGCCTTATCATTAGCACTTGACGGCTGAATCCCATCAATAGTTTCCGGGGGCCCTGTTTTCCGATTTGCCATTTAATTTTTCATCACTGTTTGCACTGGATGCAGTTGGACTGCAGGCTTTGATGTATGTGATCCTCTGTTGCCTGCTGTTTCTTCAGTGTTGCTTTGTGTTTCGTTTCACCAGAGTGCTTGATGATTTTTATGCACAATTAGTGCATTTCCCAGCATGCCACTCTGCACCTTTTATTCAACCAGAACTGATCACCTGACATGGCAGTAATGGAAGGGTGAGCAATGTGCAGGCCATGAATTATGATGGTTACATTTCTTTTGTTGCTTATGCCTTTGTGTGAATGCCCAGTTTTGAGTTGCAGGAACAGTTCTGAGGCAATTCCATTTAACATCATCGTTGTTAACACATTGGAGAGTGCCCTCAGTACTAAGGTGGGATACAATCTTCACATGGATTGTGTTGTGGCCACTGCTATCAGTATTAATGTAGAATGATACATCTGCCACAGGGGGATTGATGAGGACGAGGTCAAGCAGGTTTATCCCTCACAGTGGTTCACTCACTGCCTGTGACGAACCCAATCAGCTTAGTCATTGCTGCTGCCACCAAGTCATTTGTGTTGGATGTTGAAGTTCCCTCAACCAGAATACATTTTGCTGCTTCTTCCAAGGGTCAATGAGCATGCAAGAGCAGTCATTCATCCACTGAGGAAGAATCGTAGGTGGTATACGGGAAGAGATTTTTTTGCCCATGTTTGCCTCAGTGCTATGAGAATTCATAGAAACTGAAATCAGTATTGAGGACTTGCATGTCCACTTCCTCATACAAGTACACCTTTGCCTACCCACCTCTGGTGTGTCTGCCCTACCAGTGGGGCAGGATGCACCCAAGGATTATGATGACGGAGTCTGGCACATTTTCTGTCAGGTGAAATCCTGTGAAGACAACGGTATCAGGCTGTTGCTTGACTGATTGCGACAGCTGTCCAAATTTAAACAGCAGCCCAGAGATGCTTGTGAGGAGGTCATTCCAATGTTAACTGGGCTGAAAGCCACGTCCATACTGGGTGCACAGGTTGATACTGAGGTGATCTATTTAATTTTGGGGTTTTTTCTCTCTGTTTCAACGTGGCAGTATGGTCAACTGAATGACATGTTAGACCATTTCATTGTCAACCACATCAGCGTGAGTTGATGACTTAACCCTTGACTCCTGAAATAGGTAGTTTTAGTTTTAAAATTTACTTGTCTTATCGAGCGTAATTGCATTGCATCATTACTTGTTTTTTTTTTACCATGAAAAAAGAAGGAAATGTCGCACTATTGTAATGGAGTGTATTGATCTGGAATATTATCGCTGTTTTGAATGTATTTGAGCCAGCCCCTTTTGTTCTGTAGTGTCTATACCATCATCCTTGATTCAGTCATGGATATGATACAGTTCACTTTATACTCCAACAACTTTTCAACAAAATAATTGTGTTCAGGAACAACAAAGCAATATTATACAGATCAGTTTTGTTCAGTTGATAACTGCAACTGATATAATCTGATTGTAATGAAGCAAATTGGGTAGGAAATGGAAGGGATCCACTGAACCTATTACACGGTTTCTTACAGGAAAATAGTCTCTCCAACTGCTTGTTACTTACAATTATGAATTAGATTATCCTTTCTTTGTGCAGTAACAACCATAAAATACAACTATCTTCAACATAAACATAATAGCAGGAACAGGTTCAGACAAGGTTGCTTCAACAAATAACATGGAGCATATTAGATTGTGTTAGCTAGTCTTCATAAAGTAGCATTCCAACAGAAGCTTCTCATTAGTGTTATTTGTTGTATGAGTAGAGTAATAATTGGCTTCATCTCTCAAAAGTCTCTGAAGTAAATCACAAGACAACACCAAAGAGCATTTCCATCACACCATGATTTGCTTTGAAGAGGAAGTTTTATATTTGTTCATTCCCATTGCTTGTTAAATTGCAGAAAACTTCAATAAATGGTGTAAATAAGTATTTATTAATGCTGCTTGTAAAAGTTAATATTACACATTCAGCACCAGATCATCTAATTACTTTAATATTGTTACTATTTTCTTCGGCAGTTATGTTTCGACTTTATGATACAGATGGAAATGGTTTCCTGGACAGCTCTGTAAGTGTTTTTTAATAGTTACTAAAACTGTAATCTTTAAGTCTAGCCTGTTGTCCACAACATAATAATAAAAAAGAGTTCATCCTTTTTCAGTTTTAAGTACTTTGTTTAAAGTTTACAGCTGATGTAACAGAAGAATTTAAATATGATCTAACTTCTGTAATTAAGTTGTAGATGATAATTAAATACTTTAACTTTTGAAATTGTTTTAAAGTGCAAAATGAGATTACTATGCCATGTGGTTTATGACAGGAATGTTAACTACCCAATCTCCCAGTCTGTGCCAACCAAATTGATACAGACTTTTATCAGCAGGAGCTGCTGGCCAGCCGTTCAGAATACTTCCCCTTAACCACCACTGTCTTTCACTCATTTGAATAGCTAGGACGTATTGCCAATTTTCACAACTGTTCATCAGTTTTCAGGAAAAAAGACCAATATTTTTGGACAACGACATTCATAAAAAATATCATTGATATTTTACAAAAATTATGAATTTCTTCAGTCATTATATTGAGAGTGAAGAACTATCCAGCCTGAGATCGGAGTATATTCATTTTTCAATTGACGTAGAAAGTCCATGTGTTGTGAAGGGGGACATGTTGTCAATCAGCAGTGGGAGTGTTGGAATGAGATTGTTGGAAGCAGGGTATCAAGTAATGAAATCTCCAGGAAGGCATCCAAGGCCAGTTCTGAGTTTAGTTTGACTGCGCTAATTGATGTGGTTGGGTTCAGCTAATTTAGTGTTGGATTTTCCCAATTTGCCTGACAACATATTAACCAATCATTTGTTCTTAACCTTAGCGGTGAGGGAGAAAGCAGCATAGGTCTTATTTGCTGCTGATGCCTGAACGTGATGACAGGCAGGGAATTCTGCAATTTCAGTGTTCAGAAATGTGAATAACGCTAATAAAACAAAGGCTGTTTAACCACATCATTGTAGCTTCCTTTGTGCATTTAATTCTATTGATTCCACTAAGAACTTTTGGGATTAAGTACAACCAGCAACTATTTCCCAGTGCACTTAGCCACCAGCAGGAGAGGTTTTCTCTTTAAATTTTCTCCCATCATATAATCTTTAGGTGGGTTCCACCTTTGTTAATCAGGCACATAAATTATCAGCTAGTTAACCCTTTTTTAAATTTTAATTTCAGGAATTGGATCGAATCATTAACCAAATGGTCCATGTTGCAGAATATTTGGAATGGGATGCTACTGAACTCAGGCCAGTAAGTATTTTATGAAAACCCAAGTCATGCTTTGATGGCAACTATGATGGTATTATGACATGATTATATAACCACACATTTAATGGCCATGTTATTTTGTACTCAGTAACTCTCTGGCATCCTTTGCAAAACATGTTTCTTACAAAAGTAGAAATCTCATATCCGTCCACAATGCTTGCAAAATGTACCTACAAATATTTGGCATGGAATTAGTTTACTATTTCATGTTGTTGATCATTTATTTTCTGAATCCATTTTCATAAGCATACCTCCTGGTCCTCATATATTCAATAAATCCCCTATTATTTTAAGATGTCTACAGCTTATCATATTTGTTGTTTGTCACTGGTTGTGCAATGATTTTGGACCACTTTCTGGACATCCTCTATTCTGGCTCCAACCTCTTGTCCAGCAATTCACTTCACACTGGAAATGTTCCACATTTCACCCGCACTCCATCTTCTCCAAAATCCCCCCTGAAAGTCTATCCCTAGGAGCATACCATCAATCACTTTCCCAACTGTTCTGTTCGGCTTTTATTTTTGCTCCTTTGATAAATATCTGGAAAATGCTGTGTTCCATTTTACATAAATTTTATATAAATACTGAAATGGAAGATAAAGGGAAGTGTGTTTATTTTGTTTATATAGTTCCATTTAATATCAGAGAATGTATACAATATACAACATGAAATTTTTATTCTTTGCAGACATCCACAAAAGCAGAAGAGTGCCCCAAAGAATGAGTGACATTAAAAAGGTAGAACCCCCAAAGCCCCCTACTCCCCCTCCTACCCACAAGCAACAGCAAAGCATCGACCCTCTCCCTCCCCCCAGTTACTTCAGCAAATAAGCATCAGCACCCTAACCCACCAAGCAAGCAATAGCAAAGCCACCAAGACAGACCAGCATCTATCTGCACTACAACATTCATTCAAAATGTAAGAAAAATGTCTTGTTAAATTCTGTGTTTTCATATGTTGCACATAGATACTAATGGAAATGATGGCGGAAATTGACTATGATCATGATGGTACAGTTACACTTGAAGAGTGGATAAGAGGAGGGATAACCACCATTCCATTACTGGTCCTCCTTGGCATGGAGACGGTAAGTATAGGGCTGTAAACAATCATTAGTGAAAATTACAGAGCCCTTCAGAAGAAGCATTTTAAACATTGAGTCATGTTTTTAACCGCCTAAGCTGCTTCCTTCATAACAACTTGCAGTACTGAATAATCATCTTACCTGACTGTGCTGAATTTACACCAGTAATTGTAATGCATTTACAATAAAAATGTCAATGGGTCAATGAAGGAACTCCACTGTTTATATAAATACAGTTAAGTAATTTTCTTAAAATCGAAGAGATGGTGAGAATGTGAGGAGTGACTAAAGCATTGGTAAGTGCCACAGCTTAGGCCCTGATGAGAAAGCCACAATATCTGAGACACAGTATTCTAATTTATCCTTGCCACCTGCGTCATTCATACAGAACTATAATCCCTTGATTAATGTGTGATAGTGAACTTTTCTGCAGATGTGAATGCATTCCACAGAGTGTTAATAATTGTACTGGTAATGCTGCAGATTACCAGTGAATTCAGTGAAAATGAACTCAGAAAGTACCCATGTTACCAGATCCAGTTCTCCTTTTCGAAATGGCCTCTGTACAGAGGTTCTAAAACATGAAAGATTGTCACGGTGTTGTCCCCACCATACCACATCACTGCCTAACGCATTCTCAGGATTCAATCTCCAAATGATTTACATGGCATTTTTTTAAAAGGCACAATAAAAGTAATTGGTAGTCATGTAATTTGCTTTAGAGTGTGGCACATAATGTTTTATTGGTTAACAGAATAAATCATGATATCTTAGCAATGAGATCTGCAATAGTCTTATAAAACCAAAACCCTCAAAACTTAAAAAAAAAAACAGACTTACAAGACTTTTGGAGATTTTGTTCTCTTTATATTGGTTTTAAACTTGCATAATGTTTAAATCTTCATGCCATTTTTTTTCTTTAATGACTTCTCCAAATCTAGTGTGTAAATGATTTACGGGAGCTTTCAGAGTTCACTTCTGAGGCAAGTCTTCAGAATCAAGGATAACTTGCTGCTTTCTGTTTATATTTTGAGGTGACAAATGAGACTATCATTGGAACCACAGACTCTTCGATGGGTCATGAGGTTACTGACAAGGCAGCTGGCTGATGAGTTTGTAAGGCACTCCTGGTGCTTAAAAGGGTTTCTGAGTGTTCCAAATGCATGCTCTCAGCTTTCCTAATATATGCCACTTCTTCACTTTGAATGGTTTTTGTTCAAGGGTAACAGGAATCAATTATGGGGCATTTCTTCAGGAAGGCTGTGAGCATTTTTCTCCACCTGGTTACCTCTCCCCATTGACAGAGTTTAATGTGACTATTTTAAGAGTCTAGAAATAATATACACTCACCTTGTGACTGGCATTCCTTTGCTGCATTTAATAGAGAAATTACTTCATCAATGTAAAAATTACACTTTTTCTGATCACAGCATTCAAAGTAGTATATTTACTGACACATGGTGATTTTGTTTTAGCATAGTTACAAACCACCTACTTGTCAAACATTAGCATCAATTTGTCATTTGTTCAAAATGGTTTAAAATAATATTGCGTTCAGTTTAATGTTAGTCAACATAAATTGATCTTCAGCTAAAGCAGATTGACATCAATGATTTCCTAATGTTAATTGGATTAACCTCCCCCTCCTAATAATTGACTCAAATGTTATTAAGGAAGTGTTATCACTATGTTAAAATTTGCAAAGTAATATTATTGCAGCTGAAGTGATTTTAACACATTCTTCATCATTTATCACTAAGCACTATGTTGGGATGAATGTTGCTGATGGTTATACTTTATCAGTTATACTTTTCTGATGAATAGTGTAGCACCGTCACTAGAAGGATCACATGTGGCTCATGTGTATATCTCAAGCCTCTTGAGCAAGGGGATTGTGAGTTTAAGACCCACTTTAACCAAGATGTTGTACTGAGGGAGTGCTGACTGCTGCCTTTCACATCAAATGTTAGTTAAGTAAGGCTCACAGCTACTCTCTCATTATTTCACCCTACTATCGTGGCCAAAATTTATCCCTAAACTAAAGTTGATAAAGCAAAGTGTCTGGTTGTCATTTTGCTATATTGCTGGGACCTAGTAATTTGTGAAAAATTAAGATGCATCTTGTTTCATGCAAATTGGCTGCTGTATTTCTAATGTTACAATCTCTGTTAAAAAATGTATATGATTGGTTATAAAATAATTCTACCTGAAAAATGAAAAAAAATGCCCTTCTTCCTTTGCTATATACGATAACTGAGGAATTACAGAACTGGAATTCTTGTTAAGATGCCAATCTCTGTCATACTTTTCATTGACTGGAAGGCCTCCACCATTGCTATAAACCTACTTCTATTGGGAAAAAGATGTATCTTTGTTGAGTTTTGTTATAATTCCTTTTAATGTTAGTCACAGCACTATTTTCACAACATGAAGTGCTGACAAATTTATTTTATACAGTAATATTAACTTCCCATTAAAACTTGTAGCTAAAATGTAAAACTAAATTGTTATTTGTGTACACTATTCTATCAGATATAAATCGAATGCTTGATGTGCATTTAATATTTAATGAAAATAAACTGAACTCTAATGTCTGAAATTTTATTTTGCATTTTATTCAAGGAAAGGGGCAATGTAATGAGTCCAGCGATTGCAGGACAAATGGTGGGGAAATTTATTGAGATAGTAGTCATGCAGAATTAAAAGGCAAGGTCCGGCTTAATTTTGTTAAAACAGAACTAATTCAACTAATTTAATTGAATTTTTGACAAGGCTCTGCAACAACACAGAGGATCCGGTTTATTTTTATTAATGCCATATTAAAAGCTAATTTGTAAAATTGAAACCAGTGGAAGAAAAGGGGCATGAATTCTAAAGTTCAAAGTGAGTTTATTATCAAAGTATATATATGTCACCATATACAATCCTAAGATTCGTTTTCTTGCGGGCATACTCAGTGAATTCTCAGAATAATAACCATAGCAGAATCAATGAAAAACTGCACCAACTTGGGCTTTCAGTCAGTGTGCAGATACAAAGAGAAAGAAGAAATAACAATAAATCTAGAACAATAAATGAAGAGTCCTTGAAAGTGAGTCCATAGGTTGTGGGAACATTTCAGTGATGGAGCATCTGAAGTTAAGTGAAGTTATCCCCTCTTGTTCAAAAGCCTGGTGATTGATGAGAAGTAACTGTCCTGAGGCTCCTGTACCACCTTCCAGATGGCAGCAGCAAGAGAGAGCATGTCCTGGGTGGTGGGAGTCCCTGATGATGGAATGCTGCTTTCCTGCGACAGCGTTTCGGGTTCATGTGTTCAGTGCTGAAGAGGGCTTCACCCTAGATGGGCTGGGCCATATCCATTACTTTTTGTATGATTTTCTGTTCAAGGGCAGTGGTGTTTCAATACCAGGCTATGATGCAGCCAGTCAATATGCTCTCCACCACACATCTAAGTTTATCAAAGTTTTAGATGTCATGCCAAATCTTCATGAACTCCTAAGGAAATAGAGTTGCTGTCATGATTTCTTCATAATTGTACTATGTGCTGGGCCCAGAACCGGTCCTCCAAAATAATAATACTGAAGAATTTAAAGTTGCCAACGCTCTCCTACTCTGATCCTCCAGTGAGGACTGGCTCATGGATTGCATTGTGGGGCGCCTGGGCGCAACTCGAGTAGCAGCAGTAACTCAATGGATACGATTAAATATTTCGGTTTCAGCCTGATGCAGCTGAAAAGCACAACTATTTCCAAGGTCAGTGCAGACAACACAGATGCCTTCATGCGTTTAAACGATGGAAACAGCTCTGACTGTGGTTGGAAGCGCCCACGTAGGATACCTCGGAGTAAGTGCCGGTGCAGAGTGGGGTTACAAGTGTGTTTAAGGAAACGGGGTTTTAAACTCCCTGTACCGACTATCTTGGTGGCAAATGTGTAGTCTCTGGTGAATAAAATCGATGATCTCAGAGCTAAGGTGTTGATTCAGAGGGACATTAGGACCGCGTGTGTCCTCTGTTTCATTGAATCCTGGTTAACTCCTTCCGTACCGGATGCAGTGTTTCAGATCGACAGGTTTACTATACACCGTCAGGATAGATCTATAGAGTCTCTCAAAAGCAGAAGTGGAGGAGTATGCCTCATGATCAACTCTTCTTGGTGCACAAATATATCAGTGCTGTCCCAATACTGCTCACTAGATCTGGAATAACTAACAGTTAAATGCCATCCTTTTTACCTACCATGGGAGTTCTCCAGGGTCATTTTGGTAGCAGTTTATATTCCACCTCAGGCCAAAGTCAAGCAGACTTTAGATGATCTGAGCAATGGGATCAACATGCAAGAAACAGCACACCCTAATGCCTTTACCACTGTTTTGGGAGATTTTAACCAGGCCAGTCTGGAAAAAAAAATCACTAAGCAACTACCATCAACAGATCACTTGCAATACCAGAGAAAAGAATGTACTGGACTATTGCTACACTATCATCAAGAGTGCCTACCGTGCTGTTCCACGCCCTCACTTCGGGAAGTCTGATCACCTGGCTGTACTTCTACACCCTGAGTATAGGCAGAGACTGAAGTCTGCAGCACCAGCGGTGAGGACCAAGAAGGTTTGGACAAGGGAAGCACAGGAGCGCCTACAGGACTGCTTTGAATCGGTGGACTGGACTGTATTCATGGATTCATCTTCGAATCTGGATGAGTATGCTGCAGTTGTCACCGACTTCATTAAAACTTGTGTGGATGAGTGTGTGCCTGCAAAGACTTACTGTACGTTCCCAAAGCAAAAGCCCTGGATGAACCAAGAGGTGCGTTGTTTGCTGAAGGCTGGATCTGTGGCATTCAATTCTGTCAACCCAGGCCTGTACCAGAAAACCATGTATGATTTGTGGATTGGCTATTTCAAAGGTGAAGAGACAATTTCGAACGAGGTTGGAGGCAACATCGGATGCACAGCAACTCTGGCAAGACATTACTTCCTACAAAGCAAAACTCAATAGCATGAATGGCAGCGATGCTTCACTACCAGATGAACTCAATACCTTCTATGCCCACTTTGAAAGGCTACAGCTACAACTACAGCTGTGAAGATCCCTGTTGCACCTGATGAGCCTGTGATCTCTGTCTCAGAGCTCGATGTTAGGCTGCCTTTAAAGAGAATGAACCCTTGGAGGGCGGAAGATCCCGATGGAGTACCTGGTAAGGCTCTGAAAACCTGTGCCAACCAACTGGTGGGAGTATTCAAGGACGTTTTCAACCTCTCACTGCTAAGGGCGGAAGTTCCCACTTGCTTCAAAAATTATACCAGTGCCTAAGAAGAATAATGTGAGCTGCCTTATGACTCATTGACAGTGATGAAATGCTTTGAGAGGTTGGTCATGACTAGACTGAACTCCTGCCTCAGCAAGGACCTGGACCCATTGCAGTTTGCCTACCGCCACAATAAGTCAATGGCAGACGCAATCTCAGTGGCTCTCCACACGGCTTTAGACCACCTGGACAACACAAACTCCTATGTCAGGATGCTGTTCATCGACTATAGCTCAGCATTTAATACCATCATTCCCACAATCCTGATTGAGAAGTTACAGAACTTGAGTCTCTGTACCTCCCTCTGCAATCGGATCCTTGACTTCCTAACTGGAAGACCACAATCTGTGCAGATTGGTGATAACAGCTCCTCCTCGCTGACTATCAACACTGGTGCACCTCAGGGGGGTGTGCTTAGCCCACTGCTCCATTCTCTATATACACATGACTGTGTGGCCAGGCACAGCTCAAATACCACCTGGAAATGTGCTGACGATACAACCATTGTTAGTAGAATCTCAGGTGGTGACAAGAGGGCGTACAGGACTGAGATAGGCCAACTACAACCTGGCACTCAACATCAGTAAGACTAAAGAGCTGATTGTGGACTTAAGGAAGTGTAAGACAAAGGAACACAAACCAATCCTCACAGAGGGATCAGAAATGGAGAGAGTGAGTGGTTTCAAATTCCTGGGTGTCAAGATCTCTGAGGATATAACCTGGTCCCAACATATCGATGTTGTTAAAGAAGGCAATACAGCGGCTATACTTCATTTGGAGTTTGAAGAGATTTGGCATGTCAACAAATACACTCAAAAACTTCTATAAATGTACGGTGGAGAGCATTCTGACAGGCTGCATCACTGACTGGTATGGGGGGGGTGGGGGGCAGGGGCTGCTACACAGGACCGAAAGAAGCTGCAGAAGGTTGTAAATCTAGTCAGCTCCATCTCTGGTACTAGCCTACAAAGTACCCAAGACATCTTTAGGGAGCGGTGTCTCAGAAAAGTAGTGTCTATTATTAAGGACCTCCAGCACCCAGGGCATGCCCTTTTCTCACTGTTACCATCAGGTAGGAGGTACAGAAGCCTGAAGACACACACTCAGTGATTCAAGAACAGCTTCTTCCCCTCTGCCATCTGATTCCTAAATGGACATTGAACGCTTGGACACCACCACACTTTTTTTATATACAGCATTTCTGTCTTTTGCATGTTTTTTAATCTGTTCAATATGCATATAATGTAATTGATTTATTTATTATTATTTTTTAATTTTATTTATTTTTTCCTCTTCTATACTATGTATTGCATTGAACTGCTGCTGCTGTTAAGTTAACAAATTTCATGTCACATGCCGGTGATAATAAACCTGATTCTGATCCCTGGTTTCCTTCTGAAGTCAATGATCATGGTCTTGCTAACATTGATTAAAGAGGTTGTTGTTGTGGCACCACTTAGCCAGATTTTCAATCTCCTTCCAATATGTTGATTTGTCACCACCTTTGATTTGGCCAACAACAGTGGTGTCGTTGGCAAACTTAAATATATACGGCATTGAAGTTGTGTTTATTCATAAGTGTAAAGCAATTAGAGCTGGGCACTAAGCATACAGCCATGTGTGCATCGTGGAGGAGATGTTGTTGCCAGTCTCAACTGACTGGGGTCTACAAGTGAGGAAATCCAGGATCCAATTGCACAAGGAGGTATTGAGGCCAAGGGCTTGGAACGTTTGATTAGTTTTAAGGGGATGATGGTACTGAATGCTGAGTTGTAGTCGATTAAAATGACTATGATGTATGCATCTTTGCTGTCCAGATGTTCTGGTGATTAGTTAAAAAGGAGATGGAAAACAGGCTTGTGGTGACTGGCTGTTTTCCCAGATTAGAATGAACTACATAGTGGAGGCTCTCGGGATTCAGTGCTCATAGCGCTGCAGTGATGTCTAGAATTCCCTCAGTGCCAAGCCAGGCACACTTGCTGCTTTCCCCAACTGCTAGGTCTGTACCTGTGTGGACTTTCTAGCAGCAACTAAGCCAGCTGATCTGCAAAGGACTGTGGAACACAGGGTTTTCCACTGCAACAGGCAAGATTGGGCAAGTCCTCAGAAAGCAAAGGAATGCTTTTACAGGTAGTTGTGCAGACTTCTAAGCTGAACCAGCTTTCATGTTTGTGAATGGCAAAAAAATTCACTAGTGTTCAAAAATGTTAATAATCACCTTATCAGGCCATCTGGGTTGAACTGGTGCAGGTTCAGTGCTCAGTTTAACTGTTGAAGAAACTTTGGAAAGTTGGTGCTTCACTTCTGGACTCATTGAGGAGTCCAGCGCCAGACGCCAGTTGGCAAATCCTGATGGGCATTTTTTTTTAAGAAAGTTTGGGACTTAGGAATCCACATGTGTTTGTTGCAGGATTTCCTGGAAAGTGAAATTTTAATGCTAAATAGATACTGGTCCTGAAAATAAAGAATTCTATTCAAAAATAATTTGCAGTTGATGAGAATGTATGCAATCTCTGAAAAATTAAGTCTAGACCTGCTTCAATTCAAACATCGTATCCAAATGTTGCTATACCTTAGGGAAGGATATGAAGGCTGAGAATGCAGAAAGATTTACCGGAGTGGTAATGTGTATAGAAGATGGAGAAGGTAGGATTGTTTTTCTTGGAGCAGGGAAGGCAAGGAGGTTTGATAGATGGGCATCAAATCATAGCTCAGATGAAGGAGATACCGAGATGCTGTTTCCAGTGTTGATGGGGTTAATGGTCATGGAGTGAAGATATAGTGTGATTGGTAAACAAAGTGGTGATGAGGAAGAACCTTATGCAATGAGTGACCGTGATTTGGAATGAGGTACCCGATTCATGATGGAGAATCATATAGATGCGTGGAATAACAAAAAGGATTAGGTCTGTCTGGGATTTTTTATTTTGTTCCAAAGGTGGTATTGCCTATTATCTCAGTTGTGATTTACTATTTTATGAATAAATGATATACATGAGGATTAATTAAAGAATGTCTCATTTCAATTGTATACTTCAATCCATTGTGTTTAATTTTATATTTTTGCCTTACTGCAGAACGTGAAGGATGATGGTCAACATGCTTGGCGATTAAAACACTTCAACAAGCCTGCCTATTGCAACTTCTGCCTGACAATCCTATTGGGTGTTAGAAAACAAGGCCTTTGTTGTTCTTGTAAGTAAATACATGACTACAAATGCAATTAAACGAAGAGTCTGTGTTTCAACCTTCAGTTCTGATCTTTCTGTACATATTTATGCAGTTCTCTGATATAATGTTCAGAATTTTCAGTTCTCATTTTACTTATGCATTTTCAGATATTTTAAATTCTTTTAATTAAAACTATCTGAAAATGTAAAAATAACTATTTTAATTTAATGCTCAGGACACTACTGGCAAGGTCAGCATTTATTAGCCCAGCCTAATTACCCCTGAGAAGGTAGTGGTGAGCTGCCACCCTGATCCACCAGTCACTCTGGTGAAGGTATCCCATAATGCTCTTGGGCAAGGGACTCCAGGAATAAAACAGAAAGGACCAGCAACACATTTCCAAATTGGGGATGGTGCGTGATCTAGGGAACTGGAGGCGGTGGTGTTCCCAAGTGCTGACTGCTGTTTTCCTCAGTGATATGGGTCATAGGTTTGAGAACTGGGCAAATTACCACAGTGGATTTTGCAGAAAATAGTCACTGAGGCAAATATGCACCAGCCAGGTATTGGAACAAATGTGCAGAGTGCTGGATGCTGTGCCATTGGGTGACCTACTTTGGCCTGGACAGCATCAATCTTCTTGAGAGTTGATGCACTCTTCCAAGCAAGGGCAGAGTATTATATCACTCTGCTAACTTGTGCCTTGTAGGTGGTGGACTGGCCTTTGAGTGTCAGGAGATTTAATTATTTTCTTAAAGTATTTAGCAATACGGCATAGTAACTGGCCTTTCCCATCCAACAAGCCCACTCTGCCCAATTACACCCTTGTGACCAATTAACCGACCAATGAATCCGTGCCTCTTTGGAACGTGGGAGGAAAAAGAGCATCTGGGGGAAACTCACGCAGTCATGGGGACAACATACAGAATCCTTACAGGCAGCAGCAGGGATTGAATCCGGATTGCTAATCGCTGTAAAGCGATGCGCTAACAGCTACACTACCATGCCACCTCACACCGCAGGACCGGACTAGTTTTCTCCCAGCACAAAGGCTTTCTTGATGAGGTCAGCTGCTGCTGAGGGCCAATACTTAATAAACTGATCACTTCAAATGATCACAGTGTTCATTTCTCTCTCCGTATTCCCTGGCAATATGTTCAATGGAGATGCTGCATTAATTAGTTGCAAAATTAGCTTTAACTACCCACAAACAGTTAAAAAAATTCTGAGAGCCCACATAGAGTAAATACACTTACCAAACTCCTATCTCCCCTCTGAGCAGCTCAATATTATAGCATTCCAAAGCTCTTTTGAAAACGTCATGCTTTGAAATCCTAGAATGTGATAACAAATTGTAATATCAGAATTTTATTTTAAATGTTATTTAAATGTAATATTAGTTATATAATTGTAAGTTATGATAAGCTTGTAATAATGAAAAGGATGTAAATTATTTTTGAATGGGAAATATACCATATATGTTGTTAAAAGATAAATGGATGAGGCATTCAAAGAAAGCAGCTTATGGGACTGTTAACAGCACATACTTCTTTAGCAGCTGTATTTATATAGATAAATGCTCTTGTTGAGTGCTAAATTCCACGAGTTAGATGAGAGCTCATGTTTAATGCCTCTTGGTTTGGGATATTTAAAAAGGAATTTGTAACTGTAATTTAGAAATAAATCACTATGAGCTTGTTGAATTACAAGGAAGATCCAAGGTCCTGTTGCTGTTACACAGTGTAAATCACTGTGTTTGCACATACATTTTTATGCAGGAAGACCAGCTTTTGACATTTCCTGAAAAGTGAAAAGAATTTGAATTTCTGCAAGATGAATAAGTGGTGTGCATTTGCCTCCCCCCCCCCCCAATTTAATAAATTGACTCGGTCATGGTGTGGCGAGCTTATTTTACTCTACCAGATGGAGACAGAGGAGAGAACATGTTATACCGTTTTTTTTTGCAGAGTTACTTTGTTAAATTTGATGAGATATGTGGACAGATAAATGAATGTTTAGTTCTTAGAAGTCAAGAGGTCTCATTACATAAGTGAACTGTTATGATATATACCCTAAGGATCTATAGCTTTAAAAACCTCCAAAATGCAAGTATTTTAAGAAATCTATGAACCAGGATTTGAAATTAAGAAGGCAATATCCAGTCTTTTTTTTTTTTGCAAATCTGAATTGAGAAAATCATCATTTTTGGAGTTTCCCAATTTTTTACGACTTGTAGAAGCTATTAAGCCAGTTATTGAAAGATTGCATGAATTAAATACAAACGTAGATGCAGTTTACTTTGGTAATTGAAACTAGATTTGTTTAAAATAATCTGAGTGTCCTTAAAAACAAGTTAAGCAGAGGTGAAAAGATACACAATTTCAGATTAATCAAATTAAACAATTTTTTATTAAATAGAGTGGTCTGTAATCTTATCATTAGAGAAGTGCGTAAAGGACAACTGCTATGACGTTCCTCCATTTTGTTTTCAGTTTGCAAATACACAGTCCATGAAAGATGTGTCTCCAAAGATATTGCATCATGTATAAGCACATATGTAAAATCCAAGAGAAATACTAATGTAAGTACACTTTTTCTGTGCATTCACAGTGCATGTAGAATTTGTGAATTTTTTTTATGTCCAGGTACCAGAAATCTGAAAAATGAGTGCTCAGTAATGCAGTGACGTCTTGTTCAAAGTGTATGTTTCTTGGAACAAATAAGTTAGCGGCTTTGAGAAAACCTTTGAGCAAAGTTCCCCACACAAACCTTAAGCTCCAAAAATCTGGACCTCGTGACTGTTAACTTTTTACACTGATTTATAAAAAATATTTATTTCCAAATGTCCGGTACTTATGCTGCTTATTTGAGAGACGTTTAATGTGAATACTTATGTAAAGAAAGTTTGGGACAAGATTTTTAAAACCTTGACCAGATTGTTATAAAGGCTCCCTTTGTACAGTTTGGGCACGTGCAGGTTTTTGCCTTGTCTGGAACCTACTGTATTCAGTAGGGTCACTGCTGCTATGTCAGAATGCAGCCCCAATCTGACACAGTGGTGTATGTTTGCTGAACAGGCTGTAGGACCTTTGACAAAGATCCGTGCAAGGTAGAGCTATTAAACAAGTACTTTGTGCCTATCTTTGCAGAAGGTACAGTGGACCTCCCAGAAATAGTGAATGACTACAAGTCAAGGGTGTATAAAGAGCTGAAAGAAAGCAGCATCATTAAAAAGAATTAACATTGCAGAAACTAAAGCAAATGAAAAGTGATGAGTCCCCGGGACCTGTTAATCTGCATCACAAGGTTTTCAAGTAGATGCTGACAGAGAAAGAGGACTTCTATTAAAAGAGCACATAGAAAATGAGATTGCTTCACCAGATTGATTCCTTGGTGGCAGCATTGTTGTACAAGGAGAGGTTAAGCAGTCTAGTTGATGCTCTTAAATTTATAATGATAAGAGAAGTTCTCATTGAAATGTACAAAATTCATTTTTGGCATGACAGGGTGTGGTCTCTTGAACCAAAGGTCAGAGTCTGTCATTCAGATCTGAGATGAATATAACTACCTTGCCGATAGCAAATCTTTAGAGGTTCAGTTGCTGAGTACTTCCCAGAAAGGCAGGTAGGTTTTGAGAGGTAGAAGGAATTGAGGACAATGGAATTAGTGCAGGAAAGTGGAGTATCCTATCTGGCTGCATCATTGTGTGGTACGGAAGCTGTAAGACATCGGACTGCTGGACCCTGCAGAGGACAGTAAAAATTGCTAAGAGGATCACCGGGGTTCCGCCCCCCCCACCCCCATTTGTAATATTTACCAGAAGCATTGTAGGTGAAAGGCCCAATGATCCCTACAACCCATCCCACAATCTCTTTGACTCACTACCATCAGGAAGGAGGTACAGGATCATCAGAACTGAGACTGTCAGGCTGGGTTACAGCTTCTCCCCTCAGGCTTTGTGACTAATAAACCTTGCCACTACTGAGGGCTTGTCAGTAGGACTGCAAGTTGCTGACAGTTTGCTGTTAACCTGTGCAGTTCACTACATGTATTTTGAATTACATTTTGTTAACTTATTTGTGGTAATATTTTGTTTTATGTGCTGTGTGTGATATGTGCTTTATGGGTGCACTGTGGTCCGAAGGAACATTGTTTCATTTGGCTGTATATATGTGCAGTCAGATGACAATAAACTTCAACTGAAATACTGAATGGTGGAGTAAGCATGAGGTCCTCGGTACCTCTCAAGCCAGAAATTAAACACCCATCAAATTTGAAAACCTGTTCAAGGAGCCCAGCTATAAGTTTGACGTTGTGACCTCTCTCTATCCCTTTGTACTCTTGCAGATTGATTAGTAAAAATTTTACGCACCTCAGAGTTTAAACTTAACCTGAACCCCAAGCGTAATTGTTATGACTGACTTTTGAGAAGATGGTAATTTTGCAGATTACTTTTGAATACATAGTCATTCTGAAAAGATTGCCCTTTTCATATCAGTGAAGTAATTTAATTTGTTGAGTTAATTTAGACTGAGATTGGCTTGTAAATGTTATAGCATATTCTATGACTTTTTGATTAAATTGCATAAAGATTTTTTTTAAAACATTTTGTGCGTTTTCCATTTTCCCTTCCTATCAAGGTTATGCAGCATGTTTGGGTGGAAGGAAACTCACCAACCAAATGTGATAAATGCCATAAAAGCATTAAATGTTACCAGGGTCTCACCGGTCTCCACTGTGTTTGGTGCCAAATTACTGTAAGTACTGAACAAAACAATATCCTTATTTTGAAAACAATAAATGATAATTTTTTTGCAGAAACACCACAGGATTGGCTGAGCACTAGGGGGCAATCTAGTTTCTAGCTGCATCCTGTCTTAAATCCAGCTCTGAATGAGAGGCTACATTCTCCAAAATGCAATTGCAAACAAGAATGCTGATGACTAAAGGTGTATTTGCTCTTTGTAATTTTTGCACAAAATACAAATATTACAGAGAGAAGTAAGGAGGAGGAAAATAGGTTAATCATGTGTTAGATTAAAGCTACAACTTGCAAGATATCGAGTAAATAAAATAAATATTATGATGCTCGGAACTCTGCCATTTGATGTTAGATGTTATGTATGTGAGTTAATTTTCAATGTAAAGATGTTGATATGCTGCTGAAAGTCAGTTTCTCAGTTGAATGTTGTCTCAGATAAGCACCATTTTCAAGGCACTTCTACTGTGCTCCTGCTGCTGCCTCTGTTTCTAACAATAAAATAATAAATCTGTCATATGAGCATTGACCTCTCTTCAGACAGGTCGTAATGGAATGATGCGGGCCTTAAAGAAAGAAATGTGTGAATACCGTTTCATTGTCAAATCATCCTGAATAGACTGTTCCTTTGGTGAAAATAAAACAGGATTTGTAACTGCGAAACGCATGGTACAGGATTTCCTGAATTGTAGGAAATTGTGAGGGAAGTTATGATTGAAACCCAGCTCAGTTATTGGACAATCCAGCAACGTATTTCCAAGGCCAACTGTTTCACCTAAAGTTATTACATTGTCAACACTAATTCATGATGGATGAACGCCATTGAGATCAATGCTGTGTTTCATGTTCAAAATACGGTTTTATCAATTCTTCCCTTGCTTGCATCTGCTCCATTTCCCACACATCTGCCCTCAGCATACCCTCATGCTGTCATGACAGGAATAGGGTTCCCCTTATCCTTACCTTCCTCTACTGCCATGGGCCTTCGTATCCAGCACATCGTTCTCTGTAACTTTCACTATTTCCAACGGGATCTACCACTAACCACACGTTTTCCATCGCTCCCCCCCCCCACCCCACTGCTTTCCATAAGGATCACACATGACTACCTTGTCCACTCATCCCTCCCTAGTGATCTTCTTCCTGACACTTTCCCCTGTACTGCGCCATCACCATTCAGGAGCCCAAAAAGATTTTCCTGGTGAGGAAACAATTGTCAGACAAACTTTAGGGGCTCAGCAGGTCAGGCAGCATCTTCACAAATGAATAAACTGTTGACGTTTTGGGCCCAGGCCCTTCATCAGGACTGGAATGGAAGGGAGAAGATGCTAGAATAAGAAGGTGTGGTGAGGGGAAGCATGACAATCTAGAAGATGATAGGTGAAGCCAAGTGGGTGGGGGAGGAGGGATGAAGTAAGAAGCTGGGAGGTGATAGGCGGAAAGGCAAAGGGCGGAGAAGAATGAATTTGTTCAGAGAGGAGAGTAGTCCATGGGAGGAAGGGAAGTGGGGGGGTACCAGGGAGAGGTGATAGACAGGTGAGAAGCGGTAAGAGGTCAGCATGAGGAATTGAAGAAGCTGGAGAGGGGGGAAGAAAGTACCAGAAGTTGGAAAGATCAATGTTCACGCCATCAGGTTGGAGGCGACCCAGACGAAACATGAGGTGTTGCTCCAACCTGAGGGTGGCCTCATCATGGCAGAAGTGGAGGCCATGGACAGTCATGTCAGAAAGGGAATGGGTTAGGAATTAAAATGGTTGGCCACCGAGGAACTCTGCTTTTTGCTGTTAGAAACATAGAAAATAGGTGCAGGAGTAGGCCATTTGGCCCTTCGAGCCTGCACCGCCATTCAGTATGATCATGGCTGATCATCCAATTCAGAACCCTATACCTGCTTTCTCTACATACCCCTTGATCCCTTTAACCACAAGAGCCATATCTAACTTCCTCTTAAATATAGCCAATGAACCGGCCTCAACTGTTTCCTGTGGCAGAGAATTCCACAGATTCACCACTCTCTGTGTGAAGAAGTTTTTCCTCATCTCGGTCCTAAAAGGCTTCCCCTTTATCCTTAAACTGTGACCCCTCGTTCTGGACTTCCCCAACATTGGAAACAACCTTCCTGCATCTAGCCTGTCCAATCCCTTTAGAATTTTATACGTTTCAATAAGATCTCCCCTCAATCTTCTAAATTCCAGCGAATATAAGCCTAGTCGATCCAGTCTTTCTTCATATGAAAGTCCTGCCATCCCAGGAATCAATCTGGTGAACCTTCTCTGTACTCCCTCTATGGCAAGAATGTCTTTCCTCAGATTAGGGGACCAAAACTGCACACAATATTCTAGGTGCGGTCTCACCAAGGCCTTGTACAACTGCAGTAGAACCTCCCTGCTCCTGTACTCAAATCCTTTTGCTATGAATGCCAACATACCATTTGCCTTTTTCATCGCCTGCTATACTTGCATGCCCACCTTCAATGACTGGTGTACAATGACACCCAGGTCTCGTTGCATCTCCCCTTTTCCTAATCGGCCACCGTTCAGATAATAATCTGTTTTCCTGTTCTTGCAACCAAAGTGGATAACCTCACATTTATCCACATTAAATTGCATCTGCCATGAATTTGCCCACTCGCCTAACCTATCCAAGTCACCCTGCATCCTCTTAGCATCCTCCTCACAGCTAACACCGCCGCCCAGCTTCGTGTCATCCGCAAACTTGGAGATGCTGCATTTAATTCCCTCGTCTAAATCATTAATATATATTGTAAACAACTGGGGTCCCCGCACTGAGCCTTGCGGTACCCCACTAGTCACTGCCTACCATTCTGAAAAGGTCCCGTTTACTCCCACTCTTTGCTTCCTGTCTGCCAACCAATTCTCTATCCACATCAATACCATACCCCCAATACCGTGTGCTTTAATTTTGCACACTAATCTCCTGTGTGGGACCTTGTCAAAAGCCTTTTGAAAATCTAAATATACCACATCCACTGGCTCTCCCCTATCCACTCGACTAGTTACATCTTCAAAAAATTCTATAAGATTCGTCAGACATGATTTTCCTTTCACAAATCCATGCTGACTTTGTCCGATGATTTCACCTCTTTCCAAAAGTGCTGTTATCATATCTTTGATAACCGACTCTAGCATTGTCCCCACCACCGATGTCAGACTAATCGGTCTATAATTCCCCGGTTTCTCTCTCCCTCCTTTTTTAAAAAGTGGGGTTACATTAGCCACCCTCCAATCCTCAGGAACTAATCCAGAATCTAAGGAGTTTTGAAAAATTATCACTAATGCATCCACTATTTCTTGGGCTACTTCCTTAAGCACTCTGGGATGCAGACCATCTGGCCCTGGGGATTTATCTGCCTTTAATCCCTTCAATTTACCTAACACCACTTCCCTACTAACATGTATTTCCCTCAGTTCCTCCATCTCACTAGACCCTCGGTCCCTTACTATTTCCGGAAGATTATTTATGTCCTCTTTAGTGAAGACAGAACCAAAGTAGGTATTCAATTGGTCTGCCATGTCTTTATTCCCTATTATCAATTCACCTGTTTCTGACTGTAATGAACCTACATTTGTCTTGACCAATCTTTTTTCTTTTCACGTATCAATAAAAGCTTTTACAGTCAGTTTTTATGTTCCCTGCCAGCTTTCTCTCATAATCTTTTTTCCCTTTCCTAATTAAGCCCTTTGTCCTCCTCTGCTGGTCTCTGAATTTCTCCCAGTCCTCAGGTGTGCGGCTTTTTTTTGCTAATTTATATGTTTCTTCTTTGGACTTGATACTATCCCTAATTTCTCTTGTCAGCCATGGGTGCACTACCTTCCCTGGTTTATTCTTTTGCCAAACTGGGATGAACAATTGTTGTAGTTCATCCATGCGATCTTTAAATGCTTGCCATTGTATATCCACCGTCAACCCTTTAAGTATCATTTGCCAGTCTATCTTAGCTAATTCACGTCTCATACCTTCAAAGTTACCCTTCTTTAAGTTCAGAACCTTTGTTTCTGAATTAACTATGTCGCTCTCCATCTTAATGAAGAATTCCACCATATTATAGTCACTCTTACCCAAGGGGCCTCGCACAACAAGATTGCTAACTAACCCTTCCTCATTGCTCAATACCCAATCTAGAATGGCCTGCTCTCTAGTTGGTTCCTCAACATGTTGGTTCAGAAAACCATCCCACATACATTCCAAGAAATCCTCTTCCTCAACACCCTTACCAAATTGGTTCACCCAATCTATATGTAGATTGAAGTCACCCATTATAACTACTGTTACTTTATTGCACGCATTTCTAATTTCCTGTTTAATGCCATCCCCAACCTCACTACTACTGTTAGGTGGCCTGTACACAACTCCCACCAGCGTTTTCTGCCCCTCAGTGTTATGCAGCTCTACCCATATCGATTCCACATCCTCCAGGCTAATGTCCTTCCTTTCTATTGCGTTAATCTCCTCTCTAACCAGCAATGCTACCCCACTTCCTTTTCTTTCCTGTCTATCCCTCCTGAATATTGAATATCCCTGGATGTTGAGCTCCCATCCTTGGTCACCCTGGAGCCATGTCTCTGTGATCCCAACTATATCATATTCATTAATAACTATCTGCCCATTCAATTCATCCACCTTGTTACGAATGCTCCTCGCATTGATACACAAAGCCTTCAGGCTTGTTTTTACAACACTCTTAGCCCTTATGCAATTCTGTTGAAGAGTGGCTCTTTTTGCTTTTTGATGGAGCAGGAGTATTCAACAAAGCTGTTCCCCAGTTTACATCAGCTCTCACCAATGTAGAGGAGGCTGCAGTGGGAGCACCAGATACAGTAGATGACCCCAGGTGAAGAGTTACCTTACCTAGCAGAACTGTTTGGAGCCTAAATGGAGTTGAGGGAGGAGGTGAATGGGTAGTGAAGGTGAATGGTTTCTGATGCGTACAGTGGTAAGTGCCAGGAGAGTGATTAGTGGGGAAAGATGAATGGACAAGAGAATCACTGAGCGAGTGAACCCTGCAGAAAACAGAGAATGGAGGGTGGGGTGTAGGTTAAAAATGTGTTTTGTTGTAGAGACCTGTGGAAGATGGCAGAAGTTGCAGAGAATGATGTATTGGATGCAGAGGCTCATGGGGCGGTAGGTAAGGACAAGTGGAATCTATCCCTGTTAAGGCGGTGGGAAAATGGGGTGAACATGAATGTCCAGGAAATGGAGCAGATGCAGGTGAGGGCAGCATCAATGGTGGAGACAGGGAAACCCCATTCTTTGAAGAAGAAAGATTTCTTTAAAGCCCTGGAAAGGAAAGCCCCATCCTGGGAATAGATGCAGCGGAGACAAAGAAACTGAGAAAAGAGAATGGCATTTTTACAGGAAGTAGTGTGGGAAGAAGTATAGTCAAGATAATCATGGGCTTATGAAAGTTTGTCTTCAGAGAAAGTGACAGAAAGATCAATAAAAGGGAGAGAGGTTCAGAAATAGACCAAGAAAATTAAGGGCAGGGTGGAAGCTGAAGGCAAAAGTTGTTGAAATTGACAAGCTCAGCATGGGTGCATGAAGCAGCACCAGTGGAGTTGTTAGTGTAGCCCAGAAGGATTTGGGAGGCATCACCAAGGGTTGAAACATTGGCTGTGGCACATCACCAATGAAAAGGCAGGCATAGCTAAACCTCAAGTCTGGAGACAGCGGGAGGAACCAAAAGAAATTGTTCAGTTTTGCCAAAGGAGAAGCATGGTGGTGGAGGGGAACTGGTCGGGTCTGTTGTTGAGAAGGAAATGGAGAGCTTTAAGGCCTTCTTGATGGGGGTATAGAATTGTGTAGGGACTGGACATCCACAGTGAAAATAAGGGGGATCAGGGCCGGGAAATTGAAAGGTGTTGAAAAATTCAAAAGGATGTGAAGTGCTGTGGATGTAGGTGGGAAGGGGGCTGAACCAAGTGGGATAAAATGGAATCGAGGTGTGCAGGCCCAAATTCAGTGAGGCAGGAGCAGGCAGAAGCAATGGGCTTACCTGGATGGTCAGGTTTGTGGATCTTGGGTAGGAGGTAGAAATGAGCAGTGCGGGGTAAGGGAACTATGAGCTTAGTGCAGTGGTTGGGAGTTCTCTGGAGTTGATAAGATGGTGATGGTGTGGAAGATAATGGCCTGATGGTCTTGATGATGGTCCTTTTCAAGAGGGAAGTAATAGGAAGAGTCTATTACTTGCAGCCTGACCTCAGCAAGATCGAGGTCAGTCCACCACACTGCAACACCCTATCTTTGCGGGCTTGATGGTGAGGTTGGATTGGTATGGAGGGCAGAGTGTTCAGAGGGGTTAAGGTTCAAAGAGCACAGAAGAGTGTAGACGTCAAGCTGCTTGATATCTCATCGGCTTTTAGAGATGAAAAGATCCAGAGCAAATGGATCTGGAATGCATATTTCTCACACAGAAACAGTTCTTGTGTTCAAATGTATATTGGTTTAATGGTGTAGTGTGCAACCAAGTCCTTGAAACAGTTGCTAACTTCAGAAGTATATGCTGATGAAGTTATATAGAATATTTAATTTGTTCAAAGAATTAAATATTTCATGTTCCTGATGAAAATTAAATCACTGGGGACATAATTACACCTTCAGCAACCTGTGTTCAACTACTTTGGCATTTTCACTTCATGTGTGCATGTTTGTACAATTTAGATTTCTTCAACTTTCATACATAATTTATTTTAAGTTATGAGAGAAAGCCAGAATCCCAGAGTTGCCTTGTCCTTTGGGTAAAAGTTGAGCTTTACTCTAAAGTTTCCGAGCCTATTGATGGTGATGCTGTAAAACTGCTGAAGTTAGTCAGCGGTTGTGGAGACAGAAATAAAATCACTGGCTGGTTTTTGCAGGAAAGTGCAGAATCCAGCTAGGCAAGTTCCAGCAAGCTCAAGATTTCCATCTGCAACTCTGATACTAATGTTCCCAACATCCTGGCAGCTGTCACCAGCACATACAGGGCCCCTTATGCAGACTAGCAAAAGAGCATAAATTATATGGCAATAGTCTAGCAAGAATTCTCTGTTTTCCATTGAAACATCCCACACCAGGCCAAAGTTGAGTTTGTCATATGCACCCATACGTGCATGCACATGTATAGTGGGGGAAATGTGCCGCCGTATCTCAGGCGTATAGCTTCTTATTTAAAAAAAACACGCACATGAAAAATAAGCATTTTTTATAATTAAAACACAATTAGAATGGGAAAGAAAACCAAGTCTATTTTAGTGCAAATTGTTCAGAGTTGTCATGGTGTTGTGAAACTGTAGTGGTTATTAGAATTTTGCTGGGTGGTTCAATGGTTAAATGGAAATAGCTGTTCTTTAATCTGGTGGTGGAAGTACAGCCTTCTGTACCTCCTGCTTATTTGAAAAGATGGAGTAGTCCAGATGGATGATGTTGCTTTCTTGTGCTAGTGCTGTCTGTAGATATGACTGATAGTGGGGATAGTCGGGGGGGTTAAGTCCACCCTTGACGTGGTGTGCTAAGTCCACTGATCTCTGCAACTCTTAGATTCCTGCACATTCAGATTGCCATACCAGACCATGATGCAACCAGCGTGGATACTTTCAACAAATACTTCCTACACCTGTGGAACTTTTTTTTTAGCGTGTTCAGTGACAAGCCAAAACTCCTTAACCTCCTAAGAAAAAAAAGGCACTGATAGGCTTTCCTTATGATTGAATCTACTTGCTGGGCCCCAGATAGGTCATCCAATATAATAATACCCCATTTCTGGACATTGGTATTTCCATACAGGCCATGATGCAATCAATTAGGATACTCTCCTCTGTTTGTCCATAGAAGTTTATCAAAGTTTTAGATGACCTGTCAAATCTAGGCAAACTTCTAAGAAAGTAGAGGTGCTTTCATGCCGCCTTTGTGATGACACTTAAATGATGTTCACAGGCCACACTCTCTGATCTGTTAAAGCCAAAGGAATTTAAAGTGACAGACCCTCTTCACCTCCATTCCCCAAATGAGGACTGGCTCATGGACCTCTAGCTTCTTCCATCTGTAATAAATAATCAGCTCTTTGGTTTTGCTAATGTTAATTGAAAGGCTCTTGTTGTGGCACTACTGAGCTAGATTTTCAATCTCCTTTCTATATGCCAGTTTGTCACCACCAGTCAACAGTGTTGTCATCAGCAAACTTAAATACGGTGTTAATTTTTCACTGTTTTAATAGTTTCACATTTTATACTTGAATGTTTCTGAATATCAGGAAATTCAGAAGTTGTAGTTTTTAGCATGCTCATTTGGTTAACTTGTAAACATTCTTCAGTGTTTCATGGCTACTATTTATTCTGCATCCTTGTTGAAAATCTCCCATTGACAATTATTATTGAAACCGAGACTGACTTCAACCAGATTATTCCCTTTGAAAGTTCTGCACAGAGGAAGCTAAAGGTTTGTAAGCAGGGCACCAGCAAGCATGTTAGCTCACAGCTGACTGCCTCATCTGGACGAGAGTTTCAGATCCTTGAGTCAGAACCAAGAAGTGTTAAAGACGTGATAGTTTTAAACAGATGCCTGAAAATGGAGTGGGTGTTGGGGGGAGGAGGAGGAAAACAAAAGAGAAAATATATTAAGGGAAGGAGAGAGAAATTAACTGAAGATTTGTAGAAGGGAAATACAGGAGTAATGATAGGAAAAGACATTTGGGAGGCAACAAGCCCACAGAGGGCCATTCCTTGACAGACTGCCTGTGGGCTTGTTCCCACATTCCACTGCCCATAACAGACCATCCAGGTGCCTCCAGTGCCTACCCATCATCTCATGCGCGCGAGTGTTCATGGATGTGCTAGTATCCTTGCAGTAGAGCCTTTCCTCCTTTCATCTTGTCCCCCTTGTCACTGAATTAAGATCACAGTATGTTGTCCACAAGGCAACTGATTTTTAACCCCTGTCCCTCATTAAAGGAAATCAGACAGGCATCCTCCATCAGAATGGAATGCCTCTTCTCTGGTCACTAATGCCAATAGCAACAGACCCTAATCCTAGGGACTTGGAGACTCTGACATTTGTCTCTCTGCCCCGAGTGCGACAGCAAGGTGCAGGAGGTAGCCGGCTCGACGAGTAGCGCAATGGACTCATCTTCTGGAGGAGTGAACAAAAAGGAGTGCATGAAGGGTCTGATGAAGAGTATCAGCCCAAAACTGTTTATTCCTCTCCATAGATGCTAACTGACCTGCTGAAATCCTCCGGCATTCTGTGTGTTGCAGTGTTTGTGGAATGGGTTTTGCTATCAAGAATGAGCTACCGTAGCAAATCAGCATTTTTCAGGGGTTAAATGAACATTTCATGATCGTCCAGCTTAGTCTATTGTGAGGAATCTCACTCCTATCATCAATACATACACTCCAACTCTACCAGTACCAAATGTGGCCAAGGAGGACTTCTACAATGAACTTAAAAAATCTATCCTACCTATCATAATCTTATAAACCTCTATCAGATATCCCCTCAAATTCCACCGCTCCAGAGAAATCAACGTATCTTTATCCAATCTCATAACACATGCCCATTAATCTAGGCATCATCCTGGTAAATCTATTCTGCACCCTCACCAAAGCCTCGACATCCTTCTATAATGGGGTGACCAAAACTGTATGCAATACTTCAGGTATGGCCTAACTAAAGCAACATAACTTTCTGTCTTTTGAATTCAGTATCTTGTTTAATAAAGATAAGCTTGCCATATGCCTCCTTAACCATCCTACCAACCTTTCTAGCCACTTTTAGGGAGCTATGGACTCTGATTCCAAGATCCCTCTGATTATCAACACTGTTAAGGGTCTTTCCCTTTAAAGTGCACTGTCTCTTTATATTTGACCTACCAAGGTGCAACACTTTACATTTGTCTGGGTGAAGCTCAATCTGCCATTGCTCTGCCCATATCTGCAACTGATCTATATCAGGCTGTATTCTTTGCCAGTCTTCTACACTATCCACAGCACCATCAATCTTCGTCTCATCTGCAAACTTAACGCACCCATTACGTTTTCATCCAGGCCATTTATGTACATCATAAACAGCAGCAGTCCCAGTGCAGATGCCTTTGGAAGAGCATTAATCTCAGACCTCCAGCTACAGTAGAAAAAGCCCCTTCAACCACTATCCTCTGTGTTCTGTGGGAAAGCCAGTTCTGAATCTAGGTGACCAATTCATCTTGGATCCCATGCATCTTAATCTTCTGGATGAGCCTCCCATGAGGGACCTTGTCAAACGCTTTACTAAAATCCATGTAAAGAACATCCACAACCTATTAATCACCTTCATCAAAAAAGTCAAATCAAGCTAATAAGACATGACCTGCCCTGCACAAAACTATGCTGGCTTGGTTCTCGAAATGCTTATAAATCCTATCCCTAAGAGTTATCTCTGATGACTTCCCTACCACTGATGTGAGACTCGCTGGTCTATAATTTCGAGGATTATTCCTTCTTGAATAATGGAACATTAGCTACTTGATAGTCCTTTGGGAACTTGCCTGTCAATAGGACATAAAGATTTTGGTCAAGGCCCCAGCAATCTCTTCCCTTGCCACTGTCAATAACCTGGGGTTACAAAGGCTCACAGTCATCATGATAACTCACAACCAATGCTTTTGGACAGCTGTCTGTCCATCAAAAGTATCACCTGTGAAGAATATCTTGGCTTTTTCTACCAGAACACACCAATGTGAGCTTGATGAGAATGACCCTAAGTTAGATGGGTAAGTTAGCTCGTTTTTACTGTCATATAAATCCTGTTTGTGATAGATGTAATTCTGAAGTAGCTTCCTTGACACATATGTTCTGGTCTTGTCCTCTTCTCAGAAAATATTGAAAAGATATTTTTGATATTATTTCAGTAGTTCTGCGTGTTAATTTACAACCTCATCCTATTACTGCAATTTTTGGACTACCAGTGATAGACTCCAGACATTTATCCTCATCAGCTTGTTGTCTAATTACATTTGTGACATTAATAGCCAGAAGATCAATTTTACTTAAATGGAAAGACTCCAACCCCCCTACCACATTTCAATGGTTTTCCCAAACAATAGCATGTTTAAACTTGGAAAATATTAGGAGTGGTACTATTGACCCTTTGGTTAAATTTGAAGAAACTTGGAGGCCATTTATTCAATATTTGGTTGAATTTCCCCATGGGGATGAATAAAGTATCTATCTATCTATCTATCTATCTATTTTCATATGATGTATGTTGACCCTTTCTGAATCCTTTTTTAGTAATTGTTGTTGTTGATGTATAGAGGAGCAGAGTTAATGACAAATTATAATTTTAACCGATGAAACGTGGCAGCCCAATCTTTGTATTTTTTAGTTTAGTTTTTCACAGTTTAGGGGTTTTTTCTCTCTTTTTATAAAATATCTTTTTCATGGTTAGTTACAAAGAGACTGGGAGGCTAAACTCCATTTGTTACTTGGAATCTGTGTTTTTACATGTTAACCATTATTAATGTAATCCCGATCTCTATTACCATTATCAATATTGCTATGTTTATTAATTTGAAATTTAATAAAAAGATTGAACAAGAAAGAAAGAGAATGACCCTAACATCCAAACACAATACAAGGGCAAGGAGGATTGAGGGACAATAGCACTGTGGATAATTTACAGAGCGAATAAACAGAAACCTGCACCATTGAACTAAAGACACAGGTCTGCTTCTCATCTGGGGAATTTTAATTCAAATTAAATAACTATCCCAAAAATGAAAAACAGTGACATCATTTTTGGTAACTGTGTTGTTGGGTAGCACAGGTCAGAGGGTCAGAGGGTCATGGCCTCTCTGCACCAGGGAACTGGGTGCAATCCTGAGCTCGGATGCTGTGTGTATGGAGTTTGCATGTTCTGTCTGTGACGACGTGGGTTTCGTCCCACATCCCCGTTTCCTCCCACGTTGGGTTTGGCAACTGTAAGTTACCACTTGTGTATAGAGTCTGGAGAGTGAAAGGGAAGGAAATCAGGAAAATTAATTCACTCTTCTGTAGTGTTCTATGCTGAACCATAAAGTGAATTTTCAAATGCCACAGGCATGATCCTTTAATTCCCTTCTTTACAAGAGGTTTCCTCTTAACATGAAGGGATTTAGAGAGAAGAGGAAGGGAAGTACATAAAGCTAAGAACGGAAATAAAAACAAAAATCCCTTTGGCTGCAGAAGAATGTTGAGTGGGTGTTTTCAGCAGCTGAGTGGGAGAGGGTTAACTATCAGCAGACCTCGATCTGAGAGCTGCCTAGTAATTCGGTTAAAGATTGTATTGTTTGTGCCAAGGGTGGCTCATAGAAATTCAATTACCAGAGCATAAATTATGTAGGATCTAGAGTTTGTTTTCTCCATTTCTGATGCTGGGTTTATCTCTTTGAAGTGTGCACCTACTGTCCTGTAATTGCTTATCACATCCCGAGTGTGAATACTGAACCCCCACCAGGGACTATTTATCCAAAAAAAAGTCAAAATCTATTTGTTGACAGCATATAATAAATTTTGAATAAACTGTTTTGCCACAATAGACATCTGTAACTAATACAAAAAGACCTTTGTTGTGTCATTGGCCTACATATGGAGACATCAAGTCCACTCAAAATTCCATTAAAGTGTACTCCCTACACATCATTTCCAAATATATAAGTTAAAATGAGCACAGCTATTTCTCCATCTTTGGAAATGGAATTAATATGAATATTTTGCACTTAAATTCTTGGAAAAATATATTAATGAATTAATTGATCTAAAAGGATTATCCCAAGTACATACATTTTCCTTTCTGTAGGTGGAGCTGATCCTATTATTTTCCCAACATTGATTTTAGTTTTGCCCTGTTTACATAACAAAAAGAGAATTGCAGACACAAGATTTTTTTTCCACAAGGAATGAATGTCATGCAGTCTTTTAGGTGTGTCCATTGTCATTTGGAAGCCCACTTCAAACTCCCAAGCAAACACCAACCATGTTCTTCAAATTAAGTCAACAAAACTTATTGCTGCAGTATCAATCTGAATATTAAGGCTGCATGGGGGGGGGAGGGGTTACATAAAACATTCTTAATCTTGATTTTTCTTCTGCTTAAATGCAGGAATCTCACTCTGGATTAAAATAAAATAGAATAGAATTCTATTGTCATTGCACAAGACGGCAAGATTGTGGTCCTACTCCAGTCCCTGTAAAATAGATATTTACAATGCATGTGGTGTGGCTCACTTTAAAAAATTCCCATATTCACATGCAACAACTGCCTTAGATAGTCCAAAACACTCAAGGGCCATTGACTAGCCGGGTGTAGTATTATTTAGCTGCACAACAGCCCTCGGGAAGAAACTGTTTTTCAGTCTTACTACCTTGACTAAGGTATTTGTATATCTCCTACCAGATGGCAGGAGATTGAACAGACATATTTTGAGATGGGATGGATCTTTAATGATATTACAGGTGCGCCAAAGACATGAAGAGTAGCAGACACCAACAGAATCAACAAACTAATTCGTAAGCCCAGTGATGTTGTGGGGGTGGAACTGGACTCTCTGACGGTGGTGTCTGAAAAGAAGATGCTGTCCAAGTTGTATGCCATCTTGGACAATGTCTCCCATTCACTCCATAATGTACTGTTTAGGCACAGGAGTACATTCAGCCAGAGACTCATTCCACTGAGATGCAACATTCCTGCCTGTGACTATCAAACTTTACAACTCGTCTTTCGGAGTGTCAGACACCCTGAGCCAATAGGCTGGTCCTGGACTTATTTCCACTTGGCATAATTTACTTATTATTATTTAATTTTTTATGGTTTTGTATTGCTATATTTTTTCACTAATCTTAGTTGGTGTGACTAACGAAACCCAATTTCCCTCGGGATCAATAAATTATGTCTGTCTGTCTGTCTCCTCAGTAGTGTTGATTCCCAAAAACTTGAAACAGGAAACCCTTTCTGCTACTTTACCATTTATGAATAGTAGGGCTTGTTCAGGACCTCTTGACTTGCTAAGTCAATTATTATTTCTGTTGTCTTCTTGATGTCGAGTGATAGGTTGTGGTTCCTGCATTTGTTGCCACAGCCAGCTGTGGAGGCCAAGCCAGTTGGGTATATTTAAGGCAGATTCTTGATTAGTCAGGGTATGGAGGGATATGGGGAGCAGGCATAATGAAATGGTGGAGCAGAGTCAATGGACTAAATGGCCTAATTCTGTTCCTATATCTTATGGTCTTGTGGAAAACTTCAAGGAAATTGGACGAAGTCAACAGGATGCTTTGAAATGCTTGAACAATTTACTTCAAAGTACTGTAAATATGCCATTGTTAAAGGGGAACTGAGGAGTATATCATATTTAGGTTTTCGGAATACGTTTGATAAGATGTTGCATCAAAGGTTATTTATCACGGTGTTGAGGGTGATGGGTTGGCTAGATAGAAGATCTGATGGTTTAAAGAGTTTTCTGGTAGACAGCATGAAATAAGTACTGGGCCTCAATTTTGAAGAATTATAAATAATGGATGAAGACAATGAAGTTAATGTTACTAAATTTTCTGACATCATAGATACATGGTAAGTTTTGAAGAGATGCAAGGAAGCTGCAAAGAGATTTAAATAGATTGTGAGTGGGCAAAGAGCTGAGAAATTGAGAATGAGGTAAAATGTGAAATTATCCAATCTGATAGTGAAAAAAATAAAGAAGCATATTATCTAAATGGTGGCAAATTGCAGAACTCTGCTGAGGGATTTAAGAGTCCTAGAACATTCTTCACAAAAGGCCAGTGTTCAGGCACAGAAAGTATTGTTAATTGCTGGGGGAATTGAATGCAGAATAAAGAGGTTATACTTCAGGCGTATAGGGCTTTGGTAGGACAACTTTATGCCCTGTATTGACCTTACTTGTAGAAGAACATCAGTGTATTGGACATTGTTCAGAGAAGGGTTATGAGATTATTACCTGTGATGGTTGCCTTAAGGAAAAGTTGGACAGTTTATACTTGCGTCCACTGGAGTTTAGAAGAATGAAAGGTGACTAGATTGAAACCTAAAAGATCCTGAAGAGTCTTAATGAAATGGAGATGATGTTGCTATTTTTTGGAGAATCTAGCACTAGAGGTCACTGTTTAAAAAATAAGAGGTCATTCATTTTGTTTGTAATGGAGGAATCTTTTTGTCACTCAAAGATCATGAGTCTCTGAACCTTTGCTACAAAGGGAGGTGGAAGCAGAGCCTTTGAATATTTTAAGATGGAGATAGTCAGGTTTGTTATTTCAATTAGCAGAAAAAGGGGAGTGAAAGATTGCAATGGGTGAACCAGAATATGGAGTTGAAGTTAGTCAGATCACCTATAGTCATATTGAATGGTGCAGCATACGTGAGAGACCGAGTGGTTTCCTCCTGCTTCTCGTTTGTGTGGTTGTATGTACCACTACATTATTAGTAGTCAAAAACTCAAAGAGCTATGTGGGAGGCAACTTACCCCACTATCTGAGTATGAACTTGCTCATTCATTTCTATTTTCTGATGCTTTTCCCAAATACTTTTATAACAGTTTTGTCAAATCTTTCCATTTTAAAAACAATTTTGCCTAATATCAATCATGTCTTTTGCTTCACTATTTCAAATCATTTCAGGAAATTACATGTCCAAACAAATTTCTGAATGAAGAAACATCTAACCTATCCTTCTCACAAACAAGAGGAAGTCTGCAGATGCTGGAAACCTGAGCGATGCACACAGAACACTGGAGGAGCTCAGCAGTCCGGGCAGCATCGGCCTGCTGAGCATTCTGTGTGTGTCGCTCAAACCTGTCCCTCTGGTCATGATCATGGATTTGTGCCATGTTCTTATCGATTCACCAAGCAGCAGTGATTGTTTCTCCACATTTGTCTTACTAATATCTTTTAATTAGGCTCATTTATATCAGGTCTTCTGGATGGGTATTTGGATTGGAAGTGCTTACTGTGATATAGGCCTAATATTGGCAAATGAGGCCTCACAGTTGGATGGACAAATGGACCGGAAGGTTCTTTGTCTGTGTTGTATCTTTCTTTGAAGGCAATTCCTGTATTACAGTTTGGGGGTAGAAATTTTCCCTTACAGCACTTGCAAATCAAAGCTACAGAATAAAATTGAATCTTATTGAAGTCATCTGAGGAAAAGTTAAATAAGTAATGACAGGTCTGGATAATATAGCATGTCTTCTTTAGTGCAGTCAGATCAGTTTGTTGTTTAGCTGTTGTTTTTCCAAGAGTTTTCCATATTATTTATCTTCACAATGTCTGAAACTGAGCCAATAAGTTTAAGTGCAAGTTGTAAACCTAAACGATTACTGTTATTTGTTGTGAGTTGTATCATTAAACTATGCCACCTATATTTGATATGCATTTAAAAGTGAATGCCTCCATTCACAGTTAAGGCTGGAGGATGATAGCTGCAGTTGCTCATGTCACCAAATAGCAGCAGATGAGATCTGGTTTGGAAATTGACAAAGTAATTTCTTAAGTGCCCCGGTCCCCATGTGAGCCCGTAGCTGCAGTACGCATCTTCAGTGTTACGAGAAAAACATCCTGTAGAAATACATCTCCGTTTATAATGTGAGATTCAATGGGAAATAAGGCTTCACATTATAGAAAATCATGGTATGGAATGTCTGAGGAATGGAATTCTTTGTGCATGTGGGAGTCACCTGTTGTAATTAAAAATACCTATGTTTTATACTCTCAACATTGAAAACTTCTCTTTCCTAGCACTGTCGTAGCAAATATCTGTTCTACTCTCTTGAAGGCCTTGGTGTTGCTGGGATGGAAGGATTGTTTTGTGAGAAAGAAGGATGGCATATACTCATTGGAGTTTAGAAGAATGAGACAAGATCTTACTGGAATGCATCTGGTTCTGAAGGACTGGACAGATAGCAGCTGGAAGAATTCTACCCCTTGTAAAGGAATTTTGAACAGGGGGTGGGTTTAGTGCAAATTTAAGGGATTGCCTCACTTAAAAATGATAGGAGAAGCAATTTCTCCTCTCAAACAATGGAGATTCTAAGGAATTCTCTATCTAAGAGAGCCTTGAAGTATGATCTATGCTAAGACCAACAAGCAGACTGATATTTTGGTCTATAGGGTAGTGAAAGGTAATGAGAGTCAGGCAGGAAAGAAGCTGAAGGCCAAGATTTGATTAACCACAAACAAGTTGGAGTACTGGAACAAACTTGAGGGGTTGAATGGTCACTTCCACTTGCTGGTTCATATTCTGTTATAGTACAGAATGTCTGAGGAATGTAATTCTTTGTACATGTGGGAGTCACCTGTTGTAATAAAAAATACCAATGTTTTATGGTCTCAACGTGTTACGAGGTTCAGGCTAGTTATGGTTTTCCTAACTAGAATATCCTCAAGAGGACACAGCTTTTGACAGGTCATATAATCAGTTACTTGTGTAGTTTAACATTACCTGAGTTTATATTTACTCACTGCATCAGTTTATGTAAAATATCTTCCTGCTGGCAAATTTTATAGAGCTTAGACATATTCTTCCATACTTAATGATTTAAGCATTGAAAACTTTGGTGTTTCCTCCCCCTTTAAAGTTCCCATATAATTTTATGTGCATCCTTTAATAGTACTACAAAAAGTGCATCATCTCAGGTCAAAATGTGTTGCATTCAGTTTGAAGTCTCAGATCTGTTTGCCCACTTGAGATTTTGTGAACTGATTGAACTATGTTCTCTGCAAATGTTGATATTTTGTCACCATAACCTGCTCATCTAACACATACGCACAGACTGATGGGTTCAACACACATTATATATCTCATGACATTCCACTGTCTGACACAGTTTGCTGCCCTTCTACCAATTTTAGACCATAAGATATAGGAGCAGAAGTAGGCCATTCGGCCCATCGAGTCTGCTCTGCCATTCAATCATGGGCTGATCCAATTCGTCCAGTCATCCCCACTTCCCTGCCTTCTCCCCGTACCCTTTGATGCGCTGGCTAATCAAGAACCTATCTATCTCTGCCTTAAATTCACCCAATGACTTGGCCTCCACAACCGCTTGTGGCAACAAATTCCACAAATTTATTACCCTCTAGTCCTAGACTTCCCTAACATCGTAAATAACTGCCATATCTAATCTGTTCAGGCCTTTTAACATTCAGAATGTTTCTATGAGATCACCCCTCATTCTCCTGGACTACAGAGAATACAGCCCTAGAGCTGCCAGATGTTCCTCATATAGTAACCCTTTCATTCCTGGAATCATTCTCATGAATCTTCTCTGAACCCTTTCCAATGTCAGTATATTCTCTCTAAAATAAGGAGCCCAAAACTGCACACAATTCTCCAAGTGTGGTCTCATGAGTGCCTTATAGAGCGTCAACAAATTTTCATTCATTGCACCCAATTTCTATTTTACTATTCATTTTAACTTTTGTCTGCAACCCTCCTGTGCAGAAACTTTTCAAACACTTACTAAAAATTTCCAATGTGGCTGTTCTGGTTTCACAATAACTGTGGCATGTGCTAGTAGAAAGCCCTTCAGTTTTAAGAGATTGTCAGAAAAAGCCAAGGTTAAACTGTCATCTATTCCCATTCTTTATCATTTTCTGTTATTTGACAGAGTAGCATATAACCATCTTTTTCTTAAAATGATATTTTACATGGCATTGGAGACATTATCTGGTCAGTTACGTGCACAGCGAGCATTTAGTGCTTTTTCATTCCTTTCTGGTTGTATTATTTTCATTAACCATGATTGTTTCTGTATCATTCTAATTATTATGATCATGTCACTTCAATAGGGAATCCTTGAACTTTGATTCTTGTCTTTAGTGAGCCTGAATAAATTATGCATTACTTTATCTCCTTTCACCACTCATCATTATGCTTATCTTTAACTTTTAATGATATCTAACTTCAGTGAATCATTGTTTGTGTTTTATTTTTGCTGCAGCTCCACAATAAATGTGCCTCACACATCAAGCCTGAATGTGACGGTGGCCAACTAAAAGACCACATTTTACTTCCTTCCTACATATGTCCTGTAGTTCTGGTAAGTATGAAACATAGTTAGAAACTTTAGGTACAAAACAATCTGTTGGAAGAACTGAGCAGGTCTGAAGGGCAAAAAGGATCATCAGCAGTTTTGGGTCAAGACACTGCACCAGGTAGATAGATAGATAGATACTTTATTCATCCCCATGGGGAAATTCAACTTTTTTTCCAATGTCCCATACACTTGTTGTAGCAAAACTAATTACATACAATACTTAACTCAGTAAAAAAATATGATATGCATCTAAATCACCGTCTCAAAAAGCATTAATAATAGCTTTTAAAAAGTTCTTAAGTCCTGGCGGTAGAATTGTAAAGCCTAATGGCATTGGGGAGTATTGACCTCTTCATCCTGTCTGAGGAGCATTGCATCGATAGTAACCTGTCACTGAAACTGCTTCTCTGTCTCTGGATGGTGCTATGTAGAGGATGTTCAGAGTTATCCATAATTGACCGTAGCCTACTCAGCGCCCTTCGCTCAGCTACCGATGTTAAACTCTCCAGTACTTTGCCCACGACAGAGCCCGCCTTCCTTACCAGCTTATTAAGACGTGAGGCGTCCCTCTTCTTAATGCTTCCTCCCCAACACGCCACCACAAAGAAGAGGGCGCTCTCCACAACTTACCTATAGAACATCTTCAGCATCTCACTACAGACATTGAATGACGCCAACCTTCTTAGGAAGTACATTCGACTCTGTGCCTTCCTGCACAAGGCATCTGTGTTGGCAGTCCAGTCAAGCTTCTCGTCTAACTGTACTCCCAGATACTTGTAGGTCTTAACCTGCTCCACAAGTTCTCCATTAATGATCACTGGCTCCATATGGGGCCTAGATCTCCTAAAGTCCACCACCATCTCCTTGGTCTTGGTGATATTGAGACGCAGGTAGTTTGAGTTGCACCATATCACAAAGTCCTGTATCAGTTTCCTATACTCCTCCTCCTGTCCATTCCTGACACACCCCACTATGGCCGTGTCATCAGCAAACTTCTGCACATGGCAGGACTCTGAGTTATATTGGAAGTCTGATGTGTACAGGGTGAACAGGACCGGAGAGAGTACGGTTCCCTGCGGCGCCCCTGTGCTGCTGACCACCGTGTCAGACCTACAGTCTCCCAACCGCACATACTGAGGTCTATCTGTCAAGTAGTCCACTATCCAATCCACCATGTGAGAGTCTACTCCCATCTCCGTTAGTTTGTGCCTTATGATCTTGGGCTGGATGGTGTTAAAGGCACTAGAGAAGTCAAGGAATGTAATCCTCACAGCACAACTGATCCCCTCTAGGTGAGAGAGTGATTTGTGCAGCAAATACGTGATAGCATCCTCCACTCCCACCTTCTCCTTATATGCAAACTGAAGAGGATCCTGGGCGTGCCTGGTTTGTGGCCTCAGATTCTGTATTATCAGCCGCTCCATGGTCTTCATCACGTGCGACGTCAAGGCAACAGGTCTGAAGTCATTCAACTCCTTTGGTTGTGGTTTCTTCGGTAACAGGTCCTGTTGCAGAGTCTCGCCCTAAAACTCTACCACAGATTGAGTTCCTCCAGCTATTTATTCTTTGCTCTGTGTTCTAGTAACTGCAGTCTCCTGCATCTGGTGCTCATGACGTGGCCTCCTCTGCATTGGTGAGACCCCATGTAGATTGGAGGACTGCATTGTCGAGCACTTCAACTCCATCTGCAAAAAGCAGTATTTTCCAGTGGCCTGTAGCGATGTGCTACACACAGCGCTGAAATAACGACACGCAGTCGGTAAGTCATTTTGAGACTAGTTTATTCAAACTTCGCAGCGCTACCATTTAATCCCTAGCACCCGCCCTCTCCGGGCGGAAATGACATCAGAGGTGCATTACCAAAGTCTCTCCCCGCGCGCTGGCTATTCGTGAGCCGGTTCGCCTGCGCAGAAAGTGGGTCGCCACATTACCTCCCCCCCCCCCCGAACCGGCGATACACCCCCCAATGTCCACAGTCTGGATCAGTCTCTGTTTGGGAGGTCTGCCTCTGCGCCGCGGTGCCTGAACCTCGACCGGCTGTGCCAGGTCCACATGGGCTGGTTTGAGTCGGTCCACCATGAAAACCTCCTCTTTCCCCCCAATGTCCAGAACGTACGTGGACCTGTTGTTGTTGATCACCTTGAACAGCCCCTTGTACAGCCGCTGTAACGGTGCCCGGTGTCCGCCCCTTCGTACAAACACAAACTTACAGTTCTGCAGGTCTTTGGGTACATGGGTCGGGGTCCATCCGTGCTGTGAAGTCGGTACGGGGGCCAGGTTGCCGAGCCTCTCGCGTAGTCTGTCCAGGACTACTGCGGGTTCTTCCTCTTGCCCCCTTGGGGCTGGTATGAACTCTCCTGGGACGGCCAGGGGCGCGCCATATACCAACTCGGCCGACGAGGCGTGCAGATCCTCTTTGGGCGCTGTACGAATTCCAAGCAGGACCCAGGGAAGCTCGTCCACCCAGTTAGGTCCTCTCAGGCGGGCCATGAGAGCCGACTTCAAGTGACGGTGGAAGCGTTCCACTAGTCCGTTCAACTGTGGGTGGTAGGCAGTAGTGTGGTGTAGCTGCGTTCCCAATAGGCTGGCCACAGCCGACCACAGGCTGGAGGTGAACTGGGCGCCTCTGTTGGAGGTAATGTGGGCCGGTACCCCGAAGCGTGCTACCCAGGTTGCGATCAGTGCTCGGGCGCAGGAATCGGCAGATGTGTCAGTGAGCGGGACTGCCTCTGGCCACCTCGTGAACCGGTCTATCATAGTTAGGAGGTACCGCGTTCCTCGGGACACTGGTAGGGGGCCCACGATATCCACATGAATGTAGTCGAACCTCCGGTGGGTGGGTTCAAACTGCTGCGGCGGGGCTTTAGTGTGCCGCTGTACCATGGCTGTTTGGCACTGCGTGCACGATCTGGCCCATTCACTGACCTGCTTGCGAAGTCCGTGCCACGCGAACTTGCTGGAGACCAGCCGGACAGTTGTCCTGATAGATGGGTGCGCCAAACCGTGTATGGAATCGAAAACTCGCCGCCTCCAGGCTGCCGGGACGATGGGGCGAGGTTGGCCGGTAGCCACGTCGCACAGGAGGGTCCTATCACCTGGGCCTACGAGAAAGTCCTGCAGCTGCAAACCTGAGACTGCAGTCCTGTAGCTGGGCATCTCATCGTCTGCCTGCTGCACCTCTGCCAGTGCTGCATAGTCCACCCCCAAGGACAGGGCCTGGACAGCTGGTCTGGAGAGTGCGTCCGCCACGACGTTGTCCTTTCCCAAGACATGCTGGATGTCTGTCGTGTACTCGGAGATGTAGGACAGATGTCGCTGCTGGCGAGCCAACCAGGGATCGGACACCTTTGTGAATGCGAAGGTCAACGGTTTGTGGTCTGTGAACGCGGCGAACAGCCTGCCTTCTAAGAAGTACCTAAAATGCCGGATTGCCAGATACAGTGCCAACAGCTCCTGGTCGAAAGCACTGTACTTGAGTTCGGGTGGTCGTAGGTGCTTGCTGAAGAACACCAGGGGTTGCCAGTGCCCCTCGATGAGCTGCTCCAGCACCCCACCAACTGCTGTGTCGGATGCGTCCACCGTGAGGACAGTCGGAACGTCCGTTCTGGGGTGCACCAGCATCGCGGCATCTGCCAAGGCTTCCTTGGCTTTAACAAAAGTGGCCGCGGCCTCCTCGTCCCAAGTAATGTCCTTGCCTTTACCCGACATCAGGGTGTACAAAGGGCGCATGATACGGGCTGCTGAGGGGAGGAAACGGTGGTAGAAGTTCACCATACCAACGAACTCCTGCAGGCCTTTGACCGTGTTGGGCTGGGCAAAGTGGCAGATCATGTCTACCTTGGCGGGCAGAGGTGTTGCCCCGTCTTTGGTAATGCTGTGGCCCAGGAAGTCAATGGTATCGAGACCAAACTGGCATTTGGCCGGGTTGATCGTGAGGCCGAAATCACTCAGGCGGGAGTAGAGCTGACGGAGGTGGGACAGATTCTCATGGCAACTACTGCTGGCTATAAGGATGTCGTCCAAATAGATGAACGCAAAGTCCAGGTCGCGTCCATTAGCCGCTGGAACGTCTGTGCGGCATTCTTCAGGCCGAACGGCATTCGGAGGAACTCGAACAGGCCAAACGGGGTGATGAGTGCTGTTTTGGGGATGTCTTCAGGGTGCACCGGGATTTGATGGTATCCCCGGACGAGGTCTACTTTGGGAAATATTCGTACCCCGTGCAGGTTTGCTGCAAAGTCCTGTATGTGCGGCACAGGGTAGCAGTCTGGAGTTGTAGCCTCATTCAGTCTGCGGTAGTCGCCGCATGGTCTCCAACCCCCGGCTGCTTTGGGCACCATGTGCAGGGGGGAGGCCCATTGGCTGTCGGACCTCCGTATGATCCTCAATTCCTCCATCCTCTTGAGCTCCTCCTTCGCCAGGCGGAGCTTTTCCGGGGGGAGCCTTCGTGCGCAGGTGTGGAGGGGTGGTCCCTGGGTCGGGATGTGGTGCTGTACCCCATGTCTGGGCATGGCTGCCGTGAACTGCGGTGCCAGAATTGATGGAAAGTCCACCAGGATTCTGGTGAATTCGTTGTCCGACAGCGTGATGGAGTCCAGGTGTGGGGCTGGCAATTTGGCTTCACCCAGGGAGAACGTCTGGAAAGTCTCAGCATGTACCAGTCTTTTCCCTTGCAAGTCGACCAGCAGGCTGTGAGCTCGCAAGAAGTCTGCCCCCAGGAGTGGTTGGGCCACGGCGGCCAGTGTGAAGTCCCACGTGAACCGGCTGGTGCCGAACTGTAGCTGCACTGTGCGGGTGCCATAGGTCCGTATTGTGCTGCCGTTTGCGGCCCTCAGGGTGGGTCCTGGTTTCCTGTTGCGGGTGTCGTACCCCGTCGGGGGCAAGACGCTGATTTCCGCTCTGGTGTTGACCAAAAAGCGGTGTCCCGACTGTTTGTCCCAGACGTACAAGAGGCTGTCCTGGTGGCCAGCTGCCATAGTCATTAGCGGCAGCTGGCCCTGGACCTGGCCTTTGCAGGGCAGGTGACAACGGCTGGCTTTTGTGCCCCACCACTGGTGGTAGAAACACCACTGTTCACTGGCCTCCTCACTCCTGCCTCTGTGTTGTGTGCGCCCCCCTGCCGGGCCTAGTCTGGTCTGCTGATGGGCGCGTGGCCTGATAACCTGACCGACGGACGCCACGCTCTCCCTCTTGGCTTTCCACAGCACGTCTACCCGGGCCACCACCTTCTGGGGGTCGCTGAAATCTGCGTCGGCCAGCAGCAGATATATGTCCTCGGGCAGTTGCTCTAGGAACGCTTGCTCGAACATGAGGCAAGGCTTGTGTCCGTCAGCCAGGGCCAGCATCTCGTCCATCAATGCTGACGGCAGTCTGTCTCCCAAACCGTCCAGGTGAAGCAGGCAGGCACCCCGCTCACGCCGTGAGAGGCCAAAGGTCCCAATGAGCAGCGCTTTGAATGCTTCATATTTGCCTTCTTCCGGGGGCGACTGTATGAAATCCGCAACCTGGGCGGCCGTCTCCTGGTCAAGGGCGCTCACCACGTGGTAGTAACGCGTGGAATCAGAGGATATCTGTTGAATCTGGAACTGGGCTTCTGCTTGGCTAAACCACACGCGTGGTCGCAGCGTCCAGAAAGTCAGCAGTTTTAGCGAAACTGCGTGAAGAGATGAAGAGTCAGTCATCTTTGGTCCAAATCCCGTTTGGACCATCGGGGTCATCAATGTAGTGATATGCTACACACAGCACTGAAATAACGCCACGCAGTCAGTAAGTCGTTTCGAGACTAGTTTATTCAAACATCGCGGCGCTGGCATTTAATCCCTAGCGCCCGCCCTCTCCGGGCGGAAATGACATCAGAGGTGCATTACCAAAGTCTCCCCCCGCACGCTGGCTATTTGTGAGCCGGTTCGCCTGCGCAGAAAGTAGGTTGCCACAGGCCAGCCATTTCAATTCCTATCCCATTCCCATTCCGACATAGTGGTCCATGGCCATCTCTTCTACCACGATGACGTCATTCTTAGGTTACAGGAGCAACACCTCATGTTCTGTCTGGGTACAACCCGATGGCATGAACATCAGTTTCTCCTGCTTCCAGTAATTTCTCCCCTTCCCCCTTCCCTCTGCTTCATTTCCCCTCTCTGGCCTTTTACCTCTTCTCTTCACCTACCTATTACCTCCCTCTGCTGTCCTTCCTCATTCCCATTCTCCTATGATCCACTCTCCCCTCCTATCAAATTCCTTCTTCTCCAGCCTTTTCTTTATCCACATCATGTCCCACCTTCTTACTTCGTCTCCCCTCCCCCACCCACCTGGCCTGACCTATCACCTTTTAGCTTGCCTTCCTCCCCCTCCCCCACCATCTTATTCCGGCTTCTTCCCCCTTCTTTTCCAGTCCTGATGAGAGGTAATGTCCCAAAACAGCAACTATTTATCCATTTTCATAGATGCTACCTGACCTGCTGAGTTCCACCAGCGTTTTGTATGTACTGATCTGCAGTCTTCTGTGTCTCCAGAAGTGGGTGGTTATTGCCTAAATATTGTAAGCTTCATATTGCTTTTCTTTTTGCTGATTTTTGTTTTAATTTTGCTGTTTTTCATATTCTTACTCTAGGTTTCATCTGTACAATAAATATTGGCTTAAGAGAGTGAGATAGGCATTGAGGAGCAGATTTGCAGAGAAATTGCAGTGGCGTACAAGAGCCAAAGATTATTGAGAAAAGGTCTTTAGCTATCCAAATATAGCAGGAAGGGCAACAACATAATGGAAAAGAGGAGGAGGAGTTCCTTCAATGTGTTCGGGAGAACGTACTTGTTCAGCTACGCTTATTGCCTAGTGAAAAAGGCGTCATTGCAAGACAGTTGTGGGGAATGGGGCAGGCCACGTTCAGGCATGTTGGAACGGCAGAATGAAGCATAAACATGAAGATATTTACTTTTGATGATTTTAGGCGGGATTGTCCCATATTTCCTGATTTTTGGTTCAGTTAAAATACCTGGAGTTGTAGAGTGTCTGCCTCACAGTGTACATTTCTGCCCAATGAATCCATGCAGGCTGTTTAAAAAAACCTAAATAGCTAGTACCAATTCCGCCCCCCCCCCCACCCCATACTTCTTGGCAGTCTCTCCAACCTTTTCTTAATTTAGGCTCATATCTTCTCAGTTTCCTTTCCAATCTTGCAGCAGGAAGCATTGAATCAAGTTCTGTTTTCTCATTTCTTTAAAACAAGTCTACGCCAAGCATTAGCTGAGGGTCATCAGGAGGGGTAGCAGTGTACAACAGCCTGCCGTCTTCTGCCAGACTCCCTCATCCTCAAAGATGTTTATCACTAGTTTCCTGTGTCCATTGATTAGTTCAGTTGTTCAAAACAAGTAAGGGAGATGTAGCAGAAGTACTATCTGAAAGATCTATCAGAATAAGAGGACGTCCCAGGAAATCTCAGTCGCCTTGAGTTTTCCTGCAATTAACATTAGCTGTAGATATAATGATACATAATTCAGACATAACGTGATAATGCAGTGTTCAGTGATAAACATTAGTGATAAATGAATAAAATTAGCATGTGGTGCTTTCTTGTACAGCTATTAATGCTGAGTTCGTGAAAAGCAAATTATTTTGGCTGACATATCACCAAAAGGCACAAAACAAAATTTAGGTATAAAATAGAGGCACAAGAGGTTCTGCAGGAGCTGGCAGCAACACACACAAAATTCTAGAGGAATTCAGAATGTTAAACAGTACCATAGATGGTGCCTGACCTGCTGAGTTCCTCCAGGATTTTGTGTGTGTGTTGTTAAATATAAAACCAGGATAAGTAAGTTACTTGCAAATTCCTGTGGCTAACTGCATCGTCTTCACACTGGTAAATTTATGCAACTTTGTTCAAATTGGAAAAGCCGACACCAGATTCTCTTAATTGTTTGATTGATTTTCTGTTTTAAAGGATAGACAACCCAATCAGAAAAAGGCTGAAAATCATTCACCAACAACACCAACTTCAGATGACAATCAGGCTTTCAAATGTAATACAATGACAATGGATGGACAAGGACTGCAGGTATGCTTAAAATGATGGAATGTCTACTACCAGTATTGCTCATTTGCTAACTTTCTATAGTAATGAATTATTTCTTACCAGCTATGTTTCCATTAAAAAGAAACAAAAAACCGGAAGTACTCAGCAGATCAGCATTATTTGTGGAGGGAAACTTGATTGTCATTTTAGGTTGTAGACCTGTCATCAGAACTGAAAAAAGTCAAGGTAGAAATTGGACTCTCTCTCCACCCACAGTCCCTACCATCATCTATGCATAACACCTGAGAACTCACTCAGATATTCTTGCATTCTAACGCCAATGCCCTCAAATCAAAGAAGAGAGGGGAAATAAAAAACATTTGGTTTGGTCTTCTAGCCATCAGGTTGAGCCAAGTAGATTGGGTAAATTACATGAAGTGCTCGTGGACTTTGCCCTGTTTTTCAAAAGCTACAAACTTCAGGATCATCCAAGGACAATGAAGGGAGATTTCATAGAGGTATGCAAAATTATGAGGGGTATTGATAGGGTGAATGCATATGCAGCTTTTTCCTCTCAGATTCAGTGAGACAACAACTAGAGGTCATAGGTTATAGTGAAAAGTGAAATAATGGAAATCTGAGGGGGTGCTTACTACACTTAGAGGGTGATGTGAGTGTGGAGCGAGCTGCCAGTGGAAGTGGTGGGTGGGGGGTTGAATTGTAACATTTGAGAAAAGGTTGGATAGGTACATGGGTGAGAGAGGAATGAAGGGCTATGGTCTGGGACTAAGCAAAAAGCCTGACCAGCACAGATTAGATGGGCCAAAAAGACTGTTTCGGTGCTGTAGTGCTCTGACACTAATAATCAGCTAAAAATTGATTGCATCACTGAGGATGATATTTCCCAGACCTGGGGAGCTTTTTAAAAAGGCAACCAAATGATGGCGTGATACTATAGTAGATAGATAGATAGATAGATAGATACTTTATTCATCCCCATGGGGAAATTCAACTTTTTTTCCAATGTCCCATACACTTGTTGTAGCAAAACTAATTACATACAATACTTAACTCAGTAAAAAATATGATATGCATCTAAATCACTATCTCAAAAAGCATTAATAATAGCCTTTAAAAAGTTCTTAAGTCCTGGCGGTTGAATTGTAAAGCCTAATGGCATTGGGGAGTATTGACCTCTTCATCCTGTCTGAGGAGCATTGTTAAAAGTACACTCAGTGGCCCTTCATTGGGTAAACCTGTACACCTGCTTGTTAATGTAAATATCTAATCAGCAGCAAGTCAATGCATAAAAGCATGCAGACATGGTCAAGAGGTTCAGTTGTTGTCAGACCAAACATTAGAATGGGGGAAGAAATATGATCTAAGTGACTATGACCATGTAATGATTGTTAGTGCCAGATGGCATGGTTTGAGTATCTCAGAAACTGCCGATCTCTTGGGATTTTCACACACAACAATCCCTAGAGTCTGCAGAGAATGGTGCGCAAATCAACGAAGTATCCAGTGAGTGGCTGTTCTATAGGCCAAAACACCTTGTTAATGAGAGGTGTCAGAGGTGAATGGTCAGACGGGTTCGAGCCGACAGGGTGGCGACAGTAACTCAAATAGCAAAGTGTTATTCAGTGGTGTACAGAAGAAAATCTCTGAACATAAAACACATCGAACCTTGAAGTAGATAGGCTACAGCAGATGAAGACCATGAACGTATAGTCAATGGCCACTTCATTAGGTGCAGGAGGTACCAAATTATGTCATTTTGTGTATATGCTTGGTTTAATTTGAAAGAGGGCTAAATACAGAACACTCCAAGTGATAAGAAGATAGAATGGAAAGACAGTTCTTGCTCTGACTTCTCATCTTTTTTTACAGTCTTGATGAAGGGTCTCAGCCCGAAGCATCGACAGTTTACTCTTTTCCATAGATGCTGCCTGGCCTGCTAATCTCTTCCAGCATATTGTTTGTTTGTTTGTTTGTTTTGCTTGGATTTCCAGCATCTGCAGAATTTCTCAACAAAATGGAATATTTCCAGTTTAATACTGGTTTAAAAATACAAATGGAAGGAAAAAGTAAGACTTCAGCCAAATCTCCAGGTCCTAATGATTTCTATTCTGTTGGTAAAAGAGCCAGGTGGCGTCACTTACACTGCGTTCATGGTTTTCCAAAGCTCCCTAGATTTAAGGATTGTGCTTCTGAGTTGGGAGGTCGCACTGTCAGCTCTTTGTTTGGGAATGGAGAAAAAGGATTAAACTAGGAAACCACTGTCCTCTCAGGTATAAGCTTAATGTCAGTTCCAGTGAAGTGACTGGACTCTTATCAGACAAAAAGTTATTGAGGAGTTGCTAGTTGCTAAAGTGATCATAGACGGCACCGATTTGTGATGGGCATCTCAGGAACTAGTTAAATTTTTGAGGTTACTGGCATAATGGAAAGGGGTTGTCAGTGGATGTGTCTGTGTGCACTCAAGAGAATGCAGACATTATTGATAAAACATAAAAAGGTTCTGAATTGGAAGTAGTTATTTGCTGTGGTTAATAAATTGTTTAATAAAGAAGGTTCAGTGTTCTTAATTTAGTTTATCTTAATTTCATAAATTAAGATAAAGGATCAGAAGTTTGAACACCAACGTAGCAGGTAAACTTAGTTGAGAGCAACAATAACTTCAATAGATGGGAATATGAAATTTTAAAAAGACCATGAAGTGAATGTAATTGTAATCTACACAATATTGGAACAGTGAACTGTGTCGGGCAGAGTTCAAAATTATGCAACTATTTATTTTTGATCCAAGAAAAATAAACTTGAATAATGTAGAAAGAATCAGATCTGTGAACGTGCAAGGGCCCTTGAATGTCCAGTTACAGATTGCTAAGAAGTAGAGCAGAGGTATAAGGAGTAATTAAAAATTCTGATTTGGTAAAATTATTGTAAAGGGTCTGGAAAGAAGGTGATGTTGTAGTTGTGCAAAGTCCCGACCAAGCTGTCTGGAATGTCACATCAACTTTTCAGCATCCCAACCAAAGAAAGATGTATTGACTTTGGAAGAGGATCAGTAAGGCTTACCAAACTGATACCAGTGATTATATTTTCATGTCCTTTCTCAGGAAAATCCAGAAGAAGGCAGCGGCAGTTTAAATTAAAGCTAAAACATTAATAAGTGAAATCAGAAAGGCCTTACTCATTGGAAGGATAATAAAAATCTAAGATGGTCTTGATCGTGGATGAATTAAACGTTTCCAGACTTCTTCGCTCAGAGCGTCGCAAGAGTGTGAAATGAGCTGCCAGCACAAAAGGTCCATGCAAGCTCGAGTTCAACATTTAGGAGAAGTTTGGATAGGTACATGGATAGTAGAGATATAGAGGTCTGTGGTCCGGGTGCGGGTCATTGGGAGTAGGTAGTTTGAATGGTTTTCAGCATGAACTACCTGACGTAAAACTGCATCCAGGCATAGGGGTCCGCGAGGGCTATGAGGACGATGGAGTGCTTCTTAACCGTGGCTGGTACTCCCAGGTGTCCCTTGGGCAAGGACTAGCACCTATCAGCCTCCCTTACCAGGGTTACAGTGAAGACTGGCAGCAGGGTGCTTGATGACGGCATTGGTGGAAGAACTCAGCAGCTCAACGGCAACTGCGCTAGCGGAAGCATGCCATAATGGCATCAATAGCCAGGCAATTTAGTCAGTGAGCGACCACTGCGCTGTGAGAAGGGCGTGGGGGACCACTCACAGAATCCTCTTTCCTCCAAGACAACCACTTTCACGCTACGACAGGACCAATGAATGACAAAAACCATTCTGTGGGCAGTGGGACCCACAGGCTGTGTCACGGTAACAATGCTACTGGGGAAGAGGCTGACGGCACTTCAATTACCTCTGGTCATAATGACGACTCTGGGGGAAATCCTATTCCAGGAACCTCAGAATCTGACACGACCAGTGCTGGAACGAAGACCCTCAGACTTAACAAACATTGTATCAATATTGGCACTTGGATTGTTTGCACTCTAAGAAGCACAGGGAAGCTTCACCTTCGCATCGATGAAATCTGCAGAATCAGCTGTGATATCATTGGAATAACAGAGATCAGATGGTCTGACAGAGGTTATTTTACAACAAAGAACAGCTACACAATGTACTACTCCGGATCTGAGAAAGGAGGAAGAGCAGAAGTTGCGTTCATCTTGAAGCAAGAAATAGCTAAAGCAGAACTAGGCTACAACCCATTGAACGAATGACTAATGTCCGTCTGCATACAATGCAAGCCTTTCCCAATCACACTGATTGTCAGCTACTCACCAACTAGCGATGCAGAGGAGGAAGAGCTTGAGGGACACTACAACACCCTGCAAGACCTCGTGGATGATACTCCGAAAACTGATGTTGTGCTCATTCTAGGTGATTTCAATGCAAAAGTAGCTCAAACATCTCTGAATAAGGAAGTCATGGGAAACAACCATTTAGGAACACCAAATGAATGGGGGACACAGCTAGTTGAGTTCTGTCAAGAAAACCACCTCTGTATAATGAACACAATGTTTGATCAACACCCTTGGCGCAAATACACATGGACAGTTCCTGATGGTAAAACCAGGAACCAGATTGATTATATCCTCACAATCAAAAGATGGAAATCAAATATTATGAAATGTAGGACATATCCGGGAGCTGATTGTGATACTGATCATCATCTGCTGTTGGCCAAGGTGAAGCTCAGGGTTAAGAACGTAAAACGAGCAAAACCACCAGTCAGATATGATCTCTCAGACATACCAAACTCTCTCAGCATAAAGGTTTGCATTTTGAAGCCCTGCTGAACTTACAAGAAGAGGTCGAACCAGAAGAACTTTGGAATGTAACAAGAGATGCATTGACAACAGCAGCAGAGAAACACGTTCCAAAGCAACGCAAGCCCAAAGGCACAAAATGGATCACAAATGAAACGCTGTATGCAGTAGAATAGAAGAGATTGGTGAAAGGTCAGAAAGGAACAAGCAAGGAATACAAGGAGCTGAAGCGTGAAGTACAACAACGACGTAGGCTTAACAAAGAGGCATACCTACAACGCATCTGCTCCAACGTGGAAAATAAGGCCAACAAAGGCAACAGTAAGATAGTTTATGCTGCAGTAAAAGGACTTACTGGCACCTTCACACTAAGAATTGGTGCAATCAAAAATGACAAAGGAAAAATTCTGACAGAAGATGCAGATGTGAGGGAAAGATGGCTCAAGTACACCAAGAAACTCTATGAAGATCATGAGAATGAAAGCCATGACAAAGCCATTGACTGGACAACACTAGAACACGAACCAGAGCCACTGTCAGAAGTAGAAAGAGCGATCGAGAAGATCAAAAAGAATAAAGCACCTGGTCCAGACAACATACCAGCAGAACTACTAAAAGCAACAGGCACCTCAAAGGCCCACATCTTGCACCGCATTGTCTGCGCCATCTGGAAGACTGGCAAATGGCCAACAGACTGGTGCAAATCTGACTACTTTCCAATTCCCAAGAAAGGGGACCTCCTGCAGTGCAGTAATTACAGAACAATTGTATTGATATCACATGCCAGCAAGGTTCTACCCATGATTATCTCTGAGAGACTAAAGAACTACATAGAAAGAGAGATTGCACTCGAACAGGCTGGCTTCAGGAGTGGCCGAGGTAGCAGGGACCAGCTTTTCAACATGCGCCTAATAATGGAGAAAATGAGAGAGGTCAATATCCCCCCCCGTACATCTGCTTCACAGACTACTCAAAGAGGTTTGACTGTGTCCAATACACCAAACTGTGGACAACAATGACTCAACTGGGCGTGGCACCACACCTAGTGGCTCTTCTAGAAACAATCCTCCAGCCTTCGGACCACATCCGGTGAGACTGAATCATTCTGCAACGGGAAAGGAGTCCGCCAAGGCTGCATCCTTTCTCCACACCTTTTTAACATCTACACTGAGAGGATCAGAGACTGGCAATTCCAGACAACACTGGCATTAAAATAGGAGGAAGAACCATCAGTAACTTGAGATACGCCGATGACACAGCCCTGCTAGCCACAACAGAAGAAGACCTACAAACACTACTCAATTATGTTGCAAAAGTCTCTGCTGAATTTGGATTGCTAATAAATGGCAAAAAGACCAAAGGTATGATGATAAGCAAAACTGCAATTCAAGCTGACATCTACATCGGAAACGACAAGATTGAACAAGTGTCCTCCTTTATATACCTTGGTGCAGAACTAAATGACACAAACGAATGCAGCAAGGAAATAAGGTGAAGGCTAGCAATGGCATGCACAAGCACTACCAACCTCTGGAACATCTGGAAAGATAGATCTGTGAGCACTGACACCAAGATACGCCTCCTCAAGTGTTTCATCGGGCCAGTAGCCCTATCTGGCTGTGAAACGTGGACCCTAAAGGCAGCTGATGAAAAGAAGTTGACAGTATTTGAGATGTGGACATACAGACGGATCCTCAGGGTATCGACATTGAAAGGAGATCCAACAATTTCATCCTAGAAAAGATTGGCATGAAACCAATACTTCTGGAAACCGTTATCCAAAGGAAGCTTCGCTATTTTGGACACATCTCAAGAACTGATGACACACTAGAACGCACTGTGCTTGAAGGCAGAGTAGAAGGAAGCCACTCCTGAGGCAGACACAGAACGATCTGGATCGACAACATCAAGAAGTGGACCAGCCTCACTGTCAGAGATGTAAGAGGTTTGACTGCCGACAGATCGCAGTGGAAGAAAGTGGTCGCCGAGGCTCTGGCAGATGATGATGATGACCTGACCCGAAGGCCTGTTTCTGTGACTCTAGAATGATATCTGCCCCATTAATAAAACAGCCAGGTTAGGTTATTTACTATATATTTGTTATTCTTCAAAACTCACTAGATTTCAAATAAATTTAGGGTAAAGACATCAAAGTCGATAAAAACAGTAATCTCTTCTACCCGTGTTGAGTCAGCAGGCTGAACATTCTGCTCCTATTTATATGGGTGACCCCGCTTCCCTCCAACAAGACAGCCATTTGTGTAACAGAAACTTGCTCTACCTTAAATTATTACCCAAAAATATGAGATTAAGGATGAAATTTGCTTTCACAGAATTTGAGCAAATAAATATAATTTTTTTTTTCCAGTTCATATTTCTTGCCACGTGCAAATGACATGACTTCACCTTATGGAAGATCCCAATGTATTTTGTTTTCTAGGAGCACAATCCCACACTCCCCCCCCCCCCCCCATAATGTTGGAGGGGGTCACACGTACAGAGAGTAAAGATAACATCTGGCTTCTTTCTTCTATTATCATTCATTACCTTAACTCTTTACTCACATAACCTCTGACTTCATTCTCCAAACCAATAGTCACTGTGGTTGAGACCATCTCAATAGGGATATCGCATCTTCTACCTTCACCTTACTCATCCTGCTAGCTTGCCTTCGATTTATTTTTCTCTGAGTCCTTTCATCCTTTCCTTTTACTTATTCCTATCCGTGATAAACAATTCCTTTTCCCTCAATCCCATTTCCAGTTGGCCATTGTCTTCCCTTCCTGACTGTCATTCTCTTTTACCTATAAATTACATTTATCATCTTGAGTTTCTCCCTCTCTTTGTTATTCTTTTTAGTATTTTCCCTTCTCAAGCAACCACCTTTGATTACAAAGTCCTTGATACTTAACCATTTCCATTTTCGTTGCCAATCATGTACCCATCTCTGTCAGAGCAACAGGCCAACCTTCTCCTATTCTCCATGCCTCCACAGATGCTGACAGTCCCACTGAATTCTTCTGGCGGTTTGTTTTTTTTTGCTCCAGATTCCAGCATCTGCAATCCTTTGTGTCCCCATTATGAAAGGGTGATTGTCACCAAGAGAAACTTGCAATCAGCTAAAGGAAATACACTCATTGTTAGTGTTATCTTATAAGGTTCTTGTGGTTTCTGTCACTAGTACTGAATAAATATAAAGGCTTTGTAAAGCATCCTTTTTAATACATAAATTTATCCATTTTCAATAAAGTTGTAAATGAGAACTTAGAACAGGCCATAAGAACGGGCCATTCAGCCCACAATATTGTGCTGTATTAATTAAACTAGTACTAGCTAAACTATTCCCTCCTGCTTGCACAATGTCTATATCCCTCCATTCTGCACATTTATGTGTCTATCTAAGGGTCTCATCAATGCTGCTATTGTATTCACCTTCACTACCTCCCCGTCAGCAAATTCCAGGCACCCACCACCCTCTGTTTAAAAGTAAACTTGTCTCGCATACCTCCTTTGACCTTGCATATATGCCCTGTAGTATTGCACGTGGGAATCATCATGGAACATTTATTCTATGTCTTTTGGAAAGGTAAATGTTGGTGTTATTAGCTATTGGCTCTGAAAATAACATGACTAGTGCAAACTAATCAGAATATACATTAAAAGTTAGTGTATATAATTATTTATCCTCAATAAAATGTACCAAAGTTATTACAGCAGTATTAGCACATAGAGGCTATAAACAGCATTTCTACGTTACAGCTCTAAAATAATTTCTGTTTGGTACAATAAATTCATGTGCTAATTATAAATGGGACAGCAACATTTACTGTGCTTTATATGTGGTATGCAATACATGTGTATAATTATATGGTTATTTAAATATAGGCTGACAAACCAGTGAAAACAGTTTACAAAAAAACATATTTTCTTGAGCTAGTTATATTTAGAAGTCTTTTTCATAATTTAAGAAATAGTTGTAACAATCTGTGAATATCTTGATCATAGGTTATTACCTGACACCAAGGTTCCATAAATAAAATTTTACATTGAAAAAACACAGAGATAGAGGAACAAATGAATGTGAATTTTGGAAAAAGGGAGCGTGTTACAAAGCATCTTAAAAAAGAAAAGTGAGGCTCGTCAACCTTTTCAGGTGTGAGATAGTTTTTTTTAAAAAAGCTATCATCCTTAGCTAGTATTAACAACATTCTGTCTATCATTCATTATTCAGGTCATCCTGCCATGCTACATTTGCCTTTATTGAGCAGTTGCAATTCAAAGTAATCTATTGCATAAGAAGCATTTTCAAATACGTATTAGAAATGATAAAGTATTATATGACTTTCCTTTCCTTACTAGAAGGTCATTTTATGAGGAAAGATGTTTAAAACTTTACATAACAATAATGTACCTGCTTAATGTCTCAACCTTTCTCTTGATGGTGGCACGGTTCCTTCAGCATGATGCATGCTTATTATTTTGCGCGTTGGAGCCATTACTTACAATCCTCCCGTACTAAAGCTGATCATTGTGGATATTGTTACACTAATCTTGGTATGCACTTTGACCTGACTTTTTACATTGATCTCAACTATAATATCCTATGCCATTGCCATTTCTGGAAAATTAGGTTTCATGTAGTCTATTGACTTGACATTGCAGACTGGGATATTCAGAATGGGTGAAAGGTTGCAATTTTGCTACTTGATTCTGTGCATTTATTTCTTTTGGTAAAGCACACATCACAATCTTTGATTGGTGGTTGAGATAGATGAAGATAATTACAGGGTTACGAACGAGTTCAGTTCCTGAGTCCGTCTTTAAGTCGGATTTGTACGCAAGTCAGAACAAGTACATCCGATATTATTTAGCGTCAGTTAGTCAAACATTTGTCTTAGTATATTGTATATATTTTACCTTTTTATGCATCTAAGACACTTAAGAAATGATTAAACCACTGCATTGCTTAGTAATAATTGTAGCTTTCATCGGGGCAGGGCCTTTCACATGCTCCATTATTCTCACTTTATCCTTTATCCTTTAAAATTGTTCTGATCGTTGACCGACTGTAGCCTAACACTTTTCCAATGACCGATGACATTTCACCTCTTTCCAAACACTTTATTATTTCCACTTTATTTTCAATCGTGATCGCTTCCCGTCAACGGAACAGAAACACTGCGGGCAGTGGGTCCCAAGATCCACCAGGTCCTAAGGACCACTACACTGAATTCCCCAGGTCCTAAAGTCCACCACACTGAGACAGGTTAAATGGGACAAGTGGGGGCTGTGCTGGGTTTCGGTATTTGATCCTCCACAATATTCCGCGTGGGAATTTAAACTGAAGTTGGCAGTGTTTTTTTTTTACGAGGTCGAGTTGCGAGCTCGATATCAACCCAGCACGGGAGCAGTCTGTCACTGGATCGAACTTGGAAACCTCTGTCCTCAAGCCCAGTACTAATCGCACTGCGCCACCAGCCAACCGGAAAAGGGAGGGCGGGGTCAGGGTGAATCTTCCTAAGAAAACTTTAAGCCAAATACAAAGTTACACACTCAATACAGTGTCAACGGCAGCGACTTAAAATGGCGGACGGCGTTGCGATCCGACTTAAAATGGCAGACAGCGTTCTCCTTCTTTGGTTCGTAAGTGTGAGTTGTTCGTAAGTCAGACATACATAACTTGGGGACTATCTGTAAACATGAACATGAAATTCCATTGCATCTAGATGCATATGGTGAATATAATTGATCCTTGATATGAACAAATCTCTCAATGAAGAGATTCTTTTTCATTTACTATCTCCTTTTGTCAGTTTATATGCTTTCCATTTCTGGTCACGGATCCAGTTGCTAGAGGAAGCAGTTTCTAATCATAATTTCAGAAAGTTCATTAGGTGTCTCCTTAAAGAGGATACATGCAACTGCAGGAGATTCAGCTCTTGTCCTTTCATCTTTTTTTTTCCCATAGTGCAGAAGTTAAATGGTTCTTCCAGGTGAAGCAGTAGTTTACTAACACTATTAATCTAGCATTTGACCCTTGTTTTTCACAATATGGTTCCTATATTGGAGAAACCAAATACAGATTGGATGACTCTGTGTTCAGTCTGCCAGAGTGACCCTGAGCTTCCAGTGGCCAGCCACTTTAACTCACCATCCCAATGATCTTTCTATCTTCCGCAACAGTTAGAACAAGGCCCAACTCAGCGTTAAAGTTAATCTTCCATTGAGGTACTTTACACCTGTCTGGATTTGTATCAATTTCTCCAACTTCAGTTAGCTCACTTTTTCTTTTTGCTTGTATCAGTACTGACCATTTCTGTCTGTCACCATGTTGGCTTTGTGTTTCTTGTTCTGCTTATATAATCGGGCTTGCTGCGCATGTCCCGTAGCCTTGCCACTTAGAATACATTATACAGACAAAGAGATCAATCTGTTGGCAGCTGCCCCATAAACCCTTCTGCACTCAACCTCTCAGAGATCCTTTTGTTCTACCCATCCCTCCCCAACCTGCTACTGAAACCTAACTTCTTTCTCTCCTTTTTGCAGTTCTGATGATATGTCCTGAACTGGAAATGTTAACTGTTTCTCATTCCACCGATGCTGCCAGACAGGGATGAGTGTTTCCAGCGTTTCCTCTTTCTGTTACAGGCCTGACCTTTGGCCACTGCTCTGAAGAGAATTGTCTCAACTCACCCTGTATCACCTTGGGAATGAATTCATTTAAACCTAAAGTTAGCAGCTATGAAAATTCCTTCCCAGAGCTTAAAATACTTCCTAAATCATTGATATTCCCAAATCACTGAGAGTTTTGAAGATGTTTAGGATTAATTGTTCTTTGTACATTCAGTGGCCTATAAAGCCAAGTGTTTTGTGTTCTTTATTAAATATTTTATCAACAAGGCCTATTACCTTTAAAAGTTTGTGAGTATGTAAAATCATCCCAAATCTGTACCTCAAAATAGTGGTATACCACTGTACCATATTTTCTTTGAGACTCCTTAACTATGGAATTTTTAAACTACCAATATCTAGAAAATAATATTATTTTGTTCATTTTATTTGATTTTATTATGCAAAATTATGAAAAAAGAGTGGTTTCATAACATTACAACTTTAAAAAAGAGCAAGGTAATTAGATCTAATTATTACCATCCTCATTTTAGCATAATAAGTAGCTTAGAGAGAGGATTTATGTTTTTTGAGTTAGAGGAGAAAGGCTATTTACAAATACAGTTTTAATATTGAAATTGCCTAATTAGTACAAAATGTGTAATGCTACAAATAACATGAGTTAATTTTCCAATTTCAATTTGGAAGAAATGGCTATTGCAAAAGTTTGTTACTATTTTATTTATTCTGATGTGCCTGTTGAAAAGAAATGAGTGGAAAGAGTTTTGAACACGGGAAAAGATAAATTCAGTCTCCAAAGCTGAACTCAACAATCATTGTGTTGTAATGGTTAACTATGGGAATATCAAAGGTATGGGTGAGGGTTTCAGCAGCAGATGAACTGAAGTAGGAGTGAAACTAAGCAGTCTTCATTTTGACATGAGGTTCCGGAAGTTTGACCTAATTGCAATGAATGAATGTAGATATGTCCCAAAGTAAGAATGCTGTATTTCTTGAAGGAAAGCCAGATGGTTGTAATCCTGTGGGTGTGATGTTGCATGCCTGTTGTTTTTGTCTGTCAATGGTAGAAGTCATAGATTTGGAAGATTCACTTAGCCCAGTAACTGCTACGTCTGTGCTAGCTGCCACACATTGCAGGTAGTGACGGTGGAATGGATGTTAAGGGTCATAGATAAGGTGTCAATCATTGGGCTGCTTGCCCTGGATGGTATTGTGTTTCTTAAGAGCTTCAGGCCCTGAGAAATGGTGAATACACTGACACGTTCTTAACTTATGATTACAGATGGTGGAAAGTCTTTGAGATGTAAGGAGTTGAATGATTTGTTGAAGAATGTACACTCTCTTATCTGGTCCTGTGCCATAGTGCGAATGCAGCTGGTTTTTAGTCAATGTTAGCTTGCTTCTGGGAGTTGGTGGTGTGAGATTAGATAATAGTAATGTCATTAAACATCAAGAATCAACGTTTAGACACTTCTATGTTCTTGGCATGGATGTTACTTGCCACTTTATCAGTCCATGCCTGAGCATTGTTTGCCTCATGTGTTGGAGATATTGTTTGAGAAGTTTCAAATGGAATTGAACACAATCATCAGTGAATATTCCTGATTCTGACTTGATGATGTACGGAAGATCATGATAATAGCTGAAGGAGGTTAAGCTTAAAGCAGTGTTCTGTGTGAGATATGGCTCTAGACAATGCAGAGATTTCAAAGCAACACACACAAAACGCTGGTGCAACTCAGCGGGCCAGGCATCATCTATGGAAAAGAGTAAACAGTCAACATTTTGGGCCGAGACCCTTCACCAGGACTGGAAAGGAAGGGGAGAAATCAGAGTAAGGCAGAGTGTGGTGGATTCCTTCTCCCCATTGCTGGTCTTGGAGCCTCTTCTTTCTGTCAGCTGTTTAAGTGTCAAGTACCTCTGATGACTTGGTGCTGGAGAACTGCACTGCCTTGATCTGACGTATTGGTTGGGCATGCCAAGTTAGCCCTGTGATGTAGAGATTAAAGATTAGCTTTAGTTGTCACACATATATTGAAACATCAAAACATACAGTGAAATGTGTCATTTGTATCAGCGATCCACACAGCACGAGGATGTGCTGAGGACAGCCCACAAGTGTCACCATGCTTCAGGTACCATAGCATTCCCATAATTAACTAACCCTAAACCTAATCAAATGTCTTTGTAATGTGGGGGTAAATTGGAATACATAGAAGAAACATGCAAGGTCACAGGGAGAATGTATAAACTCCTTACTGACAGTGGCAGGAACTGAACCCCAATCGGTGTTCACTGGCATTGTAAAGCATCACGCTAGTTCAGCTGAGTAATGCACTTTGCTGGGTCGGTATCTCTTTCCAAGGTGCCTAGTGTTGCTGCAGGCACAACCCTTCTATACTCATTGAACAAGGATTAGTCTCCTAGTTTGATTACGGTAGAGAGAGGAATATGCCGACAAATTAAACTTTAGGTTGTGATGGAATGTATTCTGCAGCTGCTGAAGGACCCCATGTTTCATAGATGCCCACTTTAGAGCTCTGTTTTTGGATGAGGTAGTAGGTAATATGCAAAGTAGAATTAAAAGGTTGCCAAGGGTAAATCCTCTGGAGCATTAGGGCTTACAGTGCAAAGATGAGAAGAAAAGTTGAATCAGGGTAGGTAAAAGACATACAACTGGCTGGATATTGATCAAGGGGATTGATGGAAGATGCTATGGCCAACTGTATGAGGAGCAGACCTGCAATGTGACAAAGATTGAGAACATGCAGAAGCAGGAAGAAGCAACAGACTGAATAAATTACAGAACATCTCGGAAATTGTTAGCCGTTTGAGCAGTATCTGTGGAAACAGAAGCAAGAGTTAATTTTTCAGGTTAGTGCTCTTTCAGCAGAAGGAATTACAAATATAGCATTAAAAATATTTAAATGGAGGTTAAATAAAGATTAATTTAAGAGACAGATAAATAAACATACAGGGGAAAAAAGGGAAAGAAGGAGAGTTACTTGGGAAAGGGATAGGAGGAAGTTCATGTGGAGCACTTAACACTGTTTGCTTTTTGGACCCAATGCCTTATTTCTGAGTTGTAAGTACCATAATATGTAATATTGTGCAACCTGCATTTAAGCCTTGCTGAATATTCATAATGAGTTATAACCATAGTTCAGTTCTTTTACCACAAAGTATGGTGGGAATTAATGGAAATTTTTTGGACATATTAATGGCTTGTACTCAAAGAAATCTGTTTTTAATATGTTTTACTCTTTAATTGCATTTATTTTCAATGGCTGTGTTCACTACATATGGTTATAATTGTGATCAAAAACCAGATAATGCTTTCTGACTCACTTGGCTGAGGGGATAAGGCTCTGGCTGGAAGTGATTGATCATAAGAGCAAATTGTTATTTGTATATAAATGCCAGTAAATTCAATGGTAATCTGTGTTTGCTTGTCAGAATTTTATATATCAATCCTGCTTATTTTACAGATCACATCAGTGCCCGGTACACATCCACTTCTAGTGTTTGTCAATCCCAAAAGTGGTGGAAGGCAAGGGGAAAGGTAAATGAGAAGAATATTTTATCAAGCTTAAGTTGGTGGTGATGATACTTTTCGGTTGTGGTTCATAATGTCTAACAACGCAAGTGAGGTGCTAAATGTAGGAAAATGTTTAGACATGATAAGAATTTCATGGCTAGATTTCCTCCATCCATTTTGTAGCTGAACACTATAAAGTTGCAGTTAAATTTAATAAACGCTTCTATTTTTAACAGCCGTAATGTAATAGGCTTCAATCTAGAAGAAATGAGTGACTTTTCCAACTGCACACTTACAGTATCTTGTTTGATTATTAAAAATCAGTCTGTCCTGCTTAGCTGCAGGAAACAACCTACAAATCATTTCAAAATAAGCTAAATTTTGCAGTAAGGTTATCAGAGCTTACCTATATTTAAAGGATAAATTGGACAGCAGCTTCTATCAACCACACATGTATAATTAAACCTTGATATCAGCAAGAGAGCTTCCTCCACACTCTTCATTGTAACAGTACCTTTCCATGAAACTCATCAGTGAAACATGACAAACATCAAGGAGAGGAGATATTTGCTTGCCAAACGCGATAAAAATATTAGAGCAAATTTAATCTCCTGTCTAATCTGTTATCAGACTTACCCTGGTAAAGTAACACTTACTGCCCAACAAGTTTTCTTATGTGGAAATTTTGCTTCTACAAATGAAGAATCACATTCCTTCTTTTTTTGTTTTTTTTTACCCTCTTCCCTTTTATTTTACTCATTCATTTACTTTTTGCACATAATGTGAAGTAAATGTTTAAACTTAAATGTCCTGGTTTAGATTTTATGTGCTGAAAGAATTTTAGGTTTTAAGGGATGTGGGTGAGGGTAGGGTTAGTCTAAAAGTGGATGCTTAATAATTAGCACAGACTGCCTGGGCTGTTTCTGTGCTGCATCTCTCTATGACTGAGATATTTTCATTATTCAAGCAATCCTTGAGCCTCTGCTTTGAATTTGTCAGAACTGTAACTACCATTCCCAAATCCCAAATTTGACAGTTCGCTGTCCATAATTCAGATGCTGGAGTTCTGATGTTACCCTTGCACATCAGGTGGAAACAGAGTAGGCAGTGAATTGAAATGATGAATGGGCAGATGTAAATTGTAGTGTTCCAGCAGCCCTTTCTGGAATCAAGCTTAATCTATGATCTCTTGAGGCCATAACTTCAGATGTAATTTAGGGCTAGCATCAAAATAATGTTAAATAATAAGTATTTTTATTGCATGTTGAGCATAGTAAAAAAAAACAGCATATTTCATGAGCAAAATGAGATAAAGTATACCACAGATTGCATGAAATTCAAGTGGGCATTGGCCTTTTGTTATTCAGGCATCGTACAGTTTACTCAGTTGTGACACAACACTGCTAACATCCATTTAATTATGGACACCTTTGTCCCCTTAAGCAGCAGGTTTACCTCGTTTAATATCCATGTTTTCTAGGTATCGTACATTGATTTTTAGACAGTGGTGAACTGTTTCAATCACAGCAGTTGTTAGTTATAAATAATTTTCTGAATGCTATTTTCTGTCAGTTTTACTGTTACCTAGGATGAAATGTATAGATTACACCAAAACGTGCAAAATGCATTGCCTGAAACCCAAGAATAAATTGATCGGTTCTGTTTTGATAGGGTTCTCCGAAAATTTCAGTATCTTCTCAACCCAAGACAAATTTATAATCTTGACAGGGGTGGTCCTATCTCTGGGTAAGTCTGAAAATAATTTAGATATTAGAATATATTAATGTTTTATGGAGTGTGTTTTGCCTGTTGAAGAAGGTGTTCCAGAAAGTACTAATATCAATAAGTGCCATTCAGAATGAGGTCAACTAATTTCACAGTGACTGTCATCAAATTTGAAACTATTCTTGTTTATAATTTGAAATACAGGCCATCCCTGGTTAACAAACAGGTTCTGGTGTTTCAAATGTCCATTAGTCAATTTTGTCTTTAAGTAGGAAGCTACACACAAAAAAATCACTCAACATGGTAATCATGCATCCGGAATATTGCAATAACTGGCGTCAAGAAGGCGTAAGAAAGAATATTTAGTGAATGTGGAGAGAGAGAGTAAACAAGTTCTGCTATTTGCAGAAACAAATCTATGTACGTTGGTCAGGTTTTTGAACTCAGTACTGCTACGGGTGCTCACCTGGATGCACAGGTGTCTGTGAGTCTGGCCGCATTGATCTAGGCGTGGCCTGTACTACTTCATTAGGACTTCAGTAAATCTGCGTAACAGAATGCGGAAGCATAAAGTGGTGTATTTTTTATGCTTTTGTGGTTTGCTTCAATCTTAAACTTTGAGGACAGTGTACAATTATTGTTAAATTAGTGATTCTCAGGAAGTACTTCTGCTTCGCATCATGATAGTTTACATAAAGTGAATTGGAACAGACCTTCCTTTGCTCTGAAACTCCAGGCTGCCTGCCCCCCAGACCATACTGGAGCCATCACTTTGGTGTGGCCCCAACACAGCATTAAGGCTTTCTCATTTTGCACAGTCCAATTTGTTTTCTTGGCCAGATACAGCAGGCTCTCTGACTATTAGAGCTGTCATTGGTATTGAATGTATTTCATTGCCTTTAGCATCCACAAACATTTAGTAATACTTATATAGAAAGAACGACCAAAATGGAAAATATTTTATTAATAAAATGCTAAACAGCACACATGTTTTAAAACAGTTAATCTAATCTACACTTAATCTAATTAAATTTAACGAATAAGCCCCGCTTCCTCTTCCTTCCTGGCAGCTGATTTCTACCATTCATTTCGGTGGAGCATTTCATTGTGTGAGGTTTAACTGGCAAAGGCAGGCAGATGGGTTTCCCAACCTGATAGCTAGGAAGTTTGTGCAAGTTCACACTGGCCTGTTCAACTCAGTGAGCAGCAGTGCAGAAACAGTTGACAGCACAGGTAAAAGACCAAAACATGTTTCCAGCAGATTAAGCCCATGAAACCAGTAGAACTGAAACTTCCACAAGGAAACCCCTGACCTGAGGATCTGACCTAATACATTGTCATTATTCAGATCATTCGTATTTAGCCTCTGTGTAACAATATATTGTTCAACAGTAACTTAAAAAATCATACCAAAGTTGCTCTAAAAGTACAATCCGATTTGATGGAAATCACCATTTTAACGGTGTATATCAAATGATCTACGTTGTTAATATAATGTTGCTACAAAGCCTTGTAGCAGCAGGCTTAATTTGATCGTGACTTATGAAACTGTTTTTATTGGAAGATATATAAAAAAACTACCACATAAATAACAACGCAGCTGAAATTGTTTTATGTGTAATGTTCTGATGGTCTTATTCTGGTAATATTAATATGATCTCAAAAAGTATATTTCAAACAAAAGTGGATGTGGGTGCTTTCAAATAAACCTTTTATTCTTGTGTTATGGTTTACCAAGGATTTGGAAGGTTTGAGTATGAGTGCCAAAAGGATATTGTTTTCTCTTGTACAGTTACATTATTATTAATTACAGAGAGCTCAGTTACAGAGCGCAACTTTAACAGAGCGCTATTGATTAAATGGAAAGCTGAGGGTTTGACAACAGTGTGAATTCACTGCTGGATGGTTAGGTGGGTCTTCTTGATGTTTTAAGTAATCCAAGTGAATTAATTCCATAATCTCTCAATTAGGTTTAGAGACAGCAGCGTGGAGTACGTGGGAGTTTGCAGAAAGGAGAGCAATTAGAAATAACCACATTTGTCATATGTGTCTGCAATTCACGGAACTTTATATTAGCCTGACGGAGAGGGACAGTTACCTGAGCATCCTGATTCAGAAAGCACTAATTTCTCTACTGGTTAAGTTTTGGTTAAAGGTCAGGGGCAAGAGGGAACCACAGCTATAGTGGAAAAGAGCCTCAGCATTTGCTTCCAGCACATTTGCAGCGCTAGTTATTGATGTGGTTAAGAATAAAGTGGCAAGTTGACCAGGGTACCCTGGTACAGGTAATCATTTGGGTCTGGTGAGCAAAGGGAATATTGTTGTGTTGTTGAGTCAGGAAAATGATAATTACTATGTGCATCCAGGACTTGTGGTGCCAAAGTGCGCATTGGCTGCTCAGTATCCCGTTTAGGAACATTTCTTTACTACTATAAAGGAAAGGGGAGGATCTAATTGTTCTATTTGAAAATAAGGTGTTAAATACTTGTAAAATTAACTGAGGAATGATAAAGTTCGAGTTAAAGAGCAAGGAATGCTCTCTAACTTGATAAAGTTGGAGTTGTGAAGTTAGAGAGTGAGGAACAGCCCAGAGTTTTGATGATTTAAGCACTGGGCCAGTTTGAAGTGATCAGGACGTAGGGGTTGGAGGCTGTGGCCTGCAAGTAGAACCTGACTTTGTGGTGGGGTTTGCTTGTCTCTGTTTTGGACTGAGACAGCTGCCTGCAACTAGTGGACTTCAGGATCAATTGTAGAGACGCCTGGTTTTGTGAACTTCAGTTCTGAATGCTGTTTGCTTGCTTTTCTCTGCATTGCATGTTCGACAATCTTCTTGTGTCATTAATCGGTTCTGTTTGGCTTCCTTGTTTTGTGGCTGCCTGTAAGGAGACGAATTTCAAGGTTCTATAAAGTATGCATACTTTGATAATAAATGTACTTTGAACTTCGGGCTGAAGTAGATTAGGAAACTCATTTGATGATACTAGCAGCATCAAAGATATAAATAAATAATTCATGTTCCTCATTTATGTATGTTCCCCTGAGAAATAAATATGCTTTGAAAAGTGATAAGTTAAGCTAACAAGAGGAAGGTCTGTGGTCCATCCAAAAATACTAAGCTTGGGATGATCTGAGAACATATCAAAAATCAGCAAATGATGAAAGGGAACTTGTTACAGGAAAAAAATGGAAAATAAGAATGATGAAGAAATGACTGGAATGTAAAAGCCTATTAGTCCAACATCAGTAGTAGAGCAGCTGTTATGATCATGCTAGCAGTATGATAAGAGGACTCTTGGAGCATCGCATTATGATTAGGCTGGGTCAATCCAGTTTTATTAAATACAAATCCCTTTGATAAATCTGTTATTTGTTGTGCAATGAACAGAGTGGAAAAGGAGAACCTGTGCAAATAATGTATTTGGAGTTTCAGAAGATGTTATGCAACAACTAATGGCATAATTAAACTCATCAGTTTGAGATAATTTTATTAATTGCATGGCTATGAGTACATTATTTCAGTGTTTCTACAAGATGTAACTTTGAATTCTAAAAGGATCAACTACTTGTGAATGTATCAGGTGCTCGGAGATAGTGTACTTAAGCCATTTATTACCTGATATATGTACATATATACAGTATGCAGTGAAACTCATCACCATGTTTTGAGCAATTTCATTAACTATTTTTGAACAAGTTCTATTTCACCTCTGATGGGAAATACAGCTCAGTGACAGCAGCTTCCCTTCTGGGTTCGAATGGGATTAAATTCCCATTCCAGGAACCCAGCTTGAAAGGTTATTTGTTATAACTGTGCTGTGCAGCAGAAAAATTGAGGTTCTGCTTTTCTGTTGGCCTGTGGTTGTTTTCTCAGCTCAAGCTTAAAGATTTCATGGCATTCTGATGGCGAGGAGTGAGAACCATTTTCCTGGTCAATATCTACTGTTCAGTTGACATTCACTGAATAAATTATATAGTCATTAACATTACTGTTTGCAAGATGATATGCGTTATTTTGCAACAGTGAGTTCAGTATTTCATTAAGTGCCATCAATGTTATGAAAGACACTTTTAAAAATGCAAGTTCAGTCTTCAAGTTGATGTTCTATTATTCTGATAAATTAACCCTTTATTTAAATTGAGGTCCACAAAGACAAGAAAATCAAAAAAATAGAAGAAAAAAACTGCAGATACTTGGAATTTTAAACTAAATGCAGAAAATGCTGTAAATGATAAAGGGTCTCAGCCCAAAATGTTAACTATTTATCCCCATCTATATATGCTGCCTGACTTCCTCCACCTTTGTGTGTGTTGTTTAAGATTTCCAGCATCTGCAGAATCTCTTGTGCTTATGAAATGTTTAGCAGGTCAGGCGGCATCTGAAGGAATATAATCAGTTAATGTTTCAGTCAAAGACCTTTCATCAATGCCTGCAATTCTTCTCATGTGCCTTTGTCCTTAAACGTTAACTTTCTTTCTCTTTTAAGACTTACTTCTCCCAGCAAATTCCTAATATATACAAATGTATATAGCGAATAAAACTGATCCTTAAAATTGTTCCTTCTTACAGATGAGTCTATATACATACATACATATATACATATAGAAGCCAGATATATTTTTAAAAAACACCTGGTATTTTATACAGCTGCTACTCAGCTGCTGTGCACCATAAAAATTAGAGAAAGCTGAAGAAAAAATGTCTTCTCTCATCATTCACTGATGCATGGCTGAAATTTTCAAACTACCACGCCAAAGTAAACAGTTTTAGTCCTTCCTGCAAATGCTCCCCAGCTCACTGTTCAGTCATAATCATCATCCTACCAAATCTATACTGAACACTTAGAACTGCAACACAAAGGGTTTTATCTGGTTTCTAAGCAATTAGCCTGGAAACAGCTGTTAGTTGATTAAAGGCTACAGTAAATGTTTTAGTTTTATTTACTGATTGTATGATACAGTAAAAGTACACACTGTGTGCTTTAATAAAACAACAGCCAGTTCCCATCAGTGACAGAAAACCAATAACTCTGAGCTATGGAAGCTGGATTAGTTAGTTGGTCCAGCCTTCAAAAGAGATTAACTGGTGGTTAAGAAGGATAAACAACTAGAGGGGAAGGCGGAGAGTAAAGGAAGTATGATACAACGTTACAGAAGTAAAGGTGCTTACACAATCCACTGAGTACGACAAAGTAGAAACAGAGAGCTCTGCCTCAAACAGAACTGTGTTATCTTGGAAGTAACACAAAGCCCACAGTCATAGTAAACGATTAAAATTAGTGTTGTGTGAATTGGATCAACACCTGATGATTGTAGGAAAGTAATTGTTCCTGAACCTGGTGGTGTGGGAATTTAAGCTTCTTTATTTCTGACCCAATGGTAGCAGCAAGAAGGGGTCGTAGCACAGATGGTAGGGATAGTTGATAATAGATGCCACCCATTTGAGACAGTGGTTGCTAGAAATGGTTTCAATGGTAGGGAATGCTGTGCGTATGATGGGCCAAACTGCGTCCACTACTCTCCACAGACTCTTATAACCCTGCGCATTGAAATTCCCATTCCCATACCAGGTCACAATACAACCATTTTGGATAGTTTTTACAGAGGCATCTGTACAAGTACTGTGTGTTAAGAGTATTAAATGACGTGCCATATCCTCTTGATGCTTCTAAAAAAAGTAGAGGCCAAGAAAGTTAAATGATGATACAATGCAGAAGTTCACTAGAGGCAACTTCTCATGGTCCCAGAACTTATCCCCTACAGTCAAGAAAGCTCACCAATGCCTCTACTTTCTGAGGAGGCTGGAGATAGCTGATCAATGCACATCAGTACCCACAACCTTTCACAGGTGCACAGTGGAGAGCATTCTGACATGTTGCATCACTGTGTGGTATGGAAACTGCACTTTAGCAAACAGGGGAGCTCTATACCATGGGTAGTTAAAACTACCCAACACATCAGCAGCACCATCAAGGACATATACATAGAAAGCTGCCTGAGAAAGGCCAGCAATATCATGAAGGATCCCACCGACTCTGCGTATGGACTGTTTTTCCCAGGCCCCATCAGTGAAGAGGCTACACAGTATCCATACCTGAGCCACCAGGCTCAAAAACAGTCACTTACCCCAAGCTGTCAAGCTGATCAACACCTTTGCCCATTAACCAACCTCACCAGTATTATGCATTCATCACTCAACATCACTTTATGTACATACAGTCAGTCTGTGTGTATAACCGTTACTTCTGCATTGTATTTTATAGGTTTACTTTTGGTTTTTATTGTGTTCTTTATGCTGCATGGGATCCAGAGAGACAATTATTTCATACTCCTTTACATTCGTACTGAAGAATGAGAATAAACAATCTTGAAGCTCGAACCTTGTCACTTGAGGAAAAGGACAATTTGTTCTTGGATTTACAAATTTGAATATTTGGAACATTGAGCTGATAACATGTCCTGGTCAATGGTTTCTGTTTAATGTAAAGAGCAAACCGGTAAACCTTGGTGGTAAGAATACATTAGCTGTTTTTAGCATACAGTTTTAATCTGTGGTCTTTCTAGCACCTGGATCCAACATCTGGTTAAATATTAAAACTATTGTTATTTCTGAAGATGAAGATGATCGATTACAGTAACTAACAGCAGTCCGACTTAATGAGACATCAGCAAGGGTATTATTGATCAGCAAAGCTAAAAGCCCATACTCCATAGAAGGGAGGCATTAGTCAAGCCTGGTTGAAGGCAGACGAAAGAGTTGAGTAATTATTCAACTGGGATTTGAGAAAGAGAGAGGGAGAATTCAAAGCACCATGACTACTGTTGTGTCCTTTCCATGAGCACTGGCACAACTTCCCAGGCTACCGTACATTTCTGTGGCAGTGCACTAATAAATTGCATGCGTCAAGTAACAAACACCAAACTTGCTAACACTGATAGCTTAGTAATAAAACTTCTGTGCATGATATCCGAGCCAAAAGAGAGTGAATAAAGATCATGGTGGATGCAGAACAGCTTGCTCATAAAGGTAAAAAAAATTCTGTAAGTTAATGAAGTTAACCAGTGAACACACACATCCAGTCTTTGTTTATTCAAGTGTTTGTAATGTATTCTTTATGAATCATGTTTTATTTGCTAACCATCATGAAAATTTCAGAATCACAGGTGCTCCTGATCCCATGTAATGTTTGCCTGTGTGCAATTAACAACAGAAAAATCACAACTGTCAATGCATGTATATGAAAGTAATTCACCTCAGCAAACAAACCTTGGAGAATTCCATCTCCAGTTTCTTTTCAAGTCACAGGAAAAAATAATAAAACAAGGAAATTAGACTCTTTACATGGCAAATCCTATTGGTACTCAAACTGTGATGAGAAATTCTGCAAGCTGCCCTTCTTCAAAATGGAGAGTGCAGTTGAAAGGTCTTAAGGCAAAGGTATCCGTTCCTTTTTTTTAAGAGGTCTCTGGTTTAGTGTTCTATATTAAAGGTTCATTCATACAGTAAGATAAGCATCTTGTCAAATATATCACTTAAGTTTGGGCAATGGAAGTTATAGTTATTAGAAAATAAATAGTAGTTCAATATGTATAAAAATTAATACTTCGAGTGATTTTGGTGGCAATGCAGCTAGTAGTCAGGATACTCAACTAAACCTGTCCCTTGCTGTTACAGACTTCATAGGGTGATGGATACAGAGAGTAGCTTGCATTTCTGAAAAGATCACTCTAAATGTTTGGGCATTCTGGCTGCCATTTATGGCTTTATGCTATTATGGCTTTATCAGGAAGAATCAAAATCAATATGCTCTGTAAAAGGATTCTTGCATGTCAGCCGAAGGCTGATATTGAGAACCCTGATAACCAGATGGACCAAGTTTCAAAATCAGTGAGTAAAAAAGACTTGATAGCACAGTCAATGGCATCTTCCATCATCTTGTTGATATTGAGAATAGATTGATGAGTTCTAATCAGCTGAATTAGATTTGTCCTTTTTTCCCTGATAGTTGTATGTTAGAAGTCCTTAAATATGTATCTTTGATAATCAGACCTAGCAGTGTTTACTCACGACTTTCAGTAATTCAAATGATTCCTGAGCCTAACTTCCTCAGGCCTCTATATTTCTCATGAAGCATTGAAATACTGATGTATCTAGAACATGATTCTAACATTTTCAATTACTTAATTCTTTCATAGCAAGCAATGAAATAAGGGGTGGATCTATATTTAACCCCATATGTGATTTGCCCATTATAATCAATACCCTGAATAGAAATGTAACTCTCAAAGCACATTCCTCGCTCTCATTGGTCATCACTTTCCAGGTTGTCAATCCTTCAAAAATATTTTGTGACTTTTGTTCCTGTTCAAGGGTCTTCCCTCATTTTCTTTACACTTGTCCATCTACACCAAATAAACACTTCCCAAGAAAGTAACTAAATATTTTTTACTAGAGAAAAATCCAAAGAAAGAGTAATTAACTATTTGGCATTTTTTGGGCAGCATAAAGATTATTTCAAAGGCAAGCTCAGTGAAATGATATATTTTAAGATTCTGCCCAAATGGCACTGCGTATGGCAGCCATGTTGCGAGCTCTATTCCAACTTTATTGAATTCAATTCAATAATGTCCAAGAAAACCGAAGCGTAGGCCTCTGCATACCTTGTTTACTGGTTGACAGTTATGTACAGTTGATACATCATTTATTTAAATATTTATAAATATTCTTTTCAAAATGCCAAATGGATTTAGAGCTCAGAAGACATTTGATGCATCAGAAAATTTTGAGGAAATCTGGATTGTGGAGATTAATTTCAAACTGTACTATATGGTGTGGTTGAAGTATTGAGTTATTCTCCATTGTGAGGTCAGTGGTGTAAGGGTTAATGCTCAAACTAGCATTGACATTTTTCTAAAGCTCCAGCTTTAAATCAGAAGGTTCTTTGTGAAGGCATCAAATGTGGAGAATGCATTGTTGTGATTATCAACACGCTGTTACAGGTATAGTACATGAAAGTACTGTGTATTAACAACTCAGATATATTACTGGTATGAGTATTTCAATTATCTAAGAACATTTCTTTTAACCAAAGCTCACGATAAAATACATACTCAGCTGTAGTTATCTGAAGCTCTGCTGGTTGTTTTAAATAACACAGCTTGCAAGAAACAAGATAAAAGCAAAGTAAAATACATGAGCTTTCTATAGAATATGCTGAAGAGCCTTTGAACATCAAAAAAATCACCAGATATCGCTCGGGACCTGCAGAGAGAAAAGCGACTGGTTTAAATTGTGTTTCAAAATACTGTTACTTTCTACCATTAAATAAAGTCGAATTCTGTTTTTATTTAAAAAATTGCACTGGAGTTCCATAAAAGCTGACCGCAAAGATCATGCTTCTTCAGTCAGATACTTTTGTTTCAGTAACTTACATTTATATAAAGAGAGCACATTAACGAGAGCATAAACACTTCGTGATGTGCTTCAAAAGAGGTAAGCAATAAAACATCTTCAGGTAGTGTTGACTTGGTTTGAATCCAATATGGAATTGACTGAGTCGCAACAAAATTGAAGATTGCTTCGTTTAAGGTATTTGTCATAGGATACAGAAAGGAAACAGGTCATTTGGCTCAGATTGACCAGTGACCACCCATGTGTACAAATTCCAAGTTCCAACACTTGGTCTGTAGCTTTCTTTGTCAAGGCCATTTAAGTATTCATCTAGACGCCTCTTAAATGCTTTCAGTGATTGTGCTACCACCTGTATCTCTGGCCATGTATTCCATCAATCTTGGTGAAAAGGGTCCCTCTCAGATCTCCTCAAAACCTTCTATCTCTTATAAGATCTATGTCTTCTAGTTTTATTCACCTCTGATTGGGGGGGGGGGGGTAATGCATTTCTACCCTATCTTGTTGTTCCTCTCCACACCTTGTGGTGCATCGGGCAGCAACCTTACCAATTCTTTAGCATTTGTCCGTTTTATTACAAAGCTGAGTTGCTAGCTCGACGCTCAACCCAGCATGAATGGGACGTGTGCAGGGAGCTAGCTGGATTCGAACCTGGGACCACACACCTCAAAGTCTGGTGCGGATGCCACAATACCATGGGGCTGGCTGATCTACCCTGTCTATACCCCTCATAATTTTATATCTCAGTCATGTCCCCTCTTAATCTCCTGCACTTCAGAGAAAGATCAAGCTTCTGTGGTCTCTCATTAGCATGTAAACGTTCACAAGTTTTTGTGTCAATGGTATTTATTTAAATAGGTTGATAAAAGTAATTAGTGCACAATAGGTTTAAAATTCACTATAATTTAAAATTTACATCCGTTCTTTGTTTACAGATTAAATTTTTTTCGTGACATACCTGATTTCCGAATCTTGGCCTGTGGAGGAGATGGAACCGTAGGTTGGATATTAGATTGTATTGGTATGTTCAATATTCACAAATAATATTATAAAAGTTAACTATTTATTACATACTAAATTACATTAAATCTCATCACTAACATCAGAAATAATACTTCCATGTTTGATTCTTAACTATAGTCTTATCTTTTTCTTTTATGTTAAATTACAACTGCTCTGATTTACAGCTGCTATTTGACCTGAACTATGCATATCTGTTTTTTTTGTTTCAGATAAAATGAACTTATTAAAACACCCACCTGTAGCTGTGTTACCACTGGGAACCGGAAATGACCTCGCTCGATGTTTGAGATGGGGAGGAGGTAAGAATGAAATCTGACTCACTGCAGCTCCTCTTAGATGTTTTATCGTTGAGGCTACCTCTCTTGGCTTTGATTGTGTAAATAAAGCATTTTTGTTGCCCATATTTAAACTGATGCAATTTTCCAAGGGGCAATCTTGCAATATTTCTCCTTGGCTGTCGAAAATAATATTGGTCCTGAATAAAAACTCCACAGTCACTGAGAAAACTGGAGCTGGATATATTGAAACCATTTAGTGTTAGATTTCAAAGTGAGGTTCTTAAAATTTCTTGTTCTCAATGGCTATTGATTGCTCTCTCACTAATATTGACATCACGTTATAATGATTGCCTGGCGCAGTGACTTAGCGTGAATGTTGTTCTGATTGTTCCCAGTCCAAGAGATTCATCTCTGACTTCTTGCATCCCCAAATGGTCCAAATTCACCTCCACATACCATAGCCCCTTGCTTCCAAATTACTCCCATCTTTTTCCTACCTGTGCCAGCAGGGATGTATGATGAAGCTGTCAGTTTCAGACTCCCCGCATCCTTGGAGTGCAGAGATGCACACTGATGGGCTTCATATAAGCAGTGGCCTTGGACCTGGTGGATGTGAAAACATTAAAAACAATTACAACAATTTCTGCCACCCCCAACAAAATTCTGTCACCGGACCCGTCTTTCTTTCTCTCAATTACTAAACAAGCACTTATTTCCCTCCAGTTACTGAAACAACATCGGTGAAATGAATATTATGTAAAGTTTGTAGCTGTGCACATGAAAACTGTTAGTTTGCCTCTGTGGATGTCCTTAATATCAGCATCAGATCCACAATATAAGTGGGCTGGTTAGAGATTATTTTATGTATTGGAAGCTATTTAGAGTCAAAGATTTTAACATGTGTTTCTTTATTCATGCAAAAGGATACGAAGGTGGTAACTTAATGAAAGTTCTCAAAGACATAGAAAACAGTGTAGAAATGATGTTGGACCGATGGAGTATAGAGGTGATTCCAAACAACAAAGAAGAAAAAGGTGATCCGGTGCCATACAATATTGTTAACAACTATTTCTCAATAGGTGTGGTAAGTGCCAAAGTACTGTTGTCCTTTTGTTCTGATGTCAAGTTTTGATATTGCCCTGTGCTTGTTGTTGTGCAATGTATAGTTTTCATGCTTATGCTATATCTACTGACTGCACAAAATGTTCATTTTTAATGCCAACTAATATACTCAGAATACATTTTAGTCATTAGTATACAGTGCCTATAAGTATTCACCTTCTTTGGAAGTTTTCATGTTCTGTTGTTTTACAAAATTAAATCACAGTGGATTTAATTTGACTTTTTTGACACTGATCAACTGAAAAAGCTTCTTTTGCATCAAAGTGAAAACAGATCTCTACAAAGCGATCTAAATTAGTTACAAATATAAAACACAAAATAATTGATTGCATAAGTATTCACCCTCCCCACTTTAATTTGACACACCAATTCATCACTGCTGCAGCCAATTAATTGATTTTTTAAAAGTCGTGTAATTAGTTAAATGGAGATCTGTTTTTAGAGACTTGTGTGCAGTCAAGGTGTTTCAATTGATTGTAGTAAAAAATACACCTGTATCTGGAAGGTCCAATTGCTGGGGAGTCAGTATCCTGACAAAAACTACATGAAGACAAAAGAACACTCCAAGCAACTCTGCAAAAAAGTTGTTGAAAAGCACAAGTCAGGAGATGGATACAAGAAAATTTCCAAGTCACTGAATATCTCTTGGAGTACAATTAAGTCAATCATCAAGAAATGGAAAGAATATGGCACAGCTGTAAATCTGCCTGGAGCAGGCCATCCTCAAAAACTGAGTGACTGTGTAAGAAGGGGTCTAGTGAGGAAGGCCACCAAGGGACCTATGACAATTCTGGAGGAGTTACAAGCTTCAGTGGCTGAGATGGGAGAGACTGCACATACAACAACTGCTTCACCAGTTGAAGCTTTATGGGAGAGTGGCAAAGAGAAAGCTACTGTTTAAAAAAAACTCACATGAAATCTTAGCTAGAGTTTGCCAGAAGGCAGGTGGGAGACTCTGAAGTCAGCTGAAAGGTGGTTTGATCATCTGATGAAAACAAAAATTGAGCTTTTTGGCCATCAGACTAAACGCTCTGTAAGCCAAACCCTGCACATCCTCAGAAACACACCATCCCTACCGTGAAGCCTGGTGGTGGCTGCATCATGCTGTGGGGATGCTTCACTGCAGCAGGGTCTGTAAGGCTGGTGAAAGTAGAGGGTAAAATGAATGCAGCAAAATACAGGGAAATCCTAGTGCAGTCTGAAAGAGAGCTACTACTTGGGAGAAGATCTGTTTTCCAGCAAGACAATGATCCCAAGCATAAAGCCAAAGCTACACAGGAATGGATTAAAAACAACCAAGTTAATGTCCTGAAGTGGCCAAGACTGAGTCCAGTCCTCAATCCAATTGAGAATTATGGCTGGAATTGAAAACGTTCCCCATGTAATCTGACAGAGCTCGAGCAGTTTTGTAAAGAAGAGTGGAGAAAAATTGCAGTATCCGGATGTTCAAAGCTGATAGAGACCTATCCACACAGACTCAAGGCTGTAATTGCTGCCAAAGATGCATCTACTAAATACTGATTAGAAGGGGGTGAATACTTGTGCAATCAATTATTTTGTACTTTATGTCTGTAGTTAATTTAGATCACTTTGTAGAGATCTGCTTTCACTTTGACATGGAAAAGTCTTTTTCTGTTGATCAGTGTCAAAAAAGCCAAATTAAATCTACTGTGATTCAATGTTGTAAAACAATAAAACATGAAAATTTTCAAGAAGGGTGAATACTTTTTATAGGCACTGTATGTACCAAGCGTCTTAATTTTACTTCACTCATCGGAGGCATGATCATGTAATACAAGCTGGAAGAAACCAATATGGAAGCAAAAATAGCAAGTAGGATTGATATTTATATTTAACAAATATAATTGTGCAGTGGCCATAATAGATTGGTTTACCATTATATCTCATGAAAGGTATTGAGAGTTTCTACTGTGCAGTGTCCAGACTGAAAAGCAAAAAGTACATCAGATGAACCGAGTTATGATAGTCAGTATCGTGGAGCTTCTAGTCCAGCAGGATGAACTAAGTCGCATGCTTATGATTAGGGAATTTGAACAATTAGAACCTTTTTGCTGGGGTTTTCAAGTAATCTGATCCACTCTCATCCTTTACCAGCTGAGAGAGGATCATTTTATTAGATGAAGCGATCCTACGTTACCTCCCAACACTGGGTATCAGAGGTACATTTGATTTCCAGTGGTTACCTATATCAATTTTTAGCACTGACACAGAACAAGTTTTAGCAATTACGTCAAAGGGGGACACATTATTGAAATGTGGCACTGACCAGTGTTCAGATTGTTTCATTTCCAGTGGTACCATATGCACAAAGAATATACATTTGAATATTTCTGCTGCATTATCTACCTTGTTCATCTCAAAATGTGGGAAATTTGAACAAAGATAACTCAGTTTAAGTCTTTTGCTTTATATGTTTGTTTAATTGCATAATTTTGCATTATGTCTTCTAATTCATTTGAGTATAGTGGTTATGAATACAATAAAGGATATTTCAGGTGAATACTAGGGTTTCTTTAGAAAAATAGAAGGCTGAGGCTTTTCTTCATGGAGAAATTGTTTAAATAGATCCAGATATAGTATCCGTGCTCATATGAGTTTTCTAGCACATTAACGTCAGGGTGAAGTTGTCTTTTGAAGAATGTCATTTCATTTAAGGTTGTTCAACATGAAGTATAATCTTTAATTTATGTCAGTCCTTAGTTATTGCTTGTGATTTTTGATCAGCTGAAAATGCACTCAGTGACCACTTTATTAGATGCAGGCAGTACCTAATGCTAGTACCAAATAAAGCACCGCCTGTACCTAATAAAGTGGCCACTGAGTGTCTGCTTGTCACCTTATTTATTTATTTATTTGTCTATCTATCTATTTACTCATTTAGCAATACAGCACAAAGTAGGCCCTTCCAGCCCTCTGAGCCACACTACCCCCGCAACCCCTGACAAACCTAATTAACCCTAACTTAGTTATGAGACCATTTACAATGACCAATCAACCTACCCAGTACATCTTTCGACTGTGAGTGGAAGCTGGGGAATCCTCACATTGCATACAGGAACTCCTTACAGAAAGGCACCAGAAATGCACTCCGAACTCCAGAAGGCCCCAAGTCGTAATAGTGTGACGCTAACCACAATGCTACCGTGGTGTTGTGTAGCCCATCCACATCAAGGTTCAACATGTTGTGCTTTCAGAGATGTTCTTCTGCACACCACCATTATAATGCGTGATTATTTGAGTTACTGTCGGCTTCTTGTCAGCTTGAACTAGGAGAGTCTGGCCATTCTCCTCTGACCTCCCTCATTAACAAGGCAATTTGCCCACAGAACTGCCACTCACTGGATGTTTTTTTTTGTTTTCGCACCATTCTCTGTAAAACTCTCTGTAGCATGTGAAAATCCCAGGAGATCAGCAATTTCTGAGATACTCAAACCACCCCACGTGGCACCAACAAGCACTCCACTGTCAAAGTCCCTGAGATTACATTTCTTCCCCATTCTGATGTTTGGTCTGAATGACAACTGAATCTCTTGATCATTCTGGTGTCTTTCCCGCTCTTTTCCAGTCCTGATGAAGGGTGTTGGCCCGAAATGTCAACTGTTTATCATTTTCATAGATGCTGCCTGGCCTGCTGAGTTCCTCCAGCATTATGTGTGTGTCACTTTCTTGACCATGTCTGCATGCTTTTATGCATTGAGTTGCTGCCACCCAATTGGGTGATTAGATACTTGTATTAGCAAAGTGTGCAGATGCACCTAAAAAAAAGTGGCCACTGAGTGGACTTGTCTAGTTATTTCCAACCTAGACTGGAACAGGTCCTGCAATGAAGGAGATAGCTACAAATCATTTTCTTGTTACCTGTGCTTTACTCCCATCTTGCTTTGGATTTAGTAAAAAAAAATTTTAAAAGGTTAGCCATCTAACTCAAAATAACTAAAATATTCCAAATTAAGTTGAGTTATCTTTCATGAGCTTTGTATTGAGAGTGCCATACATCATTTGACTATATATAACTTTTATGCAAAAAAGCTAAAATCATTACTTTCCCAACTGGTAAAGCTGCAAATGAGGAATTGTTTTCAGATGGGAAACATTATTTAAAAGTTAACCAGTATGATAAATTGGCTTAATAGCAGAAAAAGTATATGATAGATTTTGTCCTGAAAATTGGTGGTCGCTAGATACTTCCAGCAGTAATTCGGTCCTATCCTTTAATAACTTGGAATGTATAAAGTTTGAGAGGATATGCTTTAATGTCTTAGCACATATTTTGTCAGTTCAGTAGGTCTTTCCAATTATCGTTTGCAGTTTTCTTTCCTTTTCTCCAAATCTTCCTCCTGAGTTTGGATGAGATTAGAACTGGAGTGAAAGGTGAATAATTTAGGGGAAATCTGAGGGAAACGTCTTCACTCAGGTGGTGAATGTGCGGAATGAGCTGCCAGCAGAAGTGGTAGATGTGGGTTCATTTGTAACATGTAAGAGAAATTTGTATAGGTACAAGGATGGGAGGAGTTTAGGGGGAAACGGCTTGGCTGCGGGTAAATGGGTCTAGGTGGAAGATTAGGTTGGCTTGGACTACAGTAGATGGGCATAAGAGCCTGTTTCTGAGCTGTAGACTCACCCTAATGGCACAAACTAAGGCTGATAATATGATCCTGAGCTTAATAATACTGATCCAACATGTAGACTAGAGACCGTACATTTGACAGCTGATGATAAAAGGTAATCCAGTCATGTTCACCACAAAATTGTACACATGCTCCTTCACCTAGCAGATGCTGCAGTTTGATCAGCATTCTAGCATTCACACCAAACAATACTAAGCATAAAGATGGCACCCTGGCCATCCAGATTCTGCCACTAGCACTGATTTGGAACAAGACCTAAGATTTTACTGGTCTAATTAATTTATCAGAATGATAATTTACCCATTTGTCTATGTTCTTCAATTGCAGATTTGATGAATATGAATGTTACCAAGTAAATAAATTTTATATGAGCCTTAAAATTTAGAAGAAAGATAAATGTCTATTAGCAAGTCTAAGTCTCCGTTGTATGGAAGACATAATTATTTCACAAGATCCATAAATTTTCTTTCATTCTCAAACCACTCAGCTAGTTGAATGGTGTCATAGCAACAACATTGAATTTAACGTCAACACCCAAAGAACAGGTTGTGGACTTCAGAAAGGATAAGACAAGGGAACACACACCAGTCCTCATAGCAGGATTAGAATTGGAAAGGGTGAGCAATTTCAAGTTCTGGGATGTCAATATCTCCGAGGATCTCTGCTTGGCTAATATATCGATGCAACTGCAAAGAAGGCACGACAGTGGCTGTATTTCATTTGGAATTTGAGGAGATTTGGTATGTCACCAAAGCCACTTGCAAATTTCTTCAGATGTACCTTGCAGAACATTCTAACCGGCTGCATCACAGTCTGGTATGTGGGGACTTCTGCACAAGATCAAAATAAGCTGCAGAGTTGTAAACTCAGTAAGTTCTATCATGGGCACTGGCCTCTGTAGTACCCAGGACATTTTCAAAGAGTGATGCCTCATAAAGGTGGCATCCTTCATTAAGAAGCCCCCATCCTCCAGGACATGCCCTGTTCCTATTGCTACCATCAGGAAAGAGGTACAGGAGTCTGAAGGCATTCACTCAATCATTCAGGAGCAGGTTCTTCCCCTCTGACATCTGATTTCTGAATGGATATTGAAACCCTGAACACTACCTCATCATTTTACCTTTTAATTTTTATTTTTGCACTACTTATATAACTATTTAATATTTTTTTTAAAAAGAACTAGTGTTTTCCAGATGTATATGACTCTTCTAGGGCTTCCAGCCAGGTACGGCTATTGATTATCACTGATGTTTCGATGACAATCTCTGCCATCTTCATCAGGGTATGATGCTGTTTATAACCCCAAAGTCCATCCCTCCTGATTGGTTAGTCCTTATCCAATCAGGTTTCTGCTCTCCCATCTTGTTTACAATTGAATTCCAGTTCTTAGTTAGAGCAACATCTTGAGAAATTGGCAGAAGCAGAACATTGCATTCGCAATGGCCATAGGATTGATTTCAATGGCACCAAACTACTGAGCCACCTGAAGCCAATGAGATAAAACTAGAGAAAAAGAATTTTCACGAAGATGAAGGTAAACAAGGTGGGAGAGCAGAAACCTGATTGGATGAGGACTAACCAATCTGGAGGAAAGGATGATGGGGGTGTAAATACCACCAGACCAGACACACCCAGGCATCATCCCTGACGAAGATGGTGGAGTTTGTATTTGAAACATCGGTTATAATTGATATCTGTACCCAGCTGGAAGCCCGAGAAGAGTTTATTCGTATTGTGTGTGTGTGTTGTACGTTTGTTGTAATTTGCAGCATTTTTTCTCTATTATTATGTATTGCATTGTACAACTGCTGAAAAGGCAACGTTTTTCTTGACATACAGTATGCTGGTGATATTAAACCTGATTTTGACTCCAATTCATTAATTCACATGTTATAGATGTATATTAAGGTCTAAGAATTTACTCAACAGAACAAGGATAAGTAATCTGTTCAGTCTGTGGCATCAATTGGTGCTTTCTATGAAAGTAATGAGAAGATATTCAGTCATCTCAAATGTGGTTGTAAGCCTGGGAAGACTGTTAATATCTATCTTGACCTCATGCACCTGAGCAGAACATCAAACTAGGAACTATTTGAAGGTTATTTCTTGGATTATTCTTTCTATCTGCTAATGCAACTTTATGTTTTTGGAGTTTCCCAGTGGATTGAACACTATTAATATATAAACAATTGAAGCCTTCCACTGAGGCAAGTTGTTTGCAATAATGTATGGCTTGCTGGTGCTAACTCTTGAGACCTTTGCATGCCAGGGAGAATAAAGAAATGTCGTGCTAAGTAGAGCAACCTCTTCAGAAGAGGTGGGTGGACAGATGGATTGGGGCTCTCAGCAACTTGCCACAGTTGCTCATTCTGTCCTAGGAACTCAATTCCCATTTAAGACTCAATGATAACCAATGTGCAAGACTTCTTTACATCACTAAATAGAGCTGAACTGCCTATTATTTAGCAACAGAGCATGTTGAATTGATCAGTAGATGAGATTATTGGTGCAGCTTGAAGGGGTTGCCTTTTGAACATGAGCTTCCTTCCCTTTGACAGTGTAACTTCTTCATGGACCTCCACCACCACTTGCTGCTTTCACCAATGCTTCATCACCTAAAATCTCTGGGTATGTTACCAGAAAGTTACTGGAAGTGAAAGCCAGAGTTCTGGACTACTAATCCATAGATGTAAGTTTGAATCCTGCCACAACACCCAGGAAATTTAATTGCAATTAAGTAAATCTGAAGTTAAACTAAAATCTAGAATTAGCAGTGGCAACAATAAAACTACGGAATTGATCAAAATCCATCTACTTCACTCGTGTCCCTCAGGGAAAATAATCTTAACCCTACGTACCTCTACATTGCGAAGATGATTGATTCAGGATTGCTTCATTAAGGATAAAATAATAAATTCCAAAATATGTTGATGAAATCCATATTTCATGAAACAAATTCTATAAAAATATATTTTAAAGTATAACCCACATGTGCAACCATTCCTCAAAAGTCTCCCCTTTTCAACAAAGTACCACTACACCTTGTTGCCACAATGTAGTTAATGTTTAAGAGTTCAGCAGGCTGTACTTATGGATTGCTAGGCATGTGCAGTATCTGAGACAATCATGAATGATGTTTTCAGTGAGCAACATGGGTAGTGCTAGCTTCATGGAGCTATTAATTAAAAAGAGCTTGAGTTTTGAGTACTGTGCTACCTACAACTCAGTGAATGTGCACTGTTAATCATGCTTCAATAGTCTCCATCAGCCAGTTCTCAGCTAATCTTTGAGCTTAATATTAGAAGATTTGAGGAAAAATAAGGGGAAAGAAACAGTTCACTCTCCGTGTTTATTTTATACCTGATGACCACACAGAGCTACAGCCTGCAAAGTAATTGGATCAGATGCTGGGAATGGGATGCCCCAGCTGCTTTTTGTGTGTTAGCCCAGTTAATCCACACTCACACTGTAATGATTTGTTACTTCCATAAACTACTAATATTTTAAAATGACTATGTAATCTTTTAGTGAAAAAAAATCTGTAATTAATGCAAATATGTTATTCGGTATGTTCTCCTGACTCGAGGTCAGTGTTGCAGTAAATTGAAAATGTTCATAATTGTATTTCACCGTCTATGCATAGACTGGCATTTTGTTTCAAACCCTACATTTATTCTCCTCACAAAACAAGTTACTACCAGACTCTTGACTTCACTTTGATTTCTGCTTCATATTGATTAATGATGGATGAAAGGACCCTTTTGAAGTCCGTCCCCAGTATTTCTTTTTAATGCCCAATCCATTAATGATCTGCCAGCTATAATGGATAATACTACATCATTTTGCTTGTCATTATGGCAATGGCAAAAATTGTCTATGTGGTTTTGTGCTGAGTTTTAATCAGAACTATAAAACCTATCTACTAACAATAATGTGAAACAATTGATTTTTATTTTGAAAGAAGCACTTTATTGGTGTTAATAGCCATGAGAAGATGAGGAAAATATGTGTGTATACAAAGCTGTATTCACCTTTACAGAATCTGCCAAAGGACTTCAGGACCAGCAAAATGGTTTTGAAGTGTAGGTGCTGTTATTTTGTAGGTTTATTTTTGCCTGCTGAGGTGTCTCAGAAAGCAGTGAAACAGATGTCTTTATTGATATTCATTGTGTTACAATTGTTCGTTCGGACACTGAAATAACTATTTTAGGTCCAGCTGAACAGGTAATCAGCTCTAAGATTAATGATTTTTTTTTAAATTCTCCCTCACAATGAATGGTTCCTGCAATATTGCATGCAAATAAAATATGTAACAAAACTAGAGTCCCTGGAGCCAAGATAAGCCTGCTACCACTGCAATTAGTATGACAGGAATTAATATCTTCACTATTCACAATGTCTGCATCAATCAGAAACTAAATGTACGATAACATCTCTTTGGTGCTATTAAACATAACCCTTAAACAATTTAAAACAAATGGCTTAACAATTATAATAAAGTAATGCACAGAATTTTCTGCATGTGTATTAATACATTCCCAAGTGTGAGTAAATGCAGTGCTCTTTCTGTTCTTTTGGTTCTGTTTTACGTGAGGTTGATTTGTACTTTTAAATTTGCGCACCAGCTCGTTTTTGTTTCACCTGTTTTAAATCACAAAAAAAACACACATAATATAGTAATTTTAGAAGTAATGTAATTCTGTTTTGTATTTGTTTCTAAAGATATTTCAGAGCTGCAGCTACATCATCTTGAGAAGTAAATGTGAAAGAGATACAACCACTATATATTATAAATATTATTTATTTTCATATGTGTAACAGAGAATAACACAGAGATCCCAATCCTTACTGTGGCTTTCAAACATATATTCAGCTTAATGCATTTATTTGTATGTGATTAAATTAAGGGCAGAAAGCACCATCTTTAGAAATCATTGCTGGCCCAGAGGAGCTGTCTTAGATCTCCTAATATAGAACGGTGACCTATTTATTTTCAATGCTTTATCCTCAGCATTAAAATAACATCAAAGACTTCATATGCGCTGCACTCTTACTTCACGAATAAAGTTTTCAGTTATCATTGGTGGTTAAGATTTTTTTTCTACCATTTATGCACTCTTCACTTTTTCCTCAGGAAGACTGAGTTGGTTGTTCATGTCAATTTAGGTCAGTTTCAGTAGCTTTGCTCTGAACTCAGTTCTAAGAAATGTTATGAATTAAAGCTGTACCAAGGGACGGCCTCGATATTTGACATATCAGTTATGCAAGGTAGAGTTACAAGGGCATTATTTAATGAAATGTGCTCTGATTGAAATTCATTGCTTAACAAAACTCAGCAAAACATATTGGGCATAATCCCTCCATTTATCCTTTCAAACCCTGTGAGACTTGCTGTACTGTATATTTCATTGCAATCACCTCTTCTAAATTCAGTAGAGAATGAGCCCAGGTTGCTTAATCTCTCTTTATATCACAGTTTTGCTGTCCCAAGGATCAAAGAATAATCCTTTGCACTCCCATTGCAAATATGTTCTCCTTTATAAATGTAGATAGTGCCAAGATATGGTCTATGTTCCAGAACTCCTACCAGGCCCTTATAAAATTGAAGCAAGTGGTCTCTATTCTTGTATTCAAATCCTCTTGTAATAAAAGCCAATCTATGATGTATTTTCCTAACTGCTTTGCTGTACTTGCATATTTGTGATTTGTGGACATGGTCATCCAACAATTCACACCTTTCATTGTTGCACCGCGTCAAAAAAAATGTGTATACACACAGTGGATAACTTCTCATTCATTTAAATTGTCTATAGTTCTGCATTCTCCTCATAGCCTGCACTGCCGTCCAACCTTGTAATAACAGAGGCAGAACAAAGGTAGACAAAGTTATTAATTGAGCAGAGAATCATTTTGCAAGGCTGATGTGAAAGCCACCAACCACCAGGACTGCCAGTAAAGTATTAAACAAGAAGTGAATATCACCAGCAGCATTAAAATTCAACAAACTCCGAGACTGACATCAGGCTGAAAATAGCTGCTTGAAATTGAATTGATGTTGGAACAATAGTAAGCATTCAAAGAGGAGGCAGTGAAAATGGTAAAAAGGGATAGATCAAATAGTTACAGACCAGTGTGCTTACATTAAGTGGAGAGATTTCTGAAAAGCATTCTGAAGGACACAATACATAGTTGGTGAGAGAAGCACAGATTAATCAAGGATTCATTAAAAAAGCTAAAAGCTAAATATTTCAAATGCAGGAAATCTGCAATGAAACAGAAAATGTGCTTATGATATTCAGTAGGTGTGGCACTCACTATCTGTGGAAGAAAAGGATTTGCTTTTCGAGTCAGTGACCTTTTACTAGAATTCAAAAATGTTGGAGACAAACTTTTAAGTTTGAGCTTTATAATCTTAAAGCTTGTTTTATCTCAGACTTTTCCCAGTTCTGATGAAAAGTCATTGAACCAAAGAATGAACTTTATTTCTTTCTCTGCTAAGTTTGCTTCACTGGCTGAGTATTTCCAGCATTTTATTTTAATTTTGCTGTAAGAATGATATATATGATTAATAATTGAATAATTTTGGAGAGGTAGCAAGTGACAGTTTCAGGATAGCAGCCACTGTTTGTTCATTTTCATAGATACTGCCTGACCCACTGAGTTCCTCCAGCATTTTGTGCAAGTTGCTTTGATATAAAATGTTTGGCTTCTAACAAGTCTCTACGTGGCGGACTGATCAGAAAAGTAAAGCCCTTGAGATCCAAAGTGAAATACAAATTGGACTCAAAAAGAGTTCACTGACAGGAAACAAAGGATGTTTCAGGGATTTGCAAGCTGTTTGCAATGGGGTTCCTCAAGGTTCACTGCATTTTGACATGCATCAGCAATTAAATGTGGAGAGCCTTATTAAGTTTCCTGATGACATCAAAATTGGCTACGCACCGTTTGGTGAAGAAGAATGCTACAGATTACAAGACAATATTAATTGACCAATGGAGGAAGCAGAAATAGGACCAAAAGACATAGGAGCAAATGCTCCACCATTTGATCATGGCTGATTTATTTCTCGCCTCAACTCCATTCTCCTGCCTTCTCCCCATAACCTGTGCTGCTATTACCAATAAAAATCTATCAACCTCTGGGTAAATATACCCAATGGATTGTCTTTCACTGCAATCTAGGGCAATGAATTTCACAGATTCACACTTCTGGCAAAAAACATTCCTACGCATCTCTGTTCTAAAGGGATAGCCTTCTATTCTGAGACAGTGCCCTCTGTTCCTAGATACTGCCGCTGCTGGAAACATCTCCACATCCATTCTATCTAGGCCTTTCAGTGTTCTGTAGGCTTCAGTGAGATCCCACCTCCCAATTCTTCTAAAGTCCAGTAAGGAGAGGTCCAGAGCCATCAAATGCTCCTCAAATGTTAACTCTTCCATTCCTGTAATCATTCTCATAAACCTCCTCTGGACCCTCTCCGAAGCCAGCTTATCCTTTCTTAGATATGCAGCCCAAAACTGCTCACAATACTCCAATTGCGGTCTGACCAATGCCTTAAAAAGCCTCAGCCTTATCCTTGCTTTCAAAATGAATGCAAACCTTGCATTGGCCTTCCTCACCACCTACTCAACCTGTAAGTTAACCTTTAGGGAATCCTGAATGAGTACTCCTAAGATCCTTTGCACCTCTGATTTCTGAATTATCTCCCTGTTTAGAAAGTAGTCTACACCTTTATTCCTTCCACCAAAGTGCATGACCATACACTTCCCTGCACTGTATTCCATCTGCCACTTCTTTGCCCTTTCTCCTGATCTGTCTCAGTCCTTCTGCAGACTCCTTCCTCCTCAACACTACCTGCCCCTCCACCTATCTTCATATTGTTCGCAAACTTGGCCACAAAGCCCTCAATTCCCTCTTCCAAATCATTGACATAAAATGTGAAAAGAAGCAGGCCCAACACCGACCCCTGCTGAGCACCACCAGTCACCATTTTGGGTACTAATCTTCGTAGTATCCGAGACATCTTCAAAGAGCGGTGTCTCAGAAAGGCAAAAAGGTGCTGTTCATTATTAAGGACCCCAAACACCTAAGGTGTGCGCTCTGCTCACTGTTACCATCAGGGGAAGGAGGTATAGAAGCCTGAAAGCACACAGTCAGCAATTCAGGAACAGCTTCTTCCCCACTACCATCCGATTCCTAAATGTACATTGAACCCATGAACGCTACCTCACTTTTTTTTAATATATATCATTTCTGTTTTTGCAGTATTTTTAATCTATTTACATACACTGTACATACTTACTGTAATTGATTTATTTTTCTTTCCATATTATCATGTATTGCATTGAACTGCTGCTGTTAAAGTACCAAATTTCATGACACATGCCAGTGATACTAAACTTGATTCTGATTCTGAGAGGTAACTTGACTGAAGTATGTCAAATAGTGAGAGGCATAGATGGAGAAGACAGCCAATGTCTTTTTCCCAGGGTGGCAATGGCTAACACCAGAGAACATCTTTTTAAGGTAAGTGGAAGAAAGTTTAAGGGAGATGTCAGTGGCAGGCTGTTTTAAACAGGGATGGATGAGTGCCTGGAATGCGCTGCTGGAGGAGGTGGTAGAGGCTGATGTATCAAGGACATCTAAGAAGCACATGGATGATAGAAAAATAGTGGGTGATGGGTTATGTAGGAGGGAAGATTAGATTGATCATGTAGAAGGTTAATCAGTCAGCACAACATCATAGGCCAAAGGGCCCGTACCGTACCGTGCTGTCCTGTTCTATGTTAAATCTCCAGGTTAGGGATAACTGTGCAGTTAAATTAAGAGGAGTTAGCAGGTACCATCTAACACCACATTGAGGTGATAAGAGAAACTGTAGGGTCGGGCCATACTATGGAGGAGCTGCTACCAGTCCCCGGCAGTGTCTGCACGCATCATGCCAGCCATGGAAAAAGACTTCTCACCATTGAGTGGCCACACCAGTCACGACGGCCATTGGCCCACTGTGCATATTTCACTGGCTGTCCACTCCAGACTGGGCCACGGGACAGTAAGATCACTTTAACCATTTCATTGCTGTAGAAGATGGTAGTATCTGAAATGAAGGAACCATTTACAATATTAACAGTGTAAGAACCAATGTGAACGCCCATTATCAAAGTATCTGTACTTCAAGAACCCTGACCATATCTTGTTATTGTAACCCATTGGCACTGAAACCAATTCAGCTTTCTTATTGTAATGGGAAACATTATCTAAAAGTTAAGCATTATGATAAATGGGCTCGATGGCATAAAATGTATATGTTGTTTTTTTGTCCTGAAAATCGGTGGTTGTTAGATATTTCCAGCAGTAATTATATTCTATCCTTTAAGAACTTGGGTATCAAAAACATCGAGGATATAGACAATAGACAGTAGGTGCAGGAATAGGCCATTCAGCCCTTCTAGCCAGCACCGTCATTCACTGTGATCATGGCTGATCATACACAATCAGTACCCAGTTCTTACCCTCTCCCCATATCCCTTGACCCTGCTATCTATAAGAGCTCTATCTAACTCTTTCTTGAATGCATCCAGAGACTTGGCCTCCACTGCCTTCTGGGGCAGAGCATTCCACATATCCACCACTCTCTGGGTGAAAAAGTTTTTCCGCATCTCAGTTCTAAATGGCCTACCCCTTATTCTTAAACTGTGGCCTCTAGTTCTGGACTCACCCATCAGCAGGAACATGCTTCCTGCCTCCAGCGTGTCCAATCCCTTAATAATCTTATATGTTTCAATCAGATCCCCTCTCATCCTTCTAAATTCCAGTGTATACAAGCCCAGTCGCTCCAATCTTTCAACATATGACAGTCCTGCCATTCCGGGAATTAACCTTGTGAACCTACGCTGCACTCCCTCAATAGCAAGAATGTCCTTCCTCAAATTTGGAGACCAAAACTGCACACAATACTCCAGGTGGGGTCTCACCAGGGCCCTGTACAGCTGCAGAAGGACCTCTTTACTCTTATACTCAATTCCTCTTGTTATAAAAGCCAGCATGCCATTAGCTTTCTTCACTGCCTACTGTACCTGCATGCTTGCTTTCATTGACTGATGTACAAGAACACCTAGATCTCATTGTACTTCCCCTTTTCCTAACTTGACTCCATTTAGATAGTAATCTGCCTTCCTGTTCTTGCCACCAAAGTGGATAACCTCACATTTATCCACATTAAACTGCATCTGCCATACATTTGCCCACTCACCCAACCTGTCCAAGTCACCCTGCATTCTCATAACATCCTCCTGACATTTCACACTGCCACCCAGCTTTGTGTCATCAGCAAATTTGCTAATGTTACTTTTAATCCCTTCATCTAAATTATTAATGTATATTGTAAACAGCTGCAGTCCCAGCACCGAACCTTGCGGTACCCCACTGGTCACAGCCTGCCATTCCGAAAGGGACCCGTTAATCACTACTCTTTGTTTCCTGTCAGCCAGCCAATTTTCAATCCATGTCAGTACTCTGCCCCCAATACCATGTGCCCTAATTTTGCCCACTAATCTCCTATGTGGGACTTTATCAAAAGCTTTCTGGAAGTCCAGGTACACTACATCCACTGGCTCTCCCTTGTCCATTTTCATAGTTACATCCTTAAAAAACTCCAGAAGATTAGTCAAGCATGATTTTCCCTTCATAAATCCATGCTGACTTGGACTAATCCTTCTACTGCTATCCAAATGTGTCATAATTTCCTCTTTTATAATTGACTCCAGCATCTTTCCCACCACTGACGTCAGGCTAACCAGTCTATAATTCCCTGTTTTCTCTCTCCCTCCTTTCTTGAAAAGTGAGACAACATTAGCCACCCTCCAATCAGCAAGAACTGTTCCTGAATCTATAGAACATTGGAAAATGATTACCAATGCGTCCACGATTTCTAGAGCCACCTCTTTAAGTACCTTGGGATGCAGACCATCAGGTCCCGGGGACTTACCAGCCTTCAGACTCAACAGTCTATCCAACACCGTTTCTTGCCTAATATAAATTCCCTTCAGTTCATCCTTTACCCTAGTTCCTTTGACCACTATTACATCTGGGAGATTGTTTGTGTCTTCCCTAGTGAAGACAGATCCAAAGTACCTGTTCAACTCATCTGCCATTTCCTTGTTCCCCATAATAAATTCACCCGTTTCTGTCTTCAATGGCCCAATTTTGGTCTTAACTATTTTTTTGCTATTCACATACCTAAAGAAGCTTTTACTATCCTCCTTTATATTCTTGGCTAGTTTACCTTTGTACCTCAGTTTTTTCTTGGCGTATTGCCTTTTTTGTTAACTTCTGTTGCTCTTTAAAAGCTTCCCAGTCCTCCGGTTTCCCGCTCATCTTTGCTATGTTATACTTCTTCTCTTTTATTTTTATACTGCTCTTTACTTCCCTCGTCAGCCACGGCTGCCCGTTACTCCCCTTAGGATCTTTCTTCCTCTTTGTAATAAACTGATCCTACACCTTCTGCATTATTCCCAGAAATACCTGCCATTTTTGTTCCACTGTCTTCCCTGCTAGGGTATTTTTCCATTGAACTTTGGCCAGCTCCTCCCTCATAGCTCCATAGTTCCCTTTGTTCAACTGTAATACTGACACATCCGATTTTCCCTTCTCCTTCTCAAATTGTAGGTTAAAACATATCATATTATGGTCACTACCTCCTAATGGTTCCTTTACCTCGAGGTCCCTGATCAAATCTGGTTCATTGCACAACACTAAATCTAGAATTGCCTTCTCCCTGGTAGGCTCCAGTACAAGCTGTTCTAAGAATCCATCTCGGAGGCACTCCACAAACTCCCTTTCTTGGGGTCCAGTACCATTCTGATTCTCCCAGTCTACCTGCATGTTGAAATCCCCCATGACAACAGTATCATTACCTTTGTGACATGCCAATTTTAACTCTTCATTCAACTTACACCCTACATCCAGACTGCTGTTTGGGGGCCTGTAGATAATTCCCATTAGGGTCTTTCTGCCCTTAGAATTTCTCAGTTCTATCCATACTGACTCTACATCCCCAGATTCTATGTCCCCCCTCGCAAGGGACTGAATATCATTCCTCACCAACAGGGCCACCCCACCCCCTCTGCCAGTCAGTCTGTCCTTTCAATAAGATGTATATCCTTGAATATTCATTTCCCAGGCCCTGTCCGCTTGAAGCCATGTCTCTGTTATTCCCACAACATCGTACTTGCCAATTTCCAACTGAGCCTCAAGCTCATCTACTTTATCCCTTATACTTCGTGCATTCATATATAATACTTTTAATTCAGTACTCCCCTCTCCTTTCATATCAATTCCTATTTCACTTGGCCATACTGTATGATCTCTTCTTGAGCTTTCTACTCCATTGATTCTGTTGTCCTTTTTAACTTTTCTTATTTTCACTTTCCCTTTAACTCCATCCTTATATTTCCAGTTCATCCCCTCGCCCCCACTACTTAGTTTAAACACATCCATGTTGCAGTGGCAAACCTGTCTGCCAGAATGCTGGTCCCCCACCTATTAAGGTGCAACCCGTCCTTTTTGTACAATTCATCCCTACCTCAAAACAGATCGCAGTGGTCCAAGAATGTAAATCCTTGCTTCCTGCACCAGTTCCTCAGCCACACATTCAGATCCATTATCTCCCTGTTCCTGCCCTCTCCAGCACGAGGAACTGGAAGCAAACCGGAGATAACCACCCTGGAAGTCCTGCTTTTCAGCTTTCTTCTGAGTTCTCTGAAGTCCCGCTGCAGAATGTCCTTCCTCTTCTTCCCGATGTCATTTGTGCCGACATGCACTACCGCTTCCGGCTGTTCGCCTTCACCCTTGAGGATTCCCTGCAATTGGTCCGTGATGTCCTGGATCCTAGCACCAGGGAGGCAACACACCATCCTTAAATCTCGCCTGTTGCCGCAGAAACCCCTTTCCGTACCTCTTACTATGGAGTCCCCTACTACCACGGCTCTTCCTGATGTCTGACTCCTCGGCTCTGCTTCTGCACCAATTTTCGGCTCGCAGACCTGTCCGCCTCTCAGACTGGCAGTATCTTCTGTCCTGACAGCTTCCAAGAAGGTGAACCTGTTTACGAGAGGTACATCCCCTGGGGTCTCCTGTACTTCAAGCATCCTTTCCTTCCTCATCGTTGCCCCCTTTCTCTCTTCCGGTATCCTCGGTGTAACGACCTCACTGTAGGTCCTGTCCAGAAAACCCTTGTTTTCGCGGATAAACCTGAGGTCATCCAGTTCTTTCTTCAGTGCTGCAACATGCTCCTTCAGAAGCTGAATCTGGACACACTTTCCACAGTTGAAGCAGCCGGGGGCACCATCAGTGTCCCTGACCTCCCACATCATGCACGTAGCACACTGAATCAGCTTAGCGGTCATGTCTTCACCCTCTGCAATTGTGCCTGGCGTAGTCTCCTTGCCGAAGACTCTCGAGCCAAAGACTAGAACTTTTCACACCATGCACTTCCCTCAACCAGGCCACTTCCCGACAGGCATCAATGTCTTAGAGACAGTTACTTTATGTGTACATCAGGCCTTTAAAATTATTGATTGCAGCTTTCTTTCTTTTTCTCCAATTCTTTCCTCCTCAGATTGGGTGAGAATAAAACTAGAGGTCATAGGTTTATGGTGAAAGGTGAAATAAAGAGAATCTGAGGGGAACTTCACTCAAGTGAGTGTGTGGAAAAGTTGCCTGTGGAAATGGTAGCTGTGGGTTCAATTGCAGTATTCCACTTGGAGTACTGTGCTCAGTTCTGGTTGCCTCTCTATAGAAAGGATGTGGAAAATATAGAAAAGGTGCAGAGGAGACTTACAAGGACATTGCCTGGATTAGGGAGCATGACTTATGAGAATAGGTTGAGTGAACTCAGCCTTTTTTCCTTGGAGCGACGGAGGATGAGAGGTGACCTGATAGAGATGTATAAGATGATGAGAGGCATTGATGGTGTGGATAGTCAGAGGCTTTTTACCAGGGCTGGAATGGCTAGCACGAGAGAGCACAGTTTTAAGGTACTTGGAAAAAGGTACAGAGGAGATGTTAGGGGTAAGTTTTTTACGCAGAGAGTGGTGAGTGCATGGAATGGGCTGCCGGCAATGGTGGTGGAGGAGGATAGGATAGGGTCTTTTAAGAGACTCCTGGACAGGTACATGGAGCTCAGAAAAATAGAGGGCTATGGGTAACCCTAGGTAATTTCTAAGGCAAGGACATGTTCAGCACAGCTTTGTGGGCCGAAAGGCCTGTATTGTGCTGTAGGTTTCCTATGTTTCTAAATTTTAAGAGAGGTTTGGATAGGTACATGGATAATGGGGGTTGTAGGGATACAGTTCGGATGCAGTTGGGACTAGGCAGAAGATCAGGTTAACATGGAGTAGCTGAGCTGTTGAGACTTTCTGGTGCTCTACGACTCTAAGATCTGGACTCATAGCAATTCATATTGCTTAGCTCAAAGAAGATATTAAATGGTGGCAAATATTAATTTGTATTCCCACAAAGCAGCAATCTTCATTTTAAATGTGCCTAATGGTTTAACAATATAAAACGTCTGTTTTTCAGTCTTACTGCACCTGCATTCTGCCCAGTTTACTTCGATCCATCATTATAGTAACTGTTGAATAATTACTAGGTTACAATTCGGAGCATTAGTTTTGTTCACTTCACTGAGAATGGAATTAAGTCGAATTCTCAGAAGAGCAGCATGGAGTTGTAGGCCTTAGCACTCTAGTTAATGGTGGCGAAAAATAGAGTTTCATTTATTGCTGAAGTCAAGAAGATTATCATGGAGCTAGAATCTAACCAAATATTAAGAGAATATGTCATAGGTTATTAACTTACAAGGAAAACAGAAGGTTAAACAGACATATTTATGGCTCAGGTTATAGTTTGTGAAGGTAGAGATCGGGAAATGTTCTTTAGAAAGCTGTTGTTTATGGTTTACAGTGACCTTAAAAGCAAATCTTCTAATGCAACTGGCTGTAAATAATTCAAATTAAGGTCAAAGTAAATTTATTATCAAAGTACGTATACTGTACGCTACCAGATGCAACCTTGAGATTAATTTTCATGCAAGTGTGCACAGATACACTATAGAATCAATGAAAGAGCACATCCAGCAGGACAGACAAACATCCAAAAGACAAACACTGTGCAAAAATAAAAGAGAAAATAATAAGTGAGCAATGAAGTTAAGACTCCTTGAAAGTGAGTCCACAGGTTGTAGGAACACTTTAGTGATGGGGTGAGGGAAACTACCTCCTCTGGTTACCCCTCATGGTTGAAAGGTAATAACTGTTCCTGAACCTGGTGGTGTGGGTCCTGAGGCTCCTGTACCACCTTCCTGATGGCAGCAGTGAGAAGAGAGCATGACCTGCATGGTGGACGTCCCTGATGATGGATTTTGCTTTCCTGTGATCACGCTCCATCTCGATTTGCTCAATAATGGGCCACAGCTACTACTTTCTGTAGGATTTTCCATTAAGTTTGAGATTTTAATATTCCTAATGTAATAATGCTACCTTTGAAAATTAAAAGGAAAATTCTTGCAATATGTTTGAAAAGAATAAACTTGATGAACAGATTAGAATGTAGTGGAGAGTGCATGGAGTTGCAGATAGCGTGGTTCAGGATGTAGTCTGAGACGAGCGTGGAATCAGTGGAAAATGTTCATAATTTGTGATGTAGCCTGAAGGCAATGTCTTACTGGATATTTTAATTTGTTTTGTTCAGAACCTTTAGTAGATACTAAAAATGTTGTATTTGTCTTGTCAATGCAATTTTGATTTAGGTCATTTTTTTTAGGTGAAAGGACAACTTTCTATAACAATTTCTAAATTAAGTATTGTATGCGTATAGGATGTTTGTTAATGAAGGTTATACAGCTGATGACAGGACTGTATTCGTGCAATAGGCATGGTGTTAATTATTGTGCAGCTGGTGCCCTGTTCCAAATTTGAACTGAGTATGGAAGTAATTACATTTGCAAATTAGAAACCCATCAATTAATGTAACTTGAAACTTTGCATTTCATTGTTGGTTCAATTTCAAAGTCATCAAAACAAAATTTGTAAGGCCAAGCATTTGTGGGTGTGCTTATAAGATTTGAATCTTTGTGGATAATTGAAGCAGTTGAAATTTAGCATCATAGGAGATTTGCTGTAATATGTACTTTAAGATTACAAAATTAAATTCAAACTATTTTCTATACGTTTACATTTAAGTTTCATAAATAAGAACATTTTATTCTTGTGTCCAAAGAACAGTGTTGTACACAAAAAAATAGCTTTCTCAGAAATGAGTGAAGTTCATACGTGTCACTTGAAAACTAAAACAATTAACCCCAAAAGATAATTTTTTAAAAAGCACTAGGTGCTTTACACAGATCTCATTTTCATAATCCTCCTGCTCCTACTGCTTTTATGATATTATCACTTCCAGAAGCAGCTTTTTTTCTCTCACCAACAGCACACTTGCGTACTCTGAGTATAATGTACTTACAACTCAAAATTCAGCCCTGGTCAGTGGTGCTAAAAGTGCTGTATCGTTGCATCAAGTCATGCACTGTTCAGCTGGAAGTCATTTCTTTACAATTGTGTAACTCACAAATAGGAATAAATCCCTGGATGACTTCAAGTCAGGTGATTTGATCAGGAAAAAAAAAATGATTTATCATTTATTTTAAAAGGTAATTACTTATCTGAGGATGGTGTACTTGAATATATAAAGCTACTATCCAAAGAACAATCTAGATGTCATGTGTCTTTAATATATGCAACTATTGCCAATGAATGGAAATGCTGAAAATGAAATACTGACTTGTTGTAAGTGGCTGTTTCCGTTCTTGCTTTAGGTGCTTTCATAAACATGGGGAATGTTTTAAGTCTGGATAGCATAATTAATCCATCATTGGGATTGATGGTATTGGTGATACTTGAAACCATCATTTGCCTCATGCTGTTTCAGTCATTGATACACCAGCCCTCCAGCTGTTTGATTTATAAAGTGTTGGAAGCTGGAGAAAAATCATGCTGTCAGCCCTTGTGATATTGATGAACTAAAGTAATTGAGATATTGATAATATTCGAGTGAGAGCTAGTCCAGGGATAAATATTACATGAATCATGGTAGGTTCAAATTCTGGTCTTCACCATCCAAACTAATAGTAATTTAGTTTTTTTAAACTAAGTATATAAACATTTAACATTTTTGAAGAATTAACTTAACCATCAGTATGTATTAAAGTTATTAGATAACCAGTTGGTTTTTGTTTCTGGTGCATATCAGGTAGCCAGGGGCCCATTATGCCCACCAGATCAATTGAAAGGAAACTGGTCAAATTTTTTAATATAGTATGATTTAATTACAAGAGGGCTGGAAATTACAAGCGGAGGGAAGGAGCACCTTACACCGCCTTTGGTAGGGATGTGTCTTCACCTCACCATCTATTATTGCAAAAATTAATGTACCCAAAAATATTACTTAATATTTTTAAGCAAATAATTCCAAATTATTCCTTCTTTAAAAGAGATGCCAGCATACAATAGTGGGATTAACATAAGAGATTCTAGAGATGCTGGAAATATTGAGCAACTCATACAAAATGTTGAAGTCCTTTGCATAGATATATGAAGATGGTAGGATATGGATCATGTGCTGGCCAAAGAGATTTACTTGAATTTTGTTTCATGCTTGGCACAAGTTTTGTGGACAAAAGGGCCTGTTCTTGTGCTCTTCTGCTCCTTTTTCTGTAGTACTGCTACATTGGCTGAGGTAGAGACTGAAGTGAGACTGAAGCAGCATCTTGAAATGGATAGCTGAAAATGTGTATGTCAGCGAAGCACAGAAGGAAATGGAAGGCAAACATAAAGAGTACATAAAAGAACTGTGATTTAAGAGTACTTTTAAAGCCTTAAAGCACCCCAAGTAATAAAAGAGATTATTTACAAACTCGATTATTTAATGATGCCTCAAAGGAGCATTGTAAATTGTTGCCTCCCTACCATGGCTCATAGTCAAGTTGCACAATCAGCATAGTAGCTCTGTGATATAAATTCAGACTTTCCTACCTAAAGGCATTATAAGACCCTATAATAGATTCAGCTTATTTGTTAAGTTCCCACAAGTCACAGACATGAGCACAGAGCCACATAAACATTGCAGGCCAGCTTCCAGTATAAGTCTATGTGCTTTTATTATAATTTTTGTCCCACTTCCACCCTGTTCAAGTTAATAAATTGAGGAGCAGTGGGATAAAAATGCACTGAAACCCTTTGACTTTGCTCATAAACAGATAAACTTTGGCAATGACACGACCATTCCATGGCACAAACATGGCTCGTAATTGCAGAACATGATGTGATTTTTGGATTGGAGTTCTGGGAGTGTGGTGCCATAGAAGCCTTCCTTTTGCTACACCAGCCAAACAAAGGAATAGTGACTGTGCAGGTGCAAACTGAACATGAGTTGGCCCCTTGACCAGACAGGCTCACCCATTCAGTAAAATCATGGTTGAGTCAGTCTTGGCCTCAACATCCCTTCCACCACTTCCTTGCTCACGGGCCAGACCACATAAAGATTGCAGGCTCCTTAACTCTTTGTAGTTTAAATATACATAGGTGAATTGCCTTTAACGTGTTTTTGACTCTGCCTCCACAGACCAACGATTTATGACACTCCAGTGGAAGAAAATACCATCTGAGATAGACAGCTCCTTATTCAGAAACAGTGTCCCCTCATTGTACATACTTCCACTAGGGGATAACAACCCCTCAGCATTCATCCTGTCCATCCCCTGCATAACGCTTCAATAAAATTCTCTGTACTCCACTGAGCATAGACCCTCACTGCTTAGTGTTCCCTCTTACCTCATTCCCTTCATCCCAAGGAACAATCTTGTTAACCTTGTAGGCATGACTTCTAATGCATGTATGTCATTCTTTAAGTATGACTTTTGTGTTTTGCGTGCTAAAATCCCCAGAACCATTTGCACTGCCACATTTTGCAGTCTCGCATTTAAAGTTTAAACAATAACTTGCTTGATCATTCTTAACCAAAGTGAATAACCCGACAAATGTGTGCATTACACTCCATCTGCACTTGCCCACTCGTTTAACCTATCTATATCCCTTTACATACTCTTTATATCCTCCTGACCACATACTAACCCACCTATTTTGCATCATCAGCAAACTTGCCTATTCTACCTTTAGTCCCATCATCCAAGCAATTAATACAGACTATAAATAGTTGAGGCCCAGCAACAATTCCTCTGGTATCTCACTAATTACTGACTGCAAATCAGAAAAAGTTGCTTCATTCTCTATTAGTTAGCCACATGCCCATCGTTCACCCCATTACATTATTCACAACACAGTGCATTGTACCTTATATTGTAACATTTTATGCAGTATCTTACAGAATGCTTTCTGGATATCCAAGTACATCGCATTCACTGACTTCGTCTTTGTTTACACTAATTCATCCTTAACGAACTCTTGTGAATTTGTCAAATTCAGCTTTCTCGTTCACAAAACCATGTTGACTCTACTTGTCATGATTTTCTAAATATCCTGCCAGTACCTCCTTAATAATGGATTACAACATTAGGCTAACTGGCATATAGTTTCCTGTTTTCTGTTCTCTCCTTTCTTGAATAGTAGTGTTACAATTACAGTTTTCAAATCCTCCAGGGCCTCCCCAAAAGCCAGGGAATTTTGGCAGATTACAACCAGCGAATCTGCTACCTCAGCAGCTCCTTCGTCTATGACCCTAGAATAAAATATTGTAAGTAGATCCAGGAGACTTATCATCCATTAGTTTGCCTGATACATTTTCTTCTTGTGATCACCATTGGTTTAATTCCCTTGATTATGTATTATTATTAATATAGTAAATTGGTTTAAAATCATAATTTCTGGCACGGCAGTATGTTATTGTGTGCAGAGGTCACCCATTTACAGGAAGGATGTGAGACCTTGGAAAGGCCTGGACTAGAAGGTATGAGCTATAAAGACAAACTTGGATTATTTTCTATGGAGTGTTGGAGGCTGAGGAAAGACATGTCAGAAGCTTAGAAAACTATAAGAGGCATAAATAATGTAAACAAGATCTCTTACAAAGGTGAGAAATGCTGAGTACTAGAGGGTATAGGTTTAAGATGAGGAGGAAAGTTTAAAGGAGATGTGCAGGACAGGTTTTTTAGACAGAGGGTAGTAGGTGCCCAGAATAGGTTGGGAGGAGTAGTGGTGGCGGTGTTTAAGAGGCTTTTAGATGGATACATTAATATGCAGGGAATCAGGGGTATGGACCATGCACAGGCAGAAGAGAACCAGACTAATTCAGCATAGTACTTGGCACAGACATTGTGGGCTGAAGGGCGTGACCCGGCACTGTCTGGTCAGTTCTCTGTTCTAACTATTGTGCCTGGGATGAGTCTTCCAGCAATTTTTCTGTTGACCTATATAAACCAACTCAGCTCTGATGTTAAGCCTTTAGAGGCTATCCTGATAGGTTTTTCCATATCATTAAATGTAACTGATTAGCAATAGTTTAATTTAATAAACCTCTGATTTTTGGGTTCTGAGTAGCCCAATCTGAAGCTGTGAGTGCAAAGAATTTGAAAGGAATTCCTTTTTAAGGATACATTTTGAGAAGAGGCAGTACTGTTGACTGTGCACTGTATTGCATTCTAAAGTGGCAAAGTCTTATCAAATAGGTATGTTTTTATTCATGAAATAATTTGCTAAAGTAGTTGCCTCTTAATATCCATTCAGTTAATATATTGCTCTTATAAAGTGTCTGCATGTACACACAAGAAATACTCAGATTCTCTAAGAGGAATATCAATAGCAATTATTTGCACTGGTAAAATTATAGGCAATATTCATAAAGATAAAATAAACTATATGCATTCATTAAAATAGACAAGTTAATGGTTCCAGTGAGTGTTACTGCTTTAATGTATCAAATGCACTGGAAGTTGAATGTGCAAGTCTTTAAACGTTTTCTTGCTCAATTGAAATCCTTAAATATAAATAAGTTTTTAATATGCTACAGCTGTCTTCCATTCTTTGTAAAAAAAAAATGTGTGATTAACTAGATTTGTCACTTCTTTCATAACAGTAAATTTATCCAGTGAACAATTGAGCAGACAAGAGTGCAAAGAAGGATTCTTCTGAGCACATGGTTGTGAGCATTTGTCTATTTCTAGCCACCCCTGGGTTACTCACCTTCACAAGATCAGCAGATCAGTTTGAATAAGTTTCAGAGCCTCCAGACCCAGTTGATTAAATCCATCCAGAATATTAGCTGCTGCAGAGCCAGAAGACCACGTGTAGCAGATTACTAACATATGTTGTGGAGGACTCCAGGGAGGGGACCAGATTGTTTGGCACCTTCTCACTTTTCAATTCTATATAGAAACAGCTGTTGTACCTACTCTTATGTTGTAGAAGGGCCTTGTTTTCCTTCGGTAAGCAAGTAACATTGAGGCCTGTCTAACTAAGTCTGCAAAAAGGCACATTCTTTAGGAAGCAGCCTTTGCTGAGAAGACCAGTCTGACATTAGGTGGACCAATTTGAAGCATTTATAGTTGACGTACCCTGCTAAATTTAATTTTCAAATTGAGTGAGACTGGAGTCAAGGCTAGCAGATTCCATTCTTTGAAAGAATTTAATTTGAACAATACTCCTGTAATTTTGTGTTTGCTGTTACTGAGATGAGCTTTTTAAAGATTCTGGTTTCTTGTGATTACTTGAATTTAATTTTCCATGTTGCAACCTAAACTTGTGTCTCTAGATTAGTGTTCCAGTGAAAAGTGCCTTACATTCTTTGGTCCAGCTTCCTCCTCTGTTTATGGGCTGTCAGTAGGCGCCAGTGGGCATGGTTTTGGTTAGATCTAGTCACTTGCACTAAGGACAGCTTTTGAAAGGACTGTTACATAGCACAACAAGATATCCAGAGGCCAGCTAGTGTTTGGAGTACACTGGTACTTCACCAGAGATGATTGTAGGTCAAGTAGGTTTTGAAAGCGAAGTAGACAAACTAGTTCATCGTTTGCAGTTCAAACAGGGAAATTCTGGAAGCAGGTAGCTACCTGGATCGGTGGGAGACAGTGCAGCCTGGGCCGAAGGTGCAGGGGATGTAGTGAGTGAGGATTGTGGTGCAGCTGAAATGAGGAGGAATCCATTTAGTGAGGAATCTGAAGCTTGGGCTGATAGGAGTCTGAGGTCTCTCTAGGTGGAGCGATACAGGTGTTGTGTACTAAAACACAAGAAGTCAAGGGATGTGGTGAAGCATGTGGTGAGAATAGGAGTAAGATCGTTCTAAAAGTGGGTTTATAATATCTGTGGATAATATTAGCATAGAATATACCTTCTGAGGCACAAAGAGCATACTGAAGGTATCCTTTGATCAGCATGACTGTGCAGGTGGCAGACAGTAAGGGCTATATGTTTCACCAGTAAGCAAGAGTAAGGCAGATATTTCATCACAGTGACAAGGTACTATGATAGAAATAGTTGTGATTTACAGAAGTGAACTGTGGAGGCAGCCATGAGGATCAGGAGCAGAACTGCAAAGTGGGGTAAGCAATAGATCAGAGAATCAGACCAGGTGAGATTTTCCAAACAAGGTGTTTGAGATGAGGGCGAGTGGAAAGGAATCCATTATAAGCAATTCTAATTAAAGTATGAGCTTTACATTGCTAGTGTTAACAACAACATAATCCATGAAGTAGATGCAAATGATATTGCAGCATAACCAATAACCAAACCTTTACAGATATAAAGGCCAAAATACCGGCAATCTTACTGAACCATCAAATATTTGATGTATGTCACTTTAAGGATTTACCTACATAGAATTTTGGTCCCCCAAATTCCTGGTCATGGGCATATTTGTTCATATGCAATACACTGTAAACATACCTTTTTTTTTTTGCTTCCTTCTGAAATACTCATTTGTCTTTATACATTCATACATTCATATGGACCGAGAAATTTGATCAGCTAACATTGTGATTTTTGGTTAAAGAAATTGAAATTGCACCTCACCCAAAGTAAACATTAATTATAGCTGTTTGTGGGTATCTTGCATCAGTCCAGAAGTTCAGGGAGACACACTCTGGTGTGAATCACACCAGCACAATTTGACACCGTTTCAGTGTCAGACCACATCAAGTAACACCGTTCCCCATGCATAATTTCTTTTGGTTCAGATTGTCCTGGGAGAGGCAGTTTCATGTAATTTCTGGAACAGCAAGGGCCTAGAAATTTGTTAATACAGTGCTTGTAAAAAAACGGCTCTGTGTAGTTAGAAACCACACAAAACAGCATGAAAGCAATTTTGTGTTTTTTTTTGTGAATTAATGCCAGTGATTAACATCATATGCTTGTTTCAGACTGAAATTTTCTGATGCCTTATCTTTATTTTCCCAATATCAAGCTCACCTAAATAATAACAAATGTCAAAATTTTCTTCCCTCTTTGAGGCTGTTCTTTCAAGAATATTTTAAAGCAGTTTTAGGGAGCCATACTTTAATGCAAAAGAAGTGTAGCCTAGGTTTTCACTAATGCCAGATTACACTGCTCAAAATCCACTACTTACTTTCTATCCTTCAGGTCAAACCACCAAACACCTTTATCTTCCACCAGTCTTAGAAACTTCAGATCCAACACCGGTCCTCCAATAGTAGCCGTGATCCTCTGATTCTTGCTGTTCACATTGTCTCTGTTTCTGGTCAGGACAGTGTCTACACATTGGAGATGGAAGAGCCAACAGATGCTTGAATCTGGAGCACGGAGCAGTCTGCTGGAGGAACTCCGGTCGCATCCGTGGGAGGAAGGGAATGGGCAAGGTGCTGCATCAGTTCACACAGATATTGCTCAGCCCGCAAGAGATCCTCCAGCAAATTCTCTGTTGCTCCAGTGTTTATACTTTGTCCATCTTTTTCCACCCAAGTAACAATTGATAATATCCTCCCACCCACTCCCCATCCCTTCTTTCAATGAAACATTCCTCTGTAGCTATGTTGTTTTCTATCCCATTAACCAAGTCATTAACAATTACTACACTACTGCACCACACTTGATCTTGACTAAAAGGACGAGAAGCAATGTTTGAGGTGCAATATAGATCACTGTTGCAGTGTGCCAGGTTTAGTCTCTTCAGCTTTCTGTGGTCGCAGTAGTGTTTCTGAGTGATACAGTACATTACAGGTACGTTTTCTGGTATTCCTCCTGCAATACACTTACTGTGACATGGAACATAGAATATTACAGCCCAGTACAGGCCTTTTGGTCCACAATGTTGTGCCGAACTTTTAACCTACTCTAAAGCCAATCTAACCCTTCCCTCCCAAAGAGCCTAGCATTTTTCTATCATCTATGTGCCATCTTAAATGTCTGTAATGTATCTGCCTCTGCCACCAGCCTTGACAGTGCTTTCCATGCAATCTCCACTCTCTATACAAAAACTTACCTCTGACGTCCCTCTGTACCTTCTTCCAAACACCTTAAAATTATGCCCCCTTGTATTAGCCATTTCCACCATTGGGGGGAAATGTCTCTGGCTGTCCACTCGATCTATACCACTTATCATTTTATAAGGCCCTATCAAATCATCTCTCATCTTCCTTTGTTCCAAAAAGAAAAGCCCTAGCTCACTCAAGATCATGAAGATCCTTTAAAACCATTTGTTGTTACTTGTGGGCAGTATTTTTCTGGCTGTAATTTTTGTACTCAGCTTAGGGTAATTAAATTGTAATCAAGACGGTGTCTTCAGGGCTCGGAAGAGACCTCTCTTAATGGGTTCAGATCTACACTGGAATTTATGGGAGTATCTTTGAGCCCTGGAAGAACAGTCTGACTCAGGAAAGTAGAATAAGAGGATCTGTGCTTTTCCACCAGAAAGAGAAGGTAATAGAGATCTTTCATGTGACCTTTACATTTCTCTGCCATGTCCAGCCATCCTGTTCACCACTCCTTGCTCCATAATCCATTCTCTTTCACGTGGCCACCAATTCCTCTCAGTTCTCCTGCTCCCCACTAACTCCAGCCAGTCAGCATACTAACTGGAGTGACTTTGTGAAATGGGGGGAAAGAAGCGGACCATCTGGAGAAAACTCCGTATGGTTTCAGAATGTGCAGACTCCACACAGATCATCCTCGAGATCAACATTGATACTAGCTCACTTGGAGCTATGCCACAGCCCTAACCATTTCACCATCTATGTTCTAGATCTTGGTATTCTGCCTCGTTTTTTCAATGATTCTGAAGGCACAAGTTCCATAGAAGATAGAACGTTACAGCACAGTACAGGCCCTTCCCCCCACAATGTTGTGCTGACCTTTTAACCTACTGTAAGTTCAATTTAACCCTTCCCTCCTACATAACCTTCCACATTTTATCATCCATGTGCCTTTGTAAGACTTTCTCAATCTCCCTAATGGATATGCTTTTATCACCACACCTGGCACGCACCCACCACTCTCTGTAAAAAAAAAACACTTACCTCTGACATCCCTCTATACTTCCCTCCAATCATCTTAAAATTAGCCGCCTCGTATTAGCCTCTTCTACTTCAGAGCAAGGTTATAATAAGACTTTTGACAGATTGATATATAGGCCCAAGAGATTCTGCAGATGCTGGAAATCCACATGCAACATGCTGAAGGAACTCAGTGGGTCAGGCAGCACCTATGGAAAGAAAGAAAGAGTCAAGCAGAGACCCTCCTTTAGGACTGGAGAAGAAGCGGGAAGAAGGTAGGGGGTGGAGGGAAGGGAAGGAGTACAAGTTGCAAGGTGATAGGTGAAGCCAAGTAAGGAGGAATATAGATTGGTGGGGGAGGAGGTGGGGTAGTGAGAAGCTGGGAGGTGATAGGTGGAAAAAGTAAAGGGCTGAAGAAGAAGAAATCTGATAGGATATATAGACAGAGTACAAATGATTCTAATGTGTGGTTCCAATACATGTACATAAATGCAGAATATCTTAAACAAATAGAAGAACTACAGCTGCATCTGAGCATATGCGTTTATGACGTGAGGCAACAAAAGAGACCAAAGTTTAAAAAGGGACATATAGTCGGCCCTCCTTATCTGCGAGTTCCGCATGCACGAATTCAACCAACCGCAAATCAAGAAAACCCGGTAGTGCTCTTACCGTACTCGTTCTTTGAGCATGTACAGACTTTTTTTCTTGTCATTATTCCCTAAACAATGCAGTATAACAACTATTTACATTGTATTAGATATTATAGGTAATCTAGAGATGATTTAAAGTATACAGGAGGATGTGCGTAGGTTATCGTGGATCGGGATCAAAAAAGTTCTCTTACTAAGTAAGTCAGAACAGCTACATCCAGTGTTATTTAGCATCAGTTATTCAACAGTTTGTCTTAGAAAATAGTATATATTTTACCTTTCTATGCATATAAAACACTTAAGAAACATATGTATTTCAATAGTTAAACCACTGCGTTGCTTAGTAATAATTGTAGCTTTCATTGGGGCAGGGCCTTTCTCACTTTATCCTTTAAAATTGTTCCGATCGTTGACCGACTATAGCCTAACGCTCTCCCAATGACCAATGGTGTTTCACCTCTTTCCGATTGCTTTATTATTTCCACTTTATTTTCAATCATGATCATGATTATTTTCGTGAACAGAAACACTGCGGATTCAGACCTCCGCCGGGTCCTAAAGACCACCGCCCTGATACAGGTTAACTAAGGTCCGGGGTTCCGCTGGGTCCTAAAGTCCACTGCACTTAAACAGGTTAACTAAGGGGCTTGAGCATCCGCTTTTCTTTGGTCTCCACGAGGGGTCCCGGAACCAATCCCTCGCGGATAAGGAGGGTTGACTGTATTTAGAAAGGAGGCAGGGTGGGTTGTAGTGAACAACAGAGTATGACTAAAGAGTATTTTATGTGTTGTTAGCCATTGTAAGGGTGTCCTTGTAATAGCACAATGTAGGAGAAATGTGTGACACCTGGCTGCGCAGAGAAAGTATCTGCATCTCCTCAAACAATCAGATTGAAAGTCTGAGGAGAAAGGCAAATTAGAATAGGTGAATTTTATTTGATAACAGATGTAGGGAAAAGAATTAATGAGAAAGAAAATGTTGATTAAGCAAGAGAATTAATTAAGAGGATGGGGAAAATGTTTATAAAAGCATTTTAAATCTAACATTTTTAATAGCTTTAAAGGTTCAAAGCTTCATTTATTATCAAAGTATTTATTCAGTATACATCTCTGAGAATCTCCTTCCCCAGGTAGCCACGAAACAAAGTAAAACCATTAAAGTCAGTTCAGAGAGAAGCAACAAACTTTCCCCTCCTTGCACAAAAGAATGGCAACACGGTCATCAACCACCTGCCCAAACCTTCTCCTCCCACAGGAAAAGCAACAAGAATATCGGCCCCCAATTCCCCCTCTCCCCACACAAAAAACTAACAAAAACACTAAGAACATCGACCCCAAATCCTTTTCCCACTGCACACAAAAAACAGCAAGAAAGAACAAGTGGAAACACAAAATATGAAACCATTAAAATGAACTAGCCCACAGTCCAAACTCATAAATGTAGAAACCTCAGTAATAACTTCCAACATCATCGAAAGAGAGAGATACACTGAGGCCTACCCTTCGGGCACAGCGATATGCCACACAGTCTCCCTCGATGGCAACAGAGCGATCCCACCAGTGATCAGAAGGCAGGCAGTTGGCACTCACCCTCAGCATTCGCCTCAATGTTTCGGTCTTCCTCACTGCTTTAATCGGTGAACAATGGAAACTTGAATCAGCAAAATGGAGTCGAACATCGGCTCACACCACATCTCGAGGTTAATTCCAAAATAAATGAGATGTACATGTGTACTAATTTTAATTGCCAGTGATATCGATTGGCAGTAATCAGAAATTGTCATGTGGTTAAAAGGATCCATACACTTTGTGATGAGTTTAGTTGATATCTGTCATGAGAATACAGTAATCAGACTATCTAGTACATTTCCACAGTGAGGCACTCAGCAAAATCCCATTTTTGAAAAAGTATAAAATTTCAGCAGCAAAATTTGGGAAGTGGCATCAGATCTCACATTTGCACCTCAGTTTAATTTCCTGTATCGTTTACCCATTGCTAACATTTGAGTACCGTCAGAGTCACCCTTATTCTGGCAAGAAAATCTGACCCATTATTTTTCCCAGTGGTGACGTAGGCAAAATTAAATTGTCAAAAATGGCGCATCTGAAATGGGTCCATGTGTGGGAGTGGGCATGGGGGTGTACTTATGAGTCACTCAGCTAATTTCTCTAAATTTTAGATTCATATTTTATAACACATTTATAGCTCCCTAGAGAAACACTAGTATCTCTGCTCAAGATAGAAAATTATGATGCAACAAAATGATTCATACGAGTTCAGGACTGTACCAATTACAAAGCTGAAAGCAGTAAAATTTTGTTTGATTAATTGAATCATGATTACATCCCAGAGCACATTGAGGAGCTTAAAATGTAAGTAATGAAATCGGACCAATTCCCACAATAAGCATTCCTATTGTGTGATCCTAGCAGCGGATTTATCTTCTGGCTGCACGGATTAGTCACCAATTTTTATTTTTTCCTGTGTTTATTTCTTTCCTCCACAAATTTTCACTAGTTTTCTCTTTGCTGCCCAGTAGCCCATCTTTCATAACACATGCAATAATGATCATTGCAATGCAATAGGTAATAAGATTTTATAAATTCTGTCTTACAAAATAGATCCTTTTATTCTGTAAATGGAAAAACAACTTGTGCCCAATGCCACAGACACAAAATGCTGGAGGGACTCAGCAGGTCAGTCAGCATCAATTGAAATGAATAAACAGTCAACCATTTCGGGCCATGACCCTTCATCAAAACTGAAAAGGAAGGGGGAAGAAGCCAGAATAAAAAGGTGGGGGGAGGGAAAAGGGGACAACCTAGATGATGTTATCTAAAGCCAGGTGTGGCGGGAGGAGATGAGGTAAGAAGTTGGGAGCTGATGAGCAGAAAGGACAAAGGGCTGGAGTAAAAGGAATCTGAGAGGAGAGGAGAGTGGACACTGGGAAAAAGGGAAGGAGGAAGGGCACCAGGAGGAAGTGATGAGCATGTGAGGAGAAGAGGTAAGAGGCCAGAGTGGAGAATGGAAGAAGAGGGAGGGTGGAGTGGAAAAAAATACCAGAAGAAGAAATTGATGCCCATGCTATCAGTTTGAGGCTACCTAGATGGAATCTGAGGTGTTGTTCCTCAACCCTGAGAATGGCCTCATTACGTTAGGAGAGGAGGCCGTAGACGTGTCGGAACAGGAATGGGGATAGGAATTAAAATGGTCTGCCACTGGGAAATTGTCCTTTTACAAGTGACAACGCCAACAGGTTCGCAGGTGACTGTTTGGGCTTATGAATGTAGGTAAGGAAGGAGATGAATGGGTAGGCTTAGCATTACTGTTGCTTGCAGAGATACATGCTGGGAGGGAGATCAGTGAGGAGGGATGAATGGATGAAGAAATCATGGAGGAAGGGATCCCCCTGTGGAAAGCTGAGAGTGGGGGGGAGGGTTTAAAGATGTGTTTGGTGATAGGGTCCTGTAGAAGATGGCAGAATTTGCAGAGAATAATGAGTTGGATGTGGCGCTCCATGGGGTGGTAGGTGAGGACAAGAGGAACTCCATCCCTGTTAAGGTGGTGGGATGATGGGGTGAGCTTGGATGTCCAGGAGTTGGAGGAGGTGCTAGTGAAGGCAACATCAATGGTGGAGGAAGGGAAACCCCAGACTTCGAAGAAAGAAAGGAAAGCCTCATAGGAACAAATGCGTCTGAGACGAAGGAACTGAGAAAGGGGAATAGCATTTTTACAGGAGACAGGGTGGGAAGAGGTGTAGTCAAGATGGACATGGGAATCAGTAGGTTATAAAAGATATCAGTAGACAGTTTGTCTCCGAAGATGGAGACAGAGAGGTCGGTCGTGGCCAGAATAAACTCCTGCCTAAGCAAGGACCTGGACCCGCTGCAGTTTACCTACCACCACAATAGTTCTGCAGCAGATCCAATCTCACTGGCTCTCCACTTGGCCTTGGATCACCTGGACAATAGTAATACCTACGTCAGGCTACTGTTTATTGATTTCACCTCAGCATTCAACACAATCATATCCTCAGTTCTCATCAACAAGCTTCAAATCCTGGGCTTCTGCACCTCCCACTGCAACTACGTCTTTGATTTCCTCACTGGCAGACCACAGTCTGAGCAGGTCAGAAATAACTTCTCCTCCTCGCTGACAGTCAACACTGGCGCACCTCAAGGATACATGCTTAAATCACTACTGAACTCTCTCTACACCCACAATTATGTTGCTAGGCACAGCTCAAACGACGTTTATAAATTTGCCAATGACACAGCTATTGTTGACAGAATTTCAGATGATGATGAGGAGGTGTACAGGAGCGAGCTAGATCAACTGGTTAAGTGGTGTCACAGCAACAACCTTGCACTGAACATCAGTAAGACCAAGGAATTGATTGTGGACTTCAGGAAGGGGAAGTTGAGGGAACATACATCAGTCCTTATTAAGTGATCAGAAGTGGACAGGGTGAGCAGATTCAAGTTCCTGGAAGTGAATATCTCTGAGGATCTATCCTGGCCCCAATGTATTGATGCAGGAGCTATATTTCATTAAGAGTTTGAGAAGAACTGGTATGACACCAAAGGCACTTGCAAATTTCTACAGATGTACTGTTCAAACTGGTTGCATCACCATTTGTCTTGGAGGGGCCACTGCACAGGATGGGGAAAAAGTTGTAAACTCAGCCGCAGAAAGTTGTAAACTCAGCCGGCTTGGGCATATTGGGCACTAGCCTCCCCAGCATCCAGGACACCTTCAAAAGATGATGCCTCAAAAAGGCAGCATCCATTATTAAGGACTCCCATCATCCAAAACTTGCCTCTTCTCATTGCTACCATCAAGCAGGAGATACAGGAACACAAAGACTCATGCTGAACGTTTCAGGAACAGCTTCTTCACCTCTACCATCATATTTCTGAATGGACAATAAATCCATGAACATTACCTCAGTATATTCCCCCCCTTTTGCATTACGTATTTTTTTATATACTGTATTGTCCAAAAGTATTAGGCACTTGTAAAAATATTTGTAAAGTGACAAAACTTTCAAAATGAAGTGAAAAGTTTCCAAATATCAAAATATTTACTATAAAGTGCAATAAACAGTAAAAAAAAAATAAATCCTAGATCTAGATGGGGAATGCAGGTACCTGGGATCCTCAGCAGGTCCAAACTGAGAGACCTGAAGACGGAGCTGAAAGCCATGTGGGACAAGATGGCAGTGAAGTCAAGTTCCCAGGAAGGATACGTGCCTGTGGTAGCAAGTCTGGGTGAGCAGATGGTAGGAGAGTTGGAGGGCAGCAGATATCACAGAGCGGGACCAGTGAGCGAGGGTCTCACTGAACCTCTGTTGAAGAGAAGGTTTACATTTTTTCATATTTGGCATCCCTCAAAGAGACTTTGCAGAGAAGGAACAAATCATAAGCTCAAGAGATTCTTCAGATGCTGGAAATCCAGAGCAACATATAGAAAATGCTGAAGGAACTCAGCAGGTCAGGCAGCATCTATGGAAATGAATGAATAGTTGACATTTTTGGATCGAGACCCTTCATCAAGACTGGAAAGGAAGGGAGTAGAAGCCAGAATGAAAAGGTGAGGGGAGGGGAAGGAGGACAGGTGAGAAGGTGATAGGTGAAGCCAGGTGGGTGAGGGAGGGAGGATGAATTAAGCTGGAAGGTGACAGATGGAAATGGCAATGGGCTGGAGAAAAGGAACCTGATAGTAGAGGGGAGTGGACCATGGGAGAAAGGGAAGGAGGAAGGGCACCACGGCTAGGTGATGGCAAGTGAGGAGAAGTGGGGAATGGAAGAAGAGGGAAAGGGGGGAGGGAAAATTACCAGAAGGAGAAATCAGTGTTCATGCCATCAGGTTGGAGGCTACCTAGACAGCATATAAGGTGTAGCTGCTCCACCCTGAGAGTGATTTCATCGTGGCAGAAGAGGAGGCCATGGACAGACGTGGGGATAGGAATTAAAATAGTTGGCCACCGGGATATTCTGCTTTTTGCAAATAGAGCGGAGGTGCTCAACAAAACAACCCCCAAATTTACATCAGGTCTCACCCATATAGAGGAGGCCACATCAAGACACAACTTGTGGCCAATATTTGGAACAGGTGGCAGATTAGATTTGACTTTAAGTGAAAAGCACCAGTCACTCTGAATGAGCTTTTAAATGCAAAGGGGATCATTTAATTTAATAATTTGTAAATGCTTTTGTGTTGTCAATAAAACAAACAAACAAATTTTTTGCACTTGAATGGCTCATTCTGAAGTATCCTTAACATCAATATCATAAAACCATATTGTTCTTTATCTATTTCAGCTTGTATCTTACTTCCAGCTCTTGTCATCAAAATTCTAAGTATCTTAGTGATATGAGTCATTAAACTTATGGTCCTATGTAATTCACATTCTATTGCTCCAGGTTTCATAGGAAGAGTGATAAATACAGGTTTCCCCCGCTATTCGAAGGTCGAGTGTTCCTATGAAACAGCTCGTAAACTGGAATGTTGTAAAATGAATAAGCATTTATTTATATAGGAAAAATTTGTGAGTGTTCCCAGACCCAAAAAATAACCTTCAAAATCATGCCAAATAACACATAAAACCTAAAATAACAGTAACATATAGTAAAAGCAGGAATGATATGATAAACGCGCAGCCGATATAAAGTAGAAATACTTTTCTGCAATAATTGCAGCACTGTCTAGCGTAGCATATAATCTCACTATGTAGCGGAAGCAGTCTCACCGGAAGCACTCTCTCCAGTAGCCTTTAAACTATGAAGCTGCCAAATCATACCAAATAATACATAAAAATATGCAGCCTATATAAAGTAGAAATAATGTATGTACAGTGTAGTTTCACTTACCGGAATCGGGAAGACAGCAAGCACACTGATGATGGTGTATTAGGCTGAGTCGTCGGAGGTTGGGGTGCTCAGCAATTTTTTCCAATAAATTGCAGTTTTGTCACAGTTAAACACTTGCTGATACAATAACCACCTTCTGTAATTATTTTCTTCAGTTCTGCTGGGAACTTTTCGGCAGCTTCAGAATCAATCGAAGCACTCTCTCTGGTAAACTATGAAGCTGCCCTCGCCTCAGAAACCGATCAAACCACCCATGACTAACTTTAAATTCCACTTTCGCAACACTTTCATCACCATCGTCCAGTGCTTTCTGTTTCAGCTTATTAAAAAGACTGACTCATTTCTCCTTAAGTATAAGATAACTTAACGGAACACCACACTTTGTACACCCATCAATCCACTCAGTCAATAGACTTTCCACTTTATCCATTATTGGATGCCAACTAAGAGAGACCACTTTGCTACGAGCAGAACCAACAGTAACATTGGCCGCTTTCAAGATTCTTTCTCTCTGCATATAAATACTGTAGTGCGAATGGTTCGATGTGCAGACAATGTTCTTACTTCGTTCACCACGATCAAAACGCTTAATTGTGTCTAGTTTTACGCTAAGTGTATCAACCTTACGAGCTCTTTTAGGCTTTTCTGATATCTTAGAACTCAACTTGCTAACAGATGCACAAAATAAATGTACATAAAGCACAAATGCTCAGAGGCACGTGTTTAAGCAATGGCGGCTAGAATGCAGTTCCGGGGGAGGAGCTTGGCTGCTCGGGGGTGCGCGCTGCTTTTTTCGTAACAGTGAAAACACATTCTGTTAGCGAAAACAGGTAACTAATGTAGGTCTTTCGTAACAGAGAGGTGTTGTAAAGCAAATGTTCGAAAAACAGGGACCACCTGTAAATCTAGATTCGAAAGACCTCAGCCTAATCAGAAATCTGTACTGGAAACAAACTGCCACTGTAAGAATAGATGGAGAAGTGAGTCAGTTTACAAAAATCAAGAGAGACGTTAGACAAGGGTGTGTTTTCTCTCCTGATTTGTTTAATGTGTAGTGATACAATATTACAAAAAATAAGAGACATCTTGGGAATCAAATTTGGCGGTGAAAACATCAATAATTTCAGATATGCGGATGACACTGTGTTAATTGCAAGTACGGAGGAAGAACTACAAAACGTAATTGATATAGTTGTTGAAGAAAGTGGGAAAATGGGTCTATCTATCAATTGCAAAAAGACAGAATATATGGTGATATCCAAAAAGAAGGAGAATCCTATCTGCAGGCTGAAAATAAACGGGGAAGACATAAAACAAGTACAGAACTTTTGCTACTTAGGAAGCTGGGTGACATCAGCTGGCAGGTGCGACATGGACATCAAAAGAAGAATAGGGATGGCAAAAGACACCTTTACGAGAATGAAGAGTATACTGACCAACACTAAACTAGGCATGACAACCCGCCTCAGAGTACTGAAATGTTACGTTTATCCAGTGATGTTATATGGCTCAGGATGTTGGACAATATCTAGTAACACGAGGAAACAAATTGAAGCAGCAGGGATGTGGTTTTTGAGAAGGATGCAAAGAATATCATGGATGAAACAAATATCTAACAAGGATGCAATGAACAGAGCAAGCACAAAAAGAGAAATAATGTATGAGATCATGAAAAGACAATGTAACTTCATTGGACATATGATTAGAAAAGAGGCTTTAGAATGCAAGGTAATTATGGGAAAGATTGAAGGGAAGAAGCAAGAGGAAGGCAAAGACAAATGATGATGGAGACACGAAGAAATCTGCAGAAGCTGGAAATTCAAGCAACACACACAAAATGCTGGTGGAATGCAGCAGGCCAGGCAGCATCTATAAGGAGAAGCATTGTCGACGTTTCGGGCCGAGACGCTTCGTCAGGGTTAAGCAAGTCAGGATGAGAAGGAAAATAAGTCTTACGGTGCATTAATGTTGAGGGTAATCATGAAGGAGATATTGTTATCTCTCTTTACTAAGGTGGTTCCTATAATCCAGCAATGATGTTGCTGATTTGTAATTGACCCCCTGAAGTCACAATCCCTCACTGGAGCAGCTTACTTCCAGCCTGTCTGACCAATATCCTGAGAATCTGCAACTTAAAAAAATAATTTTGTATCCTGGCAAAGCCTGTAGATCAAAATTACCAGAACATTATACTAATTCATCAATAAAAATCAATATTTAAATTCCATAAAGATGATTCAGTGAGCTACAGAGCCAGAAGAATACTAGTTCAAACCCCTTCTAGTTTAGGAAGGAAAAGATAGATTAGGATTTCTGGTTGTCATCCAGTGGCTTGTCTTTGGAACACTTAGAACTGTGCATACCTGGTAATGCAAAGTAGTTAACATAAATGAAAGTTTCCCAGGATAAGAGCATTTACTTGGGAAAGGAGAGAATGTTATCAAGAAGGTAGTTCTCCGGGATGAGGATGCATAACTGGCAGGGGAAAAACAGTGATCTCTCCTGAACCATGCCAGTGGAGCTCTTTCATGACTTGGACATGGGGTGCAAGGTATCAGGCAGATCGAAGTGAATTCTGTTAAAGCTCGGGTATCATGAGTTCCCATCAGGAAGGTTTTGAGATGGGGACCTGTGAGCAACTCAGTACCTGAAAAGCTCTTCGCTTAGCGTGAGTAGATAACTCATTGATAACTTAAGAAAAGCTTGAGAACGGTCAGGGCTTTCAAGGAGAATGAAAAAGACATACCCTTATTGCCCCTTCACACTTCTAGAGAAGGTGAGAATGTGAATCGTGCACAATTAACCCACATGCTGATTGTGATATGCTTGTATTCCAGAAAGAGCGAGAAAAGATAGCGTAGCCATTTAGGATATGTGTTGTGTCCTGATAAGAAAAAGAAGTGGAGAAAAGACAAGGACAAAAATATCATCCACCTACCATGTTCCAGAATTGTCGGGAGCTATGGTTACAATGGTTTCCAGGGACAACTTCTTAACTGACATCTTCTCCAAAACCAATTTTCTGCAAAACAATAACCTGCTGAGACTGCAGGATAGACAACAACCAGATGATAAGAGGCCAAGTGTGGGGAGACAGATCCCTGTAAAAAATCTCTCCCAAACCGCAGGCTGCAGGACAGTCGATGACACAGAAAGAGAGAACAGCTACTCTACAGAACTCTAGCCTCCACTGTCACTCCACGTACCAAGCACCATTTGAGGAACAAGGAAAGCAGTGGTTCTCAAAGTGGTTGATACCAACCCCTCTGGGAGTTTTTAACAGACGATAAAAATAAAGGAGGCATAGAAGCATTCGGGAGCCAGGAAGGACACTTGAAGAATTACAGGCATAATTTTAAAAATCAATAATTTATTATAAGCATTTGATCCTCAGTGCCTCATAATTCATTACAGTGATCACAAATTTATCGCATCTTTTGCTAACTTGCTGTTCTCTTGTAGTTTGCTCGAAGTGTGTTGTAGTTGTCAAAAAGCAATGCGAGACTTCTGTATTTGGCATATCATGAGAAATCTGGATTGAAGAAATTATCTTATTTCCGGGCCCAGCCTGCGCATTGTTGCCATTTGCTACAGTAGTACGGTGTTAGCTAGTACGAGTCGGATTTTCTAATCATGCAGTGATGCAATTCCTGCGAATTAGGGTATAGCGTTCAATGGGGTAAAGTTCAGAATCTGCCCTTTCAAATGATCCTGACCACATTTTTCTAGCCCACAGCCCAACCAGGTTATCACTGCCCCATTTTATGTACCTCCAGGCAGTGTCAGGCTTTGCCAGAGCAAAAATGACATCATAAATTTCTCCTTTATTGATCGCAATGCTTGAGGTTAGATTTAAAGAATAGGTGATTGACCATGGTCGTTAATCCATAATGAAATTGGCAGAAGCAGACCAACCAAAAAAGAAGTGTAGACAGTATAGTGTGGAGAATCTGAAATATGGATTTATACGAATACCAAGCACCGACAGCAGCCAATGTGTCTGTGATGTGCAAACAGTTTTTTCAAATGAGGCAATGAAACCGTCAGTCACTTCATGAAAACTTAGAAATGGAAAACACTTCAAAACATGTGTTGACTCTTCAGAACCATAAAATGATAGTTTGCGTGCTTTATACAACATTTCATTGTTCATTGCTATCTAGAAAACCCCATTCGATTGGAGAAGAACTGATTCTGCCAGCATAAGGTGGGGGGGAGTGTTCTGTGTATGGTTTTGCATAAATCACCAGTCACCAGACCAAATAATTAAAGCAATTCCACTCAGTAACAACCTGTTCAAAGACGAATAGATGAAATGTTTGAGAATGTGGAAGATTGATTGTGCAACACACATAGGGCAACAGAATTTGCTCTGCAGTTGAATGGGTCAAATTTGTCAGCCAGTGAATCTTTGCTTCTTGGTGATGTTCACTTCATAAAAGATGAAAGCATGGTTCCAGAGTTTGTATTTGCAAGGGGACTGGAAACAGATAAGAAAGTGGAATCAATTTTTCAGGTCATTGGGCAACTTTTCAAAGAGAAGGACATTCCCCTCACCAACATTCTTGGTTGGGCAACAGATGGGGCACCATCAATGACAGGACGCCACCTTATTTGAAAAAAAGCTGTACCTAACATATTTGCCATGCACTATGTAACTTACAGATGAAATATTGTCACTAAAATGCGTAAGTGATCAGCTGCACAAGTCATTAAATCACAGTGATATAGTTGTGTTATCACAGTAGTAAATAAAATTAGGTCCCATGTTGTCATTTCTTGACTCTTTCAAGAGCTTTATATTGAGAATGATGATGGTTTAAATGCTTGCTGGTATACACAAAAGTCAGATGACTTGCAAATGGAAATCACCTGACACGGTTTTATGTGCTTTTTGAAACTGTGATAAAATTCTTTCCAGACTTGAATGCTTCATTCAGTAATCGACTCAAGAGCATTAGGCATAGCGTTGCTTATTTGTCAGAATTATTCCCAAAGTTTAATGAAATCAATCTTCAATTGCGAGTAAACGATGAGAATCTTATCCAAGTCAAATTCAACTCTCTTGAGTTGAAAGAAAAAGAAAGAATACCAGGTGATGATCTTCAAGTATGCTGTGCCCACCTGGGTGAGCTGTATGTCAGAGATACTTCAGGGTCTTCTCTCGATCCAATTTCCAGATTAAGTAATAAATCCATTCCTTGTAATGAGGAATTAACAGGAAGGATGGAGGAAGAACTGATCTTGATACAAGACATCTTTGAGCTGAAGCCTTTACAACATCATATTTAGTGGAGCACAGTTTCAATGCAATCGAACAACGCCCTTCAAAACAACGAAGTAGACTTCAAATTACGGAACATGAGATCTGAGGCTCCTTCTGAGCGACATTCAGCCTGATGTTGAAAAGTTGGTATCACTGCACCAAGCCCGTCCATCTCATTGAACAGTGAAAAGCATTGACGTAGTAGCTAATAGGACAACTAATATACACTCTAAAATTATTGATGAAATATGTTTTACTGTAGTTAAATAATTTTTTGCAGCTTTGAATTTTTATTTGTAGATTTGAATAGTTTTTGCAATTATTTGACATTGTTTTGAATTTGCTGTTCCTATCTTCTTTCACTGTGCATCATAAATCAAAATTCTTTATTGTTTTTATGTAATAGTCAGAAAGGAGAGAGGGATGCTAGGGATGTGGTGTGGGAGCCAAGGGGACAACAACCCAGAAAGGTTTGGGACCCACTGATGTAGAACGAGAGCGTAGCCTGGAGGACAAAGAATATAAATCCCAAGCAAGGAGCACGGAACCCAATCCAGAGCCACAGAGGAAGTTGAAAGCTTTCCAGAGCATGGGATAAAGCAGAACACTCATCAATCCAGAGATGCCCTTCCAGGTGTTGCAGGTGGCCAGTCGCTGTAGATGACTCCTCTGCTGAGGATCAACAAAATCAGCAACGGAAACAGCACATCATGAGAGGGAGCAAACAGTTATATTGCCAATACACCCAAGCCAAAAAAAAAAAGCAGGAACAAATGTGTCCAGAACAGCAGCTCCAACAATCTAGGAGTGGAAATGGAAAGCAGAAAGCAAGGGGAAGTGGAATCTGTGCAGCATTTGTCCACTTCAGCTCCATGTTTTGGAAGATGGAAAGCAGGAGAGGATTTCCAGCAGGAACGAAACAACTGCACTGCCAGCTTCATTACTGTGGAGCTCAGTCTCTGTGGGAGGTCAGAAACTGTACCTCTGCCCTCAGTAAGTGCAGAAGTCAATGCATGCTACGTGTATGCTGGGACAGAGTAATGAACCAGATCCTAAACACAAGAGATTTAAAGAGTTTTTCAGGGTCAAGTCTCAGCTGCTGTCTTTGTCAAGTCTAGAGCCTGTGTCACAGTGGTGATTTCACGGGGAATCAATCTGGTTGGAAGCCAGTGATTGCCATTCTCCATCCAGCTGCAGAGATACATCTTCATCATCACTGAAGTCGGAAGTTGATGGTGGCCATCTCTTGTATTAGATGTAAAGTACAAAAGTGTTTTCCACAGGTTGATCAATGTGTATTCCCCAGCAATGAAAGACTCCTGTGCTGCTGATGGCATTGTAGATAACATTCTGAATGATGACTTCAGCAGCACCCTCAATGTGGCTGGACACTCCAGCCTGAGATGTCAGCAAACAATAGGTTGTGTGCAGACACCTGATTGTACACGTTGGCATCTTTAATCACTCATTGTCCTCAGCAACTCTCCAGAGGGGCACAGGTCAGTCCAGTCCTGGACAGATGTCTGGATGAGCTGGCAAGGTCTAGTTGTGCCTTCAGGAAGTAGTAGCTGGCCAGTTGAGTTGGACTTGGATCTGCTGGAATAGATCAGCTTATACCTGCTAGAAGTGTTCAGTGCTGTGTGGAGTTGGCAGCATGATGTATTCTGCAAGGAAGGCCTTATCCACAAGGAGGAGAAAAAAGAGATTGGAAATTGGGGATCCACCACACTGCTTATTGTGGATCACAGGATTCTGCCTTCTCACAACTTGAATGTCAATGTCATTTGGTAGGCTGCTCCCTCACCAAAACTTTCAAAGAAGCACCATGACCTTGTTTGGCTGATGATGAGAAGGGGCAGATTCAGCACTATTTTATGCTGCCCTAATGCGATGAGATGGTCGTCCATCTATTGTTTGGGGTGTGTATTTGACAAGAGGTTTGAATAGTGATGCAGAGTTCCCCATGAGGGTTTACCTCAACAGCTGCATAACATAGCAACAAACATGGTGCTGGAGAAACTCAGAGAGTCAGAATATGAGTATAAAGAGGTGAAAAGAGTGGGTAAGAGCTAGTAGTGGGTAGATCCAGGTGAGGAGGGGTAATAGGTAGTTGGAGAATGGAAGAATGGAAAGGCTGGCTTTGTACTAGCTGTATCTTTCCTCCTCCTTTCATTCCAAAAGAAGCGTCTTGATGAAATGTCAGCTCCATATTTCCCACCACTGCTCCTCAACTTGCTGAATTCCTCCAGCATCTTTTAGTATATGAGGGAAGGCACACTCCAAAATCACTGACCTGTCCTGAAGAATGCACTAAAGTTCATTGCAGCTGCTGAAAATGTTGTATCAGGGAAGCTGCAGCGTAAGGTCCTTCTATCACAGTACAGTGAAGGGCTGGAAGATAGACTCTGCTCGAAGATTATATAGGAAAATTAATACAATATGGCTCGTACTGAGAATGATGATTAAAAAGATGAAAATAAATAGCAAATTTTATCAATAAAGTACATTGTTTAAATTTTAAAAATGGTTGAAGAGATTAGACTGAGCTGCAATAATCTGCTGAATGAATAACCTGTTAGCATTCCCCTATGGGGGCAAAAACATGCCTGTGGAACAAAATCCAGCAATGAGTCGATATCATCAGGAGAGAAGGGAAAAAATTGGCAAGGACAGCAGCAGCAGGAGGAGGAAACAGTTTGATATCTTTCTTTAGTGAGTTCAGGAACCAGCTGTTACTGATTGGGAAAAAATAATTACATAAATCCCAGGGTTAATCTTTGAATCCCTGTAGCATAAAGTATTTAAATTTCTACAGTAACACTGGACTCTTTATGTATACATTTGCTATCAGTAGGTCTTACAGTCTGTTCAGTCCATTCAAAACAGGCAATCAACATTGCACCTGCTGTTTACTGTGATATGTTCTACTAGAAAAGTGAAGCAGGGCCTGGATAACAGCCAGATAATGGGCTGACAAATGGAAGATTACAAATTTGCATGGCAGGCAATGGTCATGCATAACAAGAAAATTATCAAACCCTTTCCTAATATTTATGAATACTCTGGTCACTGTGTTCCCTAGCACTAGGTTCCTGTATGCCATTGTTGGATAGATGTTGAAACTGCATGGACTCATGACCAAGGCAGATACTATGATTGCCACTTCCAATGCCTTCCCACCAGACTGGTTTGATGTTCGGTGCACGCCTTGGGAAAAATAATGAAATGCGTTTCATAAGGTGCCCTGGATGGGTACAGTCAAAACCATAATCCAGAAATTTGACACCATTCAGGATCAGCTTTTTCTGCACTTTGGTTCAATGCTATGCCTCTTCATTGTGGCTGCAATGTGCTCAGTCTGAGGACGATCCAAAGTAACTTGGCTTTATAGTGTTATTTCTTTCCACGTACACTTGCACCATCAAAAGTGCAAAAACTACATCATTAGGAGAATGCCATCACTTTCAAGAGCTGAGTTCTTAGATGAAAGGTTCTTTTTAAAGACAAACCTGGTCATCTTCTTAGCATCTAATATGAACCAGTAGACACCGACATGGCAGCAGAGTACATGTTTGTAGCTTTAGACCATGGCCTTTGTGCCACGCCGGGACCAGCCTGCAAGAAGTCCTGTGAGAATTTCAGGTCTTTAGCATCTTCTCTGTGCCCACATCTGTCACTTTCCCAACAGGTTGGCAGAAGTGAGAGATGAAAAACACCACACTGCACTCTCATTCTCCAATATGCCATAGCACAACATAAATAAAAAAGATTTTTGGAAAATTGTTCCTAAAAGCGAATGAAACCAAATGTCTTTGCAATATTGACTGGTTTTACTTTTGCTTACGCAATTATTAATAACATTATAGTTAGAATTTTTTTTCATAACTAGTCTCTTCTCACAGGTTTGTTCACTTTGTAATAATTCATTCCGTCAATTAGTGGGCCATAACAAAGGTTTTCTTTATTTGATAAAGGGGCGGGGGGGTCTTTTTGATTCTATTGCACACACACTCACCATTCACAGTTCAAAGTTCAAGTTTAATTGTTATTCAATCATATATGAATATCCATGAACAGAGCCAAACAAAACAGCGTTACCTTGTGGCCAAGGTACAAAGCACAGGACCAACAGTCATACACAGCACAAGGCATATATGAGATAGCAAGCACATAGAAGATATCAGTAAAGTACGGTCATGCAAAAGTTATATAGTCCAAGACCCTGAGTCCATGAATGGTGCAGCAGTCTAACACAAAACGGCTTGTCTTCTGCTGAGCACCAACTCCAGCTTAGATGCCGTGCTGCACCACCTCTTGGTGGTTATTATTTATTTCTGTTAGAATTTGTTTCTACTAGAGTGGTTTCTCATGTGGATTCTTCAAGCAGCAGTTATTTCCTGAAGCAACAACACACTCTGAAGGTGTACTTTAAATGCTGATCTAACAAATGGGAAAAGAAGATTTATTCATTCACTAGAAAATCTACAGATGCTGGAAATTCAAACAACACACACAAAACACACAACACAGCTTCTATAGATGCTGCCTGGCCTGCTGTGTTCCACCAGCATTTTGTGTGTGTTGTTTTTATTCATTCACTGGTCAGAACATGAGGGTCCCCTGATGTGTGCTTAGAAGTCTACTGAGCCAGGAATTACTTGGCTGTGATTGAATTTGATGCTTAAGTTCCATCCAGTGCATTGTTCTTTTGCTTTAACATAGTAGTTTGATACAAGTGGGTGGTTTTCTAGGCCACTTCAGAGTCAATCTAATTGCTATAGGTCGGGAGTTGCATAAAGACTGATAAAGATAGCAGATTTATTACATCAGTGAACCAGATTATTAATCAGAAAGTAAATTAATGTATGAATTCTCATTTCTGATTTTTTTGTTCATGCCCAATGAACCATTAACCACCATAAATGCAATGCATTGATTGTAGTACAAGATCATACTTGGTCGGACACTGTGGAAGTGAAGCTCAGGCCATTTATTAATGGCTTGTAAATCTAAAGGTTACATTGCTAATCTTTAACCATCTTCTGTCTGTCCAATGTTATAAAGTTGATTGGAATTTTGAATTTGATTTTTTTTTGTAAATTCTTTGTGAAAATGGATGTTAGCACATTTATGATGCAGCATTGACATGTTAAAAATCTGAGATTTGGCTGAAAGGATCATGTAAATGCAGGAGTTCCGATTTTGTTGAGAACTGTAATTCAACTGAAGTTGAATTCATCACATCAGGCATCTTCTATTTATGCTATACATTTGGTTATTTTAATAACCTTATCATAATCAAATATCAAGATGCTATAAAGTTGATGAAAAGTAGTAACTTTAGATCCGAATGCACATGACATTACAAGACAGGTGCTCTCATTTTTTTTCAGCACACTGTCAGAAAATTATCATATTTGTAATACACTAGATAGTATGCAGTTACACTCTTGACTGACAGTCTTATTTATGTTACATTGATATGATTTTTTGAAATGTATATGTTAGAGTCATATTAGTTATTTTAGAAAGCAATAATAAACTGGTTGTGTTTATTGTGCTAGTGTATCAGTGTACCTTCAGTGCTTCAAAATTGGCATGTCCTTTATGAAGAATTAGCTTCAGTTCACCTTGATTTTCGTTTAAATCCCTTTTAATGGAAGGATACAAAATTGTAGTCAAATTGTAAGTTTTAAAAGCAGAATTGAGCACTATGTGTTAACATGTTAGTAAGTTTGTTACTGAAAACAAATTTCTTGTGGGTCTTCATTTATCACATTAGAAAAAAATGATAAGGTTCACTTTTTTACTTAGGCTCTGTTAGATACAAATATATCAAATGCTGGAAAATAATAAACTGATCAGATCTGCTGTTTAAATGTCCATGTTTAAATTTGTCTGGAAAACTATCTCCAGTAATACTTCGCATTGAGTTATCTAGGATCACATTGATCGCAATGGTTTTAAATAATACAAAATAATTACGCAGATTTACATACATGTTATGCCTCAAAGCTTTAGTCATCCAAAGAGAATTAGTGCTTCAACCATTTTTAGATGTCACAGCACTGCAAAAGGAAGTATTTATAACAGGAAGTTGGTTTTCAGTTACGGAGTGGATTTTTTCAAGTCTAAGTTTAGTTCTTAGTTATGTTTAAAAGTGCTCCAGGTTCCATTACACATTCTTTGTTGTGTAATATTGCAATAGATAGTCAGGGTAAATTGATATAGCTTTATTTCTAAAACTTTTAACCAGTGAAGTTAACAGCACATTTATATTAACTGTTTATAACATAATGTAGAAAATAATATGCCAAACAGAATATTGATTATTATTTATGATGAATATGTTTGTTTCTACTATAGTCCTGAGGTAATACAACAAAGCTAGTGTCTTGAGAAAAATCAAATTTAAGCAGTTGGGATCTTGTGCTCAATCACCTAACAAAAGATTGATTTAATATCCAGAAACATTATTTACAACCCTGACCTGGTGCGGGTTTATGCAATGTGGCAGCCCTTGGAAAAGACCCACTGTTTACCCAATTCAAGCAAGTCATGGTTGGCATCATTCTGGTACAACCAACAATATCCACATCATGTGCTCCAGCGTAAATAAAAAAACATCTGGATAGGAGGTAGTTACTGATTTCAGAGCTGGTTTGATTGACTTCGTTTTGGTTAGTAAGAATACAGCCAGTTCTGAGTTTGATAGCTTTGCTCCCTTTAGATTACAAGATTCTACTTTTTTTTAAAAATGCGCATTCCTTTTCATTCAATTAAGGAAGTGTTTCACAGATTACCCTACACAATGTTACTGGTAATTTGTTTGCTATCTGTTATCATTAAAAATAGACTTTAAGATTTAAGCTACTGCTTATCATAGTAACCAAACAAAATATTTTAAAACATGTGTTCACTTATCATTAGAAGCATGGTCAATTCTCAAACATTTATTTGCCAGTTCCTTGAAATAATTCTGTTGATGTTTTGATAACCTTCTAAGGTTATTAGTTCCCAGACCTCCTCTAAAGATTCATGCACTCAGGCATTAGATTGGAAAATATGTAATGGGAAAGTAAATTTAACATTTCAACCAACTATTCTGGATGACAAAATATTTAAGTCAATTTTAATGGAATGAGAGATTACAAATTATTACAATCATTATTTGATTAAAATATGTATACGATGGTTATTGGCTTCTGGGTCAATGCTTTAGACATATTTTGTTACCTGTAAAATAAGAAATCCTGCTATCATGTTAAATGTTAATTAAAGCAAGGTTTTTATTCTAAAACAGTTTCTGTTGCTCTGTCAATTTTGTGTAGCTGTAGTTGGTGGGCTAATCTAAAAATATTGCAACAATTTTGCATAATTTTTCCCATAAATTATTGGTTTTAAACTGCAAACCAAGCATGTTATTTAAATACATTTTTAAAAATTCCTTCAGAGTTGTCTTATAATCATGACAATTCTCAAAGCATGGTAGAAGCCTCGTTGATGCCCAGATTTTTTTGGTGAAATAAGCAGCGAATTTGAGGGATTTCTCTGCCACCCTGCCTGACTAATGACTTGAATTCCAGGAGGTGCCGATCATTCATAAAATTCCCTTCTACTACCCACACAAGGATAAGATGAAATTTAACATGGGTATTACTGATTTGGGTAGCACTTTGTTGTGTATCAGAGCTGGAACCTGACAGCATTCCTATTCAAAAGCCCAGGGTCAACTCATTACTTTTGTCTGTGGTATCTTTCATATTACTTAACCTTTTGCGTGTACAATTCACATTACTTACAATGTTTTCTGTAAGAAAATTATCATCCAGTGCTTGTTTAATTGGTAGATGCTATTGCTACTTCTAAGTAGTGCTAAACGTTTTTCTGCAGCCTGCCGAGATTCGCTGAATCAGTTTATTCTGCAGTCAGTCCAGACTGGCTGCAGTAGTGTCGATGCAAATAAAATGCAGTCTGAGTCAACTTTTACGAATTCAGTTGGGTAGTCACCTTCTTGAAGCTGCTGACCTAAGGGAATACTTACCAAGTTGCTTTGAAGTTGAACTTCACTGCAAAGTAGCTGGGAATTGGTCATAGGCAACATTATTGATTGGGAACTATATGTAAACTGTTTCTAATGGCATTTCTCGAACTTGCATTAAATAATGGTAAGTGTGTGTGATTCAGTGGAGTACTGGAATACACCAACAAAAATTTAACAGCAATCAGTTCCTGCAGCTGCCAATTTGCTGAAAGAAGCATTATTCCAATAACTGACATATAATGAATCATCAGAATATTAAATGACCATCAAGGTTTTGTGATATCGATGTAATATGTGATTCTGAAGAATCTAATCTCAGTTAATCCAGGAAATTAGTCACTAGATGATTTAAAGCAAGCAGAACAGAACCCCTCAAACTCAAGGAGTAAACTAATTTCCTTATTCACTTTCCTTGTATTTGCAATTCACAGCAAATCCAGAAAGTTGATCAGCGTCCCTTAATCACAGAGGGATTAGGCTGGATCTGAAAACCACAATTGGCACAGACATTTAAAAGCTTTAATCTAATGGATTGGTTCCAAGAATACTTTAAAATTGTTCCAAGGAGATTTATGTAAAATTGAACTTTCCTATGCTAACTCATTTTAATGGATTCAATTGGCATTTCAGCAGTGAATGAATATATTTGTTGTCAGAGAAGATGAATAACGAATGAGTGTTAAACATGCCATCCATTAGATAAAATGGAAATTTTTGTTTCATTTACAATTGCAAAAAAGGTACTTTAGTTGTAGATGAGTTGGGGTTAAAGAGATGAAAATAGATAATGTAGAACATATGTGAACTTTCCTGTGGATATTTTAGTTGTAAATCGTGTTTTAGCAAATCTTTCAGTGCAGAATTACGAAAAATACATCGACATTCTGTTTGACGTAATTCAACTGAAGTTAGTGTGGAGAAATGCACTGCACATGAAATGGATTGCAAACTTTAAATTTCATTTTAATGTCCCTGTATGATACAGTTTCAGAAAAGTCAGAATTATTATCCTGTCAACTTCACTATGGCAATTCTACTGGGAGCCAAACATTTCTTGGATGTGTTTGAAAACATGAAACAGAAAACTTGAGGGAATGTTAATCAAAGTATCTGAGTCTGGCCCAAGTTACATTACAAGAATATTGAAAGTATTGTTTGATTACTGAGGCTTGTGCTAAGGGATAATGTAAGGGTGAATTAATTTTGTGTTTATGTAGATATTGTTGCTAAGAAACAGTGACGAAGTCAAAATAACTGGGATTGTATTGAGGAAATGCAATCTTAGGCTTTAAATCAAAGCATGTTCTTGCTGGCAAGGACAAAGAGATTTAGCCAACCATATAAACGTATTGCTTTAAAGCTAATGTACATATGTAAAGCACAACAATTAGAATTGCTAGTGTGAGCAAAAAGGCATTTATCTAGTGAAAGTTAAAATTCAAAAAAGAAGAGAGTGATATTTCAGTAGTACTGTGCCTCTGTTAGACCCAGAGTACTATAGGCCTGATTTGGGTAATTTTAGGTCTTTGGTGTATTGGAGAGTCTGTAAAACAAATTTACCTGAATTTTGCTGGAGTGTTTGAAGCCTGCTTACATTAACTTGACTAGCACTGCATAAGAAGTTTGCAATGATAAAAGAATTTAATGGGGTTGAGGCAGAGAATTTAGAACAGGACATTGTGCTCTTAAAACTTTATTACATTCCAAACTGAAATCAGAAAGCACCTTTTCAAGCAAAAATGGTAAAGTACCTCTGTTTATGGCCACAGGTATTCCAAAATAGTTGCCAGCAATAATGTACTGTATGTTTGAAGTTTAGTCACTATTGTAATCCAGGCAACCCATAAATCAACTTGCACACGCCAGGCTGTCACAAACATAACTTATTCCTACTTGCATTCTAATTAAGTTTGGTAATCCCTTCTAATTATAAACACAAGAGATTCTGCAGGTGCTGGAAATCCAGAGCAACACACACAAAATGCTGGAGCAACTCAGCAGATCAAACAGCACCTATGAAAAGGAATAAATAGTCGATGTTTTCAGCCAAGCTCAGCCCAATATGACGACTGCATATTCATTTCCATAGATGCTCTCTGACCTGCTGAGTTCTTCCAGAATTTTCTGTGTGTTTCCCCTTAAGATTAGCTGCAGCTGATCCATCTCTGTTGTGCTCCCTCAGCTCAGAACATTTGTAATCTCAACTCTGCATCCCCATCTACTAGGTCATATTTTACAAACTTGTTTATCGTGAGTCTAACTCAGCCTTAAAAATATTCAGAGATTCTGTCCTACTGCTCTTTGAAGCAGATTTCCAAAGACTCACAAGTCAATGAGAGGAAAAATAGTGCCTTATCTCTGTCTTGACTGGGCAACTTATAATTTTAAACCATTCTATGCTCTCCCTATAGAGGTAACATCCTCCCCACATTCACTATGTCAAGACTGTCCAAGCTGTTGTTATGTTTCAATTTGTCTAGTTATTATACCTGTTATAAAGCAGCACATCTTCTGACTCACTTGTGGAAAAAAAAGGTTCAAAGTTTCATTTTATTATCAAAGTATGTATGCAGAATACAGCTCTGAAATTTGTTTTCTCCGGGTAGCCATAGAATACAGAAAACCAAATAAGTAGTTGAAAGAAAGACATCAAACAAAAACTCACAAACCCCAAACACCCCCAACCCCTCCCTTACACAAAACTAACAGCTCACCCAAACCCCCAGCCCATCAATTGACAACAAGGAAGAATGGGCAAGAACGTGAAAAAAGTCACAGAACTGAAAGAGGCCAATATGAGCTACAGTCCAATCCATAAATCTCAGAATTTTGATACCATCTCTGAGAGCACCAGGACTCAGAAGCCCTTCCAATGGCAGCAACTCAAACCAGCGGCCCCTCCTGGATTTTCTAGTTCATTTTAAAATATTAGCAAATTATACAACTGACATCAAGATCAGAATGGAAGGATGCCCCTCTAGAACAGAGATGAGGAGGAATTTCTTTAGCCAAAGGGTGGTGAATCTGTGTAATACTTTGTCACAGATGGCTGTGGAGGCCAAGTCATTGGGTATATTTAAAATGGAGGTTAGTAAAGGCATCTAATGTTACTGAGAGAAGGCAAGTAAATGAGGACGAGAGAGATAATAAATCAGTCTTTGTTGAATGGTGGAGCAGACTTGATGGGCTGAATGGCCTAGTTTGCCCCCATGTCTTGTGTCTTAAGATGTATGAAATTGTGCTATTTTATTCTCCACCGTGGGATTGCTATGTACTAATTGTTCACCTGCTTTTGCTTCTGCTGTGATGCTTACTTTTAATTCTGTTTGCATAGGATGCATCAATTGCTCACAGATTTCACGTAATGAGAGAAAAGCATCCAGAAAAATTCAACAGTAGGTAAGAAGCTGCTTTCCTTCAATTCTCCTTCCCTCGTAAAAATACCCAACCATCCAGTCACCATGTCTCAGTATAATGAGCAAGAAAATTATAATGCACAATGGTAAATGGGAACATCTTAACAATTCAAATTAGGGTGCCCAGATATATTGGTTGAATGAATGTGCTGTATTTATTTCTGCTTTTGTATGAGATTACCAACTTTTAGTACAATTGTACGTTCCGCATATAGAAAAAAAATGGAACTTGGGAGTCTATGCAAATAAAAAATCTAAAGACTTAGTCGCTGACTAACGGAGTAATGAATTTTGCTGATACCATGGGAATGACTATTTTTTATAAGTTTATGATGTTAAAATTACTGTTGAAGTTACTTAAATACGAAAGTGAATGCAACAGACATTGTGCTGTGTTCTCTCAATACGTTCGGCTCTGCGGCATCTGCGGCATCTGTTCTCAGGATGAGGCTTTCCATTCTCGAATACCTTAGATCCTTCTTCAAAGGATGGGGCTTCTCTTCCACCACCACTGATGCTGCCCTCACCTGCATCTCCTGCATTTCCCGCACATCTGCCCTCACCCCATTCTCCCACCATCATAACAGGAAAAGGCTTCCTCATGTCCTTAACTATCACCCCATGGGTGTCCGTATCCACCACATAATTTTCCATAACTCCGCCATCACCAACGGGGTTCTACCACTAAGCACAACTATCCCTATCCCCAGTTTCCTCAAGGATTGCTCTCTATATGACTCCCTTGTCCATTCATCCCTCTCCACCAATTTCCCTCCTGTCACTTACTCCTGCAAACAAGACAACTGCTACATCTGCCTCTACACCTTCTCCCTTAACAAGATTCAAGGCCCCAGACAGTTCTTGCAGGTAAGGCAGCACTTCACCTGCGAGTCTGTTGGTTTCATCTATTGTATCCGGTGCTCCTCCTTTATGTCAGTGAGACCCAACACTGTTTGAGGGACTGTATTGTCAGGCACCTTTGCTCTGTCCACTGCAAATGGCGGGATCTCCCAGTGGATTCCCATTTCAATTCAATTTCCCATTACCATTCTGTCATATCTGTCCATACCCTCCTCTACTGCCATTATGGGACCAAACTCAGGTTTGAGGAGCAACGCCTTCTCCAACTTCTCTAACTTCTGGTAATTTCTCCCCCCCCCCCTCCTTTTTCCATTCCCCATTCTGTTACCATCTCACCCCTTGTCTTTTCCTCACCAGCCCATTGCCTTTCTCCGGTTGCCCTCCTCTCCTTTCTTCCATGGTCTTCTGTCCTCTCCGATTAGATTTCTTGTTCTTCAGCCCTTCACCTCTTTCATCTGCTTCTCACTTCATCTTCTTTTCCCACCCACCCACCCTTCCTCCTCATCTGGCTTCACCTATCACCCACCACCTAATGTTCCTGTCTCCTTCCTTAACAGTCCTGATGAAGGGCCTCAGCCCAAAAATTCAACTGTTTATTCTCCTCCATTGATGCTGCCTAACTTGCTGAGCTCCACCAGCATTGTGTGTGTGTGTATTGCTCAAGATTTCCAACATCTGGAGAATATCTGTGTTTGTGTTGTTTATATTCCTGATTTCACATTTACAGAACAGTGAAGTAGAAGTTTGTTTGAATGTTGTGCATCTCTCTGGTGAATAAATCAGAATGATCAGTTATTGAAATTATTTTTTAAACTGATTCTTACATTCTTAAATGAATATGAAAGGATTGATTTCTGAATAGGAAGAAAACAGTATTGTTAATATGCTATTTTGAAATGCATTGCCTGTAATAAATGGCAGCAATTTACTGGTAAATAGTAATAGAGCAAAAGAGAATTGGATAGGTACTTAAAGGAGGAAAATACAGGGCGACATGAAAAGAACAACAAAGTATGAATCATTAGGTATTTTCTCTCGGCACTGACTATTACTACTGGTCAATCATGTTTACATTTTAATACACCCATAAAATGGATTAGTAACAATCTAAAGCAGGACCTCCAGGGTAGTAATCTCTAGATTGCTGTCTATGCCATGTGATAGTGAGGGTAAGAGTAGGATGATTTGTCTGTGAAAGCAGCTGAGACATGTATCAGGCACCTGGCTCACATATCCAGATGAAATCAATGTACCAATAGTTTGTTTATATGTTGACTTTCAGATCCTAATTCCTATCCTCTAAACAGACAAAGTTCAAACAGTACAAACCAGAAAGTAGGAAATGAAAATCAGATTTGTGGGCCGAGTTACCTGTGATCAAAGACCACAATACTAACAGGCCTTAGTTGGAGACTTCTAGAAACTCCTACTAAAGGAGCGCTAATGCATTAAGGATTGTCCACTAATATTGGTAACTGTTTCAGTGGTTAATTTGCCAACTGTATAGTCATCGCTGTTTTCCTTAATTGTTTTTATTGAGCTAATAAATAGTCCCGGAAAATAATACAATTGCACTTTTAAGTCACACCTACAAGAATATGTTCATTGATCCATGTGGATTGATCAAGACAGCTCAAGGTGACTTCAAGGTGGTGACAGCAAATAAAAATGGCTTTCACTTTTCTGCTGCAAAAGCCAGGCCGCCAAGGAAACTTCGCCTTCGTAGACATAAGAAACAGAGGCAGCAATAGCCAATTCAGCCGCTTGTAGCTGCTCCTCTGGTCAATATAGGCAGCTCCTCAGAGAACATGCTAAGCTAAATGACTCTTGGCTCATACAGGAGACTAAGGAAGTAAGAGATAGAAGCTCAGGGAGGTAGTCACCCCTAGGTTGCAGGAGGCAGGTCATTGGGTGACTGTCAGGAGAGTAACGGGAAATAGGCAGCTAGTACAGAGTACTCCTGTGGCCATTCCCCTCAAAACCAAGTATACCACTTTGGATACTGTTAAGGGGGAAGACTTACCAGGGGTAGCTGCAGCAACTAGTCTCTGGCACTGTGGCTCAGAAGAGAAGAGAGGTGAAGAGGACTGCAGTAGTTATAAGAGATTCCACAGTTTCTGTGGATGCAACAGAGACGGCTGGATGGTATGTTGCCTCTCAGGTGCCAGGGCCAGGGACATTTCAAATCAGGTCCACAGCATTCTAAAGAGGGAGGCTGAGCAGCCAGATATCTGGGTATGTATAGGCACCAATGTCAGAGATAGGAAAGGTCGAGAGGGCCTGAACAGAGATCTTGGGGAGCTGGGTAGAAAGTTGAAAAGCAGGACTTCCAGGGTAGTAATCTCTAGACTGCTGCCTGTACCAAGTGACAGTGAGGGTAAGAATAGGATGATTTGACAGATAAGTATGTGGCTAAGGAACTGATGCAGGGGGCAGGCGTTAAGATTTATGGATCATTGGGATCTGTTTGGGGGAAGGTATGACCTGTGCAAGAAGGACAGGTTGCACCTGAACCAGAGGGAGACAATTATCCTTGTGGGCAGGTTTGCTGTAAAAGAGAGCTGAAAGTAGATATCGAACTGCTGGAAAATGATGCTGGAGAGGTAGAAATGGGGGAGAAGGAAATGGCAGACAAACTGAATAAGTATTTTGTATCAGTCTTCAGTGTGGAAGACACTAGAGGTGTGCCAGAGGTTTGAGATTGTCAGGTGGAAAGAAGTGAGTGAAGTTGCCATTACTAAGGAGAAGTTGCTTGGGAAACTGAAAGGTCTGAAAGTAGATAAATCATCTGAACCAGATGGGGTACACCAAGGGTTCTGAAAGACGTGGCTGAAGAGATTGTGGAGGCATTAGTAATGATCTTTCAAGAATCACTAGATTCTGGAATAGTTCTGGAAGACTGGAAAATTACAAATTCATCCAAGAAGGGAGAGAGGCAGAAGAAAGGAAATTATAGGCCAGTTAGTGTGATCTCAGTGGTTGGGAAGATGTTGGAGTCGATTGTTAAGGATGTGATTTTGGGGTACTTGGAAGCACATGATAAAATAGACAAAAGTCTGCATGGCTTCCTTAAGAGAAAATCTTGCCTGGCAATTCTTTTGGAATTCTGTGAAGAAATAACAAGCAGGATGGACAAAGGAAAATTAGTGGATGTTATGCACGTGGATTTTCAGAAGGGCTTTGACAAGATGCCACACAGGCCTTAACAAGCTAAGAGCCCATGGTATTACAGGAAAGATACTAGCATGGATAGAGGATTAGCTGATTGGCAGGAGGCAAAGAGTGGTAATAAAGAGGACCTTTTCTAGTTGGTTGTGGTGTTCCACAGGTGTCTGTGTTGGGAACCACTTTTTTTACATTAGATATCAATAATTTGGATGATAAAATTGATGACTTTGTTGCCAAGTTTGTGGACGATACAAAGATAGGTGGTGGGACAGTAAGTGTTGAGGTAGCAAGGAGGCTGCAGGAGGATTTAGACAGTTTAGGAGAATGGACAAAAAAATGGCAGATGAAATACAATGTCAGGAATTGTATGTTCTGGCACATTGGTAAAAGAAATAACAGCGTAGACTATTTTCTTAATGGAGAGAAAGTTAAAAAATATGAGGTGCAAAGAGGTTTGGGAGTCCCTGTGATAGATTTCCTGGTTAATTTGCAGGTTGAGTCGGTGGTGAGGAAGGCAAATGCAATGTTAGCATTCATTTCAAGAGGATTACAATATAAAATCAAGGATGTAATGTTGAGGCTTTATAACGCACTGGTGAAGCCTCACTTGGAGTATTTTGAGCATTTTTGGGACCCTTATCTAAGAAAGGATGTGTTGACATTGGAGAGGGTTCAGAGGAGATTCACAAAAATTATTCCAGGATTGAAAGGCTTATCATATGAGGATTGATGGCTTTGGGCCTGTACTCACTGGAATTCAGGAGAATGAGAGGGCCTGTCATTGAAACCTATCAAATGTTGAAAGGTCTCCATAAAGTGGATGTTTTCTATGGTGGTGGAGTCTAAAATGAGATGGCACACCCTCAGATTACAGGGAAGTCCATTTAGAAAGGAGATGAGGAATAGTTTCTTCAGCCAGAGAGTGGCGAATCTGTGGAATTCATTGCCACAGGTGGCTGTGGAGACCAAGTTATTGGGTATATTTAAGGCAGAGGTTGATAGATTTTTAATTAGTCAGGGCATGAAGGCATAAGGAGAGAAGGCAGGCGATTAATGGTGGAGCAGACTTGATGGGCCAAATGGCCCAATTCTGCTCCTATACCTTATGGTCTTGATATAATCATAACTGCTTTTTACTTCAACACCCTTTGCTGCATTAATAATGTATCTCTTATTTCCCTTAAAATACAAAAATCTGTCAGTCTTTGTCTTGAAAGTGTACTTATTTTGATTCTGTTAACCCTGGTTGTCGAAGCCCCAGCAATGGACAACACCTTCCCTTTGTGTCCATTTCCAAAATCCCTAAGATTATTTTTATGTTTCAATTAAGTTAACTCTCATTCTTCAAAACTCTACAACCTGCTTAATATCTCCTCATAGGGGGTCAAGCTCATCCTACGCCAGGAATCATGTGAATCTTCAGATCACCAAGTCCACACAGACCACCAAGCACCCAGTTTTACACTAATCCTGCATTAATCCCACTTTCTCATCAACTCCAGCCATGTTTCACCACTCACCTGTATTCTACCATTCGTTTGTGTCTGTTTCAGCGCAAACACTGCTCTCCCCTCCAGCAAAAAAGCATTTACATGCGATGCTGCCTTAGAGAGGCAGCATCTATCATCAAAGAGCCCCTTCATCTACACCGTACATTTTTTGTGGTGTAACCACCAGCCTTAAGTTCCACACCACCAGAATCAGGAACAGCTCCTTTCTTAAAATCTTCAGATTCTCCAGTCAGCTTGCACGGTTCTAACCCAACCTCAACAACAGAATGCTACAGATCATCCCTTGCATTACCTTTCACTTGTCTCTGATTGTGTTTTTTGAATTAATGTTCTGTTTCACGCTATCGTTTCCTTGCCCGTCGTTCATAATTTCTGCATAATTTGCATTTTGTGTTGTCTGAGTCTATGTGTCTGTGGTGCTGCTCCAATCAAACTTATCATTGTGCCTGCACCTCATTGTACTTATACGTATGGCAACAAACTCCACTTAATTTACATACCAGGGCAACTTACAGTGGCCAATTAACCTACCAATCCATATGTCTTTGGGATGTGTGAGGAAACCAGAATAACCCGAGGAAGCCCACGTTAGCACGGAGAATGTGCAGACTCCACACAAACCACCCAGAGGTCAGGTTGGAACCCAGGTCACATGCTGAGAGGCAGCAGCTCAACAGATTGCTTCACCTGGATTTCTACATAATTGGCATATAACATCATTGTACTTGTATTCAAATCCTCCTGTATTAAGGCGATATTGTTGGCACTCTCGCTTGCTCTACTGCACATTATCATTCAGTGATTCATGTACAAGGACACTCAGGTTCTGCTGAGCATAAACACTTTTCAACCTCACCCTTTAGGAAAATCTCTCAGCTTTTCGATGTTTTCCAGCAAATAAGAGAGCCCTGTGTGTATTCTCATATTCCAATTGCCAAGCCCTTGCCCATTTAGTTAACCTATTCATATTCCCCTGCATTCTCATTACAGCTTGTACTGTCATCCAGCTTTGTAGCATCAGCAAATCTGGATATGGTCCCTTTGATCCTCTCATCAAGATTGTTCATGTGGAATAGATTGTGAATGGTTGAAGACTAAGGGCCAATCCCTACAGTAACCCACTAATCATATCCACCCCAACTAAAAATCACCCATTTATTCTTCTCCATTTCTCACTCTGTAAACTAATCCACTGTTCCATGTGCTCAAATGTTCTTCAATAATTAATTACAAGTTTTATAGAAATCCAAATCCACCACATCTCCCAGTTACACGCACAGAATGCTGGAAGAACTCAGCAAGCCAGGCAGCACCTATGAGAAAAAGCACAGCCGACATTTCGGGCCAAAACATTGATCGCATTTTTTTCTATAGTTGCTGCCTGGCCTGCTCAGCTCCTTCAGTATTTTGTGGGTGTTGCTCAGATTTCCAGCATCTGCAGATTTTTGCTTGTTTGTGGTTTGACATCTCCCAGTTTCCTGTCATCCATCCTTCTAGTTGCCTGTTCTGTTAGTCAAAGCACTGTATCTGATGTGTGGAATCTCAGGTCCTTTTCATCAATCCATATTGATTTAGCCTAATCCTATTTTTATTTTCAAAGTGCCCTGTCATCATTTCTTCACTGATAAATTCTAGCCCGTTTCCCACCATTGGTGGCAGTCTAATTGGTCTGCAATTCCAAGATTTCGTCCTCTATCATTTCTTAAATAGTTATATTTGCTCCCTTCCCACCTCTAGGAACTATTCTGAAATATGTAGAATTTTGGAATATACCAACTACTTACCTACACTAAAGTATAAGTTACACAACCAATTAACCCATCAATATCTATTTGCAACGTGTAAGGAAAGCAAAGCATCATGGATAGGGCATGTAAACTCCACACAAACAGCACAAGAGATCATGATCGAACCCAGCTTCCAAGAACTGTGAGGCAGCAATACTATCTGCCTCTAGTTCAAGGGATTTATTAGGTTTCAGTCCCATTAATTTCT